>NC_071475.1:12725000-13350000 GCF_028500815.1 Rissa tridactyla | reverse complement strand
CCTGAGCTGTCCTTCCTTTCCAGTCAAACCCGAAGCGCCCTTTAAACTCAAGCATCCGTAACCAGAACCACTGCCCTGGAGAAGACCATTTACAAAGAGCTGTATAGCTGAGGAAGAACCCCGAGTCCAGGTCTTTAGGAGGCTTTTTATTCCAAAAAGAGAAGGGCAAAATGTAAGCAGGCAGTGAACAATCAACATTCAGCCACCCACGAATGTTTTCCCGTTGGAGTTTGGGAGAGCTACAGTCACAATGTGCAATTCATATATCTGCTGTGAGCCCAGTGATTATTTCCTCCTACATAAAGACTAGGAGGTGCTTAAAATACTTGATGAATATTGAACAAAATACAGAGTGAAAGTTACAAGAGGTCACCAGTAAACAAATTCCTGTAGACATTCAAGAGTTGATTTAGATACAATCTTGTTTTTAGTCTAGCTAAGCATCATTTCCCTCTCAATAATGTTAAATAATGTATATGCACATCAAAATGTCTATTGCAATGTGGAATAACCATCTTGTTAGTGCAAATGGTGCACAGTACTGATTTTTTAGGACCCCGGTAGACGAAAGACCATTTCAATTCTTTTACTGCAGATCTAAATTTCCCTTTTTATTGTTGCAGCATCATATAACTTCGTCACTTACAACTAAGTGCTATGGTACACAATGGGAGATACATTCTTCTGTACCTGAAATTATAAATGCCACCTATAGTTGGGTAGGTTTTGTTATTTTATTTCTGCTACACGTCTTTTTCTACATACATAAGGCATGGCTTCAAATATGGTTACTGAAAATTTTTGCAATAGCATTTAAACCCCTCTACATCTTAAAGGAGATGTTTGATCTTTAGCAGGATGTGTTTCTTGAGACAACTACAGCAGTATTTAATTATTTCTGGTTAAAATCAAGCAAACTTCATTTTTTGTTAACCTCAACAACACTTTTTGTTAACCTCAGTGGATTTACTTTTAATAGCATAAAAGAAGCGTGGTTCATGATAAGGCACTCATGTTCTTCTATTTTAATAATTTTTTGACCTGCTTGCCTTCTGTAATCTTTGGTAAACTGTACAAAAAATGTTCCCTCAGTTTCTTCTTCCGTAATATGTTAAAAAATATTTTCTACCCGGATTACAGTGATTTTTGGTCCATATCTTCCCATGTATCTATGTTTCTGATTGCCGCTCATTTCAGTAGTAACAAGAAATATTTAAATGTTTGAAGATCCAACCTGCTTTGTGCTAGATTACAGGCAATATATTATACCGACCACAGTTCACCCATTGCTTACTATGTGCAGTGATAATTTTAAAATATTCCAATTCATCAAACAATTTATGCGTGAATTAGGCAGGTGAACATGCTGATTTCGGCTGTCACAATCGAATGCCAACCTTGGAAAAGGAGGAATTCATTGATTCCTTTCAGTGAAATCCCAGCTCTGTTGACACTGTAGGCAAAGTTTCTCCTTGTGTGTATTTAGGTTGAAATTATCTCTTTGTGGTGGGAAAAAAACCTCCTCACTTATTAGTCTCATTGTGATTCCACAACTATCAATAATTTTTAAAATCTTGCCTCCTGCCCTTTAAAATAAGTGAGAAATACCGTAGATGCCATGACTAGTTTAAGTGCATGTGGGAACAAAGCCAGAATAATGTGATTTAGGGTTGATTCAATATAATCTTTTCTTTGTAAAAATGTTTGATTCATTCTTATATTATTCTTAGTAATTAGAACGTAAACAGATACAATACATTCCAAAAATCCAATTTTTGAGGACCTCAAAAGCAGTTTCTTTCTCCCTACTTACTCATTTCTTTTCAATAAACCTTAAAAAAAAAAAAAAAAAAAGTATTCAAAGAGACCAAAAAATCAGTAGGATTTTATTTCAAACAAAGGAAGAAAACAAAACCAGGCTGAAAGTGTGGATTTCTTTCTAGTTTCATACTTCCTTTGTTTTGCTTTAGCTCTTTAAATGCACCCTTTCCTGGGGGGAAAAAAATCCATATTGTCCAATTGTCTTTCCATTAAAATCCGCAACAAACTCCTGCAGCTTTATAGAGGAGCAAGATCAAGGTAGGAATATTTGTTCGTGTATTGATCACTCCTGCAGGATATCATGCCTTTTCTCAGGGTTGATAATCTACCATCGCTTTCTGATCTGGCGATTTCTACTCCCCTGAACGTTGGATGGCAGGAGGAGATTGCTGCTTTTTGTCTATGTAATTGCTTTGAAGATTTAGGTCTAGATTTTAATCTCAGAAGGGCAATATATCTCAGAGAATCTAAGAAGAAAAAGGAGGAAATGTTGCTAATGGGTATGCAGGCAGCCTTGCAGCAGCATTTTCCATGTCACAAAGAACGCACAACTCCTACCTGAGATTAAGATCTGGCAGTCGTGAAATTCAGAGGGAAAACCCCACAGTGAGCTGTTACTAATTTCAATGCCATGGGTCATAATCTCCCACATAATAATCTCAATAAATCTTCCAATATTCTTTACTCGGGGATCTGTAAGGCTTTTCACATCTAAATCCAAATTTTACACTTGGAAGTACACAAACATTTCTTCCTCCCCCCCCAAAATGCAAAATTATTATCCTTTTCTTAAACAGCAACATGCAAATCACAGAGGCCATATCTGATGTTTTAATCCCAGCATTATTATTTTTTTCCCCCGTTTACTTAGATTTAGCCATGGCCAGAAGTGAACATTGCTTGGTCCTGAGTGCATCAGTGAGGGCATATCCTGTATTGTCTATTTACTGTCTATGTACAGTCCTTATATACAGCGTTACTCGTAAGGATTTTTTTTTTTTCTATTTGTATCGTAGCAATGCCCAAAGGCAGTAAAGGAAAGCAAGGCTGCATTGAGCGAGGCGTGATGTGATGTGACATACACGTACACAGCAAAGGGCAGCTCTTACCTTCATGAGCTAAAACCCCCAGGAGTTGAGAAGTGCGGGAGGCAGTAGTAATATCTCACATCGTGGGAGAACTGAGGCACAGAGATCATGCGTGAAGATGCGCTTTATGAAGGAAATAGCACTAGTAGGGAAAAGTACTTAAAAGAAGAATTGTGCTTCCCTCAGCACAGGAAGGACACAGAGCTGTTGGAGCGGGACCAGAGGAGGCCACGGAGATGCTGGGAGGGCTGGAGCCCCTCTGCTGGGAGGACAGGCTGAGAGAGTTGGGGGGTTCAGCCTGGAGAAGAGAAGGCTCCGAGGAGACCTTCGAGCTCCTTCCAGTCCCTAAAGGGACTCCAGGAAAGCTGGGGAGGGACTCTGGATCAGGGAGGGGAGCCATGGGACGAGGGGGAACGGTTTTAAACTGGAAGAGGGGAGATTTAGACTAGATAGAAGGAAGACATTTTTTACACTGAGGGTGGTGAGACATTGGCCCAGGTTGCCCAGAGAAGCTGTGGCTGCCCCATCCCTGGAGGGATTCAAGGCCAGGTTGGACGGGGCTTGGAGCAGCCTGGTCTGGTGGGAGGTGTCCCTGCCCAGGGCAGGGGGCTTGGACTAGATGACCTTTGCAGGTGCCTTCCAACCCAAACCCTTCTACGACTCCTTAGAAACAGGATGTCTGCCTTCCCCCCCAGTTTAGATAATGTAGTAACTTTAAAGTCACCAGAAGGATTTGTGCGATCACATTTTAATTTACAATTTCAGGTCAGACTTTTTTCACTCTTACAGTCATTACACATAAAACTACTTTTCTTGCAGTGCTTATTACGATGATCTGTCAACTAAATGCACTACCTTGTCTTTACTATTGATTACTGATTCAATCCATTTTATGCCTTCTGGGTAATAGGCTCCTAACGCCCTGCCTGGGCTGAGGTGAAATCTCTCAGGGACTACAAGGGTTGTGGTTCTTCGCTGCAGCGTAGCACAATTTGATATTTTTTGGGTTTTTTTCTCCCCTCAAAACATTTTTATTGCCTATAGATAGGTGTCATTCCAGCTCCAGCTTTGGCATGTTGAAGAGAGACAGTTGTTGCACAGATAATGAATGACATTGCCTTCCTATCATGTTTGGGTTTCTTCTGTTGTTGCATTATTTGGCTTGAAGCATCTCTCTTTGTATCCATATGTAATATTATTACCACCAACATGGTTAAAGCAGGTAGAACAGCTAAAGTTGAAGCCCTTTTTGCCAGCTTTCCCATAAAACAACCAAATATTCCGTCTCTGGCCGTGCTCCACCTGGAAGGATGCACCAACAGCATCATCAGTGTCTTCAAGATGAGTAAATATTTCAGTTGTGTTTGGTCCTGTGACCAAATTCTCCCATGATATCATATTGCATATAAAATTGGCAATCTAATGAAGAAATGAGATTTCATGCAGCCCATAATGTTAACAAGCCTGAAGAAATTTGATAAAAAAATTTTGGGTGCTTTGTACAAATACTAAAAGGGTTTTTTTTCCCCAATTGTTGCTACTGAAGACAAAGTGTGTTTGAAGATCTGAAACTTTTCATTCGAGGGAAAAGTTGCCGCCTTGTTCTTTTCCGCATGCTGTGTTGACATGTTTTCATCAGCTACATCGTGTTACCTCTTCTACATTAAAGGCTAATCACAGACTTGGAGTCTGCAGTTACCAGCTACAAATAGAAAGATTTCTCCCTGTGAGACCACAGCATTCCTCAAGCAATTTTCCACCTTTATGCAGGGTTTTTTGTTTTGTTTCATCAGGGTTTCTTTTTTTTTTTTTTGTTTCTTACCATCTGCCTTGCAATTAAGTTATTTAAAAGCACCCACATCAAAGAAGTGTTCTGGTTCTCTACAAACAGACCTCACTACTGCACTGCAGAAGTGATGAAAATGATCTACCCAGTTCCGTAGCTTATAATGGTGAAATAAATATTTTTCCCTGGTATTTCTTATTGACTTACAAAACCACATCACAAAAAGGCATATTTTCTAAATGTGTCTAAATACAACAATTCTTCATTGAATAAAACCTAGTTAGACAATGAAAATCTAACCAGCAGCATCTACATTCTTTGTCTTTTTATGCATACATAAATGATGTTATAAAAATCATCGTGATTTTTATTTTTTCTTGTGTTTTTTCACTTTTTGTTGAATTCATTCCCTCTATTAAAACCATGATGATATGATCCCATACCTATATTAAATTTACATTTATTTTTTATGCAAAAACGCATGTGTGGCTTTAATGCTAGTCTTCAGGTTTTATGGAGTGTGGAGAACAGGTAAATTTGAAGAAAGGGATGGAAGATTAAGGTTGAAGAGCAAGCTTAAGAACCGCTGAGACAGCTAGTACTTACATTAATTGTTATTGTAAGAGTGTTGTAGGGATGAGCCTTTCAAAGGATACGATATTTAAACAACAAGGTTATACTGAATGTAAAGGCAAAGGAGAAAAAAAGCATGGATTAGAGAAGCTGTTTAAAATAAATGGCAGCTTTGGCAGTTTTCCCACTTTCTTCTATTTTTTTTTTTTCACTATCCAATAGTAACTGCAAAGAGAGGGAGAAAGAAGGCAAAATCCTTAAAAGAAGACAAATTCTATCAGAGGCTGTACCATCATAGTGGAATGAAAAGCCATGGAGGGAAAAGAAATGTATAAAATCCAGCGTCTCAGGAGAAATATTTGCAAAGGTGAAAATGTGTAGATGGTTTCCATGATGTGACAACGAACAACCTGTATAAAAAGTGGCCAGAACTTGCAAGTAATTGGAGGTAACGTTTCATTGCCCAGCTGGGTGATTACCTTTGTGTTGCTCGGAGTGACCTCCCTAAACAATCTGAAACCAAGCTGAGAAAATGTGATTTTCCGTTGTCTTCCTCACTGACCTCTGCTGTCAACTTGGAAGGAAAGTAAATGAATCAGGGTGTGTGTGTTTGCTTTATTCAGAGAGTGATGTTTTCCTTTGGCATATTATGTTTTATTTCAACAGCTAATGGTCCAAATTATTAGGAAAAAAATAGGAATTTTGCAAATTCCAATTCTCTTGTTAGAGCCCGATGAGTAAACTGAACCGGGCCCTTCCAGCTCCCTTGTCGCAGAGGTACAGAGCACAGCAGGGGATTGTTTTAAACCTGATATTCAATCATTAGATGATCCCTAAGGATTTCAGATCAGGTCTGTCTGTAGGCCATTGTTAAACTGGGTTTGAGCTGAGACTAGAGAATTGAACCCAAAAAATGTTTGCTGTCCCGTTCCCATGCGCTGCAGCGTGCTCCAAGAGTGAAAGACAATGCAATTTCCTTCGGCTTTGAGATTTGTGTTGGAGCGTTACTTTTCCTTTGTTTTCTAATTTGAAAAGTCTCTGGCTGCCTTCAAACAAACCTCTCCAGGATTTACCCCGATTTATCTAAAGGAGTACAGGAATTATTTTCCCACAATCTCTTTTTCCTACCCAGCAATTAAAATTTCTGCCATCCTTTTGCAAGGCTAGCGCAGGGACCTTCCGAGCCTGACAGCAAAACTTCAGTCTTGGAAGTCCTTTAAAAATCCTTAACTTCCTAGATATTTAGCTGCTCTTTGTTTCTTCAAAAAATTTAAATGTCTTCTGTACCCCGCAGGTGTGCAGTCAGTCACGGGCAGGGCACAATCAGTGCTCAGCAACATCCCATCCCTCTCCCTGCTCCTGGGATTAAAACCTGGGGTGACAAAATACCCCCGGCAGTTACCACCATGTCGCTCCCCTGTGGAAATCACATTTTTTTTACCTTTGCAGTTGCTGAACATAAATCAGTCAGTGTATAGAAATTCAGCATGTGGGGTTGGGAGCGATGGGCAGCTTATCCAGCTGCTGTGGAGGGCCCTTTATGATCTGAGCCACTTGGAATCACCATTCCTGGGGATTTGACTCAATTTTGGCATTAGTATTCCCGTGGACATTTGACACACGGGTACTACAGAAAGGTTTATCAACTCTGAAGCAATCAGAACGTAGGTTTTGTAGTTTATTACCAGCTTTGCCTTGTTACGCTTTTCCCCTTTTTACTTTCATTCCAGTGATTGAAAGTAACCAAATCTCAATTAATTGTCAAGGTTTGAGAGAATTAGGCTAATCGTTTTCAAAGTGATGTCAGAGGGAAACGTCTGGGCTGTGGCAATCACTTTGTTGCTGTGTGGTGGTTGTCTTAGAAGCTTCCCGAAGATGAAGCTTTCGTGCAAATGAAGGAAGCCGGTTTTTGAAGAGCTCCGTAGAAGGAAAGATCAGAGGTGTCGTCTCCGTACTCTTCTCATCTAACGTCACTTCACAATGAATTTGTTTTCACACATTATTTTCCTTTGGATTTCTCCTTTGTACTCCAGGCCTGATCCAAAGCTTATTTCAGTCAGTAGAAAGATTCTACTGATTTTGGGGGAACTTCTCTCCATCTGAAGGAAAAGGCGTCAGAGTCCCTCCCGTTAGCGCTGGTGGCCATCAGGCTGCCGGGACTCGTGTCCTGCCCCACCAGCCACCGGCTCCCCGGCTCCGTGCTGCCTGGCAGCAGCCTGCCAGGATGACTCACGCTGAATTACACTCCTCCTTCTTCTCTGAGCATTCCTCTTCTTCTGCAGAAGTCTCTATTTTGCAGTTTTCGGCCTCAAAACTGTGCTTTTTGTCTCTCAGCCTCATGATATTTCATGTCTCTCAAATTGCATCAGGTTAAAAAAAAAAAAAGCGCTATCCACTCATTGTCAAGTAACTTTGACATAAAAGCAGAACCAAACATATCATAGCCTTTGTACTAATAAAATTGCATTGTAATTTTTTCATTTAAAGTCAATGGGGCTGAAATCCGTGGAGCTGAAAGGGTGGAAGCAAGCGTAGGATTTGCTCCGCTGGTGTCTGTGATAAGTAGGCTTGCATGTCTTGGGTGAATCTTCACATCTTCTTCAGGGACGTTTTACCAACTGGTAAGTAAAGGTAGTCAGGATCAGGACCATAAAGTTTAGCAGTTCTGAATAATGTAAATGAATATATATATTAAAAAAAAAATATGCCTAAAAAGTCGTGAAACATCAGCATGGCTCAATGCTGTGCTCGTCGCGTTCTTTTTCAAGCGTTAAGGAATGAAGTTATTCTTCAGAGGAGTCCTCCAGGGCTGCATTTATTACAGGGACCAGCAGTATGGAGTTCAAAGCATAAAACTGTAAGCAACGCTTATAATGCACAAAAAAAGCCTTCTTAAAGAAAGAGCAAATACTCAAAGTGAGCTCTGTGGTGCCTCTACGTTAACGTCTGCTGTATAATGTACGCTTTAATAGGTAGGTGTTAATAAGCAAGGTCGTAAAGACTGATCTATTCTCACAAGGTAATGGCTGCTTCAGAAATAAAACCTTTTAACCTAAACAGAGTGAAAAGGCTTAAACCTTGACTGCATGTTGAACTGCAGCCCGTCTGGGGAAGAATAAATGCAGAGAGTAGCCCATTGCTGAAAGCTTAACGGATTTATGGAATGCAGAAAGCAGGAGGTATCAGGGATGCTGAACATCACAATTGTGCCGAGGTTGTTAATGAATGAAGTTACTCACTTTCTACCTAGCGAACTTGGACACTGAGAACAATTATAACTGATCGGATATATGTAGATGTGTTGTTTTGCTTTTCCTTTCAAGGGTACTTTTGCATCCAAACATGTAAAGATCACTTTCATGTAACTCCTTTAGAATTGAACCACAGCAAATCCCAAATGCACGTTGCTACAGCAGAGCTTGTGCAGGTCGGGCAACGGCCACAATTCATCATGAAAAGCAGGTGTGAAAGGCAGAGAAAAAATATAATCAGAATGAAGAATGACCAGGGTTTGTTAGCAAACCTTTTACTGCTAACTTAATCAAAGCATTATATTTTTATTCTCATTTTTAGGTGGGTTTCTTATGTCCCCCTTTAGTAATCTCACTTATCTGAAGAAGTACTGAATAACCTAGCCCTTAGTAATAACAGACATAAGTCTTCCGTCGATGTAATCTCTTTAATTTTAAAGGATTCTCAAGAGATTCATCAACTTTACGAGCCATATATAAGCAAATAATATACAAATTATGTTTGCCTGGCCTATCACTGCTGTCCCTAATCACATCCTAGAAAAAAAATAATAAATCTCTGCCTTTACGTGAAAAAGCCTTAAAGCAGAAATTTCTGAACGCACAAGATCTGCATGACCAAAGGGTTAATAAAATCTGTTGCACGGTTGAGGCAGAAAGGAGGATTGCAGAGAGTGCAGAGAGTGCTCGGAGTGCAAAGCTGTCTTCCTTCCCTGATAATAAAACAAACAAGGTGATTTCAGCACAACTAATTGTCAGAGATAAGAAACAAATGTCAAGAAGGGGGGTGAAGCCCGAGCTCTGACATGCAGAACATGTCGAACACCTTACCTGCCTTAGCAGCCGAGATGCTCCTTAGCACAAATGAGATCAGAACAGGGAGATTAAGCCTCATTTGCTTAGCAAAGAACTGTGGATGTGGTTTGTATCTAAAATAGTCAAAGTCAAAAATGCATTTCAATAACGGACCAAAAAAAGCAAAGTTCAATACGCTTTCCCCACAGGGTTGGCCTGTTTTGGAAGAAGTCTTTTACCCAACTCCAGAAACAAAAGAGAAACATAAATCAGAGAGCTGTGTAAATAAAGCATTCACAAATGTATGTTTTCTATCATTAGCCAAACCGCTCATTGTTGCAAGTATTCCTAGGAGTACCATTTTATCACAGCCTCAGCAACATATTTGTACTGCACAAGCCTTCAATAAGTACTTATTAAAGTCAACTATACAATGCGTTAAGTGGAAACCATTTATAAATATAATCTGAGAGTTAAATGCTGTTAGTCGTTTTGAAAGTATTGATAGAGCTGCTTATTAGAACGATTAGAGATATTACTTATCCAGCCACTTACTCAGGAATGAGAGTGTGTGATGGAGCAGAATTAGCGCTGCTCTGCTCAGTAAAACCCTGACGGTTACACAAAATTTGTCTGCGTGTTGGGTGGTGGGTTTTGAGTCAATGATGGTGTTCCCAGCATGTTTAACGCGTGCGGACTGAGCCCGGGTACAGCTCTGTTTTAGCTGTTCTGGTTGGGACATCCAGAAGAAGAGCTGCATTTGCCTGCACCCTGTTTACACCTCTCGGGGCTATACGGTAAGGTCTAAATATTATAAGTGAGCAATGTGTGAACTGAAAATAATTCTGATTTTTAATGATGTTTCCATCTCTGCCAAAGCCAGTCGCTGTCAGGCAGGGAGGACAACAGCATTTTCCCAGACAGAATTTTTCTTCCAATGCAATGAAAAGAAACAGGTGGTTGAAATAAAAGTTACAAGAAAGCACAGTAGGACCATGAGGAATATGGCAGGAAACAGCAATTTCCTACAGACTATGAAATGAAAAAGGCTTACTAATTCTTAAACTAAAGGTGTCTGTGCTTTAAGAGAGGAAACTTATGAGACCCGCACTTATTTTTTTCCATTTTATTAACCATATGATGCACTGTAGGCACGTAATTTCTTAAGTCTGGAATTCACTCACTTTCTCAGCTCTGTTTTACAATACCTGCCAACACCTTGAAATAAGAGCGTGACGTGGCCACAATGTCCGCTGGCCAAGGCTCGCGTCCGCGGTGGGAAAATCCATTTCGTGTTCTGCAGGGAGGGAAGGAGCGAGAGGGGCAAGAGAAGGGAAATGGAGCAGTGATGAAAAGGGAAGAAAAAAAGGTTCTCTCAAAACCCTACTGATTATTTTATCTTTTAGAAGAGGTATTACTGTTGTTGCTATTGTTGTACTGTGTTGTAATAAGACCAGTATCCTTTTATGACCCTAGAGCAAGTGAGTGAGGTGCTCTCCATTCACACACGCCTTCTGTGTCCTGAGAATAAGGTTTGGAAATAGAAAACCATGTGGAATATAGGAAGTGTCGTTATCACCTTTCTACAGGCAGAGACACAGAAATGAGTGCAGAGAGAATAGAGGAAAGAGTGGTAGCAGCACGAATCAACTTCAAGTCTCCTGGGTCGTAGTCTTGATGCTTTCCCCGTGACAGTTCAAAATGTATAAAATTTGCTAGTGATGATTTCCAAGAGGAGAAAGGATTATTCTTTACCTGCCACGTTATTAAATTCTTCCATAATCACCACTGCCCCAGAGCAGAAGCTTGCTAAATATATCCTTCGCCTGACCAGCTGTAGCAGTTCTTGTGTTCTTAACATTGCTTAAGACTGACAACATCAGAAACAAGATATTTCTCTTCTGCTCAAACCATTATTAATTTTTAACCCTGACTTTCAAACAGATGACACAATGAGATTATAAGATGTTTTAATTGTTTGAATTCTGCTTTCTAATTTGTATCCGAGATGTAAGAGTGGAGCGCTGTATTAGCGCTGTAGAGGAATTGATGCACGGGGTATGAATGGGAACAGCTACAGGTGATACCTCGGTCCTTCAGAAGGTGATTTATGAAGCCTTCTGAACAAAGTAGTGTTAGCAGTAAAAAGAAGCTCTCAGGGGAAGAGTAAAGCCAGAGCAGAGAGTGGAGAATTGAAAGACGCAGTAAAGAAAGATTATTTCACTTAATTGTGCTTCTCAGTTCAAGGACTGGTTCCTCCCACTGATGGCAGGACACCTCCATTGTAGTGCAGGGAGAGAGGGGCACAAATGGCATCTGCTCTTTCCTGCGGATATTGCTTGAAAAAAATATGCAGATATGGTTGATCAGAGTACCCGTGAGACTCCCCGGCTTCCTACTTTATCTCTTTACCCAGATGGCATGTGACTACCCAAAAGCATAGAAAATTCCCGACAGCGGGAAGTTGTTTGACTCCGCAGAGAAAACTGCAGGAAGATTCGGCATTTGCAGGGTGAGGCTGGGTGCAGCTGGGTCTGAAGGGAAGCAAAGAGCCCTGATGGTGTGAGCAAGCGCTGCCTGGCATTAACTGAACATATTTTGATAAAACATGTTTTAGAAGTTGTTATGCCAAGGCTGGTGCTGGTCGGAAGGGGAGCTGTGGTTCGCCCGGTGGGGGAACTGTCAGGCATTCCACAAAAAAGCGGGGGGGTGTTGTGCACCTACTTAACCAAAGCAAGACCTGTGTGCGTTTAAACCCTGTCCCAAAATATCCAACACCCGCGATAAAGCGTTTTCAGCCCTTCATACCTCATTATCCGCCCCATATTAGTGGGTCCAGTCCTGGCATAAGGCATTGCTCGGCAGTAAAAGGAGTTGCCTTTAGGATATTGCCTTGACAATTTACTGTTTTCATTTTAGAAAGTCTGAATTTAACGTCTCGGACAAAGTATATGGCAACAAAGTTTAGACAGTAAGTCAAATAATTGCATTGCCAAGTGGAAATATTTTTAAGTATTTTTATGCGTTGTCTAGCCTGATTGAACATTGCTGTGACATTTAAAACTGTTAATGCGTGCTGCTTTTAAAAGTTTACTGGTTAAATGCAAATTGAGACTAATTATTCAAAATACTACTATTAGTAAGTGAGAGTAAACCATTTGAAAACTAAAATGTGGATCGGATATCTAAATTCTACACTGCATGAGTATAGCTCTCAGAGATTTCCATACACATAAATTGATATTACTCAGTGTCGCTGGATATACTGTAATTGCATCGCGATGATTTTGCAGTAATAATGTTCCTATTGCTAATAGCAGGGGAGCAATAAAAAAATGTGTATTTCAGGTGGTCAGATTTGACATGTAACATCTACCTGGTAAAGAAGGGGTGAATTTTATGAGCTGTGCTGTACTGGGGAGAGAGGAAAACGGGCTTCATCCTGATTTTATGGGACTGGATCAGTCTCTAAGTACTGTCAAAGCTCGGTGCGAGGGTGACCCTAAAAGCTTCAGACCAGGGTACGGATGGACAAGCATTCTCACTATGAGGAGCAGCGGCAACTTTAATGTAACTTTAAGGCAGCTATATAGAGATGGATTTATACTATTTCGAACTTGACCTTGAGCGTGTACATAATCTTCAGCACTTATTTTCACTCTCTGAACCACAGTCACCTTTCCAGTGGCCCACAAACTCATGGCCCAGTGGCTCTGAATGGCTAAGGGAAAGCAGCAGAAATTGGGCTGAAGTCACCGAATGTCAAAACGTGGTGAGATTTAACTGAGTTTAGTCAAAAGGAAAAAGAAAAGAAAAAACAGTAACTTTCCCAAAAACCTTAACATTTGCTTTTCCACTAGCTGAAAAGACAAGCCTTGAAATAATTTTAAAATGCCCCTGACAAATATTAAAGGAATTGTGAACTCTTCAGTTACCGAGTTTAAAAAATCTTCACTTTTTAGCTTTCCTTAGTTTACATAAGTTTTATTCCGTATACATCTAAAAGGAACCAGGGGTTGCTGTAAGACACGAGCCCGTGTTTATGTGTCAATAGCAAAGGAGGCAGGCTAAGTCTAATTAAGAGAGAAATCTGAGTGATTTCCATATGTTAATGACAAATCCTTGCTTTTTGCAGTATTGCAAAGCTGATGGAGAAAATGAACTGACATAATCCAATTTCATATCAGGAGCTGTCTTATAATTTTAGAAAAACAACATTTACTAATCTGTTAAGTAAATTACTGATATGATAAAAATTATGCTTAATATGATAAGACTTCATTTTGCATTAAAGTCTCCCCTATCACATCAGGGAATTCTAGTCTCGCTAATGCTCTCCAGAAGCCTTACGATTTAAATGACTTTAGGTTAAGTAAAACAAGATATGCTTAATGATTTTACAGCCATTTCAGTACAGCAACATTAGCGTTATCAGTCAATCCCTCAGCAAACAGGTAATGTGCTCAGCTAACGAGCAAGAGGGGAGCTAAGCCAGCTCTCCGATGACGAGGGTGGGAAGGTGGCACTCGGGGCTGGAGGCCACCTCTCTGCAACAGCCCTTGGCCTTCAGCTCAACTTCCCCAGCGAGCTTGGATGAAGTCCTTAAAAAGATAAATTGTCCCCTGTGGTTTTAACGTAAAGACACGCAAAACATAACAGATCTGAGTTTTTTTCTTGAAATGTGGGGACTTTTCATGAGCAGAAACCAGTGCAGTAATGTCAAGGAAGAAATTCTTTGCTGTGAGGGTGGTGAGCCCCTGGCCCAGGTTGCCCAGAGAAGCTGTGGCTGCCCCATCCCTGGAGGGGTTCAAGGCCAGGTTGGACGGGGCTTGGAGCAACCTGGTCTGGTGGGAGGTGTCCCTGCCCAGGGCAGGGGGTGGAACCGGATGATCTTTAAGGTCCCTTCCAACCTGAACCATTTTGTGATTCTATGATTCTCTATTAACAGGCAGTTTGTGCCGGTGTTTTCCACACCTGACAAATGGGATGTATTATGGGGCATGAGTTTGCTATGGGGATATTGCCAGCTTTTTTCTTGTTTAGATGTAGGAATTCATCTGCTTCAGATCCATAGGCTTTTATTTCCACATTTGCTCTTTGACAAGGAGCTGGCACTGTATGCTTTGGAAAGCAGTAGATGTCTGCAACAGGCCAGTTTGGGACACTAGCCACTCCATCTTCATTCATAATCGTTAAATAGGTGGCTCTAAACCCAGATGCATGAGTCTTCATGTCTCTTGTAAAATTTCCTAGCTAAATATGCTCCAAATATATGCATGTCTTCTCATTAAAATATAAAAAGATAAAATAATATCATCTTATGCTGAATGCTTTTGTTAACCCTACCGATGACAAGCTTTTAGAATCCAGCTACGTTTTTTGTATCAATAACATTCATGACAACGAATTTCACTAACTAATCACGCTCTATGTGAAAACAATTCCTTTATATCCACTCAGCTTGTGTCACTGTTCAATGATCCCTCATTTGTACAATCCGAGACAATGAGAACATTTCTCTGCCATTCGTTATTTGATATAATACCCCCACTTTTTCTGCGTCCATAGTGAACAGCCTTGATTTTTCAAATGCCTTGGAATTCCTGATCCTATCGCCATGCAGAATCTGTTTCCGTGACTAGAGGAAATATCAGCAAGTGGTCAGCAAACCTTTATTCTGTGCACTTCGTAGGTTAGTTAGCCGAAATTTATGTCATTATTTTTCCAGAAATTAATGTTATAATGAAAATTTATGTTACACTTTATGTCCTTCTCATGTATGATTCCCATTGGTGGTGCCAGCAGATATCCTGTTGGGGAGATGAGGAGGGATACTCACCTAGGAAAATAATGATAATAAAAAAACTCAGGCAGGCTAAAGGAGAGCTTTACTTTGAACTGCGACATGGGGGACCAGAAGCATCCCCCCTACTCCAGCCGTGCTCAGCCGGGAGCAGTCAAACCCTTGGGCATTTCCGTGGGGATGGTGCCAGAGCCGGGCTCTGGCCGTACCAACCCGCCGGGGCAAGGCAAAGGCGGAAGTTTATTAAACTCCCGTCCGGGAAGGGCAGACGCCACACAGCTGTGCCCGTGACACAGTTCTTTTCGTAGGTATCTGTCAGGCAAAGCTGCGGAGAATTGTGAAGGTTATGTTAGATTGCGAAAATGAGATGGGAGATAGTAGTCACTCTGTCAGATAAATAAGTCATCATTCCTCCAAGAGAAAAGGGGTCTAAGAATAACTCAACCTAGAGCTCAGAAAGGGAAATGCTAATGAGTTTAAATCAAAGCTTATTTGCATGCAAAAATGCAAACTCTTTTAAGTATTAGCTTTGTAAGCTGTACAATAACCTCTTGGAGACGCCAGGAATGTGTTTGGTGTCAGTGAAGGATGCTGGGCTGCCAGCCCCGAAGCCTGAAGGGCTGTTTGTCGGGAGAGGAGAGGCGGCAGCATCGCCCCAAGGTGCCAAATCCTTCCCGGGGCTGCCCAGGCGCCTCTGCCCACCTCGGGCTGGGCACCCCCCGGCCGCCTTGGGCCTCCTTCCCAATTTATCGTAAACAAATCCAGTCTCTGCCATTTGTTTACCCTTGTATTCCGCCTTCCTGCCTTGGTATGCATTTTTAATTAGGTGCACTCCAGTTCTTTCCCTGCTTGCTCGCACTTTAATTTGGGAAGCACAGTTTTCATTAGCTCTGCAAATATCCACTGTTCTTTGCAAAGTCAAATCTATTACTTGCGAAATAACCTTGCTTAGTCCTGGTTATCAGTTATACCAATAATACTGGGCTCCCTAATTAGTCCAGCTGTTAACTGTTCAAATTCACATGACTTAGCTGTATTATGTAGCTCTGCATCAACATGATCAATGCTCACACTTGGCAGGTATTTTCTTGCAGACAAAGGCAGCTTTTCCAAGCTCCTGGAAGAGATACAGGTTTGGGGTTTTTTTCTTTAAATTTCAGAATGATTTTGTCTTGCGGTTTGCACTTTTCTTGGTAATCCCGCTGTAATGTACTGCCTATTTCTAACGCCTCTGAACCTGCCGCCTGTAACAAGCGGAGGATTTCTCTGTCTTCAATATCTCTTCAGAACTACTGGCTTCCAATGAGAAACACAAGTGCTATAATCCTCCCTTCCAGTCCCAGGCCACGTTGAGCTCCTGGCTGAGGGATTCACGTGGCTTCATTTTCTTCCAGAGGTTCACTCGCTCCTCGTACCCCGTAACCACCCCGTGCTTTATCGGGGAGATCAGGGGGGTTTATGCTTTCTGACTCCAAGAGCCTGGCAAGGAGTAGAACAAGAAAATGCCCCCCCCCTCCTTTCTGCTGGAACCTTTGCATACAAGCGATGGAGGACCCAGCACAGGTCTTCCACGATTGCAAGGCTTTATCTACCAATTTATATTTTAAAGAGCATTCTGAGAAATCAGTCTTTTCTGTTAACTTCTCCACTCTCAGCATCAAAGAGCAGTATAACCTTCCTTATGGGCCATTTAAAAAAATCTCACAGCCTATTTCAAAATCTGAAGCTTTTATTAAACTATTAATTTTTGCCAGATTGATTCAGTGAAAAAAATCTGGAAATAAAATCCCATAAAGCATCAGCTGTGTCCATACCTTTTGCAATAAATTCAACACGATTTTTTAATTGATAGCTTCAGTGTTTACTTTCTAAACATATTTTCATCTTGTTTGTAAAGATGTTTAAGCAAGCTTTCAAGTAGGAAAGCGCATTTAATTTTGGATTCGAATGGAACATTTTGTTCAACCCAGAAAGAAAGCTTAATTATTATTTTTAAGTCTGCCAAAAGCTTAGACAAATTTTCGTGTCACGTTGACAAATTTATCTTTTTTTTTACGTTGAAAATAAACTACAAAATCTTTTCCAAAGCTGTACCTACATTTTTTTTTCCCGTTAGAAATAAGATGCAGTGTGAATGTGCATAGGTGGATGGCTACAGCAGAGGGAGGTTAATTCTCATCCCTTCTCCATCGTCATGTGCTATCGCAGATTGAGAACAGACCCACCGGCCTGAGCAGAACCTGTTCGCAAAATAAAGCGTTGCTTGCTGTGAACATATGCTCAGCATTTGTTCCTAAATAAGTAAACCCTCCGAAATGAAGGCACAGGCAGCTTTTGCTGTTGTGTACGGAGGAAAGGGGCAGGTTGGAGACCCCGGTGCAGGTGCGGCGTGCAGAGGGAAAGGCGAGGAAGTGCCTCTGGCTGCTCTGTACGCGCGCAGGGAGAAGTCAACGTTCAGGAGCTCCTCGCGTGAAATTGCCTGGTGGAAAAGTTAACCCAGAATTGAAAGCAAATGCACATAGAGTAGCAAGGAGAAATTCAGTTACTATTACAATGCGTTATCACCCTTTTTAAACTTGTTCGAAACAATCTGAGAGCATAAAGCAATGTCTTTGCGCATTTCCCCATTGAAGTTTTTTCAGATGATGTTCAGCAGCACCGCAGATGAAGGTTTGCCTTGCCTTTGATGTAGCCAGGGAGCCTGATAGACTTCTCAGATGATTTGCAAAACAGGTCTGATTTGAATTTAATTTTTAAAGACAAGTCCAGCAGCGTCCCCTGGGGAAGGGGGGTTTCAGCCAGACCCGTGGTGTGGACCAACAGGTCACCATTCACTAATCGAGTCCTCTCCAAAGCCTAAGGGTCCATCAAGAGTATTTAGGGCACATTATTAAGTATTATTTATATTTTTCTTAAGATTATAATTTTCTCCATAGTAGTATATATCTCTTTTAACTTTGATTTACTCTGACAAGCAAGAAAGGATGAAAGTTACTGCTGTAACTTAAATAAATACCCAAAAGCTTGAATACTCATCAGAGACGATTGCAGGCCACAGGGGATTCCTCCAGTCTGGCGGAAGTCAGGCAGAAGCTGTATTCCAGGCTTTTCACATAAAAGCAGAGGGCTTGCTGCGGCAGGGCAGAGCCCCCTCCTCAGCACTCTCTCCTTTCCCCGCAGCGCGGGGTGAGTTGGGGCTGCGTCACACCGGTGAGTGCCTTAATTTGGGTAGAACCAGATCTCCTGAGCTCCTTTTTCCCAAGATCATAGTGGGAGATGGTTTAGACAAACCCACATCAGAATTCAGGCCGACTCAAGGCTCCGGCATGCGTAGAAATATTTAACCTTTTCGGGAAAAATAACGCAGAAGTGCTCTGAAGAGAGTTGGGCACAAAAGTGTCGGTTAACTCAGCTGTCACAACTCAACTGAGCTACAGACAGGTAAAAAATAGGAGGTTTTCAGATAAAGAATTTGAGAAAAACTTGTAGGTGGAAATATGTTGAGCCTAGGCAAGAGAAATCCATGCACACAGATAGCAATACGTGTATAAATGATTGCTGAAAAGGAAAGAATGGTCCTAATATTTCAGATTATTTACTTATATCAAATAGTTTAGGCAGGACCAAAGGTGTACTATTCTCTCCTCTATCTAGAAAAAAGTCTTGAAAAAGCTTTATCATACAATATTACAAACTTTTGAATAACGGGCTGGCCAGTGATTTCACATCTTTCCCAGTCCACAAAGAGACCTTGGTAGTTCATCCAGAGACCCTAAACTCTTTGCTGGATAACAAAGGACTTCAGCCCAAACTGTGCTGATGATTTGGGTTTGCAGTCGTTAATTGTCCTTCAGGCATTACTGGAGCTACCTCCCTCTATCGGGGTCTGATCCAGCTCTGACAAACCTTTCTGAGATTTCACTATGGAAGGTAGAGAAATCAGGGATTGTCAGTGGCAAGTTTGTAGAAATACAAAAATAAGCGCTTGGGCTGTTGTAGAACCTCAGTGGTGTTAAGCTCAGCTTCAGATATCAAATTAGCAAAAGTAAATATTTTTTCTCTTTCTTTGTTAAATTGAGTTAGACTATCCTTTCTACAATAAATAATACATTGCATTTACTTTCAAGTATTTCTTTTTGTATTAGCCTGGGTAGGGAGTAAAACAGGATCTGCTGCAGCATCTTGCTAGAGCTGCTTGAAAGATACCCATGCAATAAATAAATAAATAAGTGCATGAATAAATGTATATTAATTGGGAAGCCTGATCTTCAGCAGGGACACACTGGCTTTGTAAACAGACCTTGAGCTCAAGCTCGCTCAAAATCTAAATCCGGGTTTGTAACTCATTTTCACTTCACTTCCTGGCAAAAATGCGTGAAACCACAATTTCCCAGTGTAACAAGATGCAAGTTCCATCACCTTGCAAGAACTGTGATCCACCTAGATTTCAGATTTTTAATTCCTTACCTGCAGCTATGTGCTTATTTTAAAAATCTCATATTTCCACCTTAGGTAGGCTTCTTAAGGAAAAATCTCAGTAGATAACATCCGTATGTGTTTTCTGGCAGAGGCTCCTCAGGTTGTGGCTACATGATGGTTAGGTGCTGAGAAAGCATTTGACATGAGAGAATGGCTGTTCTCCAACAATTACAATTTCATTCCCACTTTTTACATGGGTCACAGTGCTTTATGCCTGTCTGTCTGACATTGTGAAGACCTCTGGTGTCTTCTCCTCGTCTTTTCCCCTGGACCAGGGCGAGAGATAAGAAAGTGTGCTTTCTCCTTTGTTGTCCTTCAGGATCAAAGGTGTTAATGGCTGTGATTTGGATTGCTGAGCAGAGAAGTGATTTATGCATCTAGAAAGCTGAAAATAGGATTTCAATTATTTGTAGGTAGTATATAGATTTTTTATGACTGATCCTAATAAGCCCTTTTTAGCATTTGACAGGCAGAAGTGTGTGCATTTTTACCAAGGAAATCAAATGGGGGAAAGGAAAGTAATTTGATTACTCTTGGTGGGAGGTAGTTGACTAATGGACATGTAAAGGACTATATTGCAAATTGGACTAGATCGGGTACAAATGTAGGCAGTTAAATGGCAGCTCTTGGTATTCCTGCTTTATCTGCCCTGGAGAACACTGCAGAAGCCACCGTGCAGGATCTTCTGCTACACATTGAGAAAATCAGGCACCTGAAGGTCAGGTCTACTCTGCGCCTTTTAGGCAGAAATAGTACATGTTTATCTGTTTGCGGCACAAACAGAGGATCTTGCATCTGACTGCTGAGCAGGAAAATTCCAAAAACAAACAGGCTCAGCAGGTCCATAGAGAAATGTGAGAGCATAAGCAAAGTTGAAACTCCAGGCCCCCCGACAGCTCACTCAGGGCTGCCGCAAAGTACCTTTTTTGAAATAAGGTCTTTCTTTAAGCACCAGCAGGTGGTAGGACCTTCATCCCAGGCTCCTGCCGCCAGATGTGAACACGCACTGGGGTTGTCTCTGACAGCCCAAAGTGGCTATCAGGTCATCAGCTGCCTTCCTGTCACTGGAAAGAAGTGAATAAAATAATCTCTGTCTGTAATGCTGTTTTTTTTTTCCTGCTGCCATGTACAGAGCCATGCCCAGGGCTCCTGGGGCTGTCCTGCAATCCCCAAAGCTCTGGTGTGCGTGAGCACGGTGAACTTGGACCCAAAGCTGTACCCACTAGTGCTAAATGTTCACGGTTTCCTCTTTGGGGAAGCATTTCCCCACTGAAATCAGGCTCCAGGGTGGCAAAAAGCTGGGCACTTTCCGAACTGACGCCTAGGGCTGGGGTGAGGAGGACACCATAAGCTGTAGGATTTGGAGCGTCATTAGCAGTGGTGGTGGATACACCGTACCGTTAGGTAGGGCAATCAGCTATGCACAACCAGCAAACAGCTCAAAGGCATGAGCACGGAGATACATTTTTTTAAAGATATATCTTTGCTCTTCCTACACGCCCACACAGAAGCAAAATGCCAGCAGGGACAAGTTGTATTTCTCTTTTATGTAAGATAGATGCTTCTGTGGTCCCTGTTACCTAAGCGTCTCAGCACCTCCTTAATCTGTCATTTATTTCACAGTACCATATTAAATTGATATTGCGGGGTATGGATCTACCAAGGGGCTGAATAACACAAACAAGTCGGCACAGGGCGTCCGGAGTCTACAGAGCAGGGAATTGGTCCCTCATTTTCTTCATTTCCTGACGATCAGAAAATACTTTCCTCCATGTTTTCATCCTTCTCCCAAGATCAGATCAGCTTCTGCAAAAGGACAAATGCTTCAATTTCTTCCTACTGTTTTCTCTGAAAACTTCACATTTTATCCATTAGCTTTACAATTTTAAAGTTTACTTGCTCTAGAGGGATAAGATTATGTGCTGCTTTTGCTATGTACCTTGTGGCATGAAAACAAATTGTTTTGTCTTGCCATTAATTTTTCACATTGTTACCCAGGAATACTTTAGTGTTTCATTAAAAACAGAACCTTGGAAAATGTCAATTCATAAATGCCTTCGTAGCCGTCAGAGTGACAATATACCGCTTGGAATAAAATTATAATGCCTTTATACCACACGTTAATGTCCACAGTTTGGTACTTTATGGGATGTAGTGTGGAAATAGACCTTTTTCCTCAGAAGAGGTCATCTCTGTGATGCTCTTTGTGGAAGGAAATGGTGGAGGCACTGGTTAGCGAAGGCGGCTTTTCTGCGATGCCCCGGGGAGGACTGTCAGCCTCGGCAGCGTAAGCACAAGGCTTTTGAAATATGTCTCCAGCCAGTCTTGGCAATACCCCTGTGTTCATTAGTAAAACAAAGGAATCGTTTCTAAGGGTGTTATAAATACCCAGTATTACACAAAGCCCTGCCTGTATTCCAGCCTTCATAATATGGCACTTTGTCAGTCAGTTGGAGAATAAACCTGTGAGTATCATCGTGTGTGAGTTTAGTAAAAGCTGTTTCTGTTTTCTTCAGACAACTTGGGAGATAAGGCTTGTGACTACTGAATCACGCTAGACTAATACATTTATTCTTCTCTTATGAGAACACATATCCTTGTATATAATTTCAGACACACAGAGTAGCGGTGGTAATAAACCGATGTGTTATATTGGTCCAACTAAAAGCGCTGAGGAGATGGGTAAACAAAAAGAGAGATGCAGGAGATGGATGCAGTAGCGAAAGCTAAGGGGCCCTGAGCATCCGTGCTCTGTCAGCGTACGGCTTTATTGCTGGTGGCATTGTTGATAGACTCCATTTGCCTGTAAAAGATGGTGTGCAATGCTGATCTGACATTCCTGTATGTAAATACTTAAGAAAATATTGGAGGGCAAAAAACACTTCAATCTCTGGAGTCCATAAGCCTGAAAGGAACTTGCCATGAGGCTTATTCTTCTCGAGGTAATTTTCTTTCCGCTCCCCTAAAGGCAGAACTATTAACAAGACATGAGATCTTTATTGGTTTTGTGTCAGTGCTGGAGGAAAAGATCCTACACAATATGCTCATTAAAAGGTAGGCTTTTCTCATGATGCCATGTGGGGCTTTATATTTTTGTTTAGCTTTTTTTTTTTGTAATGTAGTCTCTGCGGAGCATGTTTCTGCAGTTACAGGTCTACTTTTTCTTGTGTAATTGAATTATTAACCTGCTACGGGGTCAGCAGAATGGTTTCTTTTATAACGGTACAGGCCAAATCCTGCTGTCATTGTTCACATTGAGAAGCAATGTGAGGCCGCACCGAAGGATGCACCTGCAAAGTGTGCTGCTGCTGAAATCAAATCGGTCGTCCCTTATAAATGAAACCGCAGTACAGGCTGCAGAAAATCAGAAGCGGTAATACAAGTCTGGATGGATGTTAAAAAATCCAGATGCAGTGGGATGCAAATGACCTCAAGCTTTGCTTATTCCGAAAGAGTAAAACAAACAAAAAAAATCCCAAAATCCCCAATGGACTTTTGGAAAACCTCTACTCATCCTTGCATAGACTGCAGGACTGCATTCCTGTGCACTTAATAGAATCGCTTTTCTGTTTCAGATACCTGCTGCAAATCTTTTGCAACCCAGAATTAAATTGTTCAGCCCCTAAAACTGAATATTTCAGTTCCCAGGACTGAAATCTGTTGAAACTTTGTGTGTGCTTTAATAGAAGGAGATTCTCTGTAGCGTATCTTCCTTTGCACAATTTTTCATTGGGCACAATGTTATATCCTGATTCTTTATATATTCTGGGTCTTCTTTATCCTCCGTTCCCCACTGTACACCTTAGCAAAGAAAGAAAATTTACGGTCTAGTGTCTGCAGGCTTTTCTCCACAAATTAAAAAGAAATAATGCTGAAATAAATAACAGATGTCAGATCATGTCACAGTGTTACTTTGAGATGAGAAATGTAGTGTTAACTGGAGAGTTTACAAGTCATACAAGCTAGAGGGTAATTAAGCATTACTATTGCTAATCAGGCATGTTTAGCAATAAAGCAATGAATGAACTAAAGAAAATATGGAAATCAAAAGCACATTTCGTGCCTTCACCTGAAGCTCCCTAAGAACAGAAATCTGACATTGACATAATTTTGTCCCATGTGAAGTATTTCTAATATGCTTATGGGGTGGGTTGACCTTGGCAGGCTGCGAGGTGCCCACCAAGCTGCTCGCTCACTCCCCCTCCTCAGCGGGGCGAGGGGAGAAAATAAGATGAAAAAATCACGGGTCCAGATAAAGGGAGTTTAACATGAAGGCCACGTGTGGAAGCAAAGGAAAACAAAAAGATTTATTCTCTAATTCCCATCAGCAGGAGATGTCCAGCCACTTCCCGGGAAGCAGGGCCTCCGTACATGTAGCAGATGCTTCAGAAGACAAATGCCTTAATAGCAAAATGCCCCCTTCTCCTCCTTTCTCTTAGCTTTTCTTGTTGAGCATGATGCCATATGGTATGGAATGTCGCTTTGGTCACCTTGCAGTCTTTGACATCCCTATCCAGCCCAGGACCTGCTGTGGCCAGACTTGTCCAAATTTCTATTCAAATAACGATTAAGCCACAAATGATAAATTGCTCACTGACATTAATACATTAATCAAGAAAAATCGTGATCATGGGCAATTTGTTAACCAGGAAAGTGACAACAATTTTAAAATAAATAGAGTATAATAAATTTATCTTCCAACCTTCTCCACTCTCTTAATATGCTGCCTTTGCCTCATCCCCATTCCTTGCCTGTAGTTGCCACTGAACTCAAACCTTGCATGTAACAACGCAGAGATCGTTTGTAAGGTCACTGGAGTGAACCTGATCTGTTCTCTAATCCTGCACAATTTAGAAGCTGTGGTAGATATATAAACACCCCCGCTATTTCTGAGTGTAATATGTCGTAATGAAACCCTCCATCTTACGCTGCAAGTAGAGCAATAATAGAGCAGATAGGAGGAAATGCCAGTTACATCATGTCTAAGGCTGTTAAACAGTGGCTTACCATCAAGAAAAGAAATTTGACAGTTTGGACAGCATTAATGGATTGTCCTAAAATTCTACAGCCTCTGAGTTACTAACTTCAATTATGGAAATGGAAAAAGGCTAGCACCTAACACCCCTGTCTGTTGGTGAGTTAGAATTAAAAAATTAGCAGGAAACTTGTCCAGAACTTTAAAACAGAAGATGGTTAAAGACCAAATAAAGATCTTGATACAAGGCTACTGAAGGTAATGGAGGGATTCTCTACTGAATCCCTCGAACTTAGGATCAAACTGAAATAAGAAAAAACCCGAGAGGGATTTTGCTGGGGAAAAATTCTATCATATCCAGTGGGCCATAAAGAAAGGAAGGAGCTGCCTCATCTAAATCAAATGACAGCACTGAGGACGAGGAGGAGCACGTTCGATTCATGTGTTGTTCCTAGGAATGCTTGGTTTCCTTTTTAGTTCAAAAGTGGTTCATATTTCCATGATAGATAGTTATTGTATCCTCAAATAACCACAAGCACGACCGTAACTCAGGCATCCCTCCATCCTGCTGTGAGTTACCATCGCTCCCAGAAGGTACGGTCCTGATGTACGGTGCACAGTTCCAACAAATCAGCGCTTCTTCTACAAGAGAATAACGCTCCTTTCAAAGCACTCTCCTCTGGAGGTGGCCTCTGCACAAATTATGTCAAAAACGCATTAGTATGCCCATCAGAAAGGTAGGGATAAGGATAAGTCAGTATCTTCCTGTAGCACAAAACAGCTGAATCTCAGTAGGGGGTATTTGTTCCATCTCCAGCATTTGCTGTTTAGTTCAGCTTTATCTTGTTCGTGTTTTTCTCCCCCCCCCCCATAAACAACCGTAAAAAATCACTTTCAAAGGCCCCAAAGACAAAGTAATACAAAGTAATGGCACGTAACATGAATAATAAAACCGTATTTTGACTTCATCTCCCTTTTTGCATGCCTTAAATATTATAATTATTAATTTACAACACAGAGGAGTGCATGGTGCGACACAGATGAGAAACTTGAAATCTAAATAGTTTGGACAGCTCAGGTATAAAAATTGCATACTAAATAGAAACACGCAAACTCTTCAGAAAAAAAAAGTTAACTTGTACTCTAGGTGTGTCCCCTTCTTCGTAATACTGTGCTTTTCCTGAGTTGATGGTCATGGCTACCAGCTTCCCAAGCAGAAGAATCAAGGCCTCTGTTCCTTTGGGAAGAATTTGGGCCCAGAATATATCAAAGATGGTCCTTGAGACAAAGAACATTGTTGAAAAAATGTGTTCCTCAGGCACAAATTAGACACACAGGTTCAAACCAAGTGAGCAAGAAAGAAAATCATTTTCAAGAATCAGACTGATGCTGTGAGCTGAATTCCCACAAGAGCTGCAAGTCACCACTGAACTCCCTACCTTCATCTGGCTTCATCTACCTTTTCATCTCGCAAAACATATATATATTTCTAGAATTAAAAGTAACACTGCATGTATCGGGTATAACTTATTATATGTGCATTTCAGAAAAATAGTGGAATTTGTCCCCCTGACTTGATTACTTTGGTTTCCCATGTAGTCCATGGAACCAAACAAGATGTCGTCCAAGGATACAGCAAAAGATCCCTGCCTACCTAAATTTCAGGAAAGAAAATCTTTGGAGGCTTTCAAAGGAACTTAACCTCTCTCCTCTGACTCTAACTTTGGCATAAATAATGTTCAGCAATAGGTAGACTGTACCTTACTCCCAGCTTACTCGCTGAAACAGGAATAGGAGGCTGTTATTCGAGCTGCCTAACGCACCGCTAAGAGACACTCAACCACCATCATCATATTGGTGGTAAGCATCCAGTTGACTGGATTTTTCTGGCAAAACATCTTACACTGGGAAATGCAGATATGTCACAAACACTGACAACATTATTATTATATTTATTATATTTACATCATCATCATTATTATTATTATTAGGGTTTGTTGTTGTTTTTACTGTTCTCTATTACATCCCTAGGAGAAAAAGGGAATTTTTTTCATCTCAAAATGTTTTTCGGAATGTAACCATGATTCTCTGTTGCAGTCTGTCTCTATGGCTTGGAGTAGACAGCCAGCAGGAGGGTGCCTGCCTAAGGAGGATGTCTCTGGGGTGGGTGTCTGTTGGGGTTTAACCCCCGACAGCAATTAGGACCACGCAGCCGATCACTCACTCACATCCCCCCACATGGTTGGGAGAAGAGGGAGAAAGGGAAAGAGGAAAAAACCCAATTTGTGGATTCAGATAAAGACAGTTTAATGGAACAGAAATGGAAGAGGAAAAAAAAAATAATAACAACAATAATAATAATAGAATAGACAAAATAAAGTGATACAACACAAGTTGCCCTCACCACCTGATGATGGATTGCCCAGCCCGTCCCCAGCAGTGATCCTGGATCCTTGCCCCCCAGTCAACCCCCATTCATACACCGAGCATGACATCTGTGGTATGGAATATTCCTTTGGCCAGCTTGTTCTGTCCGTGCTTCCTCTCAGCTTCTATGGGAAGCTGAAAAACTCCTTGACTAATGTAAACATTACTTAGCAACAACTAAGCCAATATGCGTTATGTTATCAGCATTGTTCCCATACTAAACCCAAAACAGAGCAGCTGCTGGAAAGAAAATTAACTCTATCCCAGCTGAAACCAGGGCAGTGTCCCAGCAGTGTGACCCCTCTGCAAGGGGCCACAGCACCTGCTGTATGGTGGAGGATGTAGCAGTGAAATTTTGATGTGCTACATGATTGCTTCAAGAACCAAGCATTAAAGTGTTCTTAAATTCTTTTTGATATCCTTGTAAGGGGTTTTGATATATGGAAGGAATTCTCAAACAAAAAACCTGCCCAATGACATCCATGGAGTCTCGTGATTTTGGAAGTCTTGCTCTACCTTAAGAATTATTACAGCATTTTATGTAGCCTGCAGTATTTCTTCACCATTCTGATTAGGTACGGACATGGAACGAGCAATTAAACCAAGCTGAGAGGAAGAGCAACGTGGGCTCTGTGTGTGGGATGGTTTCCAGGTGGGATAGCTTTCATAAGTGCCTTAAAAAACATTCTGCCTCATGGCTCTTTAGAGGCCTCCCCACAGAAGCAGCTCAATTATTCATTCAGAGCAGAAACCGTTTTATTACATGTCTTGTAGTTCGAATGGTTAGACTGAAATGTGGGACACTCTGCTCTCAACAAGGTTCTGGTACTTGCATTTGTACTTGCACTTGTCCTGCAGAGCGGTAAAAGAGTTGCCAACACCAGCTGGGAGATAGGAATATCATTAGCACATATTTTGTTTTGTATCTTCAAGGTTAGAACAAATCACAAAACCTCTGCAGCTGAAAGAGAGGAAAAAGAGCAGAGTTCTGGAATTAAACTTGTTTTTCAAATCAGTCTGGGCGAGTTTTAAGATAGGATTGAATATTTGCCTTTGGCCCCCGGGAAGATCACCGCTGTGTTGCACCATCCCGCTCAGAGAGTCTGTTCTCATCCTTGCTTGAAAACTCTTCTTTCTGCCCCAGAAGGTGTTTTCTACTCTCAGACTGCCTACCTGCAGCGGGCAGTCAGGGAGGTGCAAACCTGAGGTGCTGCACGGTCCACTCCTGGTGTCCCTCTGCCAGGTGTCACCCCCCAGGGTGACACTGGGGACCTGAACCCGCCACGGTGGCTGCTCCTGGCCAGCGCGGGCTCCCCTCTGCGTGCTACCAGGGTTGTATCCAGTTTTTATTTAGATATTCACCCGAGCACTGGGGGATTTGGAACTGCTTTGGGTTAAGAAAAGACACAAAAACTTTTAGCATTTTTCTGGGTGAAAAAAAAATGTTTTCCCGTTCATATTGAGCATGAAATTGTGCGAGTTCAAATTACTATTGTGCCACGAAGGTCCGAGGCTGAATTGGGGGCTATGTGGTACCACAATCTGGCGCTGCATTAGCAGTGAATGATTTTCAAAGATTTTCCTTGAACTAACATTGACTTAATTGTGTAACACATTATATATTACCATATGTACACATTACCAAGGCTCTTGATTATTTTCTAATTTGAATTTCTCCAGCGGTTCTCTAAAGGGCACTAATTCAGTATCACTGTAAAAATTAAAGTAACTTACCATCACGATGCTTGCCTGGAACCGTTGAACCGAGCAGAATATCTCCCCATCTATCCATAACTTTGTATTTCCCCAAAGTGAAGAATGCCTAGTTAATTGTGGTCAGTGTTTACACAGTAAATGAGCATGATTTCAAATTGTTCTGGTCTATTTTAGAATTGGATTAGTTTATGTTTCTTCATAAAGCGACTACATTTGGTCAAGCTCATTTGTTGGCACTCCAGGGACAGCCAGACCAGCAAATGAATCATCTCATCAGAGACGTAAGCTGGCTCTGCCCATCCATGAGCTGTGGCGTCTCCTGCAGACAGGGTGACCCCTTCATCTCAAAGGGCAAGATGGAACCTGGAGGCCCTGCCAGCATGACGTGGTGGCCCCCAGATGGGATAACATCTCAGAGAGCCACATCCTTGTTGGCCCAGCAGTGAAATGCTGATGGAGAGGAGATGCAGGTTTGCTGCCACACTGTGCTCCCATCTTATATCCCCAAGAAAAAAAGTTATTCCAACTCTGAGAGAGCATAACATCTATCTTCTCACATGCTTAAGAGTTGGAGAAACAAGAAAGATACAATCCTACTTGCCAACACAGCGTTGCCACTAGCATGACTCCATGCCCTTCACACTAACCAAAGCTAAGGGACTCATGAGACTTTGGAAGCTCTACTTATTCTGCTCCCTTATTCTAGTTTTTTTCTCCAGTGTTTGCTGTCAGGATAAAAAGTGTCAGAAACTCTTAATGCTACCAAAAGAATTAACAAATAGAATGCAAGTATCATTGAAAGGTATTGTGCTCTGATCTTAGAAGGCGAAATCATGCAGCAAGGCAGAGTTGCCCAGTGCTTGGCAGCTGTGGTTCTCCATGGTTTGTGAATAGTGTTTTCCTGCCTGATCCCCCCGAAATTACCTTCCACTCACTGACCTGCTGTTGAGGAGATCAGCAGGATGTCAGCATATATAATTCAGGCTGCAATATAATTAGAAAAAGAGAGGTCCCTTCTTCTGCACATAAACTATTGAACAATGGTATCTTCTGCACACCTGCAACACAAAACAACAGTAAATTAACAAAGGTTCACCCCAGAGATATTTGAGCCTCCACGAATTTTTCAAAGAGAGTGGCCTGAGGTTTTAATTTATAATCTAATCCAAACTCAGATAAACTGCGCTTCATGATCTCGCACCCAGCGTGAGAGCACTGCAGTCAGCATGCCCACCACAACTCATTTAATGAATATGCTAATAGGTGAGTTAAGGATAGAAAAGAAAGATGAGAAACTTATGGCTGAAACCTAGCGCAGAACTGGGATGCCCTCTCCATCCTCTCTGCTAACAGCTGCACACAGCTTCGACTCTTTCCATTCCAAGTTTGGATCAGCCTCCTTCTCGTGAAAGAAATCATCATAATCAAATTAAGTAAACGTGAATTACAGTACAGGAGGAAATTTGGACAACTTCGAGAAAATCCAGATCACAATTCAGATTAAAGACATGAACAGATGCTTTACCTGGGGGCGGTTACAGCTGCATCTTCCTGAACATGAATGAACTTCACCTCCGGGTAGGCTCTCGTCTTCTCCGGAGATGTTGGTAATTTCAAAATAAGCGAAGGGTCAGATAATTCATTTTAAATGAAGACACAAAGATACATACAAATGGTTGTATGGTTATTTAGCTATGTCAGGGGTGTGGCCTCAACTGATCTCATAAAACGCATACAGAAAAAATGGCACGTGCGTGAAATTCTAAGGATTGTTATCTTTTGGGAAGAAAATAAGATTAGTGCAGAGTAACATCTGGATTGCTGTATGGCCTAGACATTTATTGGATGCCTGCGTGTGGATGCAAACACACTTGTGTTGGCATCATTGGCATTTTTTATGCTTTCTCTCTTTCTTCATGTCCTACTTTTACAAGATTTCCGATGCATTGGGTACTGAATTTTCCTCCTGTAACTAAACCATACTTAGACAGGACTCTCTTTCTCAGAAATTCAGTAAATCAGGAGACTTTAAATGGTTTGCTTGCTTTTATACAAGTGTTTTTGAACCCTATTGAATATGAATTTAAACACTATAAGCAAAACACGAGTGTTTGGTCTGTAATACATTTATAGCCCTCAGTGTCTGAAATTAGTTTATCCAAAGGATTCTGTTCATGTGAGAGAAATTGCTATGATCAATCACCGCGTAGTCAGGGATCAAAGAAAACGCTGAATCAAGGACTGTATTTCATTTCACCCCTTCAGCGAAAGAGAGGGGACACTGCAGGGGAGCTGATAGAGATTCTGCAAGGAATCGACAACTAGTTTTAGATGTTCTCTTCCCCCTACACACCCCAAGTCCCTCAAAATTATGTGAAAAAACATGTGTTTGTCTGATTCTTTCCTTCATATTACAGATTCACCTTTCAGGGACAAGCCGAAAGCTTTGGCTGTTGGCTTCGGGTTCCTCTCCCTCCTTATCCCCATGGAAGTTCAATAGAGCATGAGGCACTTTTTTTCTCTGGTTTGCCCAGATTGCTGTTCTTTCATAGGAAATAAGTTAGAGAAAGCTGGAGAAAAATCCAAATATACAAGAATTTGAATTCTTTGATTCTTCACTGAGCAAGTAACACTTGTCTCTCTCTTCTTCCCTTACATATGTCAGGTAATAGCTGTTTCTTAAAAGGTTATAATGCGTATTTGAGCCCAACTTCAAGTGTCAGCTAAGAGGGAAAAGCTGAAGATACTAAAGATAAAAGCTAAAGCTCCACTCTCTGTTAATATCGGAGATACCTACAGATACCTCGAATCTTTTGCACTGCAGGACGTCCTCGTGGCACAAACTGCACCTCCAAGACACAGAGCTGGACCACTGCCGCTCTCGGGGCAGAAACAGTCATTGGGTCCATGGAAATCAGAGCTTCTGGTTTGTGTAATCCACAGAAAAAAATAATCTGGGGAGGTTTATGTATCAAAAATATGATTTCTAGATCTGATGTTGTCCAAACCTCCCTATTAGCCTAGTTCGCATGAAATTTAAGCTGTTAACAGACCTAGCAATGTCCTTTTCTAAACTGTTGCACCATGTTGTACACTTTGCATTGCCCCAAAATCTGTTGTATTTTGCTGTCAGATGATAACAAAAATGGAGCTACATCCATAAAGAATATGGATAGAGCCCAGGAGAGAAAAACATACAGGTCCTGTCACTTTTGTGAGTAGGACAACTGCATAACAGAGGAAAAGTGTGTATTAAATCTCTGTTGCCCACCACAAAGGTGACGCCTATGAGATGAAGTGATCAGCGTGTCTCAATGGCAGTTTGTAGGTGCTGTATCTCAGATGTCAATCTTGCAGGATCCGTGTAGATAATACATCCGTGCCTGATGCATTATCCAGCCCTCGAATCAATTTAAGGCTACACTTCAATTTGGCCCAGGGCCAGCTGCCGCCATCAGCAGAGCATCGCGCGGTGTTGCGTACCGTGCCGCTTGCGGGGGAGCAACGGCTGAGCACGCCCACGCCGTCTGAAACAAGAATTAGTCTCCCCCCACGCCCTGAGAAGAGATTGTCTCATATCAGCTCACCGCAGCTGCTCCAACACAGGTTAAGCTTTTTGTCGTCTTACAGGGACTGGAGGAGGAAAGCCATACGGCATCCACACCAACACAGGGCACTGGGCAAAACCCTTGAGAAGACGTTCCAGTGCTCTGGTCCTGTAGCACCAGCTTTAAAGGCCTGAAGTATTTTGCCTTTGTGAAGACGTACAAGTCCTGTGGGTCAGGTTTTGTCCTACAGATCTGGAAAGTCCCATCTTCTTCCATCCCAGGCTCAGACATTGTTTCTCGGCAGGCTGGGTGTCCCGCAGCCCCATGCATCGTGCGTGGGCAATGTATCAGATGTTTTCTAACACTGACGGTGCAAATCTGTCGATATTGATTATATTAGGTACTTTTGCCACTCATTAAGCTGTATATTTCTGTAGTATTTTTGTTAAAAATCGCAGTGCAGGAGTGTATTTAAACCAGCGAGTCTTTCACTCCTGGGGAAGACCAACCAGATAGATATGTATTCCTACCATACAGCGCTCTTGTGTGGACAGCACGGGTATCTTAATAGACAGTGCTTGAGAGCAGAAGGCAGACATAAGCCCTGAGTCTGGTTTGCACCCATTGGGACAATTTACTGAACTAAATTAATGCTGCAGATGTCTGGAACTGTGAGGCAGGAGAGGCTCAGGCAAATACCCAGAGTAGGGGCACTGAACTAACCCCACTGTTAGCTTTGAGAAGAGCAATATCTACTTAATAAAAATCAGAGATGCACCAATTACATTGCCAAAATGACCTGGTGGATAACTAATGGCATGGAAGAAATTTCTGTTCCACGCCTGTGCTTGCATTGACAGAAGTGAGGACTCGGTGTTGATTTGCATGTAAGGAACGGGAAGGCAGCGCCCACCCGAAGGGTCGAGTACCACGTACAGCATCTCCTGCCTCTCCAGGGGAGAAGTACGGGATTTTAACATCGCTTTAATAAGCTTCCTTCATTCTCCACCATTTGCATTCATAGCTGATTATGAAAACGGAATTTTTTTTTTTTTCAGTCAGTGATGTAGGGTTAGTCCAGGATTTAAACTAAAACATGGTTTGGAAACCAAATATATTATTTAACTTCATTTTCCTTCCACTTTTGCGGAATCCAACCCTTTCTGAATTGCAGAAACACTCAGGCAAGAAGGATCTGTTAATAGAAAAGACAACCTGCTCTGACTGACTCTTTTTTTACACCCCTTTTTTCCCTATTTTTTAAAAGGACAGAAGAGTTGGTAGTTTATTAGGTAAGAGCAGTCTTTGAAGCTGAAAGCTTTCCATCCTCCTAAGAAATAGCATGACTGACTTTAACAATGTCACTGTCCCATACAGCACCATTTCAAAATTAAAAGATTTTTAATTTGCAACCTTAGAGGCAGAAAGGTAATTGTCATTACACCCAAAGATCTCATTTTCCCTGATCCTTCTTGTACTGCATCTAGCACCCAGTCTACTACAGAGAGATGCTCTTACTATTACTCTTCAACTCAAAACCCAGTTTTTACAACTAGTTATTCCAGGGAAACATATTCCAAAGAATGACTACAAAGACAAAAAGTGAAGATTCTGGCTTTTTTAATAAAATATTTCATTTTTCCATATAACAGGCAGCAATTCTCATTGAGGCCATAAAGCAGACAAGAAGAAAAGAAGAGAAGGGAATTCTTTACCGCACTATTATTTATAGCTTCCTCCCGTAGAGGATCTTCCTGGTGAGGGAGAGAAACCCCGTAGTTATATCACTCTGTGTGGCAATGCAGATATGTAAATTAAGACATCTCCCAGCAGACGAATATAGCACTAATAAGGATACTGCTGGAATTGTCTAGGAGAGGCCTCAGAAGGTAAAAGACTGTAGGATTAACTGCTTTGTTATTAGGGTTCTCTTTCTTCAAGAGGATGATGAAATTGTGACCATAAGAGTGAATGTTGAATGCAGATTAATTTGATGTCCCAGGCTGAATAAGAGTGGTTGAAACCAAGGAAGTGTATTAACTGTCATCTTCAAACAAGTTTATCGCTGCCCTCTCCCCAGTGTGGAGTAATTAATCAGCTTTGATGGAAACCCAGGGATCCTCTTACAATGAGCAGAGGATTTCCAAATGAGTCAGGGACAAACTCTGCAATGTTGGAAAAATCGCTGGCAGATTTCTTGTTACAGAAAACACAGCTCCATATGCACCAATCTGTCAAGGTTAACCTACAGAATTCCCATTTATTCAGGATTTTTACCTATTCCTTGAATTCCAAATTCTGACTTTGTGATGTTGTCAACTTCTGATCTATGAAGGCAGTCTCTGGTGGCGAACCAGGGCTCCCTGGTCTGCGCATCCCATTATGGATAAGCAGCTCCTGACACAGGCGAACACATCAAGGCGGATTAGCTGCTCCTGTCCTCTCACCCAGCCTCCGCTCCACTGACAGATAAACTGAAAAATTTAATCAAAGTCAGAAACATATTCTGGAAGTCTCCATTTGTTTTATGCAAGCAATGAGACGCAGAAAAACATACTGTAGGTACGATCTGTAAGAGACTAGTGTGACATCTTACAAAGTAAATATAAATTTATATATCTCCAGTAGCAACCCCCTCTCCTAAACTTTCTGAAAGCATTTGCTTAAAGACCATTGAGTCAGAGTGTCAGTGTGAAACTGGAAATATGCGCAGAAGTGATCCTAGAGTCACAGAATCACAGAATCATTTTGCTTGGAAGAGACCTTTAAGATCATCAAGTCTAACTATTAACCTGCCACTGCCAAGTTAACACTAAACCGTGTCCCTCAGCACCACAACTACCCATCTTTTAAATACCTCTAGGGATGGTGCCTCCACCACTTCCCTGGGCAGCCTGTTCCAATGCTTGACAACCCTTTTGGTGAAGAAATTTTTCCTAATATCCATCCTAAACCTCCACTGGTGCCACTTGAGGCCATTTCCTCTTGTCCTGTCGCCTGTTCCTTGAGAGAAGAGACCGACCCCCCCTGGCTACCCCCTCCTTTCAGGTGGTTGCAGAGAGCGAGAAGGTCTCCCCTCAGCCTCCTCTTCTCCAGGCTGAACACCCCCAGCTCCCTCAGCCGCTCCTCACAAGACTTGTGCTCCAGACCCCTCACCAGCTCCATTGCCCTTCTCTGGACTCGCTCCAGCACCTCAATGTCTTTTTTTGTGGTGAGGGGCCCAAAACTGGACACAGCACTCGAGGTGGTGCCTCACCAGTGCCCAGTACAGGGGGACGGTCACTGCCCCAGTCCTGCTGGCCACACTGTTCCTGATACAGGCCAGGATGCTGTTGGCCTTCTTGACCACCTGGGCACACTGCTGGCTCATACTCAGCTGCTGGCGACCAACGCCCCCAGGTCCTTTTCCACCAGGCAGCTCTCCAGCCACTCTGCCCCAGGCCTGTAGCGTTCATGGGGTTGTTGTGACCCAAGTGTGGGACCCAGCACTTGGCCTTGTGGAACCGCACACCATTGCCCTGAAAGCTTGCAAAGGGCTCCAGGCCATTGCGCTCCCGAGCTAACAGCAACCTGCTGCGGGGCAGGCGGGGAAGGTCCCGGCTCCCTTCAACCCTGTGCCTTCAGCCTGAGAGAGCAGACGCTGCAGAGCCATCCCAGCCACGGGGCTGCGCGCTGAAAGATATAAATAGCAGCAATTAACAGACCTCATTTGCCCACCTCCTCGCGGGACTGTAAATGGAGCAGTCGCAAGCCCAGGGCGCACCCGGAGCCGAGGAGATCCTGCTAAAAATATTACCGTCAATTTTTAAAAGCGGGAGAAGGAGGGAAGAAGTCACGGCAACCATTTCACAGCTCCATGCGCCGGGCGCCGGCACCCTCGGTAACCCCTCGCACATGGTGCTGCCAGGATGGGAGTCCATCCTCCATCTGCAGGGCCATCCGGGCCACCAGCATCCTCCAGCCCCACCAGGAGACCACGGCAGCCCCGAGGGGGAAAAAGATGTGCACTGGAAATATATTAAGGGTCTAGATGCCTTTAAATGGTCCGTTTTACATTAAAAAAAAAAAAAGAATAAAAATAAAAATAAATCCTTTTATTTTCCTGGAGCTGAAGGAAAAAGCAAGGTTTGGATCACCAGAATGTCTATAAGTCTGCTCTGCATTCCAACAACACTCTAAAAACCTTTCATGAACCTCAAATATAAAGCAGATATCCCCAAAATTTCATGTCTGTGTCCCCCCCATCCCTGCTCTGCATTCTCCATTTAAAGGATTCTCCCAGATCCACGCAGGAGCGGTGGCTGTGAGCGGTGCCAGCAGGAGCCACCCTCGCCAGGCCCTTCCCCAGCCCTCCGCTGCCTTCCGAATTTGCAGCAGACTAAGGGAGATTTAAATATTGCCTGACTATTTTGTGGCGCTCTAAACCTGTGCTTATAAATGATTCATGTAGGACAGACAGACAAGCGAGGTTTTACAAGAAAGAAAACAAAAAACCCACCCCAAACTAACCCCCAAACTGGCTTTGTAATGGTGGTGGTTGTGTTCTGACAGCCCCTGTCCGCCGGTGCCGTGGCACAGGGGGTTGGTACACAGAGAGCACACACAGAGCTGGACCTTTCAACCTCTAAAACAAAAAAAAATAAGGGATTTTATGACCGGAGCAGAAGGAGCCATCTCCCAGCTCTGGGTCCATATGTGCCTCCTGCACATTTCTAATGTAATGCTGGTGCTCGGGAGCAGTTGGATAATCTGAATTTCTGGCTACGGGAGCACGCAGTCTGGCCAAGGATGCAATTACGCTGCTCCAGGGCTGCCCAGTCCTGCCCAGTCCCATCAGACAGCGACCGGCTGCTGGAAGCTGCTGCTCTCACCGGCCTCTGAACTGCTCAGAAAAAGAGTCAGCGCTCCAAGATTTGTAATATATCACGCATAGATTTTGGTCACACCAGGATTTTGATCGTTCAGTCGAGATGGTCAGGAGCTATTGGTGGGCGTTTGCTGTCACTGAGGACCTGATGGGACATGAGGACCACTGTCAGCGGGGAGGCTAGAAAGAAGAGGTCAGTGAAATTCGAGTTTCACAAGGGACTTAATTTACCTGTCTTGCAATTCAGGCTCTTTAAAGGAGAAAAACTGACCAAAAGCCTTAATTAATATGCCATGAGATGACTGTTAAATTAAGCGCTTTAGGATATTGTCTGAACCTACTCATGTGGCAGCCATTTAAAGAGCAGTAATCTCCTGAGAGGGAAATCTAGACTCTTCCTTTTCAAAGGCTCGTGCAGGCGTTGGTGGCAGCCAGGGCAGTGTTATTTAGCAATTTGCTGGCTGCCGGTGAGATGATGCTACACGAAATCTTACTTTGTGTAAAACATAATTTGCGGGAATGAGTCCTGACATCTTTGGTGCCACCACAAAGGAAGGCCTTTCATCTCTCATTGTCTTTGCTATTAAAATTCGTGATTTTTATTTATATAAAGGATTTCTGTGCCCCATGATTACACTTTTCCTTGACACCAAATATTTGTTACACATATGGTTTGGCATAAGACCCAAAAGTTGCTGTTGGTTGTGTGTATTCTCCTTCTTTGCACCCTGTCCTACACCTGGAATATTGCTGTTGCGTTTCAAGGTCCTGACCAGGAATGAGTCCCTGTTTTGCTGAATGCTGCGCAAACAGATATAAAGAGAAGCATCTGCTTTGGAGAGATAAAATCCCCACTCAGGCAGGATTTGTACCCTCCAGGTGAGACGTGTTCCTGCTGGTCTTCTGGCTGGCCATGGAGAGGCAAAGCCAGCATCGGTGGAGCCATGTGGATTCATTAGATGGCAATCTTCACTCCCGGAGACTTAGGTGGGGACAAACAGCCAAAATTTTGCGTTGTTTATCAGCATCTTTTTCCAGGCTAAGATCATGCTCTGTTTGCAGGTGGAAGGACATGCTGAGTTCTGTTTGCCATGAGCTGGGGAGTACGCATGGTACAACAGTCTGCGGGAGAGGACGGCAGTGATTCCACCAGCATCAACCGAGTCGCGTGGCTGGAAGCTGCTGGCTCGTTTTGCTGTACTTGACACTCGAAATAAGTCAAGGGTTCGGTTTTTTTCAAATTACCACAGAAGTTGTGTCCACCGGCGTGACCCTCATGCTCTCTCCAGCAGATTATTGCTGGACCCTGCACAGGCTCAAACGGGAGTTTGTGTCACATACCAAAGGCACAAGGCTGCAGTGTAGGAACAGCGTGTGCATTGTAGCTTTGCACCTTCCATTATTACTAAATAAAGTAGAAAAAACCCACCCCAAACCCCTAAAATTCTTTTATATTTTAAATAACAAATACTTGTAAAAAAATAATAAAAAGTAAATAGTAAATAAAGTAAAAAAAAAAAGGTAAATAAAGTGTGAGTTTGGGAAGAGGTCAGGACAGAAACTCGGTGACCAGACAATTTCTGTGGCCTGCAGAGATATTAAGACACAGACAGTGACGACTGGAAATACCTATTTTTCTCAGCTGCTTAAAGAAAACACGCATACTATACAATACAAACAAGTCAGTGTTTTACTATGGGCCACAAGTTATGCAGAGGTTGTGAATAAAACTGTAGTCAGTTAGAAGCTCATGAGGGTTGTCTACACACCATAAACCCGGGATTCCAGCCGCAGCTGAGGGTATCCCATGCGTGCAGATTGCTCCCCTGTTCCTCTCTGAAGGTCAGGCTCCTCAGAAGTGTTTAATAAACAGCGACTGTAAACGGTCATTAACAAGTTTGATGAGGCATCAACCGTCCGCTTTGCGGCTTCTTCACTGGTGGTGGGGAGAGCTGGAGGTGGCTCCCCCCGCCTGGTCCTCACAGGGTGGCAGGGGACTGCATTCCAGCAGCCTGAAACCAAAACCTCTAATTCTTCTACTTAATTGCTTACATCCTGGTGGGGAAAAAAAATGTGACCAATTTAGGCCTTGATTGTAGGAGCACTGGATGTCCTTACCCAGCCCCTATCAATGGCTAACAACCAGCTTCTCCTCTAATCCAACCTCATCTTTAATGTTCAGTAATAATAAAATCCCGGTAAATAAAAGTTTCGCCTCCGTTATCGCTTTTGCTTCACATATCGATAAAACTGTTGCAAACATTAATTAACACCATTAAGCGTAGTAAATGCTGACTGGTTGATACTCCTCCAGTTAAGTGAGGGGACTGGCCCAGAGCTGCTTCTGTCCCTCAGCACCATTTCTCCCACTTTTTTTCATATATAGTTAAATATTTAATAGAATCATCTAGGTTGGAAGGGAAGGGACCTTTCAGGTCATGGAGTCCAACCATCAACCCCACACTGCCAAACCCACCACTAGCCCATGTCCCTCAGCACCGCATCTGCCTGGCTCTTAAATACCTCCAGGGATGGTGACTCCACCACTGCCCTGGGCAGCCTGGTCCAATGCTTGACAACCCTTGTGGTGAAGAATTTCTTCCCAATATCGGAATATAATATACAATCATAATATTTATTTATATTGCAGTTTTATTATATAAAGTATATATGATGTAATATATAGATATATTATAGACAACATTATATACTGTATATATAATGTAATATATAGAATAAAATATATCCTGTATTATTTATACTATATATCATAGTATTTATTTAATATACTTCATATATTTAAATTATTATATATACTGTTTTTAATCTATATTTAAAAAAAATATATCCACAAAGCACTCTGTAACTCCTCTCTTATTTTTCTCGTAACTCTAGTTTGTCCCCTGCAAAACTGGAGCTGGTTTGACTGGCAAATTGGGAAGCCCCCGGGAAGTCAGCACACGGCAGGGGCGGCCCCGGTGGAGACGCGCGGAGCTCCGCGCCCCGCTGCGCGGCACCATCCGCACGACAAGAGGAGCCGGTAGGGCAGCGGGGCCGTGGGAGTCAGGGCAATTTAAGCAATGGTTGGTTTTGCGCTTTCCCCCATCCCCTGTTCCGCCCCCCCTTCCCCCCCCGCCCCGGGCCGGCGGGGCTGCCCCAGCTCCTCCCCCGCCGGGCAAGGCCTTTCCTTAAATATTCCTAATTTTTTTTCCTCCTCTCCTCGCAAAAGTTGCGGCTCCCGAGTCAGGCAGTGGATGCTGCAGAACTTTGTTTAAAGAAAAACTACGCGAGGAAGAAACATCACGGCAGTTTAGGAGCAATCGGGAGTGAAAAAGGTCACACGAAAAAAAAAAAAAAAAAAAAAAAGCAACTTAGCCCTTTGGGGTCTGGACTCTAAATTTAATTAAAGGGAAGGTTTTCAGCCGGCTGCTTCCCCGCCCTCCCCCGGACCCGTCCTGCCCGAGGACCGACAAGGGCTGCCCCAACCAGGTATTTCTGCACCAGTTTCTCTCTGCTGCTTGTTATTTCCTCGGCTAACTAGGGTAGAGTTTTTACCTTAAGTGAAACTTCTCTAAGGAACATTTGGTGTTCTGAAAGGCTGTAATTTCTTTGCCAGGTTCAATGGGTATGACCTTTATTTGGCCGAAGACTGGGCAAAATGTGTTTTTTATACCGAGGTGGCTAACTCGAAATAACTATTGCAATTAAAATCCTAATTGAGTGAAATATGCGCAACTTTAGTTTTCATGTATGTGATTAAATCGATAATGTATCTGCCCTTCATCTCGTCTGTTCAGCTACACAGAGGTTAAAAATAATCTGTGTTTTGTTTCACTAAAATTTGATATTAAAATGTACTTAAAGACTCTGTGAGGCTTCCAAATCATCCTGAGAAGCTTGGGTTCCACTCCTGCAGATTTCATTTATTTTATTTATGTATAAATCTGTTGTAGAGCTGGGCTGTAAATTGTTGTGTTGCTTTCTGCTTGTTGAGCACAGACTTCATTGCAGCTGAGATGCGGCGATATTTAAGTAGCTGATTAAGTGGGAGCCTTTCAGGACGGAAGGTGCTTTACAGCCGAAGCCACCTCTATGTGCTGCAGTACAACAAAGTTAAATGCTGTGTGAAAGGCATCGTAAATCTGCGTCTCGCTGAGCGCGTTCTGCAGAGGCAAGTTCGAGACTTTTGACAATTAAGGGGCTTAATTAGGAAAAGACGAGACTAGATAGCACCATGTGACATGTATGTTTGGGTTTTTTTTTTTTAATCCTGACAATGTATTCTTTTGATTTGTGAAGTTTTGTACCATTGCAGATTTGCACGGTATGTGTTGGGCACAGAGATTCTTTGCGGAGGGATGTGTTAGGAATTTTCAGTAGAGAAAAATCGTTGGTGTTGGTAGTAACAATCACCCTTCTGAAAAGATGCTGAATCAGGGATAATTTTGTCTTTTTGTTCCCTGTCATCTCTATGTAAGCAATTGCTGCCTGTACCCAAGTACCATCCTGTCTTCCTCACGCGTGCCAATTACTGGTGAGACAACAAATGAAGCCCTCTTTAATTCATCAGCTGGGAAAGAAAGAAGGCAATGCAAGATCTAAGTGGTTATCATTTGGTTTTAGGGTGAATGGCTTTGCAAGGCTCAGCTGTGGTAGGTTTCTCGCTTGTTGGGCAGGTTTGCTCTGTGAGGAGTAGGGCAGAACTCTCCTGTCCTCCTTGGAAGCCATGGAGGCCAGCACCTGGCTCCTTTAATGGCACAAGTCCACGAACTCGCCAAATACAGGGCTGTGCGAAACCCCGTCTGTGCAGTACGACTGCTAGCAGCGCTCACTCACTTGGTTTATTTTTAGGGGCTCGGTGAATAAATCCCGCTTTAAAATATTTCAGCAAATGAAAATGTCATCATTTTGTAAGCCTGTTGTCCTGCTCTGTCACTTTTCAGATGAATTCTTACATAGCGAGGGGCGTCTGGGAAGGGTTGGTGTGCTGCTCCCTGCCCGCCTCGGGTGACCTCCGCTCTGCACCCGGAGTCACACCTGAACAGCTAAGGAGGACAATCACTCACCCTATTAATCTAAAGTAAATAACTCCCCTTTTTAATCTAGGTAAAAGGAAATCTGCACCTTCTTCCTCACCCTAATGTAGCTGCTGCGATTCTAAATCAAAGATACTTTTGTTAGAACATAATAAGAAATTGAAAGTCTTGGGACAATCCGCCACACCCATTTCTAACTTAGAGCTTTTGCGTTTGCAACTAATTAAGCGTTTTGACTGGAATTAATATACATCTTGTAATTTTAATATACCCAGAACTACAGACATCTGTCTAATTCTCTCATAATATGACAGAATGTTGCAGTATTTTAACCAGTATTTCAGCTCTTTATTTAGAAAGGTAAGCTAGGACGGATGAATTCCATCCGCCCAAAGCCCTGTGCTCGAGGGGACGGTTAGGCGCTCTGAACCCAGCGATGTCCCTTGCACTCACTGCAAGCCAGTTCTCTTGATTGCAAAGAGGGATGTATAAAAGTTTCAAAAGAAGGGGATGCATATTTGAAATCCATAGTTTTGCTGCAAGCATACAGTAAAATCGTGGCCCTCATCACTCTGAATTAAAAAAAAAAAAAAGCATCAGATAATACACTGTTTTAAGGGTTTTTCGTCTGAAGCACAGATGCTTCAGTACTAGAGAGAGACCAAAAGTACAGTCTTTGTCTTCAAAGACATTAACTAAGGGATGTTATGTTGGTCCATTTGTGCTCTCTCTTCATAATTACCAGAAATAATTAAAATTACGTCACACTTGCATTTTCCTCTAACTCAGCTGCTATGAAACACAGTTGCAAATAGAAGGGCAGTAAAATTTAACCTTTTAATCTCTAGGTCAGCTCTCCAGCATCCTCAGCTTAGTTGGCAATTTTCTTTGCAAACCAGAAGAGGAGGCATGATGGATGCACACAAAAGCCCGTCCACACAAAACTGGAAACAGGTGGTCCCACTGGGCATTTTTATTTATGATAGGCTCCTTAGAGTGCATCACTCCTTACGCTCCTGGCCAGAAATGCCTGTGGCATATTGCAGATGAGTGTTGCTTTTCCTTCTGCCTTATTATGTCTTTGTTCGTTGGGTCGCGGGAGGAAGGCTGAGAGCCGGCACCTTTGCTTTCATTAGCAGAAAGTGTCGTCCTGGGGTTGGGAACTCTCCTGCTGCAGAAAGGCAGCTCCCTATTTATCCACACCGGGCACAGAGCATCTCTTGTGGAAACGGGATTCATTTACAGTTAGACTGTCCAGGGGCTCGTTTCTCAGGACGTGTTTGATATTAAAATAGGCAGGAAGGCTGTAGACATGATCACGACATATAAAAAAGTGATTCCCCAGTATCTGCGCTAATAAAATCACTGAGGTCAGTTCACTGCTCTGGGCACAGCCGATAAAATCAGTCACTGATTTTTTGACAAAACCTATTTTTTTTGATAAAAATACTTTAGTGGAAAACAGTAATTTGTTGAAGGAGAAAAATAAACCTTCATAGTGCAGTAATGGAAGCTTTTCTTCAGAAACATTTTTGAGATCCTGAAATGGTGTTCAGGTCTTTTCTGGAGCGAAGTGAAGAACCTAATGATTATGATATCCAGTTTAGGTCTTGGGCAGCCGTCTTCAAGTAGTTTTTCCTACCTTTCTTTGTCATACACCCAAAGATACTGGAAAAGCTCTGATGAGCTGCTTTATTTATTAAAATGAAGCCACTGGGCATTTTGCAAAGTCTGTCTAAAAGTCAGGTGAGCAGCCTGTCTCTGCATTAGAGGACCGGATAAAGTTGAGCAACAGAGAAGAGGTAATAAGCCAACGCAAAGCTATTGCAAGCGATTGCGTCTCTGATTACCGCACTGAGTGCTTACCTTTTTTTTTTTTTTTTCACATCAGATTGTCATGTCAAACTGTTTCATTGCTGTACAGCCGAGAAGTGCAAACTTGGAAAGAGAAATGTTTCCAGAAAGTAGGAACTGCCCCTTAGTGATTTTTATTTTTTTTTTTAAATTAAACTGCTCCCACTAATGCTCAGCAAAAAAAAAATGTTTTCAAACAATGTTTCTTTCAAGTAGAAAACGTTGTGACTAGCTCAGGTGAGCAATTTCTGCTGCTACTTCGGTGGTAGAGGCAAAATCTGCTTTAAAAATACTGCATTTTCAAAAAAAGTTCGCATTTTTGTAAATTATGTCATTAGTTTTATTCTGGAGAAAATTCACAGTAAGAATGAAGAAATGCAGACAGCAGGAGGTCCGGCCAGGAGGAGATAATGGAAGTTTTAACCGAAATAAAACTTCCAGGCTGTGATTCAAGAAATAAAAATTAATAGAATGACTTATTTTATCTTGTGCAATTTTGGAGAACTGAATGTTTTGATGGATTTAAAAAAAATATTAAATCTGTCCTTACTCTAATACCTGAACGAGAGGGAACAGGTTGTGTCCCTGACTTGGGGAGGGAGGCTTGGAAATGTTCTTCAGGGTAGCAAAAGAATTCTTTAACAAACCGGAGAAAAAAAATATTTCTCTACAGTCCCAGCCTTAATTAAAATCGCTGTGACAACGAGACTGGCTTTTCTTTCTCAGGCCAGAATAGCAGAAGCACTGACAGCTTGATACCGGGTAGAGTTACAGCAGAACCGGTGCTGGGAGACCTCGGTTGGATTCTGGTGTGAACCACTGGATCAGCGCTTTGCTGTTGTCACCTCATTGTTGTAACTTTTCAGAAATCAGCAGCTATTAACTTGACAATAATTGGAATGGGTCCAGCGGAGGGCCACAGAGATGCTGGGAGGGCTGGAGCCCCTCTGCTGTGAGGACAGGCTGAGAGAGTTGGGGGCGTTCAGCCTGGAGAAGAGAAGGCTCCGGGGAGACCTTGGAGCCCCTTCCAGTCCCTAAAGGGGCTCCAGGAAAGCTGGGGAGGGACTCTGGATCAGGGAGGGGAGCCATGGGACGAGGGGGAATGGTTTTAAACTGAAAGAAGGGAGATTTAGCTGAGATCTGAGGCAGAAATTCTTTGCTGTGAGGGTGGTGAGCCCCTGGCCCAGGTTGCCCAGAGAAGCTGTGGCTGCCCCATCCCTGGAGGGGTTCAAGGCCAGGTTGGACGGGGCTTGGAGCAACCTGGGCTGGTGGGAGGTGTCCCTGCCCAGGGCAGGGGGGTGGAACTGGATAATTTTTTAAGGTCCCTTCCAACCCAAACCATTCTATAATAATAATTCCACAAAAGTTCTAATTAGTAGAACTTCAAAAGTTCAGTGAGGAGAAGGAATGAGAACAACTGAGAAAGAGCTTTTCCTATTTCCTTTAAACAAAAAAAAATAAATTCAATCCTGAGAAATGTCTTTGGTGAATATAACTGAGCCTGTAAAATGCTGACCTCTGACATAACCTAGAAAAATGACATCAGCATGGATCACTGAGCAGATATTTTACACGTCCTTTGTTTCTCTGAACTTGCAATGACGCATTAGAACAGTTCTGCTGGAGAAGGTGCCGCTTTTCCCACGTATACAAGATTTATCGGTGCAGAATTGGTAGAGAAATTTCCAGGGGAAAAGATTTCATTGACATGGATAATTATTTTGCAACTCTCGTAATCCCTTTTTGTAATATCCGATAATACCCTTATTTATGATAACTTCAAAAGCTGCAAAAGAGTTAGGGTGGAATCTTGGTCCAAGCATAACCAATTGTAAGATTCCTAGTGAGTTCGATGGTGCTAATATTTCATCCCTGAAGTATTAGACTTGTTATTTATCTCTAGCTTTTTGCAAGCCTCCCCGAGAGCTACATCCAATTGCATGTCCAAGGGTTATATACAACTGCAAACTCCAGCCCAACGTCCCGGTGAATCCACTTCCGTCTTTAGAAGTTAAGCACTTACCAAAGTGCTTTGCTACAAGGTGTTTCATTTATAACCCTGTACATTGTGGGATCACACTATATCACTAGAACCCGAAATGCAATTACCATTGGAGCTGAATGTGGCAGCAAATATAACGGCTAACACTGCGCAGTATTTTAGGCATGGAGGCTACAGTGGACAGCTAGAAGGGGGAAACTTTCACCTTGACTTGACTATGACAATTTGTTTTATTTTCTGTTTCCTTTGCTCCTGCTGGCTTTTGCGTAGCTGTTACTCAGACAAGTATCTGTTCGAAAGTTGCAGCTGATGGGAGCAGACTAGCTAAAAGTAAAATTCAAGTTAGGACTTCAGTTTTGTCTGCAAGATATTTGTATGAAAATAAGATCTGCTTAGATTGTCCAAGTGCTCACTGCCCACATACAACAATATGTTCTAGTAGCTGACCATATCTGCTTGTAATAGGATTCAGCATTAATTCTATTTTTATATAAATTCATGTGCTGGAAACGATAAATTTTACATGTCATTTAACGGATGTGTCCCTCCATGTGGTTCCTCTGCAGACTGATGTCTTGCTGACTTTTTACCAAGCAAAGGAATATCTCGTGGTCACTACTATGGCATCACCTAGACTCCCTTTCCCCGTATTTCTCTCTCATGTGTCCGTGAGTGCTCTCGCAGCATCTCACCATCCCACATTCAGCACGTGTCCTTCACACCTGCCGGAGAGTGGAGGGCACACCACCAGCTCCTCCTAAATCTAGATCCCTTCTCCAGCTGCTCCAGGCAGGTTCAATAACCAAACTTTGAAGAAGGTGTGAAGCCTTCTGGTACCTGTTCTGCAGCTGTCATTCAAGCAAGGCATGGAAAATTCGCTGCGATGAGCTGGGCCGGGGGAGTTGGAGGGTTTCTGCAACATAAGGGGGTGCTTTTGTGGGTGGAGGGTTGAGGTAGAGGAACTCCCACGGCAGCCCGGGCTCTCCTGGATAGAAAAGAGGGAGTGTACTTGGAGGAAGGAGGATGAGGATGTTTGTTCATCGTTAGGTGGGTTTGGTCACTGTTACCGGTTTCTGAATCCTTCAGAGAGCTTCAGGCAACGCGGGGGCACAGCAGTTCTACGCAGTCTCTGCTCGGAGCCATCCAAAAGTCGCTTCACCAGGATCCTTGATCCTGAGCTGTATGGATTTCCTTTATCCTCAGCTATACCATCAGATACATTTTTGTAACATACTAATATCCTCTTATTCAATTTAAAGACCAACTTGAGAATGCTCGTTAGCCTTTTAGCCTGTGAGAGACAGCCCCGGTATCTAGTGTTATCTAAAGGTCTGCCAACTGTCATGGTCACCATGGTAAAAGTGTTTCTTGTCTAACTGGAATCTGCATAATACAGAATTTGGTTTAAGAGATGGTGGTTTTTATAGCTTTGGTAAATGAAAAATAATAGAATACACTAATTAGAAATTCCTTGTAACACTTCACTATAAGAAATGACATTGAATCCGAAAGCTTCATAATATTTAAATATATTTCATGACAGAACGCTGGCAGCATTTAAAAGGTCTTAGGTGCTTTGAATTCCTGATTGGTTTGACAGCTTGACAGTGATTTGTAAACCGAAGGTGTTGGCACAGCTTGCTCTTCTGTCGGAGCAGGTATCAAAGTTCAGGCTCCAGACGAGTCACCGCTTCAACACAGAGATGAAAAATTGCTCTCGGATAAATGTTTTTGCTGTGGAAGAAACAAGCTTCTGCTCCTGAAAATAGTAAGGCCTGATCCGAAAATGATTCAAAACCAATGGAAAGACTTCTGGTGATTTCGACGGCCTTTGAATCAATCACACTTTTTCACGTGTAACCCATTTTATGGCGTACTGGGCATGTCTGGGGTTTACCAGAGGACAGGCTAGAGCTAAAACCCCTCACCATCTACATCAAAATGGGAGATTTCACCAACATTAAAGAGGGAAACAAGCCTTCATAAGATGAAACAGGTAGATACAGGGATTTATAATTTGGAATCATATAAATTGGGCTGAACATCACATTTGAATATCCTTTTCTCTCTTTCTTGGTCTTCCTTCTGAACATGGATCGTATTTTCTGTAGCTACCAAAATTTGAAAGCAATTCATTTTGATTCTACTGGGATTTCTCTGTAATACACCTAAAATACAGTTCTAGCTGTAACAGGACAATTTAAGACTACATATTCATAATCTTAAATAAACCAATTTCATTTTCAAAGATGGTTTCATGGTCTTCTATTGGGATCTCAACAAACATAGAAATAATTAAATGGGGCAACTGAGCATTTAACACCACACCTGCAAAGTTTGTTAGCCATGAAAATTTACCGTTGTCTCCATTGCAGTACTGTATTTTACACATTAAACTGAACCCATATTACATTATTAAACTATAAATTTTCATGGCTAACAAACTTTGCAGGTGTGGTGTTAAATGCTCAATTGCACTGGTTAATTATTCGCATGATTTTTTTAGCATCCTCGTAGGAGACTTGGGAACTGCACGTGTGGGCAGTAAAAGCCCTGCCTCCCCCTTGCCCAGGAAAAAGGCTCCAAGGTGCAAACATTTTAAATTAAAACCGCAGGTATTTTTTTATAGTGCTCTATTTTTAGCTAAACCCTGGAAATATCGGAAAGGCGATCGATTCTCTGCAGGATGTCAAGAAATCCTTTCTGAGGGGAAGAACGGTGAAGCACTGGATTTAATAGATGTTAAGAGCCACTCCACAGCCCAAGCTATCTGCTTCTCTCCTGCCTTCTCAAGGGGTGGTAGAACCGCTCTCAGCAGCTACAGACACCCTCTTCCCCTCTGCCTCTTCCTTCTCAAGTGCTTTCAGAGATTCTCCCTCGTCAGGGGCTGTCCTTGCCCTGTGAGCTGCCCAGCAGTGGATGCTGACCTCGGAGCGCTGGTGGAAGATGCTCCCCAGATCCAAGTACCTCCATGCCAGCAGTTCTCAAGAGACTAGTGCAGTCCTGAGATTGTGTCATGACCAACAAAACGTCTTGGGTAAAAACATGGGAAAATGAATCAAAATCGCCCCTTGAGATCCCTTCCAGCCTCGTTCATCTTTGACTCTGTGTCAGAGAGACACAGGCATGGAATATACCTTTTTAGCGTGGAGACAATCTGACGCAATCAAATGCTGACTCTTGTATTTGCGACGAATGCCCAAGTCTCAGTAACTTCATATAGAACTTCACAATTTTTTTGTCTCTTTATTTTTTGAGAAAATAAAGTGTAAGTATAATTCGCTCTATTTCGTCAGCCTGGCAAACTGATACAAAAAAAAAAGATCCGTACCTGTTCTCTTAGCTTTAGCAACAACATTTCAAATTATGTCCAATCTGGCATGATTTGCCCATGAAATAACTCACCGGCACAAGTCCAAATAGAACCAGGGTCTTAAATCTCAGCCCCGGCCCCTATCCCTGATGTATTCAGGCTCTGGGAACAGTAATTTTTTTCCAAACGATGCTCACCATTTAAGAACGTAGCAAAGGCTCAGTTACAGCCCTGAAAATCACTGATTTTATGGTGAGTGAAATGGAGAAGGTCATTTGAAATCTACCATATGTAAAATGCTTTATGTTTGCATGCTCCTTTCTGCTGCCTGACACATTACTTAGTTTTACATTAGGCTAATGTAGACCAATATTAATGAGGAAACCAAGGTGTAATGTTCTTGCAAGAATGCTGACAGAAGTGAGTCCAAGTTTTAACCAGGGATTGCTTGCTTTAGCATTATCTCTATTGCCGTTAAACATGCTCTACATTTTCTGGGCAAATATCATTTGGAATTAATTGAATGGAAAGGAGGATGTTCAGAAAATGCATCTTTAGAGTTGTTGAAGTATGACTTTTTAATCAAACTGAGTGATTGTAAACATAAATTAGTTCTTGTTCTTCCTGCTGACTTGAAAATGGAGAAATGTGTACTTTTAGGTTAAAATCTTTTTCTCCTGAGTTTGCAGTTTCAAGCCTTGCGGATGCTTTGCTGGTCTGGTAGAACCATTACGTAATGATTAGTAACTGAATGTTACTTGAAGCACAGACTCACTGCACATACGCTGATTTTAAAGGTTTTACTATATTCCATTATTCTCCACGTTCCAAATATGTTGTCTTACGGCAAAATTTTGCTTGTGCTTCTGTCTCCTTCCTCTGGGAGGAGAACATTTTAGGGTAACCTAAACAACAATTTCTGATACATTTTATTCACAGGGAGTGACATTAGGCTTTAGGACAACAATGAGCAAACACACAAACTGTATAGTTTTTCCACCCAGATTTTATATTATCTGGATAAAGCTTCGGAGTTTGTAGGTCTCCGGCTTCTCTGGAGTTCTCTTTGGGAGAGGGAACATGATGTTGGTGTTCTTTGAGCATCCAGTTGTCTAATTAGGTATAAGCTGTAAAGCTGAATGATCTCATTTAATATCCACTGGGTAGTCTGATTGGAATTTGGGCTGAAGCTTAATGGGAGCAGAGAGAAATCTGAGTAGAAAAGCCTGCACCTGTAAGGAAGGAAGCTTTTAACACAGAAGCAGCATCCCAGTCATATGCAAAGATTTTATACTAAAGTGCAGTTCCTTTTATTTGCAGAGCACTAGTTATACAGAAAGGAATTAGAAGGTCTTAAATATGTCACTGTTACATTCATAGAACATTATAAAACCACCTTAAAAGTGTTTAAACCTCTTCATCCTGCAGCGTACAGAAGGAATGTGCAAAATATTAGTGGATAAAAATAATAGGAAAGCTGGACGTCATCCTTGGGCAGTTTCAAATATTTGCCTCTGATGGACCCTGCTGCTGTGGCCTGAGCGTGACTCCGCATGTGGTGAACACACTAAAAAAACATTAGTTCAAAGGGATCAACAGCAGAATTTGATTGCATAGAAAATAATTTTGCTGAAGGTTCAGAAGTCATTCATTCCGCATTTTGATGATTATATCTACCTGGGTTTTAAGGGTTTCTTTAAGCATGTAGTTAAGCAATAATTGTTATTTCCAAACATATAAAGGTTGTAAAAATGTAGATGAACAAAGAAGAATGACTTTAAAGAAGAACTGAGAGGGCAGTTTTTAATTTTTTTTCTTAAAAGGCAAAAAACAGATCCTCCTTCCACCGTTCCTAATGGAGAAGTCAAGTGAGAACGAGCTGATCAGCAGCTGGGAGCCGCAAAGTGCTTGGGAACAGCAAGGCAGCCGGTGTGCCGTGCGCTCTGCTTACTGCTGTAATCGTAATTAATGCCCTGCTGTCTCGTGCTCTCCCCACCTGGCTGTTGTTTCTGTGTCTGCGCTTGGGGAGAGCTCCGGGGATCAGATCGGCGACCGTCTTTTTGTTCGGTGCCTGTATGGTGTCTCTCGGTGCTCGTGAGCCGACTCCAGATGTGTTTCACTGTGCTGCATCTCTTTATTCCGAGGCTTACAAGATGCACTCTTCTCCTTTTTGTTCTGGCTTTTAAGCCAATTTTTGCTATTAGGCCTTTTTTTGGGGTGCAGGAAGGATCTAAAGGCGCTGCTGACTCATTATTTTGTTGCTTATGGGCTACTGGAGATAGAACAAGTGCTTAAGCTGTGGCAAGGGTTCATGTCAAAAAGTGTTCAACCAATGCCAGGAGGAGAAAGTATTTCACCCTCATCTAGAAATTCAATAAGAGCTGGTTTAAGTATTACAGTATGTAATGTCCTGGCTCTAATAATTCCAGGGCCTTAACTCTGCCCAGACATTATCCGTCTGACTCTGTAGCCCACACCTAACCCATAAATTCACCTTCTGGAGCTGCAGCGATGACTACAGAGTTTCACAAAGCTGGTAGGCACCTTGTTAATTAAATTAGAAGTAAATGCTTCCAAGTAAACTTGAACTTGTGTCTGTTCCCTGAGACGGGGATGTCTCCATCCCTGGAGACGTTCAAGGCCAGGCTGAATGAGGCTCTGAGCAACGTGATCTAGTTAAAGATGTCCCTGCTTACTGCAGGGGGTTGGACTAGATGGCCTTTAAAGGTCCCTGCCAACCCAACACATTCTATGATTCTATGATAGTGAACTATGGGATTCATACCGGAAAGAGGGGGAGATCTAAGAGGAGGAATGAGTATCTGGGAATGGAGAGGCTGGATGGTGCCTCTTCCAGCAGCACCATTAGCTTGAGCTGGTTTAAGTTTCCCCGCAATGTACATGCCTCTTGTTGCACTTGTTCAAATTGTATTTTAACATCTCTGGGACTACTGAAGAACTTGGATATCTTGTGGGGGATAGCAGTAGAGAAACGTTGTCAAAAAAAATAAGAGAAAGGATTTGCCATTCTCCTGCATTAAAATGAAGAGAGTGTCACGGAACTGGAGGAATTTAGGAAGTAATAAATCAGGTTCAGAGAGAGATCCAGCCAGCTTTAGTTTAAGAACATGTAGACAAACCAAAGGAAATTCAATTGCTGGTACAGAAACAGTCAAAACCTTCATTCCTGCTCTCATTATTCCGAATAAATAATTTAGATTGTTTCAAATTCAGATCGTGAGTTTACTTTCAACATTTCATGGCATACACCAGTTTTGTTTTGCTTTTGATAGGGAAAATCATAAATTATCCACTGGACTGCTAATGTCACACAGAACTAATCAGACATATAATCATGCCTGATATATTATAAGTTCTCTTGTACTGAAATAATCTTAATTATGAGGATTTCATTTATTATTAATATGGAAATATGTAGTTCTACTGTATAACTGAAATTAATGGACTGTAATTTTGAAGGGTTAGTAACACCATCTTTAGTGTTTCTTAATTAGTCATGTGTTATTTCTCTTTTGGCGGGGAAAGCTTATGCTGTGTTCATATTACACATTCTTTACTGCCAGAAATCGGAGCTAGAAGGTCAAAATGAAAGATTTAAGGACAGAATTAATTCTTTTTTGGAGATCATCTTTCAAAGTCAAGAATTAAGAATTTCTCTTACTTCTATAGAGACTGAGGCTAACATGAGTAAGGAACAAGTACATTATAATTCAATTAATTTTATAAAACGCTATAATTTCATTATTGTTATTGCACGAAAAATTGCAAGCAGATTCACTACAAAAAAAAATACCAAGCCTCAACTGATAAATAAGGCTAGATTAAGAATAACGCAAACAACAATTCTCAGTTATCAGTACTCTGTGGTAGGAGTACGTATGATACTCCTACCCTCTTTTTTTTAATTTTTTTTTCTTATTCGCTTATGTTGGAAAAAAAAAAAAAGAAATTAGACCATGGTAGGATATATTTTTGTCTCACTTGGATTCCTTCAAAAATCCCATTAGGCACTCATCAGCTTCTTAACATGCCTAATAACTCATGAAATTTCTTCTAAGTGGTTTGTCTAATGAAACACGGATCATCTCTGGCATTATCAGAACCTAAGCCTAAGGAAAGTTTCCCTGTCTCCTGACAAAGCAACATCCATAAGATCCAACCATTCAGAACCTTTGACAGACCATCATGGTAAGTTAAGGACTGTTTTTTTAATGTTTTTTTTTTTTTTTTTTTAAAGTTGAAAAATACAACTTTCATTGACATCAGTTAAAGACTTTTCAGAACCTATGAAAATGGGCCTGAAGGCAAGCGCAGAGCAATTCCTGAAAAGGTAAGGAATAGTCCCTTTTTGAGACTATTATATTTGAAAAAAGAACAAAAGATGGAAAGCTTTTTACTTGCATTCCTTCTTTCCTGAGATTGTCCTCGTATTTGTTTCTCTCAGACTTTCTTTTTTCCATGGTCTTCCAGGCCTCGGTGAGGTATGTTTGTGTCGTACCTATCTGTTGCACCATCAGTGGTCCTGGGTGCGGATCACACCAAGCCATCGAAGGCACCACAGCCAAAGTCAAGGGTAAGCCCACACTGAAGCCAGACATACGATCGTAATTCTTCTTGAAAGAAAAGCTGAGCACATTTATTAACAGTAAAATTGGAAAGGAAAAAAAAATAAATTGCTGAGTTAATGATGAAACATAAATTGCAGCCATCCAGGACGCTGGTTATGACCCGATGTTCCTGTTGCACTCAACAAACTCTACAAGTTGCGCATGTTAAATGCTGCAAGCAACTGAAAATGGATGAGGCAAGAAAACAAGCCTCGGTGAGAGGAAAGTACAAAGTCATTATGATTTTCAAACTTCTAGTAAATCAATCTCTTCCCTGCTGCTTGACCCGATGCCAGGCACCACGTTCCCCCAAATATGTATTTGTAGTGGAATTGTAGTTGTAATGGAACAAACGTTCGGAAACACTTGCCAAAAAAAAAAGAAAACAAAACCGCCACTGTTTAAATGTCCTAAAAAGGAGAAACAACATGGAACAAAATGTTGCTCTTACCTTACCTAAACTATGTATTCAGCAATGCTGAAGACCGAGGCTTCCCAGAGGTACCCCAAACCCCTTTTAGTTAGGCACACCGAGAACGACACAGCTCAGGGAAACAAATACAGTGCTACAGAACTGGATTACCTTAAAGCGTCTTATCTGTTAATGTGACTAACACTGTTGAATAACGTGAAGCAGAACACATAAGGGAATTATTTGTTTATGGTATAGTTTTTATTTTTACAGTCAAGCGAAAAAAAGACTAACTTTTTGTACAAGACAGTAGAGCAGGCTGTCAGGAATTACAGATATGGAGCATTGTTTATTTGAAGACCTGTGAACAGGAGCTGTCAGACAGAACTGGCAAGCACAGCACACAGCCCAGGCTTTTCAGAGGTTCCTGCCACTGAAACACCCTTTTACAGAGCAGCTGCAGGAAATCGGAGCAAAAGATGACAACGTGGAGACGGTGGGGTTCAGTCAGTTGCTCTTACTGGCAATTGCTCTGGAGAGGTACAATTGAGCTCTCCATTACATGCGTTTGCAAAGTGGGTACCTGTGGAAACTAGAGGAAGGCTTGCATGGAAACATCAGATCCACTTTGTCCATACTCATGGCTTCTGTTTCAGTGAGTTTCAGACTGATTTTCCAGGCTTGGCTTCTCATGCTAGTGCTGTGTAATGGACCTCTGACTTTAGAAAAGTTTGGATTTGGAGCGTGATGGGATTTTAATTTCCTCTTCTGAAAACGCTGCTAATGGAAAAAAAGGCTTTAGCTTTAGGGGTTAGGCTCTGTCGTGATCAGTCGAGGCCTTTTCTAGCAGCAAAATTTTTCTGCTTTGTCATAATATTTAGAACGTCTCACAAAAATGGTTTCAGTACGGTTTTTTGTAGCATTTGCGGCAGGGTTTTACCTTTACTGGTAGAGTTTGCAGTAGGGCACGGATAGCCTCGGGTGTTTATACAAGTGTGTTTCTTTTGATAAAACATAGAGCGAAGGACTTCTAAAATGTTTTTCCTTCCAAATTAGATTTCTGTCTTAAATCAGATTTAGATTAAATGAAAATTGCAGGGAAATTTTCATGGCGGTGGCAAAAATATTATTTGGAAAAGAAAAAAAAGAGATGTTCCTCGTTTTCCTTTCATAAGTGACTATTTCAAAGGAGAGCTGAAAAATGTGATTTGGCTGTGAAGTGGCAGTTGTCTTTGGAAATCCTGGCCGTGCTTTCCTGTGCCTCCCTTGCCAGTGTAGCACAGGGCTGACTGCCCTGCACCTCCTGGGACTCTCGCCACCCACAGGACTCGTATCACACACTCTCTTCTCCGTCTGATGGAACACGGGTCAAACATCCTGACCTGCTCCATAGAGAAGCACTTGGACTTCCAAGTCCTTCTTCAGTGTCTTGCTTTGTGGAACACTTTGTTGATAAGTTTTTGTCCAATAATCACATTTTCCCCTAGAAAATGTCATCTTGGATTTGATTTTTGTCATTGTTGTGTTCTACATGGAGGGGTGGGAATGCAAACCCTCTAACCTCGCTTTTGACCTTAGACTGCAGACAGGGTCTTCTATTGCAGAAGGTGACTTTGGCGAAGGCCTGGGTGTCCTAAGCAGCTGTGATGAGTGAGTAGCAACCAGTAAATCATTGATTTTAACACAGCCAACTCATTTTCCCTGCTGGAACCCTTTTATGCTGTTACCAACACGTGGAATATGAAATAGTTATTTGCAAAAAGCCATAATACTGACTGGAAACCAAAACAAACCTGTGTGATTTACTTCTCATTGGAAGCAGCCTTTGCTCTTCCGTTTCTACTGCTAGCCAGCCAGCAATGAGAAAAGAATTTCTAAATCCATGTTCTAGGAGGAAGAAAAAATACCAGAGTTACTGCTTGGAACTTAAGGCTTATGGCGACGTTCATTCCACAGCTCTGTCATTCAGGTCTCCAACACTGGCAGTGTTTGTGAGCTAGTCCTCCAGAATCTAGTCCTTTCGAAGCCCTGTGAAGGTTCTAGTTATAACTGGAGTTGCTGAATTCTCTGGGACTTGGCTTTTGCAAGGAACAACTAATCCTGAATAGTAGCAAACAACTCTTTAACCGCTGTACTGTTTCCTGGGGTACTTCGCTTTCTCGGGAGGGGAAATAAACCCCAACCAAACAAATCCCAAACCCTGCTCCGCTTGGGAACTGAAAACTCTTATTTAACCAGTCTTTTGTCACCAAGGAGACCTGTGCATGTGGATTACCTTGGGCTGGCGAGGTATGAAAATTCCTTCTGTCAACTGCACCCCCCGTGAAATTACAGAAAGAAATCAATCACGAGAGAAACGCGTCAAAAACTTTTGTGCAAAAGAATTGAATGACAGATGGTCTGAGCCTGGAACATATGGATTTTATCAGACAACAGAAAAAATGTATAAGATCATGTTGTGGAAAAGTACACGTAACCCCTGTGTGTGTACTCTGGGAGAAAAAGAAGGCAGCAGAGTGTTTCGAAACTTATCATTTTTTCTTTGACAATGATTTAGAGAAAAGTGGATGAGAAAATATTTGGTCCTCAACCTTTCTAACCTCCCAAGAAACACTGGTGCCAGGAAAAACAGATGGCACTCAGGTCTCTTCTGAAATGATAGTTATTCCACTCTCGCCAGATCTCTGTGGTGTGCAAAATATATGGTATAAGTCACTCTCAGAAAACAAGTCATTAATTAATAACATTTCACTGCTCAAGGATCAGGTAGGTGAGAGTGCCAGTCAGGCAGCTGCCTCCAAGAAATCCGCTTGGCAGAGGAGGAGAACGGGCACGGGAAGAGATGACTCTCCCCACCTCCCTTACCTGCGACGTAGGCATCCATCATTACATGTAATCGAGACTAAAAGTATTTATCAACCCGAGGGCATGAAGCTGTTTGAAGTCCAGAGTATAAAGAGAACATCAGTGAAACAACAAAACGATCTGTCAAGTCAAAAAAAAAAAAAGGTGGGAAAACCAGATAGAAGAATAACAGAAAAATTCTAATTAAATCCCTAACTGTAATTAAATTCAGTGTGAAGTGACAAACAGCACTTGCAGAATGATTTTTGCTGTTGGTGCCTTTACTATATAACTTGCATGTGTTTTTTCTTGGTGGGTACCATGCCTAGTACTCTTTTTGGCTCGTTTCAAGCAGGAGTTACCCCCAGGAGCACAAATAACACCTCCGTTTTACTCCAGGGCTTTCAGTGGGTGCAGCTCTATAGATGGTTTGAAATCAGGGCTTTTCTGGGAAACCAGGGCATGCCCTTAGCCAAGGCAGAGGCCCAAACTCTTGTTATCTTCCTCACTCTCACACTGATGTGTGGAACTTTTAGAATCATACTTACTGGGCAGGAAATACGATACTGTGTGACACGTGTCTCTGGTAAACTTAACGCCATGTTCTTCGTGATACGTGGTTACCAAGGAATTGCTGTTGGACGTGCCGTTGGCGAGGCTGACTCCTCCAAACGTGTGTTCCCCTTGTAACTGATGATGTAGAGTGTGCCCTTGACCACATCCGTACCAAACTGGGCGATGTGTTCAATAGGAAACCTGCTTCTTCGACAGCAGATGTTGTCAGAGGCAGTGCACAGTGTTCCTAGAAGATTCTCTTGCATTTTGCCATCTGTGTTTTCGTATCGCTTCTCAGCTCTTTTATATATATATATATATATATATATATCCTGTGGTCATTTTGTTTGTGAAGGAGTCTGGCTTGTTTAAAAAAAAATCTAACAGGAATGTCTCCCAAGATTGTGCATGCAAAGCTAAGTTTTTAAAGTGAGTTTCCCACTGATGAAGAAGCCATTTCCATGAACATCTGCCTCGCGGGCACGGCTGGAGTCCTGCTGGAGAGCCGTGCTGATGGGGATGGTGGGTCAGGAGTCGTGTCCTGGTCAGTTATCCCTTGCCCTGAAATCCGCAGTAAGAACAGGGTGTAAGCTCTGTTATTTAACATGTGAGCCTTAGGAACTGAAATGTGAGATCGTTTTGCAGAAACAAAGCAGCCCGGAGGCCACCAGGTTCCCTTCTGGGCAGGTTCCCCGCTGGCCTCCCAGCCAGATGCCAACAGCCCAAAATTCCAGGTTGGGAAACTGCTGAACTTCTCATTCTCCAAAGAGAAAATCTGTCTGTGCCAGGTTTGCCTTCACTTCCCAAAACTTCCAAAAAAGTTTTAGTTCACAGCAAGCAAGTTATTATTCCTCAGTGTCTTTTGTTTTTCAGTTATTCTGACTTGCCAAGGAGCATATCTATCCTTCCACAGAGTTCCTCAGGGAGGAACTGGAAGTAGACTGGGAAGCTAAAGATTTCCATGAGATGTTCTATTCCAAAGCTCTTTGAAAATAGTGTGAAAACACGGAGCCTCTGAGGCTGGGTCACAGGAGGTTGTCTCCCTCTAAACTCTTCTTATCAGCCTGGCAAAAACATACGTGGTAAGATATTCACTGCGTATCTGCATGAGGGACACAAAATATAAAATAAGCCTCCAAAGGGACAGCAGCTGCATAATTTAATTGTTTCTTCAAGCAAAATTCATTTAGTTGAAGATATCCAAAAGGTTATTCCATGCCTGTGGAAAAAAGAAGACCTTGGGCAGCAGGTTTTCTCAATTGCTTGGCTTCAAAACATCAAACAAATCCTTTCTTCTGGGTTGCTGAGAGCAAAGGCAGGCCTGCAGTGGTGACATACTGCCCAGGGGAATCTTCCTATGTAATTGTTCTTGTCTCTACAGGAGTCAAAAAAATGACCCACACCTAAACCACACCTAAATCCCTCCTCTTTGCTATGCAGCAGTTGCCTTGCACTTATTCTTTGCTTTTTCTCTGATGTGGTACCCAGCCTAACACAGGTTCCTGCATGATGTTCTTTTATGATTCTTATTTTTCTTGCTATCATTATAAAATGCAATAGACTTATTGAGTTTAAGTAGGAACAGTTACGGGCAACGGTAGCTTTAACATGCTCTTCAAGGAATTTTCATTTTAATTATGCTTTTATTAGTAAATTTCCAATTTGCAGCCAAGCCTGCTGTGCATTACTTGTATTGATAAAAGTTCAATTATCTATTTTTTAAATTTTTAAAATTGTATCTCAACCTTGTCTTAAAAGGTAAAATGGTCCTTTAAATAAGAGTATCCTAAGTCAGCCTGCATCCTGTTTTTCCACAGGATAACAGGGATCTCATGGCTGTTGAACACCTCCCCAGTACTGGCCTTTTATGTTACCTAGAGAGAACGCAGGCATATAGGTACAGTACGATAAGCTACAAAGATAATACTGGGTCTATGTCTATTAACAGCTCCTTCTGATTTAAAAAGCATCCAGTTGTATCAATAGTAAACAACAATAAACCATATGAAAAAAGATTCCGACCGTGACCTCCCACCTGCTCCAGTCAGAGACCATCAGCCAAAAAAAAAAATTGTATCACATTTTATATGCTTGAAAGTAGCTGAGGTCAGAGAAATAGAGATTACAGAATACTGTCCCAGAATAATGCTGGAATTAAAGCATAAAATTAAATTAAAGCATTTGGCTGTGACACAAAAGCTTTGGTAATGCAAAAGTAAACTGGATGCTAAGAAAGGTTGCCGTTGCGAGGCTGTGGTTGTTTTGGCTGGAGTTAGAAGGTGAAATTGGTGATACAGATGAGAACCAAGGCTGGGGCTGGGTGAGGTTTCTGGGTGATCAGCTTTGGACAGTGTTAAGAGCGGAGATGTCTGAAACTGGACTGAAACTATTCATTTGGAAGCAGGCGGTGGTCCTGGATCTGAAGGTATGGTCAAGGTGGTCTTGGGCCGCAGTCCTATGACAGTCCTACAGTTGGTCAGAGCCATGGTTATTGATGGTGATTGCGAGGCAGGATTACGATGACACCTTGATGTAGAATCAAAACAGGACTGGAAGTAGTTTGGCTACCCAACTAAGATTGAATTTTGCCTGCAGGCTTGATTTAATCTGGTTCTCTATATGGTTTGGATTTGGAGGCATGGGGGCCCAGGCAGCAGTTAGGTAAAAATATATACTCTCAGGTTTATAATGAGGGTGTCATCAGACAGTCATCATGTGTTTGCAGATGAGTAAGAGCTGGAGACTAGGGCTCCAGAGGAAGAAGACAACGTCTTTCTGTTGCAGTTAGGACTGAAGACACAGGGTGGTTTGGGGTTGTAGATCAGAGAAAGCTGGACTGGAGCTGTGGGCAGGGGCAAGGCAGCTTGGTATTTGTCACAGAAGGTGATGAACTTGCTTTGAGTTAGAGTTTTGCCCGGTGCTGATGCCCAGTGGTGAGTTTAAGGGGTGGGGACAGCTCTGGTTCAGAGATGGTTGTTGCACTGGAAGTCTCAGACTGTGGCCTCCTGGGGGCTGAGATAGGCAGAATGGGGTTAGAAGAATATTTGTTCCATGAGGAAGCAATTTCATGAACGTGCAGAAATTAATTTCCCTTCATTTTATTCAGCGTTACACAGAAACTAAAATGACGGCGAATACTCAAGAAATATAAGCTTGTTATAATGAACAGATGGCAGCTCAGTGAAGATTTGTATGAAGAAGATCACCAGTCCTTTTGTTTACAACACATACATGTCCTGTTTTGTTTTAATTATATCGTTGTTTTTCCACCCAGGCTATTCACTTAAAAAAACCCAACAAAAACAAAACCCACCACCACTGTGTTTATGTCAGCAAAGCTAATAAGCAATCTGCAAACTGGAACCGTGTAAGCAAATGCTCATGAATATTGAGAACTTTCTGATAGATGTGGTGTCTGCCTGCGTTGTTTGGATCCATCTTGATGTCCCTTGTGAAGTCAAAAGAAGCACGAAACAAAATCATCTTCAATCGCTGTCTGGCCAGGAGCTCAGGGCTTTTCTGAATATTTTTATGTTACGCTTTGTTAAATCCATTTAAGAGTCTTATGTTCATGAGTGAAATGTTTGAGGAGGGGAAAAAACCAAATGCTTTCCCTCTTGTCAAAGGCTGTAGGTTTAAGACAGGATTTAACCAGTTTCTAGCTCTTTTATTGTCTCATATACTTTACACTGTAAATGGCAACATTTTAATTACAGGGAATAAACGCAGAAGCCGCTAACGGGATTATCAACACCAGCTTTCGGTGCTTTGCGCTGCCTGGTAGACAAGGGGAAGGTGTGATGTGTTACCGCGGCCTCAGCGGCGAAGGGGAGAATAATCACGGGCGGACCTAAAGGGTGGGTGTTTGAACAGAAAAAACCCGATTTATTCGCCTTGGTTTGAGCCTCATGTGTGAGAACCTGTCGCCGCTTCCCATGGCTGCGGCCCCCTCTAGCGGCACCTCTCCCGCCGGCAGCGGCTGCTCGCCGCGCCCGTGGCCAGGGCTGGCCCCCGGGACCTGTGGCCACCGCAGCCCCCGGAGCTGCCGCCGGGCAGAGCGGGGTCCGGCCAGAGCTGATGCTCGAGGGGTGGCTGAAGTTTGAAAAATTCAGCTAAGAAAATACCACCAGCAATGCTAAAACTCACAGTGAGTTTGGGAATAAATCAGGTGAAAACCATAGCTTTCCAGAACCTTCGGGTTTGAGGGTTTTTTTTCCTTAATATAGTGTTCAGCTCAGAAAAATAGTGTCAGTCATTTGACACTAATTATAACAGAGCTGCATCTCAGCTGTCAGCTGTTAATACTGCTCAGTCAGTCAGTATTAAGCAAGGTTTAAAAACCTACCTTTACGTCAAAAAAGCTAAAGAAAATACAACCGGTTACGTTTGACTTAAACTTACATCCTTACCGAAACAAAAATTTGAAGTCACCAGGGTTCTTATGATGATAATTTCCTTCTGGTATACTATATATTACTTATGTTAAAATAGTTTAATGTTTCAGAGAAGGACTCGGAGCCTGCAAAGTTTCAGAACTCTCTGCTGTCAGCATTACTGTCAGCAGTATGTACAGGGTACCTTGTGCGTACGCTGTATTTCACGCTGGGCTTCTGCTTCACTCAGTGAACACAAGGGACAGAGCCCATAAAATTAACAGTTACTCACTCTAATCTGTGGCTCCAGGCCTGGTGTAAGTTGTAATTTAACTCCAAATGCAAAATTATTTGGGTTTCATCATCTTTCTGACTGCTTTGCAGTGATTTGGGGTAGTACAAATCCTCACATTGCTGAGGAAAGGTGTGGTGGGTGGAGGGGGTGCTGTATTATTTATTCCCTTTTGCAACTCAGAAACTGAGGCACAGTATTTTGACATCAATGACAAAAACATACCCTAATTCAGATTGCAGTGTGGAAGGTCTATGGCGTGATTTTTTTCAGAGTACTTAGCATTTCCCAGGGCTGTGGGAATAATTTTAGTCTGCTTGAGTTGCTCTCTTCTTCTGAAATACGACCTCGGAGATCAAGCTGGGAACACGTACAATATAGAAAATGTAATCAGAAGCCATCTTTCAAAACTTCGTTTCAGTGATTTACTTGTCATCACACAGTTATTCTGTGCTCCTTCCTCGCGGAAACAGCCTTCCTCCTCCTAAAAATCTTCTAATGGTCTTCGTTTCTGCTAACCTTATCGAAAAAATCAGTGAAGTGCTCTAGGCCATCACTACACAGCCTGAGATGAGTTCTGTAGTTCCTTTACACATGTGCTTGAAGACTTGGAGGAAAAGAAAGAGAAGAGAATGTCACTAGAGATGGTGCCCCTGTGTGTCCAGCGTAACTGGACTGGCAGCCCCAAATCTGCCTTTCCTGGGTTGAAGCCGCCTTTGTGTTATCCTTTTAATAACACTATGTCCAGCCTCTCTGTGTGTAATGTAAATTCTCAGGATTTTAGGAAAAAGGCAAGATGAAAAAAGATGATGTGCAAACCCAGATACTTGCTCTCTTTTCCCATGCCTCAGCTCTTCATTTCCCTCTACTCTCTTCTGCCTGGAGTCCATCACTGGAACATTTCAGTTATTTCACATAACCAAAAGTAAGTTTAAGCAGAAACATAAACTTTTAGAAGAAATCTTTAGTGCATAAATGGACAGAACTGTATTTTAAACCATTAGATTTAAGATATCTTTAGATTTAAGATATCATTAAATTTGAGAAGATATCAGCCTGATAGCACTACACTTGTATTTTAGTTCGTTTCTATTACATAGGAAGCCTGAATTATGTGTCTTGTTCTGCTATTTTCTTTCTTGATCTTACTATTACATTTACTAAGCAATCTTTTATTTTTAATAGTGTTATCCTCAATTCAGAAAACAGAGTCATCCGTAAATACTCAAGGCTGATTCTGTGCTGCATAGTGCTGTACTCTGGTGGAAGATACTTGGCTCCTCATAACCACTGTGCAACCTCTTCAAATTCATGGGGTGAAGACCAAATTATTTTTGCCGTTGCTTTCTCGGCATACTCTGGGCTGTCTTGGCAAGGATTTGGGGTTTGTTCTGAGCCGTCATGGACAAGCTCCTGCATTTCTAAAATCTCTGGGTTTGGTCAGTCACAAGCCATCTGTCTTTGACAGTGATTTAAACAACTCTACATTACCTTAGACCAGCTGTACATCCACAGCTGTAAGGGAAAGTTGTTGCTTTACCTCTGTATCCTCTTAATTATCAGGCTGTTTGAGATGTAGGTCAGTGCAGGCTCTAAGCCACGGTAAACTGGTCAAGCTGAAGACCAGGATTTTCTCCTATCCATTTTGCAAACAGATTCCTGCCTTAAGAAGACTTCAAGATTACCTCACTTGTAGATTACTCCAAAATATAAGAAATGGATCATTCATAAAGCTTACTTGTATCCTTGTGTTTACTGGCCTTTTTTGGGGAAAAAAAACCCAAAGTTGCTCTTGATGTTGCAACATCCCTTAAAATTTTCACCAACTTGTGAAAAAGGGGCTGGTTGTGAATATTGGTGACATAAAGCTGAGTTTTTATCTCAATTACTTTCAGCAGAGAATGGGGGATACACAACTGATTTCTGCAGGGCAAGTGAGCCATGGGGGAACCAACAGAAAGCATTTCTTCATCAAAAGAGCTATCTTTCACTGCAGCTCAGCCAGTTATGTGATTCAATCATTCCCTTGGCACTCCCTGCAGAGAAAACTTGAAATGACCCTTAAGCTTTCTCCCCTTGGCTCTCAAAGCCTTTTCAGACTGTCAGGCTGCTGTTGTTTTCAGTGTCAGATGAAGAAAACTGGAGCTTTGGTAAAGTTCTCTCTCATTAAAGCGCTGTTTTTCAGTCAAAGGCAGGAACACTTGACCTGCTTTATTCTCTCAGTTTCTGACTTTACTCTCCTGCTTTGGTGAACTTGCGTGAAGCCATCACATGGAGTTTTATAAGAGCAAACCAACCTAGGAGATCTCTATCAAAAAATACCAGTAACTTCTGTTAAAAGGTTGCTTAGCTGTATTTCTCCATAACAAGTAGTATCATAGGCCAAGCCTGCTGCTGTCCTAAATCAATTTTTTCTCAAAATGTGAAAACGATGATTTCTTCTTGCCCATCTGCCTCTGCAGACCCTTATATTCCTGTCTCCGATCCTGTAGCATGACAGCATTAGCTGTCAGCTAAGACTATTAAAAAACTTCTGCTTGCCTAACCAAACACAGTAAGTACTGTGTCCAGTCTGGGCTCCCCGGTTCAAGAAGGACAGGGAACTGCTGGAGAGGGTGCAGCAAAGGGCTACCAAGATGATGAGGGGACTGGAACACCTCTCTTATGAAGAAAGGCTGAGGGACTTGGGTCTTTTCAGTCTGGAAAAAAGACGACTGAGGGGGATCTTATCAGTGCTTATAAGTACTTAAGGGGTGGGTGTCAGGAAGATGGGGCAAGACTCCTTTCAGTGGTGCCCGGGGACAGGACAAGGGGTAATGGGCACAAACTCGAACATAGGAAGTTCTACCTAAACATGAAGAGGAACTTCTTTCCTTTGAGGGTGGCAGAGCCCTGGCACAGGCTGCCCGGAGAGGTGGTGGAGTCTCCATCTCTGGAGACATTCCAAACCCACCTGGACGCGTTCCTGTGCAGCCTGCTCTGGGTGACCCTGCTCTGGCAGGGGCTTGGACTAGATGAGCTCCAGAGGTCCCTGCCAACCCCAACCATTCTGTGATTCTACGTTTTGTACCCAGGTACTCGGCATGCCTCAAATAATCCAGTCCCGACGGACGTTTTAGATTTCACTGTGGTCTTGCACACCTCTTCCCAAATGACACGCTGGCATTTGGGCTTAATTGGTCAGGGTGAGCTGGGGAACTGGTGCAAACCTTTCATCCCTCTGCAGTGGGAGCCTGACTGTTTTAGAGCTGCCGCCAGTTGCTGTGGTCTGGGCTCAGTCCCCTGCCCGGAAGGGGAAGATGACAGCAAACTACAGTAAAGACTGCCTCGCAACCCTCCTGCGATCACTACAGCAGTTGGAGGGATGAGAAATACTGTCCTAAAGGAATCAAATGAGGAAAATGTCATTACATTTGATGAGACATCCCTGGTTCCATCTCAGCTGCTTAAAATATGTGGATGAAACATGAATTAACAGATAAATAAGATAAAATATGCAGTATTTTTAAACTTTCATTAAAAAAAAAAAAAAAGAAGAAAAAAGATTGCTGTTTTCCAATGTGGCATGACGGCTGTGGGATTAAGTGTGATTTTCGATTTTTTGACATTTGCATAAAACCGCACTAACAGTTGGCTGGGTTAAGCCGTATAACTACAGCGGTATTGCTGAAGACACCATATCCTGCATGGAGATGAAACCGTTTTGTGAGAGGAGTGCTTAACCTGCTGCAGCCCGTTCTGGTTTGGCGAATTGAAACAAACTATATGAGGAGGCATTGAATAATGATAAAATGGGTATGGTAAGGCATAAGTTAGAGCTGTGTATCGATGTGTGTCTCTGTTGGCATCCCTCTGTTGGCATAACAATGCCAGTGAAGCGTTAAGTATAGATCAGGCCTAAAAAATATTACTAACTTGAAAGGTGATGTGTTAAAACAGTGTTAAATGTTCATTACTGTATGAAGGGAAAGCTTAGGATCTGACAATATCTTGTGAAATAATACTAGGCGGTGTAGCGCTCTCATGACTATGGGGGTTTCAACTCTGGTTTTTGTTTACCTTGTTTTTCTGGTGAAGTTTAGAGTCCAACAAATAGTGAAGCTGCATTAACGAAGATTGGATCAGATTCTGAGGAGATGGTGTGGGTTAGCTGAAGGGAAAGTACGACATTTTGTTATAAACTACACTAACACAGGTTTTCTGACACTTCTAGAAAAAAAAAATCAGTGTACAATAGCGATGGGTCATGTTTTACTAGTGTTGTTATCTGGTTGTTGGCGTGTATCCTTACTTGTGTAGCCATTGACCATGAATAACGTTGCGTTCATACCCTTCTAGATGACATTAAAAGCACGTAATTGCATCTTTTTTACCTTATGAAAAATATAGAATGTCAAAGACGACCCAAACGATTTATTTTCATAAATGCATTTCTTTCCTGTAGAAATGTAACGTTATGAAAAGCCTCAATTTTCTCACAGTCGCAAGTAGTAAATAACACATTACAGCCATTTAACAAATATTCCCAAACCAGCAGCAACATTTAGCTCTGTGAAATAGATTTGTTCTGGATATAAACCAAGGAGAGAAGAATATGTATTTCCTGGCCCTTGTGGATATATGTGATGGAGTCGTGCTGGATGACTTGAATTGAGATGGAGCATGTGTATAACGAGTATCCCCTGGACGGGGATGTTTATACACATTTCCTCCCACCCTCCCCTTTTCCCTCCCTCCCAAATGCTGCTTATTATGGCTTCTTTCCCCTCACTGATAAGTGAATTTTAAAGTTATGTTGCAGTTTTCTCAATACTGGATAAATGTGTGTAATACATCTCTCATAAAATGTTACTACGCAGATGGGACTGAGAAAACTTTTTCCAGTTTATGAAGCCATCGTTAGTAATATCTACCACTTATGAATAATAAAAGAAAACGGCCTTTGGCAAATTTTAGAGTTTTGTTTTGCTTTCCGTGGAAATCCTTGAAGAAAAGGAAAGCTCAGAAATCAAATGATCAAAGCTTGTGATATAAAATCTGCTCAGGTGCAGTCATATACAGCCTCTGTCATTCACATGGGTCATACCTTTTGCACGTGCAGCAAATCCTTTTGTTGTCCCTTTTTTTTTTGGCCACCACTCTTACACCAACAGGCAAATCTCAGTTGCAGTCAGTTCTCATCCTGTATTTTTAATGAGTAAACAAAGATGAGCTTGGGTACTACTTTCTTTTTATTTGTTTTGATTAATGTACCATATATACTTGTCTATCTTTGTGATGGCAAATGAAAGAAGATATTAATAATAAATGCAAATAAACAGCTAGTAAACAAAATCTGCAATCAAGACTGACCGGAGGAAGAAAAGTAGATGATAAAACTCTACAGTTTCACTTTATTCAGAAATAAATGGTGGTGAAGGGTAATTGTTTCCTTTATAACTGGAGCTATAAACAAATGGGACGATCTGGCTGATTCTGGGCTCTTGGTGCCTTGGGGAGCTGGCAGGAGGCTGTTCTGGGTGTATATTGCACTGCTCTGTTTGACATAGATAGGAAGGTTTGGAGGCAGAGGGGAAAAGGAGCAAGTTCTCGGTCTGCTGTCACTTCTACACTCCCACTGCTCGGTTTTAAGGAGCTCTCGTCTGACCTGTGCAGGACACGGTGCCTGTAGGAACTCATGATTTGGAGCTATCTGCCAGGAGTTCAAAGCAGGTAAGAGGGAGGTAGTGATGGTAAAATGGGAGAAAAGTAACCAAAGGAGTGGCTGAAGTTTGGTGTTTCTCTTTTATGAATCCACATGTGACAACAAGCTTCGTAGCTCCGAGGTAGTTCCCGGGCATGCAGAATTGACGGAGTTACTAGATGAATCCTGCTATACTTTGCCATGCCTGAGGTACTGCAGCCTGCATGGGGCTGCATCCAGTTGTTTCCTACTTGTGAGAAATTCAGGGGTATTGGCAAGGAGGAAAAAAAAATAGTATCTATTGTGGCTCATGCAGAGGTACCAATGGAAATACCAAAAAGGAACTTGTCACAGTCGATGAAAAATTACAACAGGGATATATTGGTCGGTGCTATATGATAAAAGATTCAGTAAATGAATACTTTAACTTGCAACGTGTGAAGGCTGAGGCGAAAACATCCTTGGATATCAAAAATTAAGCATTAATGTTTCAGTAGGAAGGAAAATGAGAAAGTGACTGAGGTTTGCATGATTATTCGCAGGTAATTCTGAAGAACTGGAAAATGATGAAAGGGGATTTTACAAAGAATGCAAAGAGGGATTGTTGCCTGAGGTGTAAGATTGGCAGGAATTTCCTGCAGACTTCGGAGATTTAAGCAAGTTTGGGGTTTGACCCAAAGTCTTTGGTTTCTAAAAGAGAAATGAAATATATGCCTCATTCTGTCTTTGGCAGTGCACCAAGTTGCTTTTGTTCGTGTTTTGATTTACAGAGCTAGTCTCTATCAGACATCTGTTGCTAGATGGATTAACAACGCACAGTATTTATTTCTCGGCATGGCTATGCAAACTTCTCAGTAAAAAAAGAGAAAATATCAGTGACAATAAATTGATGCAATATTTCAAGGAAGAAAAAAACCAAATTCACTAATCATACAGTAAATTATTAAAACATTCCTTTCACTTATCATAACAACAAAGGACAAGAGACAAAATGATATATATTTCTAAAAAAAAGTTTATATTTATGTCTATATTTATATCGACATGTTCTGCTTCTATTTTACTGGGTGTTGTGAGGGAACCTACAATAAAATCAAAGTCGTAACCCTGCAGAGCCAAGGATCTGTACGTAATTTTAAGCATATGAGTAATATGACTGACTCAAGTAGGCTTACCTGGAGGTTTAAAATTGTGTTGCAAATTCTTGTCATAGCTGGAGCCTTGTTTTCTTGCTAATCCACAAGTATATCAAATATCAAGCTTTCATCTAATTTGATTTAATTAGTAAGAAGTGAAATGAATGGTGTCACTATGCGAGGTAAGAACGGGGAGAGGTTAAAAATACGACACTCGAGACAGATACCTAAGTGTTCTGACTGAAAATTCAGAGTGATTTGAAAACGTGCAGCGTGTCACTATTGACTTCTGATTTATGTCCTGTTGGCGCTTGTCTCAAATGGACATTCAGGACCAGGTTTTTACACAGTTTTATTAAAATAGTAATTCATAAAAGCACCTTAATTGAATGGAAACAGATACAATAAATACCACAGATTATATGACTGTTGCAGACTTTGGATGCTTACCGCTGAAAGTTATCTAATACTTGGATGATGCGGAAATTCAGACATATACATATATACCTGGATGGGTACAGGCAAACCTCAGCACTTCGTTCCAAGCTGGGTAGACATCGCACAGTTTCATATACTAATGTAAATGGAGTGAATTAGTTCCTTCTCAGCCCAGGGACAGTAATGTGCTCATATGGACAAAAGATTTTCACATGAGGTCTGAAGAGAGTAGGCAGGCTGGGCTACCTATGTTAATCCCTTAACATTTCTAATCGCAAATGCTACAAAAATGAGGTTAAAACTTTAGTATCAAGTTTTGTAGACTGTAACACCCAAGATTTTGAATGACAGTAAATAGCTTCATGGTGGTAGCAGACTTTAGTTCCCGAAAGGGTAATGGGCATATTTTTTCCCACTTGTACTTGCAGTTTTCCACTCTATTTTAAAAATCTTGGTTATAAAATTGGCCAAGTACAAACCCCCCTCTTCTTTAATAGCAAAGCTTGTGAAAAAAAATCAGTGCCAGTTACTTAGTGGTTCTTAAATGACTTTATATTGAAGATTCAGGGCTACGCTCTGTTTTTTTTGTTGTTTTAAATACTTATAAACATCAAGCACAGTACTGTGTGTTGACCCTTTTTTAACCATTCACTAGTACACAGGGCATAATCTTGTTTGATGGATAATCTTTTTAAGTCATACTGGTGTCTGGCCATGTTCTAAATTATCGATCCGTTAGGAACTTGAAGAGGATTCTGCCATTAGCTAAATCAAAGGAGTTAACAGGATTCATAAGAGAGTTAATTGTATTGCTTGATCTTTATTCTTTCTGTCTAGGGAAATGTACAGAGTAGCATGACTTTTTATGTCAAGATTTCTCATAAACCACCTTCTGTATTCTGATATGAGTGATCTGTAGTAAAACAAAATTATTTTCAAGAAGGGCTGCTTACATTGTTTCTAGTCAGTCTTTAATCACTTCTAGATTTTCCTGTATGTCTTGATATAAATTTTCAGTACCGAGAAGATTTATATATTAAAGGTACAGCGATTCTTGTATAATGAATTCCCATGTTCTTTAAAGCTAATAATCAACAAAGGTACATTTTCAAAATTACTACCCGTAACATATTTGTATGCTGCTTGCTTCAGAGAGATTCTTGAGATTTATTTGAAACATAATTTCCAGACTTCACTAACTTCAAAAGTTACAGATTGCCTTTAGAGAGACTCTTTTGTTACCCCAGCTGTACTGCAGTCCTACACTGCACTGTTGTACATAGAAAATCTTATGTCTTTGTGTATAAACATGAGCAGAAGAACAGGGTATATTATACCTAGCTTTGGTAAATTCCATTCAAATTGAACAGTGGTGAAAAGAACACAAACTTATTTTATTAATTTCTAGTCCAGCTAATAAGAAACAAATCTTCTTCCTAGAACCCACATTACTTTGTCACCACAATAGTATTTTAACAACATTCCTCTGAAACATTAAATCAAAACTGAACACTCTATTGATGCATTAGTTTTTAATTTCAGTTCAATTTTAAATTCCAAACCACAGTTTGATTATTTTTGACATAAGTCCGTTCCTCTATGTGAGTTTTTATTGAATAAATTAGTTGCTTTTTACAACCATGTGTGAAAATATACACATAAGTATGGATATAGAAATATAGACTGAAATAAAAATTAAAGTAAGGTAAAGAAAAGCACTGGACAGAAAATGGAATAACAACATATTCAGCACTGAAATTATGGGAATATCAGGATGTGTTTCCCACATCCTATGACTATGCAGCCCCACATTTAGAGTTGAGATACAATTGCCCCATTGAAAATTCTTCTTCATAAAGAATAACAGGTTTCCTTTCAGGATCTTGTAATATATTGAGTAACAACAGCAATATACTTTGACCAGTAATGTTGATAAAATGTATTTGGAAGCTAAGCTGATTCAATTCCCATGAAAAAAAATAATCCATTGTCTCATTAGAAATAGGATGTTGAGGAGAGTATAATAAGCATAGCTACCACATCACATCTGCGCTACATCAGTGTAGGTTACAGTCCTGGAGGTGGAGAAATACCCATTATGGAAATATGAGTCACCTCTACATATTTCTTATGCTCTCACTGAGAAACTATCATACGTTTCATGGAGAGCCAAAAGTTCTACCAGGAGATATAATGTGTAAGTCACACTGTCTGACCATGTATGAAAAGTAGCTTCTCATATGCCATAAGGACAGTTGGCTTTTAATATGGAAACTTTTCTTTGACCTTGTATGTCAACAGTCTTTTTAAAATGAAATTCATCATTATGATGCCTCATTTTGATGATTCAATATTCTTATTCAATTGAAAAGGCAATTTTCTTTGATGATGCATATTATTTATTCACTACCGAAAAGAAAGAACTATTTTGGGAAGCAGGTAGTTTTCCAAGAAACTGGGCATGAGGGATTAATTTACATTACCAAAACAAATCTACTTTTGAAAGATAAATAAGTGTAACTTCACATAATTTTCTCAAAGCAATGTTGCTAAATTTAGATCTGGTCTCAGGGTATGTTCTGAAGATTTTCAAATATCAGAAGCCTTCAAACCCAGGACTTCCATTTTGTCAGTAAGAGTCTTCAAGATCTACTCAAAACACAGTTAATTACATCCTACTTTTGTTTATCAGCCTGCCTTGCTGTGTAGACAAAGGTCTTCAACAGTCCATGTTCTCTCCCAGAGCTTAGGGATCAGTGCACAGGACTTGCCAGTGCAAATGCTAGTGAGCTAAAAACGTTTTGAAAAAACCCTTTCCAGGGAAGAACTTATTTGTGGGTTAAAGTTCAAATGTTTTATACAGGCCCATTTTTATTGAAGTTCTTCTAAACTCTATTGAAGCCTTGCAGGCTTTCGACTCCTCTGCAGCTGGAATCCCAGTCTCCTGGCCAGCACAGCCAGACCTTCCAAGGATGTGGTCAGGGCGCCACTGGTACAGCTCCAATTCCTTTTGCAGAGAGGCAGTGGTTTTGCTTTTAATTGGAAGAGAACCAGCACTGCAGTATTGCATCGTAGATTACCCAGCTCTAATGAAAATGGAGTATGCAACTGAATCACTCTGCTGGCATAATAAAAGATATTAACTGAAGAAAATGACCCTGCAGGATGTGCTAATTCTCACTCACTGTTTCACACTGCCAGTTTCTTTTCCTCACTTTTTCCGTATGATTAGATAGCTCCTGCAGCATATGCTGGAAATAACAGATACAATTTTGGACCATTTAAAAACAGTAGTTTTTTTATCTTCTTAGCCCGTGAACAAAAGCTTCAGTGTGTAAAGCAAATGAACCTGAACTCCACTGAACTGAAACACCAAAATCAGCGTATGCTACTTTGAAATATATCTCATGATTTCAGGGACCTGAATCCTGCATTAAAGGAGTTGGCAATGCTGGAGATCCCATAACCTTTCTTCACCGCTCCTCTGTCTGGTCTCCATACATGTGTACTAACGGCAGTAGCATTAAACAAAGCTTTTCTTCCCATCCTGTAAGCTTCCTGTATGGAAGAGGAAAGTTTCTGTCTTTTAACCTCTTGCATTACCTCAAAGAAATGGCTTCACTCAAACTTGTAATATCAATATTAAAAGATCTAATTTGATTTCACAGGAGCTTCTTGCAGAGGAGTAGTCTTCTGTGGATACGGGTAGCGGAATTAGGCCCAAAGGAAATGCTGTGATCAAACTCTTCTTACGTTTTCATAAGCAGTTTAAGTTTTAACACTGGTAAATGCAGGTGAAGGCTTTCCTCCAAAATGCTCTCCCACACCACACATGAATGACAGCTCTGAAGTGCGCGATCTGTCACAACAAACATAACTCGCAGCCGGTAGATGGATAAGCTGGGACACACAAGTGGAAGTAAGTAGGTCATGTTTCATTGAGGAAAGTATAGACTATGTATAGTGTAAAAATACATTAGCAGTCAGGTCAGGCCGTGAGTTTAAAAGCATAGGAAGTGAGATGGAAGTGTGATGCCGATAACAGCAACAACAGTTCTTTTTCCATTTGCTGAAACCTCACTACACAGAGTACTGGAAAAAGAATTTTATGCATGGAGAATTTGGTGCAACAAGAATATTACTGTGAAAAATACTTCTAGGAATACATTAGATGATGTAATGCTATGGCTAAATTTGGCAGGTTAGACCTGTATGTAATCATTGGCATTTTGAGTATGTTACACGTGTTATAGAGTTAGACACAGACTCACCAAACCTCAGTGGGGTAACTACCTACCATTATAACTGTCTAAACACCTTTAAAAACCTATTTGTTATGTCTCTGTGCTGAAGTTGTTATTTAAATGTTTTAATTTTGTCCAGTTTTCTTGGAATTTTGTATATCTTTCTGCTATGGAAAAGGGTACATAGGCGCACGTAGAAAAGCAGTGACTATAAAGCATTGGAAAAGAGTGCCCCGATTACAGAGCTCATCTAGACTTCCCTCAGTGCAGATTCAAAGAAAGCTTTATTGAGTTTTAAAAGTGTTTATTGGTATAATTCTTCATCATTCCAGCTATTTCACATTAAGATAGCCAAACAGTGGAATTCTTAATTAAAACTGTTAATTAAGTTCTTAATAAAAAATGCGGCATATGTGGTAGTAATATGCGGGTGCTTCAGCAGTTTGTACTGGAACATGAAAAAATAGTATTTTGTAATTTTCTGCTGAATAGAAATTCTGATTTTCAGCTCTAATTAATATTTGCATATTTTAAACATACTTCTTAAATTTATCTCAAACACTTGTTTGTTTTTTTTTTCCAGGTAAAACAGTTAAATACTCAACATGTAAAGTTTTCAGCTTTCTTTTGTTAGATTTGGTGCTATTTAAGGTATTTTTCTTTTCAAAATAATTTTCTATTAACTGTAAATACATACTCAATTGTAGCAATTGCTGTTCTGTCAAGGATTTAAATGGGTTTAATCAAGATTTATGCCAATGAAGGTGAGAGAAGAACCATGTCCCAGTGTAAATCATTGTAAAAGGGTGGAATGTGCTGAATTCTGTAGCTGGGAAGCCCTACCCTGTTCAACAGACAGTCAAGCATTTTAACAGCCCAGATCATCTCTCCGTTTTAGGGTAGAACAAATCACTCTGGAGGGTTTATTCCTGTCCTCACCCATGACAGAAGACTTTTCACACTGACTATGGAGGAAGCACATATGAGTAATTTAACATCCAGACTTGTAAATGGATAAAGTTAGGTTAAATGAATCCAAATCCATCAGCCTTTAGCCCAGTATCTGCTATTGCTTTGTTTCAGCAATAGATTTCTAGAATTCTGAGAAAAACCTCAAAGTTTCAGTTTCTACTGAGTCAGTTGCTTACGTCACCCTATTGCAAATACATTTTTGGCAGACTGCCCGTAGAAGCAAGTTTATGTGAATAAGAGATCTCACTGGCTTGATCCGAGTGCTTTTTCTTTACTTGATTTGAGAAGAAGCATATGCAGCAGCGGATAAAATCTGAAGAGTGCACAATATCACGTTCTAGAAATGTTACCCCTCACGGTATCACAAGTCTACATGGAAGGTGTTAAATGTATTGCTTCAGCTGTGCCACTGGTGCCATACATGTGTCACAGTTAACACTATAAGCATGTAGCTGAACCACGAAAGCCTTGTACAGTGATTCTTAGAGAAGGATTAGAGCTTTTAGGCAGGAATTAGTGTTTGTGTTGAATGATATGATAAATTAGTCTGTTGAATGATAAATTAATATATTGTTTCAAACTTTGCATTGCTCACGCTGGTCCTGTCTCCCCGCGCAAAGACAGTGGAACCAAATCCTACCAACATGAGTAGGAGGCTGCTCTTACTCCCTTGATTTCAAGGGGTTTACTCCTAATCTACATCATGACACATGAGAAGGAATCCAATTCCACAAATGCACCTTTCTAGCAGATCTTTCATCTGCTAAATCTGACCTTTAGCTTCAGTTTTTCCACACTCTAATATCTCTGTGTTGAATGACAGGTTTATGATTAGGGGACAACAGAAATGTTCAAGGAAATATAAGAGTTGACTCTAACCTTTGGTATTCTGGCACCAAGAGGCATTTAGACCTTCAGAAATTCTGTGATCCATTTTAGAGGAAAAGTCCTATCTAAAATTCTTAATAAAGTTTGAATAAGCATTGAGTTTGAAAAAAATCTTCAAAATGTCTGGACCCTGGGAAATCTTCCCATCCCTAATTGTGATTCAGTAGTTTTTTCGCTGTCAAACGTGCGATAAATGCCAAAGCAGCAAAAGCACATTCTGCTCGGTATGAAGTTAAAGGCATGTTTGCCTTTAGACCTGTGAATTTAATACACAAGTTTCTAAGTGAGCTCTGTTCTTTCTGCCTTAACATCTTTGGGCTGAGTGAAAAATTTAAAGGTTTTATTTTACCCTTTTTTCCCCCATACAATATTAGCTTGTCTGCTGGGAACAAAGGCACAACTTGTATGTGAAGGAATAAAAAAAGTCTTTCGCTACCCCAAAGTGTGTTTTTTTTTTAATAACACTATTGAAAGTTCAATGTCAGTAGCACTTACTCTCAAGATGATCAAGAATTCAAACTATTCATTGCACTTATTTGCATATGTAACTGACAAAATGTCATTTCATCTGTCCCAACAAAGGAAATGAAAGATTTGAACATTAATTTGTATTTTTTTTGAAAATGAAAAGTCTTCTGTGGTGCTTCCATTAATGCACAGAATATGAAGAACTGAAGTTTTCTAGTCTTTTATTCACCTTTTTACTTTTTTTTTTAATCAAAGAATATTGTGAAAAATAAAATGAGAACATCAGAGGCTGATCTCCAGATACTTAAACTTTTGTTATCCCTTGTTCACCTTGTTAGAGACAGTGAGAAGAGAAAGACTCAGATTCTCTTGGTGTGAACGCCCTTTCTGAAGGAAGAATACCCCTTTCTTGCAGCTATTTTTCAGGGCATTTATCATCCTGGAGTAGAACATCTGGTCAAAGAGGGAGAGTCCTCCCAAAATATTCAGGAACAAAAGGTTACAGAAAAACCAGGTTCAAATACAGGCTCTGTTACAGGTGGAAGAGATTTGACCTTGAGTATTCCACATCTCAGTTAAGAAAAACATCGGGCTTTCAAAATCCTCTGGGCATCTAGGCTGAGAGACAGAGAAAAAAAAACAACGACAGGCCTTCCTGATGGAGGCCTCTCTAACCCTTTTCTATCTCTTTCCTCCCATATTTTAATAACATTTGCAAAAGAACTTCTCATTTCACTGAAAATAGGGGTGCACTACAAAGCTGCCAACGCTTTATAACCACAACCAATTCCATTTACCTTGAAACACAGGAACAGGTAGTTTGAGAAACTCTGAAAAAAATAGGGTTCTCCGTTATTTTGAGTTTGAAAAAATCTCATGATAGCAGCCTCCTAAGGAGATGTTATGTGGTACTTGCTTTTAATATTGATAGTCATTGTCAGTGTTGCTGAATTGCACCAGAGTGTGGCCCCAGCTAAACAATTTGGGTCAAACAAGGCTGGGAAGCCTCAAAAAAAGCGTTCCCTCAGTTCCATGTAGCCAAGAAATCTCCTTTTAATGTGAGTTAAGAATGAAGACTGACTTCTAACTACTTGTAGCAATTAAATATTTATTTGAGCTCTTGACTGGCCAAAGCCACAGTAGTTGTGAGTGATTAACCCTGGTCACCTGCCCCATTCTTGTTTTTTGTCCTTATTCACTCTCTAATTTGCCAGGGGAAGCTATTTTTGCCTTAAATTGTGATGTGATGTAGTAGTTGGCAACCATTATCTCTGCCTGGATTTCACCCTTGAAAGGTTCAGTGATTAGAGAAGTTATGTGTTACATAGAGGTTTGTATAGTGTTTTGGAGATAAGAATGAGATAAATTGCTAAATACCCAACAGATTAATAGCCCAAACTCTTGGAAAATCCAATATTCTACAAACTGCCAGCTGATTTTCAGGTAATCTTGTTTCTGTGCTCAGTTTTAAAGTATTTAGGAAATTTACTAGTTAAAATTCAGCGAGAGGCAGCACAGCTCTTCAACTTGATGTGCAGAGAATGTTCTTACTGTTTCTTGTTAGATTTGGCAAAGCTTTAGGAAAAAAAAAGTGATTTTTTTTTTTTTTTTTTTTTTCCCCCTTTCAGGGTCCTGAATGTTGTTTGGGTTGCATTAGTTGTGTCACATACATCCTGACGTGCGGTGATGTTTTGACCGAGGGTGATTACAGGATCTGTCCTTCTCGGGAAGGCCCTGCGGCAGAGTTTCGCCTCAGGGAGAGCTGTGAGCCCTGACCCTGCCTCAGCAGTCCATCCCTGAGTCTTCCTGCTGGGATTTCTTTTCTTTTTCCCTTCCAGAAAAGTTTTCTTGCCTGTCTGAGCTGTCTCCCTAGAAGCTTAACCTAGCTGCAGGCCAAAAATCATTCAGATATTCAATAATACAGCACGGACCACTTAGCAAATAGACACAAACTTGAACGCAGGCTTAGATAAGCCCCAAAATCTGATTTTTTGGGTTTTTTTCCCCTCCGTCCCAATAGTTAGAGCGTAAAAGCCTAAGAAGATAGATCGGATGAAGAAGGGGATGCTGAAAGTGAAGAGCTCAATAGAAAAAGAAATGCAAGATGTTAGAGGAAGGGAAAGGTCTGATTCCAGCTTCCCCACAGGCCTCACCTTTGGCGCCGCCGCGTCCCGGGGGCCCTGCGTGGGGGTGAGCTGACTGATAAAAGCAGACACACGCTCTGCTTTCGCTGAAGGAAAAGCAAGGAATGGGAAAGGTTTGTCTCTTCTGATTACCTGAGAAACTGTACCGAGTAATGTTCATTTTCAGAGCAGACTGCTGGACACAAGTTTAGAAATGATCCGCCGAGAGGTTAAGCATCCCAACTGCAGGCGACAGGCATTTTCCTTGCCCAGTGTTCTGACACTTCTCTTCCTCAGAACAGTTTCAAAAGCAGAGAAGTGAGATTACTGCTAACAGCCCCTCCATGTACCTGTTAAATTGTTTATTAGGATGTGCTCTGGAAAGAAGATACTTGAATCTTCTTAGGCAAATAAAGTTTTGCAAATACTGAGGAGTTTTGTAAACGGGAGACATAAACTTGGCCATTGTGTACATGGAAGCAGCCACTTGCTTTCATATTTGCCTGCTCAGAAATGCCTGGCTCATGCTAGGAAACCCTCAGGCCGCAGCAGGGGCAGGGGAGGGTCAGGCCTCCTGCTCTCTACACCCCACAGTTAAAACTTCTCGGCTCCTCACATTAACAAAGGAGCTTCTCATAAAACGTCCACTCCCCTGGCCTGGTCTGCCACTGAACGGGAGCACAGGGTGGGTATCACCCCTTTCAGTCCCACTTCAGGTGCCAAAAAGGGTTTGTGAACTATGTTTTAGGCATTTTCTCGAGGTTTTAAGAAAACTGAGGTTATTGGGGGTGTGCTGGGGCTGAGGGGATAGGGGCAGCCCCTGGGCCCAGCTGTCGCCTGTGGGCCAGGGGCAGTTGTCGAGCCCTGCAGGCCTCGTGGTTGTGCAGCCGAGGAAGCCCTTGCTATTCTCCTTCTTCCAAGGACGTGCGACTTGCCTGTGGTTTGCTGTGGCTGTGTGCGATGGAAAGGCAGGCAGCAGGAGCCAGCAGGGACTGTGCTGGTTGTGTAAGCTGCCATGGCCACTGGCTGCTGACTCTTGTTTGCATAGGTGTGTGTTTGAAGTTACTCCATGGGGCATATGACAGAAATTGCTCCTTGCCCAGGCAGCCTTGGCCTGCTTTTCTCTTCAGACCAAACCCAAAACTTCAGCAGTGAGCTCCCAGATACAAATGCAGGGACAGGCAGGGTTACATGCACACCAGGGTAAAATAAAAACCCCTTTCTGCTGTAACCAGCCATCCCACTAACCCAGCTCTGCCTGCAGAGCACTGCACGTGGAGCCAGTTCTTGTAATTTCTACTGGTACCCTGCTGCTCAACCCTCTGTATTATCTTCTGTCGTCCTAGCTCTCACCTGTAGCTCAGGGTATATGCCTAAGCAGTGGCCCCAGACTTCATTAACAAGTAAAAAAGGAGCTAGCTGTATTTTAGTTTCAAGAAGGGAAAAAACCCCAAAGCCTTCCACAGCTTGCTCTCTTGCAGAGAAAACTTCCTTAAGTAACGTGGAACCTTGAGACAGGCAGGGTTCTTGAACCTTCCTTTTTCCTTTGGCCTGAGAAGATAATGATGGTAGTAGGAAGGCACCTAACAGCATAATTGCAGAAAGATGTGTTTTATAACCATTTGCAACAGCAGGTTGAGATCTCTGTGGGGAAAGGGAGGATTAAGTAACTCCCTGGAAAGAGACCCCTGCTTTATCCCACAGAGTTAGTGCAGCTGTCGATTAAGGGCAAAAAGGAAGTTCAAGCCTATTAAATGTTAGGGAAGAGCGGGGATGGTAGGGGTGTGGTTTCTTAAGTACTTGATTGTTTTCATTTGCAGCTTGAGGTGTCCCTGAAAAGGAGGTGATTTTGGTTGCCCTGCTGGGGAGAGGAGTGCTGGTGGGTGAGTAGCTTGTCTGGGTTTTTGTTTGGCCTTTTGGAAGCTGTTTTTAGCATACTTTCAGCTTTGGACTAGTAGACCTGCTTGTTGTTAAATTGGAGGCTGTATGGTGTTTTGTATTCCTGTCTGCTTTTCATGTACTATTCCCAAAGTGACTGGGTAACAATTTTGATTCCCCTGTGGTTAAAAACTATAACGTTCTCCTTTATAAGGTGATGAGAGAAAATGTAGCCACAGGATGCAGCATCTTGATTATTTTCCTTTGGGATTAATGACCCTGATGACAATAACTGGAAGGACAAGGGAGGCATGAATTAGAAATGTTAAGCAATGAAGCCTTTACCTCTGAATACATGTTTTCCCTGGCACTGCGTTCATGCATATCATTCCTAATATTTTCACTATGTACTCTAAGTTTTCTCAGTAGCGTATTCACAAACACAAAATGACACAATTACGTAGATTCTGCACTGCCTTGTACTCTCTGCATGTTTAAGCAAACTGGAGTAAGTTGTTCTTTCTATCTGGCTTCTGTGACTGGTTGATATTACCTGATGCAGCTGACCCAAGCATAAAAGGCTGGGAAGCAGCTGCTGAAAAAATAATATGTTTGCTAAAGAGTACTCAGTTTGAACCACAACAGCCTGAACATAATTTAGTATGTGTGGCTCTCTTGGATGTACATTTCTATGGACCTGAAGGAGCGCTGCAGATCTTGATGCTGTGAGGATTTGTTTCTATTTAGCAGAAACTTCTTCTTTGCCTTGTGCTCTATGTAAGAAAGGGAGCTATGGTACTTTAAGTTTGTTGATTTTGCCACAAAAATTTGCACCCTTGCTTTCTGATATCATATTGCTTTTTTCCCCATGGTGTCTCACTATGAGTGTCATTGTGAAGCAGAAATTATTAAAAGGGATTTTACCTTTGTATCTAGGAGAGCTCAGAGGCTGTTTTGATCTTATAATGAAATGATGATGCAAGAAGACAGGGCCCTGTTGTTCTGAAATGGTGAGCTTGTTTTGAAGCCTCTGGTGAGTAAAAGGGTTGCCAATAGAGCTAAGCCTGCAGCAGTTCACCCAGAGCATTCAGCTAGATGGTGTCTGCCATGATGGGTCATGGAGGATAAGTCATCTCTGAGGTTGTCAGAAGCTGCCCCAACGTGGCGTTTGTACACAAGGACTGAGTAGACTTGCTGCTTCCTAGAGTACCCTGCTCTCTGTTCACACCACACTAGGTCTGCTCAAAAGTCTGTGAAAAATGCTGTCCTCCTTATGCCACTAATCAAGTTTCAATTTGCAAAGAAGCCTGATGGCAGCTGAATTTTATCTTGTTTTATATTTGACTTCATCTTAACTTCAAGATTCTGGTTGCTACACCATTCGTTTTTGAAAGAATCATCAAATACCTCTTGCAAATAATTCAATAGAGCATAGCCACGTGTGAAAAGATCTCAGTAGGCATATTTAACCTTGTGAATCAGTTTCATTTCCTACATGTTTAGTGCTTTATGAAAATTCATGTTTTTATCCGCATCTTGCAAATTCTTCATTGTATTGAGGTTTTTCATTGAAAAAAGTTCAAAAAAACTTGACTGATATTCTAATGAGTTCTTCTCCTGAATGCTGATCAGCTCAGCATTAATGGGCAGACATTCCTTGTAGCTGCTCTTTAACTTGAATGCTGTCAAAATAATAGTGGTTGCTACTCATGCACCTCCAATTTACTGTCGTTAATGGTGCTTTAGTTGTTTCTGAAATCATCCTTCAAAGATGATTTTAAGTGACATCTGTGTAGGCCTAAAGACCTGAATTGCCTTCTAAATCATATCCACTTGTGCCCAGGGATTTAATTAAAATATTTTGAAATACAGAAAGAGGAAAAAAGCTTTGGAAGATTTAGAAATAAGATTTCCCCCCACCCCCATTCGGCAGCCATGCTCGGGGAGACAGGGGACTGTTCATAAAGATGCTGTAATTGCCTTAATGAAGTACATAATCACATGATATTGGAAAAACAGGATGGAGGTGATGTTTAATGGGATTAAAGAGTCTCTGCTAGTTCTAATTACAAGCTACAATTTCAAGGCTCTTACATCTGTCTTGAAACTTCTAAATTTTGGATGTGGGACAGCCATTTTATACCTCTGGGTTTTACTTTTTAATAAAACACACAAGCATCTGAGCAGGGTTTGCTCCATTTAAACAGTATAACACTCCATTGCCAAAGCAGATTATTTATATTTAGAGCTAAGGAAAAATAAGAGAAGTGTAGACATGGTTAGGAATTTAAAATAGTCCAGGCCTTTACTGTCCTCTAAATTCAGGCAAAACAGACCAGAGTGGAGTTCTTTGAAGGCTATTTAAAAGAAAACAAAAGGAGTCAAGATGCAGGACTGGGCTCTTAGTTAATACCTATACCCTTGACACTGTAAGGGTAGCAAACTACCGAATTCATGTGACTGTATAAACTATGTTCTTCTAGTGAAAAAGCTCAGACTGAATCCTTTCTCCTGCACTTGTCCTGAATTGCTGAGAATTTGCATGATTAAGGGGAGAGAAAGTTCTTAAGCTATTGTTGCTAGGGAAACTGCCACCTTGATATTTGCCTGGTGAGAACAACTGTCTCTCTTTGTATCTAAGCAAAGGAAATCTGGGAGCAACTCTTAGTAGTGGCAAGGTTGCATGTGTTACGAGAACCGTATGGGATTAATGACTGCCTGCTTGAAGGGAGTTTGCCTGCTGCAATGTGTTGGGATGGAGGGGTGCATTTTCCTAGCAGTGGTTTGAGCAGGCTTTGTATCTTTCTTTCTAATTATTCTTTTTTAATTCACAAACATGTAGATCAGTGTTCACCTGTAAAACATGTCTTTTTTCTTTCCTTTTTTCCAATTTTTTTTTCCTTTGAATAACAGGATGCAGTATAAGGCAGCCAAAGAAAATTACGGTGCTCTCCTCCTTATTTTATAGCCCCTGTCATGTTGGTCTGGAAATACGTTAGGGCTTCAGTTGGAATGTCCACCTTGCATTCACCTCTGGTCTTTTCTCTTGCAAACCTGTCATTTGTTCTGACCCAGTGTGTCAACCACTCAACTTGGAGAAGTTGCATGTTTTGATTTAGTGACTCTGGCCAGAGCAAATTTAGTACTGTCTGCCATGATAGAACTCATACGATTGTTCAATCTCTAGTTTATTCTTTCCTTCCTCCCACTCTAAGTGTGACTCTTAATAAGTTAATACTCACAGCTTTGTATTTCTAACGATGTAGGTCTCTGTAGTGTAACAATGCTGGATCAGTCTATTCCGGTCATGACTTCTGTTTTTTATACTGTCAGCTGTACAGCTCAGTTTTGTGTTTTGTCCCTGATCCAGTGTGTTGCTTTTTTGTTTGAAAAAACAAAAGTGATGATTCTCGGGCATCTACCGTATATCCATTCAGCTGCTCTGATAACGTGACTTTTATTCTGGGAATTATTCTGGAGTAGCTAAACTAAAGAAACCAACCCATTGTGTACAAACTGCAAATCTGCCATAAAGGTTAGGTGCACGACTGCCTCCTGTAGTGTCTGTGAAGACTGCTGTTCGGTTTTAGAAATATGCAGACTGTGCTAGATTGGTCAGTGAGGCTGTGCAGGCAACACTGAGAGGGACAAGTCTGTCATCAGTCTATATTGGAGACTTCCCCGGTAATGTTTTTATTGATTAAAAAGGCCTATAAAATGTAATAATTCTTGTTAGAATCAAGCGTATTTAACAAGTCTGCTAAGTCTTTTATCATAATAGTAGCTGTATGGTATATTCATAAGTAGATCTGTAGGCAAACAAGGGATGCTGAACTGGAGATTTGGATTGTAGTGACTAGGATTTTTTGTGCTGGTGCCAATTTTATTGTGCATCTGTCCTATTTAGTCAAATATACTGGCCCAACAAGTCACTGTCAGGGTTATTCTTCCTCATGCCACTGCCTTCCTTGTATTATTTGTTCTGAAAGACTTGAATTTGGATTGTGCTACTGGCCAGCTACAGATACTAGTGGTTTGTCTTTTCAGACTTCCATTATTGCTCTGGAAATTCTTCAGATAAGGCTGTGGGCCAGAGCTCTAAGAAAAGCTGTAGGAGCCAACTGTACTGAGAACATCCAGTTGAACATCTGGCCTACAGTGGCTGCTGTGATGGGACAAAATTGGCCTGGTGGGAAGCTGATCTTTTTAGTTCTATATCTGTATAAGAACACAGTAGGGGACAGATACAGGAAAACAGGATGTATCAAAGTGGCATGAACCAAACCTTTTGTAGGGCATTAAGGACCTGAAGTTCTTCCATATAGTCACACAAGTGCAATTGTTACAAAGTACAGGCAGAAATTGAAGGAAAAAAGCTCAAGTGATGCATTAATTGAAGACTGTGTTCTGCCTCGAATATTACGTTTCCCTCCCTGTGCTCCATGGCAGGCAAATAATGGGTATGTCTTCACTATGTTTTCAGAAGCAGAGAAGATAAATTTGAGGTAACCAAGAAAATACTTTCTTTCTGTATTTACATGTCACTTCCAGGAATTTATTGGTATTCATCCTTCATCCAATAAGAAAGTAATGTTTTTCTTGGAAACTTATGAGGATGTTAATATTGTGTACTGAACTGGATCCACTGCGGAGCGTGCCCATTTTCTCTGGGAAAGACTTGACTGCTCCAGCGTGCCATTTTATGCTCATGCTCTTTCTGCACCAGAGAGAGAAATTGTTTTAAAACTCTATTGAAAGTAAACGTGACAGCTGAAGTGGCTTAGCTTGAAGTTCTTAACTTTCTAGGTGTTTCTTTGCTAAACCTCTGTATTATCTCGATTAAGTTTTCTTTCCTACCCCTTTACTTAGCTTTTTGAAGTTAAAACACTTTTCATCAGGTTCTTCCTGGTTGCAGTGTACTTAATGGATAGATAGCAACTAGGAACAGCTGGACAAGATCTAAGCAAAGCTTGTCAGGAAAGTTATGAAAATCTTCAACCTTGTTGTATAAATTAAAAAAACAACAAAACCAAGCAAACCAAAACCAAGCAACCAAACAAAAAAAGCTCACAACCCCTAGACCTTTCCTTCAGCCTTACTTAAGGAGGCATCTCATTGCATATCCCTCTCTGTGTCATAGCATCCACTAGTGGTTGTAGTGTTTAAAAACTTGTTTTTCAAATAGTAGAGAAAAAGTATGAAGGAAAGCGGCAAGCATTTTTCTTTGTAGTCTCATCACATTCCAAGATGATACCTGCCTTTTCTCCCCCCTCTAATAGTCCTGTGTAGTAAAACTTTCATGACTGTGTTTTTCAAGCACTAACTATTGGTTTAACAGAAGTCCTCACAGAGTATTATATTCCCGAAATATATATTTTTATCCATATCTAATAACAAAATTAAGTTTTCAAATGTTTGGATGTTCATCTTATCAGAGAACTGCTTGAAATAAAATAAAAAGAATAAAAGATTCAAGCTTAAGATACAGAACACTTTTTGTAGAATATGACACAAAGAAGGATATTAATGTTTGAAGTGATTTTAGCTTTCCTGCACTCTTTGTGTGTCTCTAGCATTCTCTGCTCTCTCTAATCTCCACTGTATCGCTCAGTTCTTTTAATCTTAATTCTTTGTGCTGCACTTTGAGCATCAAAAAGCACATTCGATACCCAAAAAACCTTCGCTCAGACGTTTGCTCTTCAACAGAATAGTTTCGATACACGGATACAGAACAAGAATAAAGAAGTGCAAACAGTGTAAAGAAAGTCAGGAGTGAAGAGAGAAGAAAGAGGCTCTAATGAGAAAGATGGTGAAGGTACAGTGACTGCACTGTAAGAAAAAGATAAAAGTCCATGTAACACATTGAAATAACACTGTATTTGTTATTCTAAGAAACTCATGCAGCATATAGTGGCAAGCAGTGATCCTGGAGCTCTCCTAGGCCCACCCAAAGGATTTCAATTCTATCTCAACTCCCACCTAAGGAAGCAAAAGATTTGCTCAGGCTTGAGCAAAAATATGAAAAGTATGAACATTGCCTTCCATGATCTGATGTGAGGCCAAGGAAAACTCTGCATCTAAACTTGACCGCAGCTCTTGTCCTTGTCACAGCTTTGCTCTGGAATGATGGCCAATGACTTAAGTCACCTTTGAGTTCCCTTGATCTGCTTCCTCTCTAACTTAAATTGGAATAGTTTTACATCCTTTGTCTAATGTACAGCTCCCTGTAACGGAGAGAGTCCCTCAGCATTAGGAGAGCAGCTAGTCTTTGTCTGAATACCTTCCCTTGTAGTTTCTGAGGTAGATCTGTGTTGCTATGCTTTAGAGATTTTTCCTTAAAATAACACCCTAAACCAGCTTTGTCATCTTTGAGACTGTTAGCATTTTGATAACTGTGTGCAGCACAGCTGTGAAAAGGTGTCTGATTGCAAGCCCCATGTGAAATGTGAGGCTGACTCAGATACCTCCAGACCAGGATAATGGCTGTGTGAGTCTTGCCTCACATTTGAGTGTTCAAACATAAGCACTTCTTTTGCTAATTTAATAACTGAAACACAGTGGGTAGTCTCTTTCAGTTTTTTTACCTTTAAGAGACAAGGCATCTCTCTTGCAAATAATCTTTTATAAAGGATGAGCCTGAAATTAAGAGCTTAGGAAACTTTTAGGAAACTAATTACCATCCACAGAAAAGGTGTATCATCTGATTGTAAAGCTGATCATGCTAGTGCCACAAGAAGAAAATATGAATTATCTGAGAGAACTATAGTTTTTAATTGTACTTTTTATCACCTGGAGGGGTCATTAAAGAAGCCTTACAAAAGTCATAAAAACTGTAAAAACCATTCCAGGAGGTTTTACTTTTTAAAATTGAAAAAGGGAGGAAGACATGGAGAAAAGTCTAGTGAAGCTTTCTCTTTGTCTGAGCTTGCTGTCTGCAGGTGAATGTTTTACTGGGTTCATTTCACTTTTAATTCTTAATCTATATTCAAGCCTAAATGTAATAGCAAGGGGAAAAGAGGGGAGTAATAGAAGATATATCTTCTGACAAAACACCACGAAGCATGGTGTTCCCCCCGCCCGCCCCCCACCTGGAGTGAGAATTTGTCCATAAACCAAAGGAGCTTCTAAACCTTTGTATTAAAGTTGACGCCAGACTTTTCTTGCCAGGAAATATAATGATACTAAGAAGGTATTGTAATAATACATGTGTACATTAGAGAAATAGCAGAGAAAGCAAAAAGAACAGAGGAACTTTGCCTCCTCCAGAAAATAGAATGAACCTAAATTAAGGAACTATTAAAAAAAAAAAAAAGGGCCAGTCGGTTGAGTCTCAGAGTCAGGGTGTTCCCTAGAGAGGGATTTCTTGGAGCAGGAAGGTTAGAACACCAGATGCAGAAGGCAAGTGAGTCACAGCAGGAGAGACAAACGTTACTTCAGAAGGCATTTGATCGTGGTGGCTGCGGTGTAAAATGCTGAGTGCTTGCAAATCCTGGTGATTTCAGTGGCAGCTGAAGGTACTTGGTGAGGCTTTCCAAAAATACTAAGCATCATTCAAGAAGAGCAGTATGCTTTCAATAGGCTTTAGATTAGACTGAAAGCATTAGGTGAGATGCTAAGAGTCTTTACTTTGAAAAGGTTATATATGGAGTTGAGTGCTTTTAATGTGTAACACTTGGTGGTATGTGCATGTTTGAACACCTTAACACCCTAAACGTTAACACTACTTGCTCTTCTCAAGTGTAGAAAATAGAATGTTCTTGATTGGGTATCATCCTTCTGTTATTGAGACTGTAAGAAGTGCATGATGTAGGTTTTGTAATGAAATTATGCCCAATGATAGCCTTGGATGTTTGAGTACAGTAAGATAGAAATATTATACAGAAAGAAATTATTCTATAAAGTCAGCCAGGAGTTGCTTCTTTTCTAAACATTCTGCTGTAATATGCAACAGTTTTTATAGATGAGAATTCAATTAGCCAGGGCTTTTCTAAATTTATCAAGGCTTGAAGTCAACCGAAATCTAAGTTCTCAGACTTCATGCATTTTTAGTTAGCTCTACTATATGGTTACCAATAGCGAGAATTGGGGGTGGTGTTGGAACTTTGTATTTTTAACTATAATGTTAATGATTTTGTGTAAACACCTGATAATTTTACAAAATTATCTAGCAAAAGACAAGCATGTAGATATACTAATTCAGAAAGCCAAGAAAGACTGTGGTTCTACCATTTATGTTGATTCCTCAAGGGGAATATCAAGTTGAATATCAGTCCACCGAAAAACTCTAGGTGTTTTCAGATATTAATAAAACTTTCTGAGAAATAGGGTACTGTTTATGTGTTAATAAAAGCAAGGACTATGTGAAAATTCCTTTAATATTTTTACCTGCTGATCATCAAAATATGACACTTCAGGGAAGATTATCCTGCTGAAACCTTCAACCTGTTCTATGAACAACAATGATCATGCTGTTTTCTAGTATTCTCCATTCCCTCACATTTCTGCTTTTGTTCCCAGAACAAAAAGAAAATTGCAAGTTGATTTGTAAAGGGCTGGTTTTTCTGTCCATGAGCAGCCTTGTTTTAATTGACTGCAGTGGGATTCCTCTTAATACCAGAGAAGGCTTTGTGTGAGCAAAGGAAACAATTCAAGAAGGGAGAAAGTTATTCTTTGTATATTTGACTGTGTTGCAGTATTTTCCTCTGTCACAGTTGCTAAAAAATACTTTAGAAAGAAATATTTTAAATGAGTATCCATTGGTACCGCTTTAGCGTGTTAACTCTAGTAGAGGTAAATATAAAGATGCTTGGTGGAGTAGGGATTGGGCCTTTCCCTTGCTGTATGACCTTCCAGGAGATAATGTCCAGCATTAAAATTTGTGAGAAATAAAAAGATAGAGTACTTTAATTCTAATTTACACCAATATTTGAATGATACCCATGGTATGCTAGGTAGTGTATTTACATTTTTATTTATAGTGATACAGAGAGATCCCACAGGATTTTCTAGATGTTCTTGAACATTGATTCTCTATAACTAATACTAGCTGTTCATAGATGGTCCCAAATGTACATTATACCTATTTTTTGGATATTGCTTTTACTACCCAGAGAGTCCTCCTTCCTCTCCGTGTTCAGAATTCCAGCATGGCTGAAACAAAGCTAGCTGGCAGTAAATGGTATCGAAAGTTTGTTCTTTTCATAAAGAAATGGAAAAGGGCCATGAATTTCAAAGGAAGCTTCCCTACTTCTCACTCTGGAGATATATAGAAAGGTATTTGAAGCTATAGCTCAAGACAATGAGTAGCATGATCTTGCTCTACATGCAATCCCTCCTGAGTGTCAGAATGCGGACTTAGATGTGTTTTCATTTTGGGGTCTCAAATATGCAAAATAATGATGAAGAAAATGAAATGCATTTACTGGCACGTAAAACCATTTTAGCTGTCTAAGCTTGCTATAGTGAAATGGTTGCCATTGCTTTATATGCCTATATGTGTACACCTATAGGATATCCAGATTTGAATTTTTGAAAACAACAGTTGAAGCAGGCAAGTAGCCAGCAAGCTCCAGTCCAGAGTGTAAATTAAGCATACATTAAAAGTTGAGGATATTAAGGGTAGGTCAAGAGGTAAATCTTAATTAACGTCTTGTAGACCATAAGTAACTCAGTATTCATAGGCCCCTAAAAACAGGTACCTAATACTTTATGGCTCCAAGTATATCTTGTTGTTGAAGTATTTAGAAGGAGTTTCCAAAACTTGGCCTGTGGGCCCAGTTGTGATTAACAGCACTCTTGTATATTGCTAACAAAGGAATCATTTGCATTCTGCTGTTGAAGATAAAAGGTATTATGTTGCAGATGAATTGTATCTAACCCAGTCAGTGCAGTCCTCAGTGAACAAAACTGAATAAATTTATTGTGAACCTGAAGCTGTCGGGCAGGTGGGTGGTGGTTAAAGTAATGAGTGTCTTCCTGTTCTGTGCTGTGTGTTTACACGATGTACTTGCTCTGTGCCTTGAGAACACATTTCCCTCATTCTGAAAAACGTCCTAAATGTAAGGGTCTACATCATCATCACAGGCCTTGCGGTCCCTTAGTTTCTCCTTCTGATTAAACAGAAGGAAAAAAGCATTCCACAACTGGTGTCCTAAGTATAGATAAGTCTAAGGTGGTTTATACAATTTAAATATTTGCATCTCATTGACAGCATGTTTTATCAGACTTATCCAAGCTGTTTTTGAGGATGGTTCTTAGTGTTCAAGAGAAGTATTATGTTTCTACGCAATTAACCTTATCGACTTAAATATCTGAATGAGTTTTGAGATGTTTTGGTTGCAGATGTAGAATGCTTTCTTTGCACATTTAATAAGAATCTGCAGATCTATATCAAGGGCCTATATTCAGATACTTTCATTTCTTAGGGAACACGTGGAAAAAAAGATAGCGGCTTTGTCACTTGGCCAGATGCATTGTACTCGCATGAAGTCTGTTTTCCCCAACTACGAGCTTGCTGAGGTGGTTATATTTAGCTGATGGTAGACTGTTTGTTCTTAAGGGTTTTTTCTTCCCACTCTGCTTGTTGTGTAGGCTCTTGGTACAAGATTGAACACGACTGTTTTATAGTGGTTTAACAAGGTACTGCTTGCTAGCTGAGCTTCTATCACTGATTTTTGCAAGTGCTGTTAGCTCTACCTCACTGAGCAATAAAATGCATTCACCTAAGCCACTATGGTAATGCCAAAATGAATGTATTTCACCTCACAGTTGCAATGGGCAAGTACTGGCCATGTGATTAGTGAAGGCAGCTCAGCAGGCAGAGAATTGTGGTGAATCCTGTTCCTTTGCCTCGACTTTGATGGACTGTAGTTGCTTGATTTATGGGGGGAAAAAGTGTTTTCTCTTTGGAAATTAGCTTTTTTTCTTTTCACTCTGAAACCGGAGTGGTGAGAAATCCAGATGCAGTTGCTATAAGAATGTAGGCAGCTGGCATCTGGGCTCTGAGACCAACAACTCTGTTCCATATGGCCCAGTTTTAACACCAGAGAATTTTAACAAGTGAAAAGGACAAACAATCCATCAAGCCTAAGTACTGTTCACTTCTGATTTTTTTTTTTTTAAGGAAAGCAATTTGTACTGCATTAAGACACACTGCTTGCAGTGACTTTAGGAGCATTTATTCTAGCCTGAACTAGAGAAGAAACACAGGTATGACTTCCTTTGCAAAACATCCAAAATTTTGTTGGAATAACATGTTTGAATGTGTCTTGAAGACTTCACTATCTTATGGTAGCATATGACAATTAACACCACAGTTGAATAAGTGCTGGAGGCTGACTGGGGCTATTGAAGCTTCAACCCAGCAGCTGAGATACTAGCAGAGGTCAAACCATGGTAAGCAGCTTGCTGCTAGCACTGCCCGAACTAGATTTTTTTTCGTACTTCTCTGAAGCAGATGCAATGTACTTCAGTGTAACCATCCTTAGTCTGGATATTCCTTATTACTTTAAATGCTTATGGTGGTAAATATTTCCATTAATGAGCCTTGCTGCACTACTCTGCAGATTCAACTACTCTGAATCAGTGCTATGAGAAACAAACCATTCTTACTACCAAATCTGAGAAAGGTATGAGCAACTTGGGGGGGTGATGGTGCTGTTAGACATTTTATCCTGGGAGTGGAAATCTGTATGGGGTGGTGATATGGTGTAACTTCATTATCTCTGTTTCAGTGGGGGATTGCCAATGAGGTGAAAAAAAAATCCTCCTCATCTGAGTTCAACAGATACTTTTTCCTTTGCATCCCCAAATTGTGTAATTAGTTGCAGAAGACATAATGTATCTCTTTTCTGCTTATATGAGTTGATACATGAATGTGAGTGATACAAAAAAAGTGAATTTTCCATTTCAATGTCTTCCTCTTCCAGTGTTGGTTTCTTATTATTTTACAGCTAGGACATTGGCCTTTCAAAGCTCTTTCAGGTCAAAACCTGCTATTCTTAGAGCAGTGTTATAGCTGAGCACTTCATAGGTGGTAAGTCAATTAAGTTGCAGGTAGTCTGAGGCAAATAATGTGTCTGTGTAAGCAATAATTGCATTACTCCTCTCTGCAAGAAACTATTTGGAGAGTGAATTTTGGAAGCAATGTAGTGAGGCCTCTGGCTTCCTGAGTACCTGGTGACCAGGGAGTAGTTGCTTTTAAACATCAAAGACTAATGAAAATTGCATTTTCTTTTTATTGCTTAATCTGCAAAAAAAAAAAAAATCTGGGAAAGTAATGCATTTGAAATAGCAAATCTGTCCAGAGGCTATGTGGTCCATATCCCATCTTACAAGAGTGTGGTTATAACAGTTTTAGCCAGTTGATGCCTAGTGCAATTCCAGCAGCTGTACTTAAGATAAAATAGTTCATACTGTAGGTAGGCCACTTCCTTCCATCCTGTATTTGTGGGAACTGCATAGATGGGGAAGCGGAAGGACGTGGAAATCTGTATGACCATGCAGTTTGTACCTACAAGCTACCATGAGAGTTTCACTACAGTGAAATAGAAATGGCTTGTAATCATTTAAGTGGTACAAGCTTTAGGCTGGAGATTCATGTGACTGCAAATAGATCCCTACAGTGACATCCAAAAAGAACTGTGTTCTCAGATACCCGTTCTCATTGAACAAGGTGAGAGACCTTCCTATACCACGGAGGCAATTTAGGATTCTTTCCATGTACCTTCAGGTACAAGCTTCCGAGAAACTTGGAAACTGAAAGATGAGACAGAGGTAGTGCATAAGCTGCTTAAATACGCACTGGCACCAGTTCAAATCAGGACTTAACACATGGTATTGTCAGGAGAAGGACTATCGCAGGGTGTGTGCGTGAGCAGTGTATGGAGGAGAGATGAGGGGAGGGTGTACCAGGCTTGAAACAATTGGGCTCCAGTCTGTGTTGCGGAGTCAAAGACCTCCTTTGAAAGTACAAAGGCACACTGTTTAAAGGGGAGAAAGGTGGGGTAGCTAGCTACAATATCTACTACCAAAAGCAGTTCTATGTTTTGGGAATCTGCAAAAACAATAACAAAAAATCATTTGTAAATCTGTGCATAGAGATAAAAGCTGGTGGGGAAAAAATAACATGCTGTTTTTGTTTTACTTGAAGTATATGGAGTATAAAGCTCTATAGGTACAGGGCTTGGAATGAAGTAACAGCATGAATAGGAAAAAAACACCATGAAAACTGGTGTATGGCTTGAGTAATATTAAATTTTGCATCTCTACAGCATTCTAGTAGGAGGTGCTGTGAGGATTAAATTAAGCCTTTCTGATGGAGACAATCCACCTTGCTCTGTCCCCAGAGTTTTTAAGTTTCTAATATGAGCTGTTGGAATTTTATCTCCAGCCTTCCTTCAAGAGCTAGTGTGTAACAAATAGATCTCACAGAGCAGAAATGTAGAAGTAAATCTAGATGACATAATTTTTCTATTCCATTATAATAAAAATAGCACGTTTGAAGTGAAACATCCATTAAAGCTACTAAAAGACTACAACTTGCTGCAAGTAAAACATGACAATTAACTTTCTCTGCCCTGCCCCAAAACAAACCCAAAACAAAAACCCCAAATCTAAAACTGTGAAAATCTTTCACTTTTTAAACCTTTCTTAAGCCACGAAACCCAAATTCATTCTATAATGTTATTGCATTTTAAAAGTCATGTCATTATTTCTATGTGAGCTGTCATTGCTTGAGTGATCACTCTTCTAACTCGTTTCCAAAAGAAACAGCCATTCTTTTAGGCATTTCCTGTATCCCTGTAGATCTCTACTGGTATGTTAAGCTAAATAATAATGAGGCATAGTGTATGATGCAAGTATCCACTAAGTTGACATATGGAAAAAATAGTTTGAAGTTCTTAAATGAACCAGCCTCTCTTCAACATCAATACCACAAAGAAAGCGTTATTCTACAAGAGAATATATTTTTCTATAACTTACAATAACTGAGTAATGATGTAGTAAGGATGCAATTAGATCTAATTTGCTTATGTAAGTGAGCTGAATAAAAAAGATCAATATTCAATCTACACCTAGTGTGAAAAACAATTAGTTTAATTGACAAAAAACCTTCTGCTTCAGCTAATTACATAAAAATGACCTAATACTCATGCAAATTAGGATTATTCATAGTACATGAGTATTTTAATTACATAAATCATCTTTACCTGTTAACTGGTATTCTTTCTGTTAACTTAGGGATTTAATTTTCAGGAAAACTTCATTTATCCTTATTTTCACAAAGCTCTATATTGCTTTTAAATTACAAACTAAGCCATTTCTCTCAGGGTCTCAATCTAGATTGAGATCCTGTGGAAACAATGGAACATCAAAACTCATTATTCTGACTGTCCAACTGATTATTCAGTAGACAAAGAGGACAAGCAAATGTCATGTCCTACTGACGCTTGGCGTGGATGATGTGAATAGACACTGAAGCTAGATGCTACACAGACAATTTTTCACTCTTGCCAGAGCAGACAGTGATGGGAAGGGGGCCGGGACTCCTTCACAGGTGATTCACAGATCACAAATTAGGTTTCTGTTCTGAATCATCTTTGAAGGAAACTCTTGCTCCCTCTTCAGTCAATGGAGAGGAGACATCTTAATTTATGATTTTTATCTATAATTACGCTGTGCTCTACTCCCCATAGCATGGTTGAATGTAGGGTCTGCAGCTTTAAATTATTTTCTAATTTAAAGATAACTGCCACGCATTACCTGGCTGCATTGTGTCTTGATGATATGTAGGTACAATCTTGCATCAGTGACAGGAGGGTAAGTATCAAGGCAATGTCGTCTTTAGACTTTTTGGCCTATCAAGTTACACTAGAGGCTGTTTATGAATATAGAAACAGCACTCTTCATCCAGAAATGCTGCTTCAGTTGCGGCATCCAGGCTGCACGCTGGGCTGCTGAAACTCTTCTACATCCTTTTGAAAAAGGGGTGATGCCAGGAACCTGGCCGAGCTGTTGTGGCAGAGGTTGCCTCACCAAGTCCTCCACCTAGCTCATCTGCTTGCTGGTTTTCCGGTGAAAGAAACAGTCCTCATGTCTTCTGGCAATACAGAGTAGTGCTGTGGAGTCCCCAGTGATTACCTTGTGGAGGAAGCTGGGTATTGGAGCCCCTGTCATCAGCTAAGAAACTAATCAATTGGTCATAGCAAACATCCAGCTTCATTAGTGAAGGTTATGGACAAGCCTGGGATGTAGCGTATGACTGACTTGTTCCAACCATTTTCCATCCTCAGTCTTCACTTCATGTGGACGAGAGGCAACCAGAGACCATCAGGCTAAAGGCGGAGTAAAGGCAGTTGGGCTTTGGGTAATGCTGCTTTTGCTATTAGGTAAAAGCTGTTGTTATTCACTGTTCTCCCTTGTGTTTTTAGTGCTTACGGCACAGTTTAGATTAGGAAGCACTGCAATTCTGAGGGGCAGGATAAGTGATGATTTAACCTTTTATAGGAGCCATTCATCAGTCCAGCGAGAATTGGAAAAATTAGTGCTGCTCTAAGCCCTTCACAATCTCTACTAAATGTCACTGTTGTGAGCAATGGATGCTGTAAAAGGTGTGAACTTTGGGGGAAGTGGGGAGAGAGGATTGATCAAATCTCCGTATAGAATGGTGCTTGATGACTCTTGCAGTTGAGAATTTCCTTAGGGTATAAATGTGTTTGGATTTAGTCCCAGTCTCTGACTCTCACCTTACCTCCCCGTTTCATGGGCACATTCTGTACATTTCAGTAAATGATGCAAATATAGGATAATGCAATCTTTTTGGTCATTAGATAGACATACATGTGTTTCCAGGAAGTGCTCAGATCTTGACTCTTATAGATACAGGAGAGCATTTAACCTTAAATTTTGTTACTTTTTTACGCCCCCTTCTCCCCCCAGTTTGTAAGTACATGCAATCTATCCTTTGAATAGGAGACTTCATAAAACTTGTTTAACCTTCACAAACTACCTTCATTGAGCCACACATAGTTCAGGACTCAAAACTCTTCCAATCTTGGAATCCAAAAGTGTACTTTTTTTTTCTTTTTTAACAGGTCTGAATGCAATTTAATAGTGTGGTGTGTTTTTGGTTTGTTTTTTGTTTTTTGGTTTTTTTTTTTTTTTTACCCCGCAGAGAACAAAATCCTCTGTAGAACAGCTGGTATTTTCTAGCTTTCAGCTCTGTATGTAATGTAAATGTCAGGACAGCATAAGGTAATAATTATCAAATCATATTTTGCTGCTTAAAAGAACCAAAATGTTTCTAAAAGGTAAATAAAACTTGTCTTTTACATCGTAAGCTCTCTCAGCCAGTGGCTCTATTTTCATGTGTTTGTGGACAGTATTTACTGTTGTCTGAATGCAAATAGTATTTATTATAATAATAAAAGCTATTTTCTAGTTCTCCTCTTCTAAAACCTTATAGTGTTCACTACCTGCAGCATTTCAGCCATGTAGCAGGACAAAATAAGAAACTGGATGCAATGTCTGGCTCATCTTCGTAAGAATACGCGTGATTAATTAAGTCACTCTTGATTTCAGAAGACAAGCTAAGCCAGACAGTTAAGCATGCCTCTGTCTTGCAGTGGAGTGAGTGCTGGTTACAACCTTTTAGCCTTTTATTAAAGGCCAGCAGCAGTACTTACAGCATAATATCTCAGAAAAAAAGTACAAAAATAGCAATTCTCTTCCAGTACAAGTTTGTTTGTCTTATTAGACCAAGAAACACAGGTAGAAATGTTAGGTGACATTTAAGAGGTCACAGAAATTGGGCAAACTTGGTCTTTGAGTCCTAGTTCTTGTATTCTATCTGCCACAGAACGCTGCCCATCGTTCTCTCTGCCATAAGGAGGAGCTAACCTTTGAAATCAGAGCTAGCCCTGCAGAGTTAAAAAGAGTTTATGTTGGAGCAGAAACTAGCATCACCATTCACTAATGTTTTTGTGATCACAGGTAGGTGGAAGGATCTTTACTTATATTTCTGCTTCTCATTCTTCCTCTTAGTCGTCTAAAAATGTTTTACTTAATACAATCCTGCTCTTCTGCATAATACATCATTAGTATGCAGGGGAGATTTTGAGCTTGTTCCCACAAATTATACAAAGGCGTTAAGCATGAATCTTCACAAAGCCCAAGTGTATTTTACAACAGCTCTGGTGACGCTGTGAGCTATGTTACGTTTTTGTTCTGAAGGGGTGTTCCTCTGAGAGGTGGTAGAAAGTTATGTGCTGTCAAAAAGTCTTGATGTTTTTCTGGCCAGAAGTTTCACACTTGGAAAAACAGAGCAAGGTGTTTGCAGGGAATGCCGTGACCTTGGGCTGGGGTAGGGGTGTGCATGCATACCAAGACGGACTAGCACGGTGGTAAAACCCTTGGGTTCTATAGACTAGATGCCATAAGGAGATGAGCAAAATAATGCTAGAGAGGTGCCTTATGAATTTTTACCTACTGCACCAAATGCTTGGCATATTAACTCCTGCTCAGCAAGTTGTGGTACCATTTCAGGCATGCTATTTAATTCCTTCTCCTGTTTATGGTAAATAATTTTCCTATACCTGTCAGTCTCACAAATATTTACATAACTTGAAATAAATTTGAGTGATTCACTTGTCAGTCTCACGTGGAGTTGTGACCTAATGCTCTGCTATGCAGGGCTGTCTCTGGGGAGACCACATTTGTCTAATGAGTTTAAACAGAGCTGCTCAGCTTCTTTGTAGGCTCCAAACTCTGAAAACTCACAGCTTCTCTTTCCACTAGGATTGTAAAGGTCTTTGCTTCCACTTGATTTGGAACCGTGCAGTGTTTTGTGAGTCAAAGCTAATGCTCTATGGGTTACTCGTGCTATACACCTGCCTGGTTGATGGGGCAGAGGCACGTGTCATACCTTTCCAAAGAATGTCTAACAAAAATTGGGACATACATGCCAATAATATCTATTCTACAACCATTACTAACTGCTGTTTATTTTGATTCTTCAATGTATGTGTCTCCGAAACATCTTTAACTGCCTTAACCAGGGACTCTTGTGTCACTGGAAGTTAACCATATCATACTGGTGAGAAAACAAGAGAAACACCTTAAATTATGTTTTCAAATTTTGCCTCACTCATGCTGTCTGTGTATGATTGTGTTGAATCAGGTGAGGAATGGGCAGCAGTGGCTTGCCAGCTGTTGCTTGGATGTGACTGGAGCTGTGCCTTGAATAAGAACCACCATTGATCATCATTAGAAATACCATAAAGCTTCTAACACGTGCTACATCCAATGGCTTGTCCAAATTCTGAGCCAGGAGTACCCTGATTATCTTGCAAGCACTAAATAAATTCCCTCAGCAGTTTAAAAAGTCAAAGTATTCATGCGTGTCATACCTGGAGATGGTTCCTGAAGCATGGCATTTAGACTGAAGGCTGAGGATGGACCTCTGCAAATGCACTGGAGAATGAAGTCTAGTCATCTGAAGCTAATGTAGCTGAAAGTAGCTAGCATCCATTGTAACAGCAGCTGCACATCACATAGGACTTCACTAGCTGCGAAGTGAGCTGGGCATTATAAAAAGTAAAGCCTGTGATGTTAAAGGTAACCGCGGAAAACCAAACAATATCACATACTTCACTGTACTGTGGTTAAAAAACAATAATGAGTTGCTTGCAATTTGTGCCGCTTTGCCTGATTGATGGCTGATTGAAAAACATAATCTTTAACTTTGACTCTTTCAGCTTCTCTCATTTTTTAATTCCAAACATGGCTTTTGTGCTTTGTTCCTATAGGTACGCTTTCAAATTGTGTAAAGCTGTGACAAAACTGGAGGAGCCTTTGGCCCCATGGCTTGAACCCCCTGAGTTAATGATGTACACAAAAACACTTTAAAATGTAAAGCAGCCTGAATTCAAAGGCATAAACAATATCTGCAGTCATTCAGCTAAAAATGTTAACAGTAAGATTTTGGCCAAGGACAGAATAAATAGCTCTCCAAACAGAGTTAAAGATTTTCTGAAAGAGTATGTGGGGCGGCAGAGAGAGTTTGTGTGTATGGGGAGGGGATGGCCTTTAAGTTACTTTTACAGCCTACAAAGAGTAAATCAAATTTAATGTCACTTCTTTTTTGATTGGGAGCTGTTGCTTGCATCTTCTTATGTCTGTAAATAAGAACAGATGTGTTATTACTCAAAACAGTTTTGATTAGGGTTTTCCCAAACATGATCTATGTTTGCGGGTATGTTGGTCTTGAGAAAACACAGTATTTCTTCTCTCAAATCGAGAATTGTCAGTTCTGTGTACTTCTTTCCACATCACTGAAATGGAAAATGTAGATTTCATTTTATTTTAAAAATAAAACTAGATGGTTCATAAAATACATTAGTCACTTAAAAAAAAAAAGGCATGGGGGTAGGTCAGAGTAATGCTTAATTACTCTTATTCATTAAAAAGATGTTTAATCAGTGGAGAGTGTCAATATCTGAATAGTAAGCTCTGTCTGAGTTTGAATTAGTTGTTCTCAGTGACAAATACAGCACAAGCACGTTTAAAAATGTACCAGGTGATTGTTTTAGGAAAATACTACTTATTATTAATAAAATTGGAACATTCAGGGATACTGTTCTAGTCTATATTCTTTTGCAGTAATCATTCTCGAGTCTAATCAGACTTTCCTTCATCTGAAAGGCATGTGCTTTAAGAAGCAAGAAAAATCCCTGGCTTTCTGGTATGTTTTGATCACTTACTGCTCAATCACTTTTAGATGAAAATGCACGCTTACTGCTTATTATATGTTTGGTAGCAGCATGCTGTTTTGCTTGACTGCTTAAATTGCTTTCTAAATTCAGGCCAGTATATGTTAAAAGAGGGGCTATATAAATGAGGATTCATCACAGCACAAGTCTCCTGACTTTGAATAAGTTTCGGTGGCCTCTAGATCAGATGGAGGCCAACTCTCATTTATTCTTGTGACTAGCTTAATTTTCGTGGTCCTGCTGATGAGGTAGTTCAGAGCCATGTCTGTAAAAGTGCTCATCCAGCAATTTTTATTTCAGCATTTGGGAACTAATGATCTATATTTATTCCAAGAATTATCAATAGTTTAAAACAAGTGCAATTGCATGTACAAGCTATAGCACCATTGTAAATTGAATGCAGGTGTCTATAGTGGTCGGTAAGGAACAAATCAAAAGTTGGCCACAGTGTGTCTAAGGAAGTCACACTCTGAACAGGCACTCTGAAGTTTAATAAATATGCTTTAGAGGGTGATTGGAATAGTATTCACTGTGCAGCAGAGGGGCATTTTGTGAAGTAAAACCAAGTATTAGTGAACAGCCTCTAGGCACTTGGGAGATGATGTTTAAGAGGTTCTTTTCAGAGAAATCGGGTGTGGAGCCAGGAGTAACATATCACAGAGAGGGATCTAGTGCTTTCAGCTGTGCATGTCGCATATCTGACCTCGGAGGAAGGTTTTGTGAGTGTACACTGTCTTCTGCTTCTGAGTGGGAGTTTACAGAATTGGGGGGGATGCCAGGAAAATAAATTAATGATAATCTAGTATTAAGGTATTTGCAAAAAATGATGGAAAAGGGTATTCCAGTGTGGTTTTGCGGGTTTGGTTTTGGGTTGTTTTCTATTTGTTATTTTTGGGGTTTTTTGTGGCTTTTTTTTTTAATAAGCCAAATCAACATAGCCCTCCATGTCAGATTGATCGGTCTCCTTATCTGTAAGAGTAGCTGTTCTTAATTTATGGTTCCGTTCATTGGTGCTCTGTTATGTGAGTAGGTTGAGAAATAACCAAAATTCAGACTGGCTCACTTAAAAGCTTTAACTTTGGCCAAATTCTCAGTCAGCATAAAATATGAGCTGAATGGTGCCATGGTGCTGTGTTCTGTGTACCTGGTTTAGCCTCCGAGGTCAGATTTGGCCTGTAGGTACTTTATGAGAACAGCTGGTAATGTTATTAGATAATAATATGTTAAGTATTAGTAAAAACAGATATTAAGAAAAAATAGTTCAAAACTTCGATTTTAATTTTCAAAATTTTGCTTGGAAAAGGCAAGGTTTAAGATAGTGTCCTTCAGTTTCTATTATTTTCTGTTTCCATGGGCAGACCATCATAATGAGTACATCCTAATACTCTTTGTAGAGTTTAGTTCATGTATTACACTTTTGTTTGCCTGGCTCCTTAAAGCTTTCTGAAATGTTTTTCCCCTCTCTCTTTCTTTCCTTCCTCTTTCCATGAACATTTGTACCTAATTTAAATTTTGCAGACTGCAATGAGCTTTCCTTATGTGTATAAGCATGCGGGTCACATAGGCATTTCTACATCGTAGCATGTGGGGAAGGCAGTCATTAATGAGAATTGTCAAAGTGAGAAAAGAGAACGTTGTTGTGAGCAAATTCCAGGGGCACACTGATTATAAAGGACTTGAGTCCTTTATATGTACTTGCAGGCTGGTAAATGGTGAATACAAGCTTGTAAACTTGCTACACAGCTTATTGTTTTACAGTCAGCCTTTTTACTGTGGATAAATTGGACAACTTTCCACGTGATGTGCATATTTGTATTGTTCTACCACCGTGTTTGCCTCTGTGCATGTTCAGACTGGTAACAGGCCCTTGATCAGAGGAGATGATGTTAGCCTTTTATACTTGGGGTAAGTCAGGAGCACTTTGAGAGCACTTAGATTAATCTCTGCTTAAGACTAGTTTACTTCACCCCTGCTCCTGTGAAAGCACCTGAGCTAGAGCTGCATCACAGAAAGTGTTGGGGGCGTTCCAACAAATGTAATGCTGAAAATAAATGGAAAATTCAGGTAGGTTTGATGCCAAGTAGTTCAGTTCCAAACAAAAAAAAAAAACAGCCTCAGATTTTCACTGCCTGTATACTGTGTTTGTCTCTGATCTAGTGGCAGCTTTGGAAGAGTGTGCACAGACTGTAAATCTAGTACATCTAATTACATGTAATCTGTAATCTAGATCTAGTACACCTATGAAGAGGTGTGTGCATTCATGAGCTTTCACTGGCACCTGTATGTTAGCATGATCCATTGGGCTGATAAAGGTTATGAATATTGGTATTGTGTGTTGATAGTGTTTTGATAAGCTTTCAGCTGGCAAGTATGTCTGAAATATCTCATGTGAAATAAGTAATCTTGGGAGGAGAGTCCTGCATCCACGATTTTACTAGAATTTTACAATGGTAGTCAGTGGTTTTACAATGGTGTTCAATCAATGGTATGTACGCGTGTGCAGAAGTAAGTATTTAAGATTTTTCAGGAAAGTTTTAAACACACAGTTTCAAGAAAACTTTTGGTGGATCTCTTTCCATTATCTTTCATAATAAGTACCCCTAAAAATAACAAGGAAACATTTCTTAACACTTATAAAAATAAAAAATATGGTTTATTTTAGGAATGTCTGTTTAGTAAAATGTGTAAAAGAACTCCTAAAGATTCACACTTCAGATTTTCATCAGAATGTTTCTTTTTCATGGTAATGTATTTGGGTTTTTGTGTTTGTTTTTTTTTCTTAAACAAAAAACCCCAAATCTCCCAAATGTTTTCTTTTCAATTAGTTTTACATGCAAATTGCTCAAATTCAGTGGCAATGGCTGTCGGAAGAAAGAATGCTTTTGGAAGCAGTCACCAAATAAAAGGCTCGAATTTCTTTAAAATGGATACCTTTTAAAGTGTATAGTTACCAGGTTTTCACACTTCTATGAAAATAGATCTGTTCTTTTTTTAAATCTACTGGTTGCTGTGGCATGGGAACATATGTCTATAATTCCCTCTGTCTAGAGGGAATTCTGCTCATACATCACAGTGTATTTCCGGAGGATTTATGTTTTTCCTTAATTTTTATTACTGAACTGATTTGCATGAAAACAGGATCTTTGTTCCGTAGGGATTCATTGGATCCAGATGTTTGTTTTCTATGTTAAGTCATAATCTCATTTGTGACGTTGCATTTGGTTGTGGCAAAATGGTGATGCTCATAAAGAAAGGATTATGACTTTTGCAAGGGATAAGCACCTGCAACTGATAGATTTCAATAAAACAAAGACCTTGTTTCCATGCAAATTTATTCTGTAATATGAAATTTTGTAAAGGGGTTGAGGCAAAGGAAACCAGAACTAATGAAGTGCTTGTGTAGAGAAAAAAGAGCTAAGCTTTGCCTGTAAAAAGCCTGCTTTGCTACTTGGTGGGTCCTTGCCCCTACCAAGGGAGCCCTCCCAATCTCCTCGCCACCCACTCTTCTTCTCCAGACTTTCTGGTTCTAACGTTGTCCTGCACTGGGTAGTTTGTCATTAAAGGTGTGGACTATACTAGCACCATATTGTTTGGACCTCTGTTCAAGCTCTCTTCCAATCTCTGCCTCAGGCTTTCTGGAGCAAATTCATCTCTGGACAGGTTTTATGATTAAGTTCCATTTCTGTTATTCTAGGTCTTGGCTTTCTTTGGCCAACACCTCTAATTCAGAGGAACTGATGTACAAAATTTCATTCCTAGGGAAGTTTAGTCTTGAAATGTCTAAGACTTCAGGAATCTTAGCCTGCTATCTATCTCAAGAGGCTTACAGGCAAGACCTTTCATTACTCTTCCAGCTACCTTCCTGGATAACTTATAGATGTCTCTAGGAATAGTGCACCAGAATCAAGAGGGTGCTTTCTCTGCTGTTCTAGTTCAGTTTACTTTCTCTAGATACTACCTCGTTCATCTGGGAAGAATGTTGGTTGTTTTTTTTTCCCCTAACAAAACAAACAAAAAAATCACCCCTCCTCTTGAATTTTAGCAGGAAGTGGAAATCTGGAATACATGTTAATGTCCAAACATCCGCAGTGTCAAAGAACTGGAAAAGAGATGTCAGAGGGGGTTTCTTTTAAGAAGTTTCAGTAGTCCAGCCTTCACTTGTCATCCTTGTATTTGCAGTTGGAAATCTTGCTTTGGAAACTAAAATTATACCAAATACACTGAAGTTGTTCATTCCGTCACCTCCATCATCTTTTCCTGGCCACCGTCTCCCTTCAGAGAAGGTGGTGATGAAGTCCAGTGTTTTATTCAAGTCTTTTGTAGTCTCATTTGGAAGTAATTTTTCATCTTTATTCTTTTCTACTCTTTCTCTCTGTATAACTAAAAAGCTGATCTGTCCAACTGTATGCCTGTAGGCACCAGTCTCTTGACTCTGCTCTCTTCCTCCTAGTTCTGATTGCAGTGTACAGCTAGACTTTTATTTTTTTCTTAAACTAGTGTCCACTGTCTGACATGTAACGATGCTTAATTTTCCTGTTACCCTTTGCAGGAAATCCCGAGTTTAGTTAAGTCCTTTGACCTCTTCATTACCTATGTGATCCTGTATGATAGAAATATGTTTGTTTATTGCTATCTTTCAGTGTTTTTTGTGAGATATAGTATCTTAATAAAAAATAAGACTCTGGATTCTTGAATGATTCCAATCTATAAACTATTTTCAAAAGTGAAAGATTCCAGAATTAGTATAAGTTATGTGTCTATATTTTTGAATTAATTTTTCACCCTTAAATGTGTTTGCAGTAGCTGTTAGTTTAGATACAAGCCTGTGTTCTGAGACCATGCTAAAAGTTTATAAAGGCTGTGTGGTTTAGTATCACTATGCAGAAGATAAGTCTTAGGCTGCATGGTGCAATCTGTAATATTGGATATTTCATCTTTATTAGATTTAATGATATCAAATATTCTGATTGTTTTAACAAGTTTAGTCAAATGTCAAGTCTAGTTAGCACCATTTATCAATAAAATTTAAATTTTTTGCCTCCAGCTTTGGACTGGCAATTTTATGTGTGTGCATGTCTGTGTATAATATATAGAGATTCATTGTTAGCTGTAAAAGAACAGAGATTAAGGCTTTAAAATATAAAACAAGAAATCACGCTCTATAGAAGGCTTGAGGGAATGTTAGAAACAAGTAGTATTTGTCATTTGCAAGCCAAACCAAAGTGGTTATAAATACATTGTTCGCATTAACATCACACTTCCTTTTGGGTAGACTGTGCATAAAGGCTTCAAAATAATTGAAATGAAGAAACTAAGTTACCAAGAACAGTAGAATTACCAATCATAGGTAGAAAGGTAGTGTTTAGGGACCAGCTGAGTTTAGCTGATTGTCACTGTAGAAATATGGAGAAGGTCCTACCCAAAGACTGGTCTGATAGATCAAGCTGTAGATAGATTATATTCTATAAGCAAGGTGAATAATGAAGCCAATGAAAATGTCATCTTAATTGCATATTTTTATATGCATAACAGCCCAGGAGGAGAATTTCTTTTTGTACTTAGCCACTTACTGCTTCTTAAAAATTTGGAATAATTATGGCAAAAAAAGGAAGCGATATGAATGAAACTTAATGTTTGAAGAGAAGGACTGGTGTAGTGGCAATGCTGGAAAAGTGAGTAGCTCCAGAGAGGCTGGTCAGTGATTCAAGTATTTGTACTTGGTATTGTTTCCCACCCAAAAAGAACTTATGGGTTTGTCAGAATAGTCTTTGCCTTTTCACCTTGGGAGAAGGTGTGATTATGACATGTGTTGAGCATGACAGCTCTGAAAGGCATTAAAGCATATAGCATGTGTCCTAAAATACAGTTCTGTTAGAGGGAGCAAAATGCAAATCAGGTGGGGCAAAGCCTGGCTTCCCCAGGCAGTACTAGTACAATTCTAGTATAGAATAGATGTACAACTTCTAGACTTCAACAAGAACACTGTAGACAATGCCTACAAAGATCCTTTTATGTGATGATGTGTCCTGTGCTGGGAAACAGGACCTAGGAAGTGATTGCATGGACGCTCAGCTACCGTCTCCTGCTCCTTGTTTCAAGGTGTCTGTCCTCTAGAGGAGAGAGCTGATCTCTGAGAGAATGGACTGAAGAGGTAGCCATAGGTGGGAATGGGGAGGTGGAGGGAGGAAGAGCTTCCCCCTCTACGTCCAAATCACCACCACATCATATTTCTCCTACACTGTTGTCCCTGAAAAAGCTTATAATGTGCCTTAAAGTTTTTATTTACAATGTTGAATTAACTAAAATATAAATCTGTAAAGGGAGCTAAAATATCACCCATGACTCAGATGAGGAGAGTATTTTAGGAAGGATCTAGGTATCACTTGAAACTTTGTTCCTGTAGTGGTGTAACTTCTGCTCTGGGCTGCATGTGTCCTACACCAAACTACAGCATCCATTTGGCTCTTGCACAGAACCAATCAATTTCAGGGCATCCTCAGTCTTTCACAACTTGCAACATGAAAGTTAGTCTGACTCTCTTAATCCTGAATCAGGTCCAAAATGATTAACATTTATTATGTAGCCACTTAATGGCTAGTAGCTATCCAGTCAAAGCAGATTTATGTCTCCTTACAACAGCTTAATATGTACTTATGCTCCCCCAGGGTCCCTTGTCCAGCTGAATGGCCAAAATGAACATGTTCAGTACTCTCTTACAGCAACCTATAGACCCAATGGCTACTTGCACATTTTTATCTGATATATCTTGTCAAGGATAATGCCAATGCCAAACGAAGCTGTAACAGCAAATCTCGTGCAGGGTCCTGCCTGCAAAAACTGTTTTCAGAGACTGTCCTGAACTGTCAGAGATGGTGGTTTTGCTGTGTAGAGGATTGTGTGACACTGCGTTAGCACTTGGAAACCAAATGAAGCATATCTCTGTCAAAAAAAGTTGTCTTAGAGGGATTACTGAACAGCACACTCACTATCCTCATTTGGAGTTAGGGAATGTTTAGCATGGTGCATGTGACCTTCAGGTATCCTTGTGTGAAGCCCAGATTCAGAGGCACTGGGCATTTGACCCAAAGAATAATATTGGCATTGAAGTATACAGTTCACGTAACTGTTCTTATTTTATGCTAAGTATAATTTTACTATATTCTTGAGTATAAGTACAGATAACCTGACTGAGGTAATAGCTAAGCATCACAGCTACATAGCATGGCAAATAATGCAGTTAAAATGAGGGCACTTAAAGAAATCAGCAGGAGCCAACATTTTCTTAAAGCCCTACTCTGAAAGTACACAGTATTTGCTTATTTTTACACCTTTTACGATGAGGGAATAATCCTTATTTATGATGGAAACACTTGCCAATCAAAGCCTCTAACTTCTTCATGGATATGTAGTCACTTTATCCTGGAAAAAGATCCAGTAAAAATCTAGGAAAAGAAAACAAACAAAAAATCGAATAGTAACTTTTAAGTTTGACATAAGCAGTTGACCACTGTTCTTGTCTATTGCTCAGAAGACAGGAAAGTAATCTGCTACTTACATGGGCAAGCAACTACATGAACATTCTTTCTGTTGTCTTTGGCTTGTGCTTTGAGAGTAGGAAAGGGTGAATCTAACCCTTCCACAGCCTATGTAAAGGAGCTGTGTATCATGGGGAGCGATTTTTTAAATTGTTCCCTTGCCCTGATTCACCTGTCTCAGCAGATGAGGTGATTGCTCTTGCACTTAGATTGTTATCCAGAAATGCTTATCTGGTCTTTGCATGCACTCCTGCATGAAGTTGCCTAGTAAAGTGTCTTGAAAGGCTCGCAGAAGTAATCTGTTAAATCAGGGCTTGTCTGTAGTCAAGTTTCTTCTTGTAGGATTGTTTGAATCCCAGGCCTGTTTAATTAGTGCAATCTAATCAGCAGTACTTCAAGAGCCTCCTGGCTCCCTCTGATTCAGCTCTCTGTTGTCCCACAAAGAACAAGTGCCTTGAGTTCTGTAGCAGTCAGGGAGAGCTATGACAGTTTTACCTGCGACTTTGTTCTGGAAAGTAAACAGGCTCCCCAAAGCATCTACTCCTGTGCTGCCTGTAGCAGAGCTATTTTGATGTGAAGGATAAATGACATAAAGTTGTATTAAAAAAGACAGTAGCTGTCCTGATTCCAAATGTAAGTAAATGTGTTGAGCCTCAGTGCTCAGAAAGAAAATAGAGTGTACTTTGTGCCCATAATCAGCATGTTTCCAGGAGACTAGCAAATGTTTTATGATATTATTCACAACCGTTGCACCATCAGGAGCAGTCCTGCATTTCAACTTAATTGAGCCACTGCTATGACATAGCCAAGCTTTTCAAGTGGTAAAATTGTAATTATAGAGAGTGCTTCTCTGGCACTTTCTATTGGAGAGCTGCTTTCAAAATATTAAGCCTTCTGAATGCATCTGTGAGGAAGATTTTCCTGGGGAAACTTTAGATGCATGGTTCCTGTACCAAGCTCCTGGCTCCTTAGCAGAGAGAACAGCATGTATCATGTCTTGAAATGGTGCATTCTAATCCCATTTTCTTGCATATCTACCATAGAGCCACCTCTTCCCTTCAAGATAGGGATGGGTTGTGCACCAGAAGCTCAGAGATAAGGTGGTACCCATGCTGTTTCCAGCACAGGCCCTGTGATTACTCTAGCCTACAGGGCAAAGTAGAAAACTTGCCATGTGTTCATTTTTCTCTCCTATAAAAGGGCCTTGAGCAGCCAGTTATGGAATGTGCCATTTTTCTGAACCTTAACGCTAATAATGCACATACAAGCAGAGTCTAACAATAGAGAGAGAGAGAACAGCACAGACCTGGCAGCGATGTTGGAGCTACAGTTAATTATAGATTTGTAGCAACTCCTAGGAAAGGTGTATTCAACCAAAGGTCACAATTTTAAGCTGTCAAGAGTTGATTCTGCAGAATCTATACCTCAGATGTGGCTTTTGGGGAGAGCCAGAGTGGCCCAAGTGCCTGTTTGCATCAGATAATATAGAACAAAAAATTAAAATGAAAGGTCTACCATCCCCTTTTGCTGCACTGAGCCAAAAGCGCAGCATTTAGATAGCATGCAGGTTGGAAGAGTGTAGAGGTAAAAAAAAAAAAAAGGGGGGGGGAAGGAGCAGCATGCGTAACAAAGGATCTCCTCCTTTTTCTCCTCCTTTTGCTTTATTTCTTCATGTTGGAGAAAAAAACCTTTGTGCGGGTTTGGATTTCCAGGGGTACTGTGCAAACCATGTGAAATGAAACTCACTTTCCCCAAGCTCCTCGGAGCATAGATACTATGAAGGCATATATTCACATCAGCTGCATGCCTCTTTCCTCCCACAAGACAGAAACCACTCTCTTTTAGTTTAAAAAAACAAACAAACAAAAAAAAAACCAACTCCTGTTTTTGTTGTTTTGGTCTGGATTTTTGTGGTATTTTTTTCCCCCTCTTTACCTTCAGCTGTTGTGTACTGTGATGTTCCATTGCTGTGAAAAGCTCTGGGACATTGCCTGACACGCACTACTCATGGTGCTGTATCAATGCAAATCATTGTTGGCTTTCCTTGCCTTTCATGCTAGACAGCCTGGCATTGTAATTGCTTGGTTCTAATATTTCCTGTCCCAAGGCTATCAATTTGTTTTCAGTTCCTCCACCTGTTGGGTTGGCTCAGGTATCCCACAGGGTTTTGTCCTAGGCATCCACTGCTTAAGGTAATTTATTATGCTCCCAGCTCTGGAACATAGGCACCCTGAAGCACTTTTACAAACAGGATTGTATTACAGGGTTGTTTTTGTTTTCCAGAGATTTTGGCAGGGATGTAGTTGAGTTTTCTTCTTTATTTTCTCCATGTAAGCCTTGTTGTGAACCTAGTTATTATTGCACTGCATAAATCTAAATTCTTTGACCAGTTTTCTGGTCAATATTGTGTTGTGTCCATCCACTGCCACAGAGCATGCTGAGCAAATGGACAGGATAGGGAAGAGCACCTGAAGAAAGGTCTCTGCAGATGATTGTTTCCACATCATTCATCTGCCTTTCCTGTGGTTAACCTTGAAAATTACTTTGTAAGATGATGGAAAGAGGCCAAATGTTGCTTTCTGCTGTGTGGATTTCAAAAAGCAGAATTTAGCCCGGGGGAGGCACTGGAAAATAAGCTGAAATAGCATGGCAAAAAGACTAGGAGAAAAAACAGTCTGTCCTCTTAGCCAAAGCTCTCAAGGCCTGTTGTTGTAATGTCTTAGTAGAGACTGGAGTAAGAATAGTAGCACAAGTAGCATTCAATCACTTCTGTGCTAGGCATTTGAGGCTTTTTAGGAATGTATCTGTAAATTAGCGCCCTAAAGGCTGGTATAACAGGCTGTTGGCTGGAAAAGGCCTAACAACTAGAAATGTATAAAACACTGAGGCATGAAAGCCCTGTACCTTCCTTTCTACCGTGTCCTGTCTGCTGGATGAGGCGTGTTTCCCTTTGTATAGGATGTAAGATGTGCTCTGCATGAGGGTAGTCTCCAGACAGCATTTACTGGGAGAGGGGCAGAAGCAGTTGCTATTACCACTTGAATGATTTAAAACATCCAGAACAGGGCCCCAGAACTCTCTTCTAAGCTCTGTGTAAGTACTTAATTGTTCATATTAGCCATCTAAGGAGAAAGATTGCTCCTTATATGTTTAATAACTGGACATTGGTGTGAACTGAAGAGAGGTCGTAGGGCAGCATGGATTAAGTCTTTAATCACGTTGTTGTGAGTGTAGATAAGCACAGCAGAGAGCTGCCCTTCATGGGCAGGAAGATGCATCTAGCGTACAGTGTCCTTCTTGGTCTCTTCAGGTAAGATTCATATATAAGCAGGAAAACCTGTGTTTATATGAAGAGCAGCAAGGGGAAAATAAACCCACCAACACTCTTTTCAGGATGTGCTCCATGGTCTCTTGATAAGAATGTTAAGAAAACAACTTCTATATAAGACAAATCTCAGTCACCTTGGTTACAGAGTGGCCACTGCTAAATTGCACCCTGTATAACCTACAATTTTTTACTCTTCCTACTTTGATATATTAATACTAAAATATTGAATACTTCGTCTTATCTGTCTTCCCTTTCTTCCTAGCAGACAAAGAAAGTAAAAATAGCCTGAGCAGTGGGCTTTCTGTTTTTGCTGTGGTTTAGTCAATTTAGTTTTTGATTTGTGTGATCCAAGAATGTTTAGGGCAGGAGGTCTAAGTAAGAGAGGGAGTGAAAGCAAACCTTAAATCTCTTAGTAAAAATGCTTGTTCTGCTCTTTCTGCTGGAGGGGGAGGGGGGGAAGAAAAAAGATAAACAGCAGAGCCATTACAACTTGGCCTGAGTCCAGTCCCTTAGTTACATCTATGCCTTTAACTCTGCCTGAGAAAGTCATTTTAAAGAAATACAGTTATTACATGCATTAGTCCTTGCATCCTGGGAGGTACATCTGTACTCTTCAATCTTTCTGGATTACCTCAAATGTTTCCTGAAGGCTTTTAAATCCAGTGAAGACCAATCTGAGAGAATTCTCTCTGCAATCCTTTTCTTCTTCTGGCTTCACAGTCAGAAAAAAATCTGCAAGTGGCTTGCAACGTATGGTTTTAAAAACAGGAAATGTAGCAAGAAAATTCAAAATGGTCTGTAAAAACACTGCAGACAGGGAATTCAACAGAAGCAGAGCTTTCCCTAGAATAAAGTGTGATTAACTTCTCAGATTCTGTTCTCAAATCAATGTTTTCTGAAAATACAGGCCATCGGCTTAGCTGGTCAAAATTATTGTGGCTTCCCTGATTTCAGTGAATATGTGCCAGTTTACTGCTGCTGAAAATGTGACCCAGCAGGATAAGTGTGCACAGCCTTCAAAATATGCTCTAAATCATACACTTGATTCTGATAATATTTTTATTAGTCTTTCACTGATGAAACTCAATGGGGCTGTTTCCAGTTTACATCAATGTGAACTAAAACACAGTCAAGTCCAGCATCGCTAATCATTTAGATTCTGTCTTTGGACATAGGTCTGAAATACGATCAGAGATAATTGCCTGCTGTTTGGTGTTCTGAGGTTAAAAATAAGCCCAAGCTGAACTCTTTTGTTATAATGCGTTTCTCAGTAAATGCCTCTCTCTTTGCTTGGAGTCATAACAGGATCACAATTACATTCTGTAAAATGATTAATCCAAAAGACAGTTGTTAACTAATGCTGCTGGTTCTACTGATGCCACTTGTAATGTCTATGAAACTGTTCCATGTTGCATCCCCTGCTATTGGTACTACCGCGCGTTTGACTTCTGGATGTGGGCTATGATGAATTTGCCATCTGCATAGCCTCTATGGCTTGGCTCCTCTCTTTGATGTTCTTCTCCAGGAAGAAGCAAATAATGAGCAGGCCTGGTGATGGTCAATTGAGCCTATGGAGAAGGTGGTTAGGACACTGGGTTCCCCACCATGGCATGCAGATCACTGTCCTAACAGTGCCAAGAACAATCTCCGAATGGCTCATCTGTTGTTGAAAGCAGATGGTTTCCCTCAACTAGCAGAGAAACATGAATTAAAACACAGTCCTTAGTGTGTTATAAATGGAAAGAATGAGAAGATCCATAAAAATTGCATATTGTTTGCTTTTTCTATGCACGTTTCCCCATGCCAGAAGAAGCTTTAAGGGACTTGAACTTATCTGCAGCATAACCATTTTCTAAGAGTTCATTCTTGACTCTTCTTTCTTTCACTTCAGCAGTAAATATTCATTGTAGTAAACTAAATTCGTACCTTGCAGATAATATTTTCTTTTAGATGATTACCTTCAAACCAGTATTCACCATTCCATGAGACAGATCCTGTGACAGGTTTTTTGGGCATTGATGTGTATCCTGCAGGTCCTGGAGCTTCAGTAGAGGGCTGAAGTGTGTTTATATGTGAAAACTGTTATAGCACCAGAGTCTCATAGCTGCAGATTGACTCATCTGTGTGGAAAACATAGAGATAAAAATTGAAAGCAACAAAAGAATGGTAGTATTTGCTTTTAAATTAGTTTCAGGAATTAATGCACAATACTTATTTTCAGTAGGTTTTACAGACAACTTTTCTTACGATGTCAGCATGGAGCTTTCCCCCTTTTGGTTTAGCTTACGTGCAAGGCAAAAAACCCCTGGGTTTTGCATTCTTATAAATTGTACAATTCAAAGGTCAATAACGGTATCATGTATCACAAGTCACTTGCCATGCCACCTAGAGCTTAAGGGCGCATGTTTTAATGTGATCTGCCAGCCCCTTCTGAACAGATTTAGTACATACTTGTAATATATTAGTAGTTTCATTTTTAGATTTAGCTTTCAGCCCAAGTAACAGTGGGAAATTGATTGCCAGCTCTGTGGCTTCAGAATGGAATCAGATTGTTGGGCATGAGTTACAGCCACAAAAATCGCAGGAAGATCCTGGATGGGAGATGATAAATGGGAGATGTTTTGTGCATGGACATACCCGCTTTCATTAGGATAGTCTAAAGGATAGTCTGAGTCTTCCAAGCAAAGAAAGGCTCATCTGGGTGGCTGGATTTCCACTCATTTGCAGGGCAGCACCATGAGAGACAGGTACTGTTTGCTTCCTCTTTGTGCTGAGAAGCAAAAATCTCCGTGTACTGTAGAGCTCAAGGCATAGTTCTCCATTGTACTATGAAGTTAGTATCAAAAATCCATTAACTTTACAGAGGCCAGAATACTTCTTCCCATGCTTCCTGTAATAATTTCTCAAATTGTGAAGAAAAAGAGATATCTTTGCCAATGACCTTGGTGTCTCTGCTCACGTTCTGTTGTGAAAGGGTGGGTTATTTACTAATTTCTATCATGGGATCATAGTTAAAAGGAAAAACTTACTCTTCTGGGCTAAACAGTGTTGGAACTTAGTAGTAAAATCATCTCTTAGTGGTAAATAACAAGTGCTACATTCACCTACAACTCAAACTAGTACGCAAGTTTTCTATTATAAATACTGAAGGAATAATGATTACGTGTCCATCTAACTAACATTAGTCAGTCATATCTGAATGATATTGACTTGCTGAAACAGAATTATCAAATTGTTAAGTAGTTCGTTCATTTATTTGCTTTTTGTATATTCCAGTTTCTCTTAGGGATAACCGTTTTTTTTTTAGTTCTGACAAATCCCATTTGCTCTCTAAATCAAAACTCAGGTATTCAGTTAATAGCACAGAAACTGAAATGTTTCAGTGTACAGCAGACATGTTGTTATCTCTACAGTAATTATTTGATTCAACCAAAACAAAGTCATTGTAAAATAACATTGTCAGATCTTTCTCACAAATTGTCTCAAAATTGCGATCATTTTGCAGGCTATAAATAGCTTCAGAATATCTCGCCCTTTCTAGTGGAAGCTGATGTCATCCTGCATAGAGGTGATTTTTGTAGAGAAGATGTCTGTCTTAAATTACTATTTTTAAATGTTCCCTGACTATTAAAGCTGTCTTTATGTCCTTTTCCAGTTTTTGTTATTTGCTATCCTTATTCAGTTTTCTACCACTTCATTTTCTGAATTTTGCTACACAAGGAACTGTTAAAAATAAACATCCTAAATTAATTCTTTGTGTGGAACTTGCAAAATTATCTAAAATGTGTTTGCAGTGGTCTTTTTAGATTCTTGTCGTGGTAGAACTTATTTTTTGAATTTTGGAGGTCTTAATTTCAAAAGTAGAAGCTTTGGAGTGGGTTATCTGAATAACTTTTAAGTAACGCTTTCAATGGTAAAGTATCCAAGTGCTATTAGCCGGATTCCCCGCTGAGATGTAGAGTCCTTGAGCTGTTAGCTGGTTTAGTTGTTAACATATTGTTATAAGAAAATAGTTTTTAATTTTTGAGGGACCTTTCTTGTTTAACTGTTACACAAAACATAATTCTAAATAGAATTCTGCCCTGCTTACAGCCCTCCCATGGGAATGCAATGCTGCAGCAGATCTAAGAAAACCTACCAGAATTATGTATTTAAAATTTCTTATTTAGCTCAGGTTATCCACTGGGCTAATAGCAGCCCAGCCCTATTTCTTTACATTCTACTAGCTTTTTCTTGGAATATCTGCTATGTTCAGGCAGAACAGGGTAGAAAGTTTATAGAAGTGTAAAAAATATTAGTAAGTTCTTGTAGTAGAAGGAAAAATTGCACTCCTCCTACAACACTTAAAAATGCCTATGTTCATCGCTTTTTTTTTAACTGGAAAATACTTGTTCACTCCTTTCTTCCACCATGGTAGACATATTTCTTGGCAAAAAAGATCTGCTTTGTAATGATCATTACTGTTCCCACTGGCTGAAAAAAAAAAAACCTTTGTTTTTCTTTCACGGCACTAAAAAAGCTTATTTATTCATGTGTGTATCTTATTAATTTAGCTTTTTTAACAATTTCAGTGCTTCACAGAGCTAGGTCTGAAAGGCTTCTGGAATTACCAAATGATGGCAGAGAAACTGCAGGAACTGGAGCTTCTGCCTGAAAAATGGCTTTGCATATGTTTGCTTTATGCAGTGTGTGTTTGTTCAAGTTAATTTCTGAGTCTTATGCCATGGAGGCGGGAGCAAGGGGGGACAAACCCTGAAAAGCCTGTGCTACAGCAAGTTTCCTTTGGTGGACAGGCATATCCATTTCAAGAGCTCAACTGGTTTGTTCTCTGTGAAATGAGAGCAAAATGTTAGGTCACGGTAGTCTAAAAAAAACCTCCCCATCTACTCTGGATGGGGATGAAGTCGGCGGATGTTCCTCCACTGAGTGTATTCGTCTTTGGATCGATCATATCTTTGGGGCTCTCTTGAGTCTGCAAAGTAGTCTGCAAAAACTTGGTGTGGATGTCTCTCAAAACTCAGGATTTCTTATTGTTTTGTAAGATAGCAAATCCAGATGGAGCACATGCCGTGGAAGGAGGTGTGTGGTCCCTCCTTGGCTGTCCTGTGGCTGGGACAAGGTGGCAGCACCACCAGCATGAGGTGACCTGCTCTCCTGGGGAAGGCCCAGCTGCTTGTGGGCACAGTTCAAAATAGTTGTGGTTTTTTTTTTTTTTTTCCTTCAAAAGCTAGTTAAACTGTAAGCAGAACTCTTTTTTCTTTTGAGAGGCAAAATGATCATATTACAGAGAAGGAAATAAAGATGTTAGAGATGGTTCCATTTTACTGAAATTAAAAGGCTTCTGGCTAAGTTTACAAAGAGGAACATTCCCTCATGAAAGAGATGCTTGTGCCAAAACCATCCACCGCTGTTTGGCTTCAAACTCTATTTTATCATTTATGCTCTGTTTTTCTGGTGCTGCTCTTCCTTTGTACTGTCAGCTCATCCTCTTTCATAAGCTGACTGTAAGGCTCAGAGATCTTGTTAGGAACATAAAATTCTGTATAAATTGTCAGCAATAGAATATTATTTGTTTATTTAACCATGGAAGTCCTATAATATAACTAGTCCAGCAGTAACACACTTGAGCAATTTTTAGAGACTATTACCCTCTATTAGTTATAATGGCTGGATCTTTCTTGTCTCTTTGACTGTATCTTTGACAAGTTAGGGAATGAAAGATAAGCAAACACATGTTCCTGACTGCAGATGTTCAGAATTAGTTTCTGATTATTGTGAGATTTTTTTGCTGCTCTGACTTTGTTCTCAATAAAACCTATTCACTTACAGCTTTTGCTAATGAAACTTAAGTTGCGAATCTGAATTTTATAAACCTAAAGGTTGTGGTCTGCAGTGGACTTTGAAGCATGTCTTCTATCAGGCTCAGGGTGTGCAAACTAAGCTAGACTCTCAAAGGCCGTGAATTCCTCCTTCCCCTGCCTGTGGCCGAGATGCCCCCATGAAGAATGGCGCCAGCGAGAGACGGACTGGGCGAGCTTCAGAACTCACCAGCAGACAGAGCACATGCTGGGGAAGGAGGTGTGTGGTCCCTCCTTGACTGTCCTGTGGCTGGGACAAGGTGGCAGCACCACCAGCATGAGGTGACCTGCTCTCCTGGGGAAGGCCCAGGTGCTCATGGGCACAGTTCAGGTGGAGCTAGTCCATGTGGTTATGAAACCTGATATTGTACTAAGTTAGTGAGCAATGCTCTTTGCTGACTGGATTTGCTTTCCAAGTCCCTTCAGTGAGTGACTCAGACTATGTGTTTTTTTTAAGAACTATTGCTAATATCTCATCTGTTTGTTTTGCTGCTGGGTAAAGCATAACCTTTCAAATCCCAGGTCTCTGCAAGGAAATTGGAGAAAACTGGCTTATCTAGAGTGCCGTAAGTCATATGTTCTCTCCAGATTAGGTCTATTCAGCAACTTGTAGTCCTTAACTATCAATTATTTAAGAGCAGATGTACCAAAACTATTCTCTTGTGTCCTTAGCCTAAGAACCATAAGGCAAAATACAATAAAAGGTAGTCACAAGACAGTAGAGAGAGTCACAAGATATAAGAGTACAGGTACTTCATAAAAGCACAATGGAATTCATAAATCATATTTAGACAAGTTCCCCCAATTCGTCACAGCCAAACACTGCTAAATGAGATTTTTATATTGGCTTGGGGGACTGAAGTTCATAGCTTCAAAGAAGGTTGCGTGTTCTTCTGTCACTACTGACCTGAATACTTTATTAATAATGAATACTGCATGAAGTCCTTGATGGTTATGGAGTTATTGTTGCTCTCCTTTAAAAATAAACATTGATTTCAACTCTATTAGGTGTTTGCCTATGATAGGCAGACAGGCACACTCTGAATTTGGATAGGCTTTGTTTGTTTGTATTGGAGGTAACTCTGGATTACCCCTGATGTAAACTGAGAGAAGTAGGAATAGAATATGTATGTTCAAGGAATGAACTTGCCCAAAAAATATTTATATCTCTCTTTAGAGGGGTAGCCAGGCACTTGGGTGTTCAGGAGAGAAGGTTTGTCCAAAGTACCAATAACTTCTCCCAAGTGTAGGCATGCAAGGAAGAGAGAACTTGGGAAACGCAAGTGTGAAAGGATGCCCGAACGCTTGAGGTCCATGCAGCAATGGCTCAGCTGCAGCATCCCCAGTCTGGTGAGGGAGGAAGGTGTAAAAATGCCCAGGTGGAGCCCTGTTCATGCTTTGCTGGGAAATGGCATCAGATCACAGCAAACTCTCTGTCCCAGAACAGAGACATATGCCAGAGATAGCAAAGTGAGACCTCCTAGTGCCCATGGCTGGGAAGTGATGCCCCAGCCCAGGGAGCCTGCGCACAGGACAGGCAGCAGCCAGGCACGGGGGTCACCTGCGGCACCAAAGGGGGTATGACCTTTCTGTGCAACTGGGAAAGGAAACAGGGATACTGAAAGGAAATCAAAGGGAAAAAAAAAACACAACAAAACAAACAACTCCCCCCCCCCCCCCCCCCAACCTAAATCCAACCAACTAAATTGTGTCACAAAATGGGAGTGAGCCTGAATCATAACTTATATTTGTTATCCCTGACACCTATGGCCATAGCTCAACGCAAAGTGGAATGAACTGAAAATATGTAGTAGTGCAGCAGTGCCCTTAGCACCCTTTTGGCCAAAGAACTGGAGCTGCTACTTTATCTGTGATGAGATGGAAAAGGAAGAACCTGTGTGCAGAGGACATGGAGAAAATGCAGCTTTGCTCTGTAGCAGAAGGAAGTAAAGGCAAGACAGTAACCCTCTTTAGCCAGACTTGCCTCCTTGCAGACCAATTCCTTCAGTTAACTGAGAAAGCAAACAATCTCATTGAATGTGTTTTGAGATGCTTTGGGAACAGGGAAGGAAACTGTTGAAGGCTTGTTTTTGCTTAGAAGGTTTTTCACTGGAAAATGACGGTTCCTCTCCACGAGCCAGGCACCGGTACCCCAAGAGGGACTGGCCCATGTGGCTACGAGGAGTGCGTTTTATTGCAAATTTCCTTCTCTTTTAGCAGCATTTATCTCTCTTATTCGTTACTCTTTCCAGATGTAGCGAGCTCTGATTCAGTGAGTTTTATTGGCACTTGGCTGTGGAATTGCTTTGTTTTCTTCTCTTTACTGTAGTATGTATGTCCCCTGTAGGGAGCAAGAGGTGGAAGGGCTCTTGGCAATCTCTAACTTTGAAGGCTTTGCAAAGCTCACGTGGGTTTGCATTGTATGATGTGCTCTAAATCTTCACAACTAAGAAATTAAATTCATCAGAGAACCTAAAGGAGTCTGCGGAGAAAGGGGAGAACAACACAAACTTTGGATTTGGGGGGAGTGTTGCACAAGTAAGGAGTGGATGATCTGGCCTCAAGGGATCCTTCCATTACACTCGCTAAACCTGTAACTTACAATGTGCAATGTATGTAGAGTCATGCTGTATTATCTCTAAGTACTGCTGCAAAAAAAGACCTGAAAGACTTCTGAAAACAAACCTAACAGCATGGCCAAGAGCCTTCTGTGTAATTTATAAGGTATTCCAAGCATGATTTAAGTCTGCAATGTACTTTTATAGTATTTCACTGGCTGTTTCATTTATCCTGAGACAAAGCTCTAAGCTAAAACCCAAGTCCTCCGCAGCTGTAAATGGACAAGGAGACAAAGCTCAGTTTTCCTGAGGTGGCTACTGAAATTGTGAATTAGGTAGACCTTTCTTCTTGTCATCCCTGGATTCAGCACGTGCCACCAGTCTTGTCACAGCAAACCTGCTGCATGTGCTGGCTCGTCTGTGTGCTCCTGCTAAAAGCTGCGTTTGCCTTACATGGGTAGAAATGTGCACCCAAGTTCTTCAAAGGTGAGACTATGAACAGGTTCTCAGTGTCTTGTTTCCCTATGTTTTTGTTTTCTGTATTCTGTCTGTATCCGGGCTGTCTGAGAAAGACATTACCGTGGGTAAAGGGCAATGATTCTGCTGACCCAGGTAGGGTAATCCACCCTGTGGTCTAATCTCCCTTGTATAATAATGTGGTTTGAAATGACAAAGTGCTTTGCTCAAGGAAACTCAAAAGCTGGAGGCAAATGAAAATCCCTGTTTTAAGTTATGATTCCTTAAAGAGCAGTGGGTACAGAATGTGCAGAAGTGATATAGGTATAACGTGGCTTCTCCCTCCCCCACCCCCCACCCCGGCCCCAAAACAAAATTAACTACCAAGCGCCATCATTTTAAGACTATGAAACAGTGTAACCTATAAAACATTTACTGGGAATCTAACTCTTCTTTTGGATACCTTAGTGAAAGGAATAAACATAAAACTGAAATCAGATGCTTTAGGATTTATGAAGTTGATACAATTTTTTTTTTCTAGTGACTGTTTTAACAGCCTATTAACATCTTCCCCACAGCAAATATATAACAAAATTGATATTACAGAATTGAGTTGTGATGCTTCCCATGAGTGTACTTAAATATACCGTAAACATCTAGCGCTATTCATCTGTATTATGGACTGTGCATATAAAGTACATCTCTATAAATTCTCCTAAAGCAAATTCTTCCAAGTTCCTCTTGCAGAATAAAAATTAAAGGTCTGATTCTGCAAAGGGTTGAGTGCTCCTGCTAAATTCCCAGCTCTCATGTAAAAGGATGGTTCTTGCTCAGTGCTTTCAGGGCTGCTCACAAAAGACTAATTTCCTTCCTTGCAAGTGAAGACAGCTGAAATCAGTTGTCACTGTAGTAAAAGTCTTTTACAGATGATTTGTGTCTTGTTAATTTCTTAAGTGTCAGACGTGAGCGCATCTAATTCATTGCAAAAGTGTAAAGGCCATTAAATGTTACTAATAAAAAGGAATTGGAGGACCGTTCTGCCCCACGTTGCTTTACCATTTATCTGTATCCTGCAAGCTCTGTTATACAATATTAGTGCAGGCTTACCATGGTACATAAGGCTTCAGTTGTGGATGTTTGTTTCGTGTCTCGTCCCTCAAAAATGAGAGAAGTAAACTTTTTAATTAGATAACCGTGAACTTAGAAAACAAAACTCTTTTTGTTTCTTGCCTGAATTTTTAAGAGTATTAAGCTTGGTGGTAGGGACAGCATGTTAAAAATAATGCACAGGTCTTGTTTGCATCACTGGATGATTCAGCATGCATCTCAGCTGGTCTCCTTTACTTTCTCTGTTTATTCTGTTACATTTACTGATCTAAAGAGAAAACAATCTGAGAGCAGTAAGCTGTTTGGAATAGAAATAGCTGTGTTGCATCCAAAGTGGCATATTTGAGTGTTTGTAGAAGAGGATTTGTAGAAAGGATTTAGCTTTGGCTTAGCTAATTTTGTAATTTCAAAAGAGTATATTGATTTCTGTACAATTAAGATGGGAGTTGTTTTGGACATATATATTATGATGTGTCAGTTACATTTTATAATTAAACTGCATGACTGGAGATTTGTAAATATGGGACATTTGTGAACTAAAGCAGAAAAACTCCAGGGCCTTCTCTGAAAGCAAATTCTAAATGAAAATCTTTCCCCATAGCCAAACTAATTCTACTAATTTCTTCAACTGTTTTTCTGTAACACACTATTTAATCTGAACACAGCTTCTGTTGAATGACTTGCAATTCAACTCCGATCCATTGAACATAAGAGTGAATTTTGAGACAAGATTACTTTGATTTGACAGAGTAAATTACTGATCCAGTTGGCATCAAAGTCTATAAAGTACCCAATGAAGTGAACTTTTTTCTGTGTAGAATAAGTGTAACTATTCTTGCAGTTTCAAACAGCAAGAGAAAGACACTGCTACTTAAATAGAAATTGATTTATTCACTTAGGACAAAGATTGGAGACTAAAAGCTCTGTATTCAAGAATAAACTGAGATTTCTTCTGGGTTTTGAAGTGAAAAAACACATGGTATTTAAAATCTGGTGACTTTAGGGAGGTGGTTAAAACAAATACATACAAAAATAGAGTAAGGTATATTGACAGCAAAAAAAAATGCATCTAGTGGGGAAAGGCAAGAGTACCACTGCTTCAGGCCCTATCTTTCATCAGTTGTATCCTTTTGCCTGAGTTTTCTCTTAATGTTCAGCCAACTATGAAAAGGTCAAGCAAACCAGAGAAACAAAAGCTTCAACTGCTTGTCTTCTCATTCTTTTTGATTTTTAAGTAATGCCAGCATATAGTGGTAGAGGAACTTGGCTGTCTCAGTGACAGCAAGACTGGAATGGTAGCTCTTTACATCCTTATGACTGTCCCTAATTTAAGACACACAGAGCGATCAATGAATAACCGCTGTTGGCAAGTCGAAGGTACCATTGACTTGTAAGCATTCAAGTACACCTTTTCAAAATTATGAAAAGTCTTCATAGGAGATTTTGTGTATTTAGTTTGTGCAAAAGGATTATTTCAGCAATGTTTGGATTAAGTATGGTACTTATGGCAATGATTACCTTGAAGGACTTCTGTGACGCTACTCCATATGAAAAGTTAGAACCAGGTAGGCCTAGCAAAATACTTAAACTATTTCTCAAGGTATTGATGCAGCTGATTTTTTTTCTACCTGCAGATGATGCTTCAGCTGCACCTGCCCATTTTTTCCACATGCAAATATTCATGCCATTGCCAAAGACTTTTGTTATTTTTCAGAGTCTAAAAATACTGTGATTCACTGCAGCACAAAATACGCAAAATTAAGATGGCATAAAAATGGAGATGATAGTTCATATTTGCCTATTCTTAGTGCTTGAGAATGCCAGAGTAAATGAAATTTCAAGTGATAGTCATTACATGTGATTGGATTGAATATTCTCTTTTCAAAATAATCAGTTGTTTTATTTCAGCAGTGATCCCATTCACACACCATTGCGCCGTGGTTACGATGAGCTGCTTAAGTTTCAAACTACTTTGAGCTCATCCTAAGAAGCAATGGCAGCTCAGCATTGGTGGGAAGGGTGGGTGTTCCCAGGCGAGGCCGTTCTCATGAGTTTCAGACCTATTTGACAGATGCAGCAGCTCTAGAGAGATATGCTGCTTATATCCACCACTCCTGCTCTTTAGCAAACACGGAATCAGCCTCCAAAACACTTGAGTTTGCCCTTCAATACTTCCTGTGGATCATTTCTCAAAAGCCTGAGACGTATATCTCACTTTATAATATCAGCTTGGACCAAAGTGGCATTAATATCACACTTCGACAGCCTACATTGGTCATTTCACATTTTCCTTAAACAATAATATTTTTGTAATTTCAGATTACAAATTGGTAACCAAAAATAGATTGCTCCCAGACAAACTAATCTATTTGCAACATGTATTGCAATCAGTCTACCAGAGAAAGACAGGATGAATTGTCGCAGCTGGCTTTGAGTGTGGTCCTCGTTTCACCCCCCTTTCTGGCTCAGTGCGATTGCGAAACAAGGTTGTGTAACTGCCTCAAGGTCACCAAATGGGTTACTCATAAAAGGTAATGAAGGATTTGCTCCTTCCACCCTACAACATTTATTTACAGAAACCGATGCTGAACCAGTCCTTGGTGATTTGAGGCTGGAGGGGGAGGCAGAGGGGGATTTAAGCTTCAGGAAGGCAAACGTCCAGAGGGATTATTCCTTCATAGCCATCATTTCTGTTATCCCTAATCTCTCACTTTCTGTCTCAAAGTAAGGCCTATGGCAGATCTGTGGGGATTCAAGGTAATGCACTGGCATGTCCTTTTTCCAAAGACCTTGACGTCTCCAGTTTCTGCTCTTGGGGCTAACAGGGCATCCAAGAGAAAGTGTTTACTGGCTCTTTGAGAATACGCAGGGGGCAAAGCTGCTACATCAGCCATAGCTGTATCAGCAATGCAGTGGAGGAAGGGCACAACTGGTGAAAATAACAATTATTTGACTTAAATTTGGAGAACAAAGGGCCTGAGTGAATTCCATTTTATTTAAATTAAAAAAAAAAACACCTTTTTTTCTTTAAATATTTTACCTTAGAATATGCCGCATCTGGTGGAAAACCAGAACTATTCTTTTCCGATCCAGAAACATTTGCAGTTCTTCCCAATTTTCTAAACTCTGATATATCAATTCTTCACTTCCTAAAAATACTATAAGGTACGATACAGTTATGTTTTCATTTGCAGTTTCTTGTCTCTGATTTGTTCAGGTGTTAACAAACCTTTTACTCTGGTGTCTGAGCACAGCAGAGTCTTTTAATATATGAAATCTTTACAATAGATAGGGGTTATCTTTATTTTGCAGGTAGGTCCAGGAAAACACAGAAGCCGAAGAGCGAAGTCTTGAAAATAGTCATACATCTAAATAAATATAAAGATCTATCAAATGGAAGTTTCAAAGGAGCTTAGCTGCATAACACCTGCCTAGAGCACTGTCATGACATGTTTATTCTCATATGTGGTTGCATGTGTATCTTTAATTATTTAGTTTTATTACTCAAATAAAAGCACTGATGCTAGAATGAGTTAATCAGGGAGGTGCTTTTGAAAGTCCTACTGAGCACCTTTCCGCATTTTTAGTGCCGTGATATTTTGGCAGATTAGGCTTAGATGATGACTTTCTTTGAATAAAGGTGACAGAATCAAGCTTGTTCTAAAATGTGAAAGAAATTTAACTTCAACTTGTATGCAAATATGCATCTGATTTTTTTATGTGCTTTATGTCAAAATTATTGTTCAGATTTTTTTCAGAGTTCTAAATGATTTCAGATGAAAATAATAGATATATGGAATGGTAAATGGGAAGGCATATTAATGTTAACAGGAAAGCTTCTAGACTGTGGATTAAGGGGGTTATTCATTGTTTATCTCTTACAAACACGGTTGGTTTAGAAGTACATTGATTGATAAGATGTATTCCAAAGATATTTTTTAAAATTCCAGTTAAATTCATAGTTGTTCTTGTTAGATCTTATACTTTTGCAAAAAAAATGCTTTTCATTATCTCATAAGATCCACCACTGATTTCATGGCAAAAAAATATATCTATGTTCTGCTCTTAATAAGCTTCAATAAATTCTTTGAAATGATATCAAGATCAAATGGGCTTAATTTCTTCAAAATGAATTATAATGCTTTCCATAAGGAGTTATAAATCCTACAAGCATATTACTGATTTTCAGAATGGCTGTATTGTGAGTCCAAGACAACATGTTAAATCTTTAATCACTAACTGTTTTATATTACTAATAACTACCTCGTTTTATTGTGAGTGCTTTCTGAGTTTGTTGTTTTGAAGCGTCATAATATGCTTCATCCTAATTTTGCTTAATACATTCTGAGAGTTATGTTCTACTTAGATATTTATCACAATACAACCTGAACTGAGCCTCAGAACAGCACAAAACTTTAGCTTTTATCGCATATGCACAAGCTGTATTATTTCTGATGATAAAGGTACCCATCTTATGCATAATTTAAAAGTTTTTAGCCAACATTAAACTGAGCAGCCTGACCAGCAGAAGCAGATACCTAGTTTGTTGATGACTTTCACTGAAGTTAAACTTAGCTGTAAATGTGACTTTATTTTCATATATGCCAACATAGACAGAGATGGGCCATAAAGCGATGTCCCAAACTCTCCTAGCCGAAGGTTTGTCTGTAGCCTCTGCCAGCTGACTTCCCCTGCCCGTTTGATGGAAATTACCCCTTCCGTCCGTGCTGTAGGAAAGCAGCAGTTCATGGGTCCTGTGTGTCAGGGAGCAGCTGGGTCTGAGCGGGCAGGACCGGGAACTGAGCGGGGCAAACTGCCTGTGTTGTCAGGGCTTGTAAATCTCTGCTCGAGTGTGTGCTTTTGTCATACTGTCGGTGAGATGGACGTAGATGGAGCATTCATTGGTCTTGAGGGATCTTTTTGAGGACAGAGACTTAAAGGTGATGCTTGCATGATTAGAAGTGGAACCTATATTTAACTTTACAGATTCAATTAGAGACCAAGCAGAAAGCTTGTGGATGATTTGTAAATATATTCAAGTAGCCAGATAAAACTTGTAATCATTTTAAAGGGTGTTTTCACTTGCAAAAATAAAAACTGTAAATGTAGCATGTAAGGAGAATTGTTATTTGTCTGCCTAAAAAGTCATAATGATATTTTGCTCATGTGGCAAGATAGGCTTACCTCATTAACCTGCCGTAATCCCTTCGTGTCATTAATCACAATGTCCATCATTTTGTCAGGCATCAGATTTTTCTAAGGAGATAACTGTCTGTCATCTTCATGATCCATCAGACAACTTACCCTTTTGAATGACAAAGATTGTTTTATGTCTCTTTTTTCATAAGACTCCAATTCCGTAAAGCAACTTGGGGCAAAATCCGCAACAAATCTAGTCCTTAGAACAACTCTCTCATGTTTTGCCAGCTGTCAATCACCACCTGGTGCTGATATAAAACTATGTCCTTGCTATGTCCTTCCCACACCTTGTGCCTATGACTGGGAAGGGTCTAGCACTTGCCACAGTAGCTATCGATGCGCCGATCTACCCCTTGAGCAAAGCCTTGGTCCAACTTTAATGTCACCAGCTCCGCTGATGCGGCCTCTCTGCTGGTGGAGAGGTCCCCACTGGTAAGAATCCACACAAAAGCAAATGCATTGTCTTAAAAATGCGTGGACAGCAATGAGGAGTTTGGTATTGCTCTCCAGAACTGACCAATCGGCCAAAGCTCCCGGTAGCAAAAATTAATATAGTTCAGCTTGCAAAATCAGAGTTATTCCAGCATGTGCAAACTGAGGATGTAGTACATAAAGAGTGAATATTGGTGAATTGAGGGATTTATAAAATATCTTCCTTTTCTCCATCCTTCAGGAAAAAATCCTCTGGAAAAGGACATGAAAATGCACTAGGCTATTATATGTTCATTTTTTTTCAATAGTGCATTGCTATTTAATTTTTTTTTTCCCCCAAAAATTGCACCTTCCCCCATGCCTTCTTTTGGAGATCAGAAAACAGTCCTGGAATAATTGTATAGGAAACTTGTAATAGCCACTATATTCCCAGTTCATTTATAAAGAACTGCAAGACTGAACACACCTTCTAACGTTTCATTTTATTTATGAATTAAGCTTTTGATCTAAAAACCAAACCATGTTCAAACCACGTTTTATGTGACTGAAATATCGAATAGTCATCACTGTTTGGAACATGCTCCCCTTTATCTGAATAAAGAACAGAATTGATGACAACCCCCCATGTTACGGTAGTAATTAGCAAAAATACATACAATTGTGTTTTTACAGCCTTTGTTTATCCAACTGATTGGTGTGAATACTTCTAACATATTTTCCTTTTTCATCTGCATTCAATTAGGCAGAAAACAACACATAAACCCACAGTTAAACATGAAAGAAAGGTGATAAATTAAGCTATCTTTCCATTTCCACACTCTCGTATAGCCCGCAGAATGTGTAAGAGTCTGGGATTTTGCCTTGATAACTGTCGTCAGAAACAGATCTGAGAGGAGCTTTGGTAAACATGGTTGGTTTTTTTTTTCTCTTTTTTCTGTAGATATTAATTCCTAAAAATACAAAAGCCTTTCTGTACTTGTTTGTTACAGATTTACCCAAATCATTCTGAAAGTCATTGTAAAGTTAAGAAATGCCTATCTGCTCTAAGTCTGTTTTCTCTGAAGTATTAAAAAACTGGCAAATACTGTCAGGATGTGCAGGAGGAGGCAGACAGTGTTCCCATCCCCATCCGGCTGCTGCACTGGGGGTGTGTGTGGCTGCTGTGGGCATCCTTTGCACCCAGGGACACCCCCCACCACCCCATTGGGAATGCTCAAACCAGACAAAACCAGCAGCACTTGGCAGGGAGCAACACCGAAGTTAAACTAATACAAGCTCAAAAAGTGTAGCGCAGGTCAGTCCTGTTATCCCAGCAGAAGCTGCTTGGGGACATCTTTGTGCAGGACTGGGGTACAATATTGCCTGGCTTTATTTCTGCTACCTCCAGAGAAATGGAAACACATGTGGAGTTTGGTTTTGGTTTTTTTTTTTTTTTTTTTGGTTTTGTGTGTGTGTGTGTGTGTTGGTGTGTGTTTGTTTGTTTTTTGACAGGCAACAGACCCAGAGTGGTACCAGCTTCAAAATTAATAACTGGCCACCAATCCCTGAAACACCAGGGACTGCATAACTACCAAAACTTGGAAATAATTCTGTTCTCTTTGATACATGGGAGTAGTTACCAGCTCATGGGTCTTATTCGGAATCAGTGGAGGGCTTAGTCATGTTTTCTCCCAGATTAGACCTATGGTCTAAGCATAGAGATAAATACTTTTTTTGGTGGAAATCATCTCTTACCCCAACGTTTCAAACAAAACAGCTTAGAAAATGGCATAGAAACAACACAAACCTAACCTTTTTCACCCACCGTTCCAAAGCCCATGAAATTGCAGGAGTTCATGGCAGAATTTCTAGCCAGTTGCTACTTTAAAAAAAAACAAAAAACCAAACTAAACAAACCCCAAATTTGTGTGGGGTGGGTTTTATTTTTTTCCGTCTAAGCCAGTGAGAAGCTTAACAAGTAAAATTAAAAAGTTCTGTCATCTCATGTGTGGCTTGAAGATAGACGGCTAAATTTCTCCTTGCTGAACAGAACTTTCTAATCTAATTTAATTTATCTTTTACGTGGTTAGAGAAGTACTCCAGCTGTTTAGGCTGAAATGCTCCTGTAGAAAGGGAGTCCCTTTCTACAAGTACCAGGGTAACAGAGATCCATAATTTGCAAAATGCATATGCTGCAGTTCTTATCTCTGCTATGGGGAATTGGCCAAATAATCAGGTGGAAAAAATAATTTCCTGAAATCTTTTTGGGGGGAATGGGGACAACGCTCCCTGAGTATCCATAAAGGAAGGAGACAGGCATTACTCCTGGAGTGGGTCCAAGGTTCTTGAGTTGCTTTATTTACACCCGATAGTAAGGTGCTTTGCAGTGAAGAGCTCTCAGCTCCACTGAAACCTCTGTAATTAATTACTTCCACCTTAGCACACAAATATGAAGTTAAAGCACCAGGAAGAAAAGACATTTAGAAGTGACCTAATTTTGTGAAAAGGCAGGCTTCTCACACAGGCAGCTGCTAACTCCCTGTGCTCCTGCTTGTGGGACAAACGATAGCCAAGCACTCAAATTTTCAAATTATTAATTGACTGGACATAACAGTTCTTGACTCTGAACTGGAAACTCCTTCCATCAAGGCAGACAAACCCCTGTCCACTGAAGCTTCCTAAATTTCAAGACACCCTGGTTTCAGGTTCTTATTCTGTTATTACATGTTATTATATATCAAGTTTTTCTCCATGAGTTATAATTCTGGAAACTTCATCTAAACATAATAGATATAAAAATATGGTTATTTAGTATTCCATGTTTCATAAGGTAATGCCTCAAACTCAATAGCACTTAAATATTTTTGTGCACTTTTTCTAGCGCTAAGCAGTAGAAAAGTTAAGTAACAGACAATGTGTTTCCTGGAACAGGAGCTAAAATCTAGATCCCAGTGGAAGGTACCTGTGATGGCAGGGATGGGTCTGTACAGACACCAAGTTAATTCAGGCAGAGGTTGAAAAAGGAACTTGATGTACATGGTTCTCTGTCAGCTTTTTTTCTGCTGAGGAATTGGAGTCCAATATAAAAGATTAATGACAACAATATTTCTGACGTGGAACTCAAGTATTCACACAAAAGCATAATTCTGTGTTACGTCCACTCCATTTAACCAAGTTACTGAATGTGTATGTCAGGAGCTTTATACTCCCCAAAAAGTTGAAAGTGAAAAGGAGTCTCCTGAGACGGTGGCCAGGCTTGTTCTCCGATGGCTGACCCACACACGTGAACGTCTGTGAACTGTGACAGCCCTTGGGGACTCTCTTGATTTTCAGTTATGGTGCTGATAAACTGGAAACCTACAGCATGTCCCTCACCGACTGTGACTCCCCATGCATCCATATGGGATAATTCATAGTAGGTCCCATTGAATAGTTTGTGCATTTAAAGTTAGAAGGACGTGACACTTTGTCTGTGATCAAAAAAAAAAAAGCCGTACACACTTATTAAAGATAATCCTGATCTTTCTTTTGGCCCTAGGCCACATTACAAGTAGTTGCTAAGTAATAATAATGCTTTCAAGCTGAGAAATACCATTTGTAAAACCTTTTGTGAAACTTGCAGACTGCCGTAGGGTAACTGCATGATCAGCGTCATATAAATGTTAGTCATTAAGAAAAATAATCATAATAATGATCGCTAGTATAATAACAATTAGCCTGTTCCCTGGCTTTCGGAATACCGTGGTACCTACAGACGACTCATCTTCAATAAGCTAGAGATGGTACAATGACTGAAGCTTTGTATAAGCAACACAACTGATCAATAATGTGAGCAGAAGCAATCACTTTCATTGACTTCAGCAGGTAATTTGTGTTCATCTTGCAGTGCAGCTGCGCATGAACATGGTGAGCAGCAAGCAGATAAAAGTGGCAGCACATCAATTGTTGCTGGTGGTTGGGGCCAATTACTGGAATTAAAATAACCTTTTTCAGACTGCAGCAAGATTAGCTGTTGACCCTGTTGGCCTAATACAGTTACTGTTATTATCATTGGTCCCTTTTCCTACTTTCACTGGTTATTCTCTATAATTGAAGGCACCCACTCTTGTATGTATTGTTTCTGCTGCAGCCACATTCTCTGGATTTGAAAAGTGCCGAGATCTTTCTATTAACAGAACTGGAGGATGCTAGTGCACAAAGCAAAGGGGATTCGGTTCGAGATATAGTGGATAAAGGAGGAAGGCCACTGTAAGACTGTGCTCATTGAATAGCTACAGTGAATCTAGGAAGTATAAGAACTTGAATGATCTCTGTATTATATGAAACTTGATTAATCTCTTTTATTGTATATAATTTTTCTGTTAGAAATACTTATTTTTTTTCTGATCTACGTCTAATGATGTGCACACAACCATTGAAATATAACACAAAATGTTTGAACACCCACAGAACCAGTGTTAATCCACATCCCAATTGAACATTCTGTAACGAGAAATTGATGCTAATAAGACCCCTCGGGGACTTCCTGGGGAAGCAGGGCTTCGCCAGCCTGTCTTCAGAGCCCTGCTTTGCACCTGCTGACTTCAAAGTGATGTTCTAAATGAATTAAGCCTCCTAATAACACCTATAGATTGGATTTTTTTACTATATTATCTATTTATTATTCTTAATTTTCAGGAAACTTTACATAGCTTAATTATCAGAGGTGTATATCATATGGTCATAGTGTGGTGGTCATCACAGTTGGAGGCACAGCCCGAGCATTGTTATCCTCAAAAAACTCTGAATTGCCGTAGTGGACTGACTTGGTGATATGTTTGTTCTATAGTTTCAGTGAGGATGAACTTTCTTAAATGCCTTTATGTAGAAAACACAAACGTGTATTCTTATGCCTGAGCAGAAAGAACATGCATTGTAGTTGAGCTGGAGAAGGTGCCTAACTTTTCAAATAAGGTTTCCATAACCATTACACAGAAACTGCAGGACTATTTGCGCTGCAGACCTTGTTGCACGGAAACTGAGCTCATCCCCAGGAGACTGTACTTTAAAGGGTGAAGAGCAAACGTGACCACTATGAACATTCTGAAATCCTCTTTGCGCCTTTCTCTTCCTTCACTGAATTACAGGTCGCCTTATTTAAGTGGCTTTACATAGTCTGTAACTAGAAGGTCAAGTGGCAATTGTCAGGCCTCGGGTGGATTACATGTTAATTTATTTATTTTCCTTTGCAGAGAGCTGCAGGGAAAATAAACCCATGAAGCAAATGGAGTATCAAAAGGGTGCTTAGCTCTTCCAGCAATATTATTCATCGGTTCATCTCACAGCCTTTCAGAAAGGAGGTAAGCAACACAGTTTCCCTTTTATATAGGTGGCTTTGCAACTGTGTCTCTCTCTCCCTAGAAGAATCTATCTAAGACACTGAAATTATTGTTAGGGGGGACACAATAATAGTTAGACGAAACATCATTTGGATGATCAGTTTTCTCTCAAGAGGGAATGATGCCAACTGGGACTAGAGCGTACATAGTGGAAATAAGAAACCACGAGCCATGCCTTTGCAGTGACTGTGAAATGAGCCACCACTGGGAAATCTGTGAATAGAAGTACCAAATATGCTGGCAGCACGAGTGGGGTCTGAAAACACTTCCCCAAAGGGAGATCCTGTTGAAACAGCATGACATAATATTGCAAGAAGAATAAATTCCCTATGCAAACCACCCAGCTTTAGGGAACAACCAGCTACTGTGTCATTAGGACGGAATGAAATGTCTGGTTTGCTCTTGGGGAAGTGGAAGTGGAATGTCACTGACAGGAAATATGAAATGCAGGATTTTCTTCCTTGCAAGAATACATTTCTGCAGAGAGATATTTTCACAGCAGGAGTGTAAAAGCCTTTTAGAAAAAAACATAGCAAACCGTAACTATGTTTTCTAACTTACGTATAGCTCTTGCTGTTTCCTACCTGTTTAAAAAAAACCCCACATTTAGCTGAAAATGGAAGTTGTAATTAATTTTATCACAGGGTTACCATTGTGATTTGTGCAAAAGGGTCATGCACTTCTTCAAAATTTATCCTAGAGTATTATTTCTTTAGCCAATTTCTCTGAGAAGAAGAAATTGAGCTGTTGGGGCTGTATTAATGTATATCCACTCTCTGAGTCAGCCAGGGGCTGGATTACAGACTAAGATGTTATGTTTACGTGGGCTGTTTGACAGAACAGTTATCGAAGGAAAATAAAGAAGATGAACTATTCAGAACAAGTAGATGAGATTAAGAATACAAGGTCAAATGTCATGAAATAACTCAAGTCAGACGTAATAAAAATAAAAGGAAAGACACAGAGCATAAAAGTGATTTGAAGGGCCAGGATGTTAAAGAGACGACTGGATGTGTGCTAAGCAGAAACCCAATAAACCCAATTACTCTGGTTATTACTTTCTTCACTACTGCTACAAAGGCAGTTCAGTTACTCATTAGTCATTCCTCGCAGAATTATTATCTATCATAGCCTCATCTTTTCCTTACTCCTTTGGGAATACACAAAGGAAAACAAATCTATAAGCTATCCCCTCCCCGTGTCCCCCAAAGACCATGAGAAAAGCTTTGTCATCCTTCAGAAGAACAATCAATATTAAACATCTTTTACTTTGCCAATGATTGATTCTTCCTCATTTCCCATTACTCATTTGAAAAAAAAACAGTGGGGGGGGGACACAGACGGACATTTAGGCTCTATTTTTACTTTTTTTTTTATTGTAGAGGAATTGGTACCTGAAAAAAATCATGAAAGCTTCACAATTGTTCCTTATACAGTTTTGACAGTAACCTCAAGAAACAGGAATGCCCCAAGAAGGAAACCTTCTCTTTTAGCTCATCCTCTAAAGCCCATGAACACCCAGTGGTAGATAAAGATGGTAAGAGCTTAAACCTGCTTCTTTTACCATACGTCACAGAATTTTTGAGGTTATTCTACCTGTAGATTTTACAAGTTGACATTTATATGCCTTTAAAAGTCTCGGTAAAAAAACCTGTTGGTTAAAAATAAGTAAGGAAACTTGTCTTTTTATTCAGAACTCTTTTTTTTTTAACCAATACTAAAGTATCACTCGTTGTAGATATAAACTGGCAATATGACAGTAGAAATTAGTGGGATTTTCAGATGATCATTGTGTGGGTGCAATTATCAACCCCACAAACACACACAAAAAAAGTCCCTTGGTTTTGTTAACCTCTCTTTGAAAGTCTTGTCTGCTGGGTGGGACGGGAACATAGACCTGAAAAGGCCACCTGCGTGACTGCATGTAGCTCTGGTATAATTTCGGGAGTTTTGCAACAGATGTTTAGTTCAGAATATGTCCAGAGTCAGCAGAATACTCCTCAACGTTGCAGAGCAATTTCAAAACCTTTAGTAAATGCTGAAAGTTGCGATCATAGTGTGTCACGGGAAGAGGAGATTGCCACAATATGAAAATTCCCTGGACTGGCAATAATAAAATTCTGATGGAGTTCTAAGAAGTAAACTGTATCTTGCTATTCAAAAGAAAACAAAAACCTTTGAGACGAACTCTGCTTTCCTGACTTGTGAGGAAACTCTCTTTACATCTTAAAGTAGCAATAATAAAGATAATGAAGTAGGATAAGCAGCCTGCTTTTATTGAACCGCTTCAGAACTGCATGCTGCCGAGACCTTAGCAACATGTTTCCTTCTATACTGTTATTTCTTCTGACTATAATAAAGTTAAATCAGAAAGTCTAGAATATTGTGCTAGGGATGTTCAATTAGTTCCACAGAGTGTCCATGTGAGTTAATGTGATTTGAGGGAAGCAGTACTTGAGTGCTCATATCAGATTTGTGTTCGGTTTTGTTAATTCAGACAGATCCTAGCAGATGTCTGATTAGACTAATTTAAAATTAAATGGCAAGGAAAAAGTTTGCCTTCATTTAAAATGATTGAACAAAAAATGAAAACTCTGTATCTTTTTGTTTGCTCAGTGTAGAGTATTTCTGTAATAGCCTAACTTGGCTTCCTTGTGGCCCCTCTTCTCAATTCACGATAAATTACACAGACACCAGGCAGTATATTTCCATTGCAAAGACTGCTTTTAATTAAGCAAACACTTGAAGTTAAATAAACATTTGGAGAACACAGCACTATCAAGGAATGAGAGGAACTGAAGACAAGGAGTCAAAAGATACTGTGCTAGTCCTCCACAGCCTTGAATTTTAACTACCATCATGGTCTCTGGTCATTTAGCAAAACCAGAAACTCTAGTTCAGAAGACCTTTCATGTGCACTGAAGGAAATAAGGAGCTATGTTGCCTGTGCTGCATCAAATGATTGTTCCATCTAATTGTTTTCCAGAAGACATTTTTATGACTTAAACGTTTTTGTGCATTACTTGCAGTTTTCTTTTGCTTTAACGATGCTCAGGCTTGGGCTTGCACAAGATATGCCATACAGAAAGTACTGAACTAAGATGTGGAATCTGCTTCCTGGATTTGCATGCTTAAAGATGAAAGAAAAGCATAGACAGTAACATTTGAATCAGGGTAGAAATTCTGGGTAATTTTAAAAATACCTGAAAGTCCAGGGCTGTTTTTTTTTTTTCTTTAAAGAATTCATGTCGGGGGGCGGGGGGAAAGAAAGTAGGAGCCATTTGGTATTTTCAAAAGTACCTAAGCAATTTAGCAAATTAATTGTATCATTAAGTACTGATTTCAGAAAACTGGCTTGTAGGAGGCTAAGTCTCACTGAAAGTCAGTCAAATACTTCTGGCACTGGGTAATATGGTGAGATTGGAAAGGTGAAATTATTTGTGGCAAGGTCCAGATTGCTCCTGTAGTACTTCATGAGCGATTGGCATGAGAAGCATTTGGGCTGGAGAAATGTCACCAGCTTGTCTATGTGCAGAAATACTCTGTGTGTTTGTGTTAGCGGGAGGATGAAGTGGTTTAGATCTTCTAACAGTATTCTTGACTGCTCACCTTTAGCCCTTCAGCTATCTGACCCTGTTTGTCCCCTGTGAGCAGCGTCAGGAGGTGTACAAAGGTGTTCATCTGGTTGAGTGAGACCTCAACCCACTGGCCTTAGAAAATGCGTTTACAAGAGGGAGACAAGGGGACCGCAGTCCCCAAACTGGAACTGAGCAACATGACGCAATTTCTGCATCATCAGGAAAATGGTTCTGGCTTTACACAGCCCCTTAGACACTGGTGAGCTTTGGTCTCTTGAAACTCTGTAACTTTGGCTACCTTGGTGTTTGTAGAAAGAAAAAAAGGTGCTGAGGAAACTAAGGGGAGTCATTACTCCCCACCAAATCTCTGCCTCTTTAGGCGCAGGACTGGAAATTTAATTATTCCTAGCTTATGCTTGCAATTTGTCTGCAGACCCTCTGCTAACATGCCAGAGGACAGAGGTTCTCCACAGCTGGAACTCATACTACAGACCTCCTCCATCATGTGGGGTAGAGGGAAGTTGCTCCCCCATTTAAATGTTTGGGGCCATTTGATATTTTACACCTTTGAAGGAAAATATCTGATATTGTTCCAAACACCCATATTGCAGCTTGAAAGGACTTCTATTTTTAATGTGGTATCTGACTGTCAAGAGTGGACTCAATAACGCACTAATGACAGTCCGTATGTTTTTCACGTACAACTAAAACTTTGAAAGTTCCCTGTAAATGAGCCCAAATCCATTGCTGTTAGAGCAAAGGTGGTGAGGGCTTTGCATAACCCGAGTCTTGCCTCTTTGAAACAGCACATACACATCTTTCACTCAACAGCCAAAACTTTTGCATTTTCTAAATTTCTTTTGCGTAGTTACCTCTGGAACATTCTTCAAGCGGAATGAAATGATTGCTCCATGATCTCAATATATTGCAGGAAATATTAAAGAACTACCTGCAATACCTAAGGCTACAAACATAATGTATTCAATTAAACCTTAGATAATAACTTTTTAAACTTGCCTTTAATATCAAATGAGTTTCAAATTAAAATGGAAATTTATCCAATATAGCATCATTTAATATATTAAACAGTTCTGTTGTATTTCTTTACTGTAGCATCTCAGCTCTTACTTCACACCAAACGTGCTAGCGTCTAATTTTGTGAGAAAGTGTTTTTTAGGAAAAGTAGACGTTTTCTTTGATTGCTTCATGGGCTGCTGAAGGGATTAGGGGTGAACCAGGGGCTCCATTTCCCGTGTTGGCAGCTCCCTGTGCTGGTGCAGACGGGGTAATCACATGAAGTGCTCGCTCCTTTGAACTGTTCTTTGCATCGTCTCTGGTTCACTACTTGTCTTATCCAGAAAAGGGGAAATAACTGATTGCAGTGTCCTAATTCTCCAGCTGTGAAACTCTGCTGGTGACCAGGGTCATTCTACATAAAGGATCTGAAGAAAAATAACAGTGTTGTCATAGGAAGCACAAATCGATACAAAAGATGTACTATTCAATATCCATGTCTTTCTCTGAGGCTTAGAGAAGCGAAGCTTTATTTGCAAATAACTTTCAAGAGATGTGAAAGGTCAGAATTTGTATTTTAAATAGGTTTGTTGCCTTTTGGTTAATTCTGAGGCATGATTCTTGGGGCTGGCCTCGGTCACCTTACTCAGCATGTAAGAGCAGGCTCCTCGTTTCCCGTTGTGCAGTCAGCAGAGCGGCTCTAATGCCACCAGTTTAATAGGGTGAGCACGCTTTCTGTAATAGAGAATAACGGAACAGTTTAAATCTACTAATACATTTGTTACTTTATCAAGCAGAGCATATCATGCTCTGTGTGTGGCAACCAATTAGGTTAATTTTAGCACGTAATGCAGATGGCGTTTTCTTGGAAAGATAGAGTTTATGGATCAACTCGGCAAACTTCTCACGTTCTCTGTCAGGTTTATGGAGCTGGGAGGAAAGGAGCTCATGGGCAAGGAGCAGCTGGCACAGGCTGAATTCAGGAAAGATGAGAGTGGTGGTGTTCAGAAAGTGCTTCAAAGAATCAGGCAAAACACTAGTGCCTGGCCTCTGTTCCTCGAGCGCTGTTAAGGCTTCTGGATAACTAGATGGCACTAGGTTAGCTAAACATGCTTCTCCTGCTGCTCTGGAATGAGCTTTACCTCTTCTTTCAGATGGGGTCTCTGCCACAACGATCCACGAATTTGTCATCTTCAGCCTGCATCGTCAATGCTCGTGGATTACCAGATTTAATTTGTTCCTGTTTTACTGCAATGCCAGGCTTCATACTTAGGGCACATGCACATGTCTGAGGTGAAATTTAGCTATTCAATTAGCCTTTTCATAATGCTTTGAAGTAATTTTATCTCACCAGTGGTGAGGGATGTAGCACGGTTGGGAAATCCCTCTTTGAGCCTGTTGTACCTGAAACAGAATAATGAAATGGATGGGGGAACATAAACAGTGAAATGCAGTTGATTGCACTGCATTTTAAGAGGAAACAAGAACTACGCTCAGTCCTGGGAGAACCTGCAGTTACATGTTTAAGGGCTCCATGAGCAGACTCCTGCAAGGCCAGGAATAGTATTTGCAGCTTGAATGGCTAAATGGAAATAGGGGTAAATGTTCCTCCATCCTGTTTTCCCCCATCCTGTTTCCCCTCTGCTCCCCTCTTCTGAAGAAATAAGGTGTTGAAGCTGAAATGATCCCCCAAGTCCCCAGTAGATATCAGTTGTTATGCTGTAGGACAAGTCGTGCCTATAGAAGATAGATATATGACAGCAACAGTAATTATTTTTAATTTGCATTTCAGTATTCAGGTTATTACATATATAAAAATTCAATTATAATTTTTAAAGGCTATTTGGATGTGTTCCAGTGTGCACTCTAAGAGATGAAATACCCATTGCCTCAAACCTGTTAATGCTGTGGAGTGGCTGGTTGCTGCAGGCTCTGCCTGCTCTCCAGAGCCAGCACTAGACAAACGTGGGTATTTTGCTAACAGATGTTGGTATCGTGTATGGTTTACAGAAGAATGAAATGTTGCTATCAAAAGAATGAGGGGGAAGAAATATACACTTTTCTGAAGCAGAGTTGTTTACTAGCAAGTTAAATGCAGGAGATGACATTCTGATGATCCCTCAGAAGAGATACAGTAATTTTTCTTTTATTTATTCACCAATGTCGTTTGTTACCACGTGATCTATTTTTGATATTATAACTACCTCTATCTACACTTTACCTTAGCTGGGATTGGATTGTAATTTGAGATAACTGGATAACAGCAAGACCTTCTTCTTAAGGCTTAGTGAATCTATATGCGGGTATCTCAGCTTTCCAGTCCATCCTCCAATATATCTGATGGACAACAGAGTGTGGAAAGCTGTTTGCCAGGGCAGGTAGAAAGACACAGGGTGCAGGGAGGTAGAAACGTCTTCCAGTGATTGTTGTGGCATTGAAGTCTAGTATAAAATAATGGGGTTTGTAATTGAAACGCTTTTATCACAGGGAGTAACGTCACAAGATTTATACCTTTGTATACTGTAAAATATGGAGGGGAAAAAAAAATGTCTATTTATTCTGGTTTTGTATGTTCAGCAGTACCCCAGCATACATACTGCCATGTGTGTCTCATAGATTTCATAAAATCTATGCTGCAGTTAAATCAAAAGAAAACAACCTTGCAAGTATTCCCATGTTGCAAACACCGCCATGAATAAGTATTTCATGGAAAAAACATTAGGTAATTTAATACAATTAAGTTTTTTTCGTATGATACTTTTAGGCAAGGCAAGAATAGAGCTTTGATATTAAAGAAGGCCAAGAAATTTCAGATGAAATTGTGAGAAAAATAACTGAACTTATTTTGTTTTCAACTGAAGACTGGGAAGAAGCTATACGCAGTAGACTTCCCGCTTTTGCCTCCAGCATAAAAATGTACAAACGATGCATGATGTATCAAGAGAAGGAGATGGAAAACAGACTGTCAAGACTGTTGCCCTATTTTACTTTTAATAAGGTGCATAGAAATTGCTGTAGACGAAGGGCATAACTATTGGTGTCTATTAAGTTGTATACTCAGCGAACCCTGTTCTCCTCCTCACCACTATAGGAGCACAATCTTGTCCTTTAAAGCCATCATTACAGCAAGATCGGTCCCTTTCGTCTCTGACTCGCAGCCCGTCTGCGTCGCTTTGGGAGAGCAGAGCTCAGCTCGCTGGCTACAGAGCAAGCCTGTTCCCAACTGGAGTGTTTTGGGAGTTTTTCAGGAAGGAAAACTACACTAATCACATCATTCTTTAATAATTTCTTTGTTGTCTTGAAGCACATGCTCCTTTCACTTACCACCCGTCTCTGCTTTGCAATTAGCATCTCCGCAGGGGAATCGTTGCCAGCAGGTGTGCACTCACCTTGCATCTCTCTGACAGCTTTTGCCACAGCAGCCTCCTCGCCGCAAAAGCTCCCAAGAGGACTGCGTCTCCCTTCCTGCCTTAATTCTGACGATTCGGGAGCTTCAGGGGCTGTCTCAGCTATTCAGAAGCGTGAAGGGAAGAAATGAAATGTGTTTCCATAACCTTCCACACACTTGATTTCTGTTCCAGTAACTTGCAGTCTCTGGGTAGAAACAGAAAATCTAGCTTTGCTAGATTTTTCTTTGGTCTTATACTATACAGCATGGAATTTCCCACTCTATCTCCTAATATAGAATCATATTTCTGAATTATTTTTATTATAATAGAACTGAAGAACTGTCAAATTGTCAAACCTTAGTAAAAGAAACGACCAAAATTTAAGAATATTAAAAAAAAAAAAAAAAGGATCAACATGGCAATTTAATTTTTGTGTTGAATTACCAGGAAGTCCCGAAAGGATTATGTCCTGACATGAAACTCATTTTGCTAGTTGACCATTAGAAGTTCATGTAATTGTTTAGGTCCTTATCATCACTGAACTGCGACCGTTCTTCATAACTTCAGGCAGGATTGTTTTGAGTTGGAATTGTTTCCCCTCTTATATAGAAAACAGGATTTTATTTGTCACTTAAAAATAGTCAGAAGCAAAGCTGAGATTGCCCAAAAAATCAGGACAGATACAAGTTGCACTTAAAATTCAATACCACAAGCGTGTCTACGGCATGCATGCCTACCTGAGTTAATCTCTTTCAAGTGCCAGCACTAATTTTTGAGCTGACCAAGTGATAGATTCATCTGCAAAACACGTGCTAACTTAACCAGACGTGCATTTGCAATTTTCTATTTAAAGGTATAAATCCCTATTATTCTTATCAGCTCAAGTTCACAGAGCAGTACCTGCCTGTGTGGACATTGAGTTTCTAGGTGCAAATATCATTGATTTGTTCAAACAGTGCAGGGTTAGGGGATTCTCTTAGTGCACACCATGTCTTCTGAGGATATGCCCTGCCCTCCACTGACAGTGAAGTTGTAAAATAGCTTATCTTTTTGTTGAAAGCAATTATTGGCAGTATTATGAAACTTGAATATAATTATCCTCTATGCAGGTCGCATTGTGCTGGTTGTACTACAACCAAGCAGAGTCAAGTCGTGTTAAGTAGGAGTAAGCTTAAAACACAGTGTATCCATCAAGGAAGAGACCAGCTAACCATTCCAGACTATTCCACTAAATAACTGGAACCAAAATATTTCTTTAAGATTTTTTCAGGTTTTTATAATGACCTAATTCTTGATGAAACATGGTATTTTAAAGTTACTTTAAAGGGAGGCATAGGCTGAAAATAGTGTGATTTATACCAGAGAGAGATACATAGTAGCTAATTTTATGATATTATCTTTAAAATTGAAATGATGTTTAATAATGGCATGTTTCCCTATCAGAAGATGTTTGCTTACTCAGAAGTCTGTGACATACAAGTAGAGGTTATGTGTCAATGCAATTCATTAATAAAAATTAACTTGTCTGTGTACAAATTTAGACTTTTTTCAGGCATCTGTAAACAATCCCCATATGCCTGGATGGATGCAAACTGTAAATGTGAACAGAACTGCTTAAACCTTTACCACCCAAATCACAAGCTTGAAAATTCCACCTTTTAGCATTTAATGGAATTGTAGCAGATGGGAAACTTTTTCTAGTTGTACTGTTTAAGACATCCCTATGAAATGTACTTGTTCTTCTGTATTGGGTGGTTTTTTTCCTGCAGATAAACAGAAAAATTGGCTTTGGAGAAACCCAAATCACCAGCAGTTCTGTTTATAAATATAACAGCAAGCCTTAAAGTGAACGCAATCAGAGTTTTCACAGATGTTTTTCCTGAAGGGCAATAATAATAGTAGACTTTGAGCAACTTTCATACCTGGGAGCTTAAAATGTCCTTGCAGAAAATCTCCTCAGCTGTGCCACATATTCTGTAGCACGTCTGCCGAAAGATAAGCATAAAAAGGAAAGATATGAGCACAAAGAAGAGTCTTTCTCAATGCATTCTGTAACGTGGAATAATATTCCACATTCGTTCAGGGCCAAATTCAATCCTTGCAGCTTATTCCATCCACCACCAAACTGGAGACGTGGCCCTCAGCTTGCGGATGGGCCGTGCGGATGCAGAGCAGGGATGCTGATCACCCATCGTGTCTTTTGAACAAGGTCTTTCTTCCCAGTACTCTAAATGTTGCCCAAATTGCCACCCTCTGCTTAGTTTAATTAAAACCAGTTGAGTTTTGTGGTTTTTTGGTTTTGTTTTTGTTTTTTTTTAAGGGCAAGTGAGATAAGAAGGACTTGTTTCATATCGTCTCTGCAGACTTTTTCTCTAAAGGATGCTCCTTCTCTAAAGCACCGTAAGAAAAAATAAATGACACACAGAGCGCTTTGAACACGGGCGCATTGGGGCCGATGCATTTGGCATGTATAGTAATTACCTTCTTCCCATTTGCTCTAAAGGAGCCAGCCAGCAATATCCAGGTTTATTCTAGGGGGTAGATTATCCACCGTTGTAGTCATTTCAGAGGCAATCCAATTACCAATAAATATCCTCAACACAAAGCATAGCAATTTTGCGCTGGAGCAACTGCTCTCACCTACCCCCAGGCTCAGTTACTGTGCTCTTCCCTCTTCCAAAAGTGAGGTCACTGGCAAGAAAGTTGTTTTTGCTGGAATTAGACAAATGCAGGTGGTAACGAGAGTTAATTATATAACAGTATGAACGCTGGATATCCTGAAGGATGTGGAGCATTTTCCACTGATCCTTATCTGTTTGGGAGCAAGTAGCACCTGTGAAGAAACATTTCCCATGAAAACGGAAGTTTGGAGGAGCTCAGCACATGGCCTTGTCCCAGAATTCCTTTTATGCTGAATTTAAGTATAAAAAGGGGGAGATAACAGCTGGACTAGAACTACAAAAAGCGATACCACAGAGAAAAACATACAAGCTTACATGTCTACAGGAAAATAATCTAAAACGCATACCAAAAAAGAGAAGAAATGATAATAAAAAATAGTTATGGAGTTATATTGAACTTCAAACTAAATATGGCTTGAAATGAAATCTTGCTTACAAAGAAGACTGCTGCAAATTTTTGCTGGTAATCTCTATGAGAGAGAAAATAAACCTTTTCCTCTACCTATAATGTCCCGGTGCAGCTGGAACAGTGGGTGCAGCTCTGGGCACCGCCTGGTCAGAAGCACTGGCAAACTGGGCGGAGAGCTCTTAGGGGAGCAGAGGGTTTCCCCATGGCCCGTCCTGTCTCTCCCTCTTTGAAATCATCTGCTGTCTTTTGTTTTCTGCTTAGCTTTCTGTGTTCCTTGTTTAGAGTTTGCACCTCACCAGCTACAGTATCAGCGCTCCAAGGGATTACTGATATTAAATGACTTAAATACTGTTAAAGCAGTGAAAAAATATTTGCACTTGGGTAAGCAAGAGCTACGGTGAACAGAAACCAGTAATTGTTTTTTGGTACAGGTAACTGAAAGGTGCATGTACCTCTGAAATTGGAAAACACTTTGAAGTTTCTAACACTTTATTAGAAAAAAATCTTCTCCCCGTGCTGACTATAAACTTCCTGTTGTGCTCCTTCATGAAAGTCAACTTTACTGTACTGTCCTAACCTTCAGTATTCGCCTCCTGTATTTTCTATTGTGCAGTTCCTAGTGTTTTACGGTTGCCAGGTCTGCCTTGGAAATGACTGTATTTTAAGCATATATAGTGTTCTGGAAAGCGTATCTATTTTGGCAACTGAATCTGCTTGGGTGTCAACGGGACCCTTTGCAGGCTCAGGGCTGACGCTGGTTGGAGACAGCAGATGAATCCACCTCTATTTCAACAGCTTTAGGACATTTTGTTTTGGTCCTAGTTCCTCCATCTGCTTGCAGATTTCAAACCTGCCATCCTTGCTGCTCTGACAAAAGTACGGGGAGCTTGATGAGAATTTAAAAATCAAATGCAAGGAACATGGTGGGATCCTGGATGCTCGGTTCATGCACAGGACAGAAATAGCCTGTAGTTTGTCAGCTGGAGCAAACGCTGTGCGCAGTTGGTAGCTCGTTTTTCCTGTCACCTGGCAACGTGAGGCTGCCTTGTTTTGGGCAGAGGGTGCTGATATATTTCTCGTAGGATAATTGGCTGGTGTCTGCCTTGCCAATATCTAATAATGAGGAAAAAGTTAATTTTTTTCTTTTTTTTTATGGGAAAAGAGGTAAAGGATTGCTTCAGTTCCCTCAGTCTGTAAATGAGCAGTCAGGCATATAAATCTGCTTTTGATTTTAAGAAAAGAAACATTTCGGGGTGCAGAGATTGGAAATTCACAATGAGACAATTTTAACCCTGTTATCATAGAAATGCACTTTTTCTTTTAATGTACCAGTATGCTTAATGACGGTGCACTTAGAGGCTGAAATAATAGCGCTGACATCTGGTTTACGGTTCACACAACCACCCACAATAAGATCAGTGCTATCACAACAACAACTGCCCTAAGCTTTGCTATGCCAACAGCAGCCACTTTATACCTGTTGGTTAAATCGGGATTCATCCTGTCTGTCTTTTATATTTCAAAGGGTGGGTGCTAACATGCCCAAAGTCAGTATCATGCAAGAGATTTGAGAAAGGCGGTCATCTTTCCTGGTTTAAAGACCTCGTTATGTTGGAAGACGCACAAGTTGAGGGGTTCTGTACAGAGGGTGCCTCTGTGCACGGCGCTGGGCAGAACAGCGCAGTCCTGCGGTGCCCAAGGAGGATCACTGGCTTGGTGGTGGGCTGGAGCTGCTGGTCATGCAGCCCCGCGGGGGTCTGTAAGGCTGCCCAGCCCCAGAGCAGGCGTGGTGTGTACTCAGTTCTTCAGATCAAAAGAAATTCAAGGGCTAAACGCCACAAATACTCACACTGTAGTGAGTAAAACGCACGTATGTGAGTGGAAGTGCAGTACATGTTTCTGGCTGGTGTTGGTAGGAATGAGGACGTGAAGGCATTTTATAGTACTGGTCCTCATTGGGAATCTTGTTGTAATTGTCGGTGCATTTTGTTTAGTTTTATAAGTGGGAAGGCAGGCAAAGTGGCTGTTGAAGCACAGATCTTTGCTAGAGACACAGTCAAGCTTTGGGTTGACTGCTTTTTTAAAAAATATTCTCCTATTAGCACCTGTTTCTCATGCTGGAAGGAAGATGATTTACCACCTAAAGGGGACACGTATTTAAGACATTTCTGCCTCCTGTTCAAAGGGGCTGGATCTTCAAAAGTGCTTGGTGCACAAGAGCTCTTGCTGTTTTTAAACCACTCTTTTGGAAAGCTGTTGAAATCAACAGTGGTTTTTCCTTTGACACACTTGGGGTTTGTGTCGTATCCATCTGGGAGATGGAGTAGGCCCTTAATGGTATTAAGTTTATTACCATAACTCAAAATGCATTAGAGATTCAGAGCACACAGTAACTCCAGGGTGACTGCTGCCGGCAAATTAGCTTTTCCCTCTTCTAAACTGTCACTTTTTGAAGTGTACGAAGTAAGGAGAGAGGTGACTGGTACTTAAAAATCACTGTCTATTATCAGGCTTATCATATAGGTACATCACACTATATTAACTTATGTTAATGTGATATGACTCAGGTATGTATGTGTGTATTTATACACATACACACAGCAGAGCTGAACCCATTAAGCCAGGCCAAGTAAACATTCATGAAGAATACAGGACAGCACCCACCTACCCAAATCAGCATGCATAAAATCCACCGAAAATATCAGCGCTTATTAAGAATGGAGCACATTTACATTTTCCTGAAAAGTATAGTTTACTTTTTTTTATCACAACGTGAAATTTGCATTCTCCTGGAAGTGATTGGACAGCTCTTTACAGCCTGATTAATGCAGCCCTTTGGGAAAGAGAAACTGCTGCTCAGGCTGTTGCAGAAGCAATTGAGCATGACTCTGGCCTTGCAGGATCACAGGATTTCTTCCAATTTGATAAGGCTCCCATTTCCACAGTGAAAGAAATTCCTTAAACTGTTTTCCCAAAGCTATTTGCTTGTATTACAACGACGAAAGACAAACTTTATGTTGGTGCTTCTAAGAGTCTTGAGACTGGGAAACATCCAAACCTACATAGTTTACAGGGAACTTTGTTTGCTGGGGTAAAATAAATATTGGTCCACCGCTGTTTAGTGATGGTACGTTCTAAGGTCAGGACCCTACAAGATCACAGACCAAGAAGTGGGGTGATACCCTCCTTACATCTGCACAGCCGAATGGTGCAGTAATAAATATTAAATGATGTTTCTAGCTAGTGGATGATCTGTATTCCACAACTGTATTTCATGTATTAAAGAAAGAGAAGTGAATTAGCATCCCATGGAAGTATTTTATTTATGCTTTCTTATTTCCAAACTTGGTAAACACAGAAATAGAACTCAGATGTGTAGAACTCCTCTTAGTTAATCCAGCTTTTAATCTAATTTTGCTAGAATTTAATTATTTAAGATGGAAGTAGAAAAAAAAATCCTTGAAATTATCATCGTTTGGGACTGAAAATATGCATTTTTTTTTTAACATCCACTAAAGAGCAGAAAACAAGATGTGCCAGGAGAATTTTAAAAATTTCATATTGCAGAGAAATAAAGAAACCCCCCGTTAGATGTGAGTCTGTTCTCATATACCTTGGTTTTATTGCAGCCCATCTAATGACCGCAGTGGGCTTAACCCTGCTTTGCAATTGCAATGGCGAACAAAAGAAAACCCATCCTGTGTTGTGCAGAGTTGCATACATGAAAACAATTGGTTTTTGCATTCAGTGCTGTATACGGTCATATTTTAAAGGACATCTCTGGGTATATTACGTTCACGTGGACATTACAGTGCTCATCCCTAGATTTCAGGGAAATCCTGGGGAATATTATTCACGGGCCAGCTGAATTACAACATTTGCCCTGATCTTCATCACATTTTGGTGCTCACGTTACTGCCGGTATTTTGTGTTTGCTGGTTTGTGTTTTGCGAGGTGGAGGGGCTTGAAACCATCTGTGGGCAAACGACCACAACAGGACAGAGACACTACCTCATCACTGGCAGTGGCCATAGTTTAATCTATTCCACTAATTCTATACATTGGGAGATAAGAAGAACGTTTAAGGGATTTCTTGCTGTTATTGAAAGCTATTCCTTGTGTTTGGGAGGGGATAACGTTGCTGTGAAAGTTGCTGGAAAAGGGACTGGGAGCCCAGGAGAGGAACACCAGCAGGTGGAGTGTGAAAGGATGGAGAAATAAAAGCCTTGGATGGCAGCAGGTCTGAGGGAAGGAGTTCCCTGGAGGAATGATACACGGCAGCTGGGGTTCACAAATCACTTGTTTGGAGCGAGAGTCTCTGTATAAGTGTGTAGCTGTGGGAAGAGCCACGATGGGCTGGAGGAGAGTGGGGCTGGGCTGTCAGCTAGGCTGCACCATGGGGACTCTGCCCAGCCACTGGGCCCAGAAGCCTGCAGGTGTCTTGTCCTGGCAGATGGGCCAGGGCGCTTCTCTGTGCTGGTGGTCTCTGCAAGTCCTTAAGGTTTTGATGCTTTAACATGTTTTCTTCAGCAGTGGTATGCAGATACTTTTTCTACTTCTTAGGACCCAAGATTCAGAGATCTGGCACCCATCACCTGCAGGGCATTCACAGAACCATCTGTTTAACATTGCAATTCTCTTGCAAAGACCACTGCAGATGGCCTTTGCACCTTTAGGCTGTATGGGCTAGCTTGGAGGATTTCCTTGGCTTCAGAGAAAAGGCATGCCTGTAGCTCAGCTGGCCTCTTAGTATTTGCAGGTGGCGTGTTTTCCAGTATATCACATGAGTTGGAGACCACAATCTGCCCACCGTTTCAGGATAGTTAGCAAGTTTCCCTTTCCAATGATGCGCATTGGATTCACAGCCCAAGGTGAGGATGTATGCAAGTTGCTGGGAGGCTGGGCCAGGACTGGTGGCATTGAATTGGGAATACTTGGAAAATGCTGAACCACTGATCATCTGGAATCCATTACAGTCCTGCCAGGGAAAGGGAGAACAGAGTACTCCAATTAGCTGGTGCTCATTTTCAACCATGTCAGTTAATTAGTTGAAGACCAACCAGATGGGAAAGGATTTATCATAGTGCTTTCAGAGGCTCAGGCACTGGATGTTGCCCAGTTTTAGCCACTTGGGAATTTTTTTTATTTTTTCTTTTTCCAGAAGGCTGAAGGCAGGAGGGGAAGGTGGACTCCCAGTTCTTAGTTCCTTCATGAGAAGTGTCAGGTGTTCATTAGGCTTCAGTTTGCAGCACACTGGTTGTAACCCAGATGACTTTGCCGCCTAAAACTGTCTCTCATAAAAGATCCAGCAGTGCCCTGTATTATAATGGATGTGAACTAGGAAAGTCCTTCAGGTATCGAGGTGTATTTGCTAGAGAATTTATGTCTTCCAGGCAGGTGTTGGCTCATCGCCTTGGCAATCCCAGAGCCAGAAGGGGCAGAAGGAAGAAGACATGCCTGGCCTTTCACGCTCATAAGGGGGGCTGGTAGGGCTTTCCAAGGTGCGCACAGTGTGAGTTGAATAGCTGACCAGCAGCACTGGGGAGTGATTTGTGGATTCTAGATTGAACCTTGGGTAAGCAGCTGGAAATCCAAGTCTCCTCTTTCCTATTCCAGCACCATTCCGACCATCTCAGAGAAGTAGTTATCTTGGACTGTGGATACACACCGGTGAGTCCGTGTCCTGGATGATGTTTATATGCAAGTCAAATGGTCTCATTTGGTAATGTTATCCATTCAGATATGAGCATCTGTCTCTGAGAGCACTGATCTTGCCTTGTCCCTATAGCAGACAGACTAATCTGCACATTCTTTTCCCCGTCCTCTTATTTTTCAAGAACTCTATTTGCTATGAACAGAGCTTCTGCCCTGCTTCCCCAGACACTTGTCTTTGCATCCCTTAAGTCAGGCTCTTCCACAATTGCTCACTTCCTTTGACATTTCTTTTATTGCTCTCTCATGCACTGGCTCATACTAACACATGTTAGAACAGTAACATCTTTTTGTAGCACTAGTTTTAATTAGTCTTCACCTTCCCCTGGGATGGCTGTTTGCTGTACAGCTTTCTGCAGGTGTGTATTTGCAGTCCATGACTCGCTGCATCACTTGTATGGTAATACAACTGCCTCGCCAGGAGCTCGGGGTGGTTGCTTTCTGTTTAGGTGACTGTCCGTGTTTCCTCCCCAGCATGCAGAATTCTCTGATCTTGGCTGATGAAAATTCCTGGCGAGGTGGAAAGAATATTTTTAATGACAAAAAAAGGGAAAGATGAAGGCAGACACTTTCAAAGCTACTTCTGTGATTTTGGTATTCCAGAGCCCAATTGTTTGAAGGGAAATCAGGATCTGAGTCCGATAGATGGCTTTCAAGAAGTCTTTCTTTCAAAATGTGTTAAGAGTGGAAATGCAGAAAGTAGTTTATAAGATAAATAAGGAAGTGGATGGTACAGTGCAAATAAGCTATTTTATCCATACTTTGCGGTACTAACAATGACTAATCACAAGACTAACTGGCAGTGAAGTTATATTATATTAGTTGTGCTACAAAGGCCTGCAGATCCACTCTCTGAATCTGCCATACGCCGCTTTCCTATTATTGTACTCCTCTACAATGTCTTTGATAATTTCACAGTGTCCTGTGTTTAGCTAGTAGGCTCCATAAACCTTGACTAATTATTTTTACGTTCTACATCTTCTCATTACAGCATGTTTGCCTGAACCTCTGTGCCATGCTGTTCACAGCAAGTTTTGTGAAACATATCAGATCATCAGCAGTTTTGCTTCTCTTAAGTCGTGGAAAATAGAAAACCTGGCAATTCTTTCTCGGTTTGCTTTCTAACACCTGGTATCTTGACTTTGCTTATGAGTGCTGCATCTTGGCCCGTTTAATTAGTCTTCTGTTTGTATGCTGTAGCTAACAAATTAGCTGTAAGCAAAATATTTATTATAACTGCCCATTTAGCCTAGTTGTGAATGTGCCCTGCTACAGGGTTTCTGTGTGAGCAGAAGCTCCCAGTAACCCCCGATCAACGCAGCAGGTTCTGTTTCAGTGCGGAAAAAAAAACCTAAGGAAGTATTTCAGATTTTCAGAGGGACTTCTGCCTAGGACAGGGGAAAGAAAGGACACACGTTCCTCTCCTCTGGCCTTGATAAATCCCATCTTGTTCCACTCATGTACATTCAAAATATTTCAGTAATGAATATTTGGTTCTCTAATCTGAGCACTTCATCCTCCTGGCAGAGCTCTGCCATTAGCTCCTGTTTGTGTCGGAGCAAACATAAGCTACTTGTTCTCATTTTCATGACCTCTCCTCACTCGGTTATCTCTCAATTCATTACTGGGATGTTGGCTTCATGGCCCAATAACACCAGTAGGCATTGCTCATCTCTGACACTTCCAGCGAAGCCCTGGAGCAGGCTGCGGGACTCATCTCCGCTGGGGGAAGAGCTCCCCCAGCTGTGCAGCCCCCCCATCGCTCCCCTCCAAACTCCAGCTGGGACGTGCCATAACCCTTGGAGGGACAAACAGCCTGGCACTGGGTGGGCAGCAGGGGCCCCTCCGCTTATGCGGCTGCTTGTCTGTCTGTCTCTGTCCTTCAGGTGAATTAAGGCATAAAGCATCAAGCTCAGTGAAGACCTAATGCCTGAAAGGCTGAGAGGCACAGTGCTGGGGACAAATACTAGAAAAAAAAAAATCTATTCTTCTGTTTATGTACATATCTGCTAATCTACTGCATGTGAAAAACCTCCCATTTTTGCCTCCCTTTGTCTGGGCTTTGGCCGTACCTTTATCCTGGCAGGGAAATCTCTACCTCTGCAGCACAGGTCTGTCTCTGCTTCCTCTGCCTTCCACCACATGCAGCTTGATTTTTTTATTCTTTCATTTACTAACTTAATGAGCTGGGAAATCATTCCTGTGCTCTTCATGCAACTAGACAAGAAAGTGATTCTTTTGTAATTAGCTAATGCATCTATTTATGTGGTTTTTAACATGTTACTGTTAATCAATTTCCATTGCGGGAGTTAGTAAAACTGCTTTGTGGTGCTGTTATATATCGGTATCAGTTTAAACTGCTGTTTCCTTCCACTCAGCCATTTATTGTCACGTTAGTCTGACATGCTGTAACATGATGATTATGATGTGATATGTTGTAATATTTTCTTATGCCAAATTCCCATTAATTTCAACAGGATTTTGGAAGAAATGAGGTGAGAATATAACTTCTGTATGGGAATATCTGCACTGGACCAAGGGGGCAGTGAGAATAGGGGGAGATTATAACTTGATCTTGAGTTGTTCCTAAAAGAGAGCAACAATGGGCAATATTGCATGCTGTATTGAATTATTTTCTCCATGAAGATAAATAATGGTTCGAGGCTCGAGGCAATAGTGCCGTTTTGGTTTATTTTAGTTTTAATTCATATTTGACTGTGCTATTCTTGCCTGGTGGCGTTGAACGTCCTGCTCTGTTCTCGTTACTTCTGTGAAGAGCGGATGCGAAACCAAAACCTGAGATTGTAATTTGACAGTCATTCACTGCTGCTCCTCTCAGCATTATTCATCACTTCAATTATTATCCTTTCAAGAACGAAGCCTGAAAAGGCGCAGCAGCAGTGGTAACAACAGCCAAATGCCTGCCCATAATGCTAAGCAAGGAACAGGGCACAGGTTTGTCCTCCTCTCCTTGCAGGGAGGAAACAACCCCTCATCCAAGTGCATGATGAATGTACAATAGTCCCACGTGGAGCAAACCTCAGAAAAGAATTTTGTTCTTGAATGTCTTCTTATTTCTTTGGGATTTACTCTACTGCATTTCTGTTTATGCCATACATGACCTGTGAACGGGGATTGATCTGCTGCTTACGCAAGTGCTACTTTTCTCTGAGAGACTCAAAGACTCAGGAAAGTCTGCATGTGCTCTTGCTCTTTAAGACACTGTGATTTCTAAACCGACCCTTTTCTGACAGATTAATAGCTTCAGATATATTAATTACCCTTTAAAGTATTGATAAACTATCAGAGGAAAGAACGTGCTTTGGGCTGGATTGTGGTCCGGGAAGGTCATAAAATTTGTTATAAAATAAAACATGCAATTTTTATATCTGAAACTGCATTATGCTAGAAATCCTCTGACTGATTTGAGTGGGTTCCTTGCTGGGCTTGCAGGAAGGTGGCTTTATCTTAAACTGCATTGTCTGTACATTTTAATAGAGTTTAAAAGAGAAAAGTCTGAGAGAAGACAAAAACTTCAGTGGTTGTGTCGTTAAGCATTCAACATTTGCAAACAGGGCTTTGGCACAGTTTGACTTCCCAGTGGTAACTACTTTGTTTAGTTTTGGTCATTTAGTTACTTATTAAACCTCTCACAAAGCTCTTTCAGTATTTCTCCTTTCATTAACTACTGTCACAGAAATGGTATTTGATGCTTTCTCTCTTTTCCCATACTATAGCCCTGCAACATCCAAATTAAGTAAGTGGAAAGTGCAGTGATTTAATTATAAATCTGAAAAAAAGTTTGCAGAACTTCCTTCTAACACACATACAGTAATTTTCAAGGCAGAAGATGAATGTACTGAATCTGCCATTATATTTAGAGGTAACTGAACCTTTTCAGCTTAGGGAACCTTTTCAGCTTAGCTCCACAATCGTATTTGTTGGAGATAATCTATCATTTGAAAACCTTGCAAGTAGAAATTAGTACACAATAACCCGCCCACAGTCCAAAGCAGCTTTGTGGCTTTTATAAACATACTGAACAGGCTCCTGTATGGAAATAAACAGGGCTTTTAACTGTTTCTGTGATGGGAATCAATGGGTTTATCTTTGCTACCGTGTCCACCCACAATTTTTTTCATTCAGACAATTAAACACCAATTTGCTGGGACAAAAGTGTAGATAAAAGAATTAGCTCGTGCTTCAGTGATTCTTCGTTAATAAATGCAGCTGGAATTGGTCTGTGAGGGATGTGACAAGCTAAGTGCTGACAGATGCTTCTTACAGCAATAACTATTGCTTTTGCCTTTCCAAGTTCAGTTTGAACCAAGTCCCATCGTAGGGGAACTCTAATGAGCAACATAACTCTCTCTTATTGTGAGATTTCCAACAAAAAACCCCATTACTACATTGGCTTTGCTGTAGTACAGACCTACAGGTAAGGCGAGATGATCCCACTGAAGGGCGATGGGCTGTTGGACTAGTGTCAAGCTGGTTTATTCCTGCTCAGGACTTGGTACTGCGCTTGTTGCTGCAGTTTTTGCCTGTTTTCTGCAGGAACAGGATGGGCCATGGATGCGTGTGGGCCATCCTTGCCACAGGCTCGAGTCCTGGCACAATGGACTTCGGTGGTCTCTTGGGTGGGTTTCCTAAACCGTCTCTCCAAGGATGCAGGGATGGGGAGGCTGCAGCCTAATTGAGAAGTCAAGTACACAGGAGAACAAAACAAGTCTGTACGTTTTTCTTGCAGTTATATTTTGGCCCTCTTTCACAGCAGGCAAACTGCTTTGAAGCGTCCAATGTTAACGTCGTACCCGTTTGTGTTTCTCCCAGGTACCCTGGTTCACTCACGGCACAGTAAATCATGCTGCAGCAGGGCTTTCAGAAAGGTGTCAGCTGATGCCCATTAGAGACCAGCCAGACGGTGAGGTACCATAATGCCTCAGCAGGAGCCACAGGAGCATTATCTCTGGATGTACAACTAGGTATCCGCTTTGAAAAAGTCATGACCTTACTGTCTCAGTGTTAGATCTGAAAGTAATAAGCCCCAAAAATGCTCCTACCTGGTGTTTCCTTTTATAACTGAGACATGCCTCTAACATGGCCATTAAATCGGTTTTGTCTGTGACAAACTAATTTTATCAAGGAATGACATATAATTTCTTGGTGGATACTTGCTATGATGCTGCAGCCCATGTCCATGTCATCCACCTACTTCCAGAAGAGGGGTTGTGGCCACCAGCAGCAGCACCTTCTGCACCCCACAGCAGCTGGGCTGAGTAACTTCCCTGCCTCCAGGAGAGGCAAGGTAATGGCTTTGGAGCATCACCCTGCTACTTTAATAAAGACATTTTACAGTTCTTATTCTGTGATCTACAGCAAACAGAAAAAAATCATACGCATAATAAGTATAGAAATATTGTATACTTGATATTTTAATTAAAAGTTTTATTTATGATATTTTAGTCCATTTGAAATGTTGAGAATATCTCTAGGTTTAATGCAGGAAGGATTTTCTTTATCTATATATTAAAAGAAAAAGGAAAAGGAATATGGTTGTTTTAACATTTTAAGTGCCTTTATGTCAAGTATGAACTTGAATCCTAGTTTTTATTTTTTAATGAAACTTAATTTGGCCTAGTTAGGCAACCAATAACCATATTTCCTAATTCAGTTTATTAAAGTAATAACCACAGCTATTCCAGGAAATGAAAACATTTCTGGATATGAAATACGGAGTTCTCTGAAGAAGATATTCAAGTGTGAGTACCTGGTATTTAGCAAGTCAGCCTGTTCATTTTGGTATAAAACAGAGTTCTCTATTTCTAAAGAAGCTGGGTATTCTCCGATCTCACTGATGTTTGTGAACGTTGCAGATTCTTAGCATTTTTGAGAACTCATTTGATTTTATTTGGATGTTTAAGGTGAATTTAGATGTCTAATTTTAAGCAATGAGATAGTCGTGATTGTCTTAGCACCTGATTTTCAAATATGAAGACAGCTTCAGCTGCTTTAAGCCTGAAATGACAGAACTGGAACTGATATTTAATAATGCACTAAACTCTTCAGAGGCTACAATGCAAGAATACCAAAGTACAACATTGTTATTGAGAAAGGCCATTAGTCAAATGCAGCAGAGTGGTCATTATTCATCATGATCCCTGAAGTCCTTGAGTTTTAAGAAAGAGTAAAGTGGAAAATAGAAAAATTGGTGTATTGCCATCAAACTGGAATAGGAATGTCTAGGTTCTTTCTTGGCAGGCAAGGGCTCGTGCAGCTTATGTTGAAGATTTTGCTTCTTTTGTCTCGAGTGACAGTTGTGTTTTACCCAGCCTGGGACCTTGGAGCTCAAGACGAAAGGGTTAAGAAGTCCAGGGCTGGGGCCAGGGGAACTTTGCAACTCCAGCTGGTGGAGGCTTGTGGAAAACTCTGAAGGAACTGACCTTTCCCAAATCCTATGAGTGGGGTCTGAAGGGAAATTTAGCTCCGTATTGCTTTTTTTGAAACAGTTTTTCTCGACAATGCTTTTTTGTTAAAATAAATAATATTTTAAAGAGGCTGTTTGGCTGCAGGTTATCCCAGAGGTAAGAGAAGTATGGGAACGGGTCGTAGCCTGTTGGCCTCAGGTAGAAGTGCAGGGACTGAAAGGGAGGATGATCTGAGTCGCTACGGACACTTTGCATCGAGTGAGCACATGAGACCTGAGCCCAGGAGACAGATACGCTCATTTGCTCATCACCCATTTGCTCTATAAAACATAGATCCTTAAATTGTAAGACGAAAGGTTATAACTCAGCAAGACTTTTTTTACTTACAAAAATGTTTGTTTAGAAACATAGGCAACTTTAACAACCTTTCTTATAAGTCAACACACAGAGATACATCATACATCTACAGAGACATCAAGATAGAGGTTATAGATAAATATAGATTTTTTGAGCATTGATCCCAAATTAGCCAATTCTTGATATTTCCTCCTTTCTTTTAGTCTTTCTGTCTTTACAGTAATTCAGTCATCCTAGTCGATGAAGTTGCCCTTTCTTGTTTTATAGGCACTTAACACAATTATTAGAAAATATTAAATTGTAATTAAAAGTCAGCTATGCAGGGGTGATTTTGTTGGTTATTGAAAAAGTTTGCATAAGTCTGATGTTCAGCAGAGGTCACTTTCATTTACTGTTTAATATTTTGAGAAAATTGCAGAAGATAAGAGAGACGTGAGGTTTCCCACGAAAGCCACGTCGGCTGCTCCGGAGCCTTCCCTGGTGGTGCCGTTCCAGGTGGCTGATCTTTCACTTCTTGTCTCAAGAACTGGACTGGGCTTGACAACCTCCCATTCCCCAGGACCTACAGGAGCTGCAGTTAATTAATCTTTTCTTTTTTCAAAGGTAATTACTCTGATTTGCAATCAAGAATTTCTTTCTTTTTTTTTTTTTTTTTCCAAAGAGGTGCCATTTCACTCCGTTGTGGTGTCACCAGTGGTTTCACACGAGTGCTCAGCAGAGTCCCCAAGCAGTCACGCGCCTCTTGTGATGCAGATGGGAGCTCCCAGACCCTGGGCACCCTTTAGGCCCTTCGCACCCATTAGTTGCTAAGGAAGTTCTGAGCTGCCTGTTTTTTTCTGTCTTAGATACCACTATTGCTTCCTTTTACAATTCTCTATGGATATTGGTTGCTTTCCCTTAAAAAAGTGAAGAGGAAAAGGGAGTGAGCCACTCTTGACACGAGGCAGCCAAATACGCACTGGCAACGATGGGTTGTATGAGAAGCCTTTTCCATCTGCATTGAGTGGAAAGTATTCAGCAGAGCTATGGAGAGTATGATATAAGGAGACTATCAGTTTTTTTCCAGAGTCCTGTTACAAACCAGTATGTGTTTAGTGGCAATATTTAGAAATTCAGCAACTTTCTATCACCCTCCAGGCAGAGCAGATCAGTTGAGTGTGCTTAAGAGGAGCACTCAGAGTAAAATGAGAGCAGAGGCGGTCATGAGAACCAGCCACTTGGAGAAATGCTTCTGAGATAGCTCCCATGAAAAATTATCACTTATCAGCAGCTGCTGAATGACACAGCACTGTTGCCAAAGCACCAGTCTGCAGCACCTGCTCGCTGCATATTGCTTGTTTTGGCAGTGGGTTGGGAAGCATCGCGCCGGTCCCTGCAGCTCCCCAACGCAGCAGCTCCCTGTACCGATTCCTCGACGCAGGGAAGGGATGCGCCGCTCACAGCAGCGCTGCCTTCTCTTTGATTGCATTAGCCACAGAAAATCATCTGGATCCATTTTTTCATAATCTGCGATCTGTCTGTGTGCTGAGCTTTGGCTTTTAACCCAGAAACTTTTCAAAACCACAAAGTAAGGTCACTCCTTGTTTGTATTTCAGAGCAGTGTTTACTGCAGTTTATGTTCTAAGAAACAGCATTAACATGCTGTAATACATTTGAATAAAAGTGTTTTATTTCCTACTGGAATTTCATGCTGCTTGTGAATTTATGAATTGGATTTCCAAGGGATAGTACTAAGCTCAAAGCAATTTTCAAAGGGGCAGGCAGAAAGTCATTAGCAACACTTTGAAAATAAATTCTTCCTGTTCTGCATCAGTGAGATTTGTGATCCCCTTTACATATATTTTATTATGATTATTCACTGGTTATCTTTTTGGCACTATTAAAGTAATCTGGAAAAATATATTGCATATTATGAGTACCACTTTCATTATACCAGCCTCCTAAGTAGAAACACAGGAACACTGAAAAAGAAATAGAAGTGGGAAAAGATCTCCTGGGTTGGCATATCCTGTCTCCTGCTGGCACATCACATCATATAATTCCTTTCATAAATATAAGTAATCTAAAACTCTATGTTCTGTTGAATTTGAAAGAAAAATACTATTCTAGTGTGTCCAAAGATGATTAAAATAAGCCAATAATAAATGTAATTATTCTGAATTATAATAGATAACAAGAAGATTTTATCCCTACCATTGCTTTATTTTGGAGGGTTTGGGAGGAAGAGTTGCGTTTGTTCTGTTTAGCTATCATTTGTTTTCTGAGTGAAGAAATTGAAATAACTTAGATGATTTTCTCTTCCACAGCCTCACACAAACGCAAGGTTGTAACAACAGGGTGTCAGCGTGTATTATTGCGAAGCAGTAAGGTGCTCGGATGCTACTAAAAATCGTGGCATGTGGATCTTTAACTCTTCTTTGTGGCAGTTGGTTCAAGGCTTCTGCAGACGCAGGGAGGGGACGTTGTAGCTCCACCCCAAGCCCATCCCAAACTGGTCTGCAGCCCACGCCACCTACCCCAGGCCCACCACATGAAGAGTCAGCTGATTCCCACCAGTTTCAACTGGAGAACTTGCAAAGCTACTGCAACTTTTTCTTTATAGGTGTCACTTTTTTTGTTTTGTTTGTGTGTTTGGGTTTTTTTGGTCTCGTGAAACTATCACTTCATGGGAAAGTAAAGAACTGTTCAGCAGACCTCTTTCTGCTGCCACTGCCCCATCACATCTGAACAACTGGATCATTTACTATGTTGTTATTCTGCCCTGACTTAACCAAAACGAGCACATCTGCGTTAGAATCATAGAATCGTAGAATGGTTAGAGTTGGAAGGGACCTTAAAGATCATCTATTTCCAACCCCCCTGCCATGGGCAGGGACACCTCCCACTAGACCAGGTTGCTCAAAGCGTGAGCTAAAAAATGAGTGGTTTTGTTCAGCGCAGGAAGGAGCGCCCTTTTGAAACACACCTCCTGGTTGTGTCCCCTTACTGCGCTTTGATTCCCATCTCAAAGTATCCACAACTGGGTTTCTTCTGGCAGATGTGCTCCAGCAGCACGCCTATACATTCCAACCACTGCAGGGTGGAGCATTCCGGGCATGGCCCTGAAATGTGTATAGTGTGATTGGCAGGTCTTCGAGACTGGTTTGGCCTGAGATCCCCTCTTCCTGAGCTGCCCTTGCCAGCACAGAGGGTAACCGGTGTGTCGGACAGTAAGAAGACACCATGTCCCCTTGCTCCAGTAGCATCATCTTCAATCCTCATCTTGCCATACAAGTGGAATCCCATTTTCTCGTGATGCCTGAGAAACAGACTTCTCACTACCACATAGAGTAAACAAGATTTGCTGTTATGTATTTCAAGTATGAGATTTATTTTAGGCCACAACAAGGATTTAATCTAAAAATATTTTCCAAAAAGGAGAGAGACGCAGCTGAAAAAAACCCAAGTTAATTCCTCAGCGCCTTGCCTGCAGCGTTCTCTTTCTTCCAGCAGAACCCGGTGGAATTTAACAGCACAGTGGCTGAAGAGCTCTTTCAAATTACGGAGAGAGCAAAATAGCTCCTGTAGTGTTTTTTCCTAGCTTGTTTTAGCTGTTTCTCTCTTTCGGTTCAAACTGCCTGAAGTGAGCCTAATCAGCTAGTCTTCCAGAGAAAAAAAACAGGTGATGGGAAATAAAAATACTAAATCATGGCATTTTACTATAAAGAAACAATATACATCGAGGGAGCGACTTTTACAACGTTGTATTGCTATGTTCAGCAATAGCAAACTAATAGAATGAGAAGTTAATTCTAGTACGTTGTTTCTAGCAAATTATCACACAAATGCTGCCGTGTCTACATGCATATTATCTACTTCAAATGGAAGTTAGAAGTTAGATTTTGAGCAATGGGCTTTATCTTTCCTATTTCTTTCTTGTTTTCTGAACCTTAATTAAGGGAGCTTATTTTTCTTATATGGAAGCACATTGCAAGTGATGCAGTTTATTAACAAACAGTCATATTTTGCTATGGCGAATTACAGACACTGGTTACATTAATTATAATTTTATTTTGGTGTGCACTGAAGCCTAGTTGTCATTCAAGGACATGCTTTTTTTCATTTGGATTTCTCTAAACACAACTCAAGTGATTGGGTACATAGCTATTGGAATAGTTTTGCTCTGCTTTTTGTTCAGCTACGTATGGTTTTGATAAATAGTTTTCATATGATTTACTCCTATGACCTAAATGAGAATGCCACTGTTGTTTTTTCGGTCACCTGGCTGGAGGTCCTATTATTTCCTGCACGTTTGTGGGTTTTTGTATCACAGTAGAACTCAGCAGCTGGGTGTCGTAGCATTGTTGAAGAGCAACACAGCTAACCAAAGATGTGAGAAATCTGCAGCGTTGTACGTTTGATACACAGCATCCAATCATAAAACTGAAAGATTGCTGTAGTGCACAAGTCCAAAAGGTAACACGAAGGCTGAATTCATTGTATCATCATACAATGTACAACACCATCTTTTAGCTTTTCGCAAACCAGATAAATCCTTCACAAACTATCCCAAAATAGAAACAGCAATAGAATTTAGTGAAGTAGTCAGCAAGATTTCTTGAAGGAATTTCAACACATTTCTCCTCCAGGAAAATGTTTCTATAGCAAACGTTTCTACAGCAAATTTCAGCTTTTCGCTGCTTATTAGAAATAACTTGCAAACATATATATATATATATATTTTACATATAATTGTAGAATAATCCACATTATTTGGTCAAGTTTCCCCAGAATAGCTTACACTTAAAGAAGCCATGTCTGGATGATTCAAATTCAACTGCAGAAAGTCAGAAGGTTAAGAAATACTGAAAATGTGACTTAGATTAAAATTTTTCATGTAACATTAACTGCAGCTGTTGGTTAGCTTTTTAAAAATAAGTTTTTAAACAGCAAAGTGCTCAAACGCACATATAAGCACATGAATAATTCTATTAGTTTCAACGAGGAAACTAATTAAGGATGCCCAAATCCAGAATGTAACAAGTTGAAGCAGTGGTGATCATTACTGAATTAGCATTACTTGACTGAGTTACAAATACCTGGCGGTCACCCTCCACAAAACATGGAGGGAGACAGAAAATGCCAGGCGGAGATTAGCCCAAAATGAGGGATGCTTTTCTAGACTGCTCCAAGACAGATTTGGTAAATCGTAGCTCTTAAATGTACTTGAGGCCATGGGTATCTACAAAAACCCCAAGCCTGGAGTTGCAGCCCCACAGAAGTCAAAGGGAAGTCAGATTTCTCTGTTTTCACCTTCCCATGACGTTGGGGTGCTCCATTCTGGAGGCTTCTTCCCTGGCCGGTGACATGGCCCACCACACCGGGGATTTCACAGCAGGGTGGGTCCCACGCTGGAGTTAACATCGCCTCGGGGCACGGGCCTTTACAGGGATTCTTCCACTAGCACTCTCCCCTTTGCAATTACTATTCGCTAGCACTCTCCCTGCGTGCTGGCAAGCCTGTAAGTAAAAGAATTAATCTTATGTCCCATATGTTTTGCTCAGAGCCATTGTACTACCTGGCGTCCAAGTTTGTCAGGACCAAAGCAGCTGCAAATCGAGCAGTGCTAATGCATCATTGCTCTTGATGAGGCACTTCTGATATTGGAAGCACATTCAGACTCCTAATCTGAACAAACTCAGGTAAATTAAAACGATGAAGGATTGTTAATATATTTAAATGAAATGCAAGACAGATTTCCTTACTGGAAAGTAGAATCAAACAACTTCCCTTTGATAGCATTGGAAACAGTGTTTTAAATTCCTTTTCCAGCAGCTACCTGATAGTTACAAGCTGTTTGACGCAGTTTTCGTATCAAAAAATATGTAGGATTGTTCTTGACTCTCATAAAATGAGTGACAATGTTGCATTTTTACTGCTGCAGTTTTAACTTTAACTGTTTTAATCATTTGATTATTAACCTTGACATGAAAAGTGACAGAGGCCTTTAATGGTTTAATAACTCAGAGGAGTCCTCGCTTTTGAGTGAAATTCGTAAATGTGGCTTAGAATTGATATATGTTATCTTCAGACGATTAGATGCCATATCCTTGAAGGTTAAGGAAAAGCAGTTTTAAACAGAAAGATTCTCTGTAGAAATAAAATTTTGCTTAGGATTGTTTACATTATCACATCCCCAGATGCGTTGCTTTTTACGGCTGATACATTCTGACATGCTACTGAATTATTTTGGCATTCTGCACTATCAGAAGACACAGGGAAAATCTCCGCTATTAGAAAAATGCATATATATACCTATGCGTGCGCGTGTGCGCACACTCACGTAAGGATGAAAGGGCATTTTTCTGAGTATGCATTTACATGCAGCTAAATTATGCAGCTTCTGTATTTCTGTGTTGAGGATGTTACTGCTGTTGGTCCCGCGGCGCAGGCAGCGTGTTCATCGTAGGGGCGCTTTATTTTATGTGTCTCTCTCTTCGCTTTGTGACACAAGTGATTTTGTGCTGGTAACCAAATGCCCACGCTCTGTGCAGCTTCTTCCCTTTGGCATTTTCTATGGGTAAAACGCTGCTGTCGCCTGCCTTGCCGTCCAGCCCCTGCTTACACTGAAGTCACCAACTTTAGCCCAACTTGTGTCTTCTCTACAGGCCACGGAGTTTTTCAGAATACAACTTTCTGGGCTGCTTTTTATCGCACTTATGCTGATCATATTGTTCTTTCCAGCCTTGTGTTTAAGTTCTTTTTATATCTCATCTTTCAAGGCTCCTTCTGGTGTTAAGCTGGTTGATGGTTATAGTGTTTGAATTGAATAACAAATGTAATTTGTCAGTTCAAATAAAAAACTCCATCTCTATTTTTTTTCATGTTACCGTTCCTTTTCTTGTAAATCTCGACTGCTTGCTCAGTCTAATGGTTGTGATTTTTATAACTTTGTCAACAAATGAAATGGTCAAACAGCCTCTCACTGTAATGCATTTCTGCTCCGAAGCGAGCTGTGCTTTGTGTGTGTTTGCTTCCCGCCTGGTTCGATTTGTTGTGGTGAACTCTCAGTCTTTTAAAGTTTCAGTGTCATCTCCAGCACTACAACAAGTTGTTCTGCTTCCTCCCTCTTTTTTAATACATGATGTTTCAGAAAACAAATCTCAATGGTAATGTGCATACTGATGTTTTATTTGCTTTTTAACGTACTAGTAGGGGCCTATTTTCTTTTTCACTGGCAACCTGATGTCTTTAACCTTCGTTTGCTAAAAGCGTCTGTTCCCTTTTACAATGTAGTGGTTTTGATTCAATCTGTGTTTTCAATCTCAACCTGTATGTGTGTATGTGTATATATATACACACATATTTACATATGCATATGTTCACGTACAAATGTGTATGTATACACAGGGAATTTCACAGCATTATGTTGGGGAAGTCCAAGAACAGACCAGTAAAGCTGAGTAAGGTCGGAGAATTGAATCCTTCGAGGAAGATCCTCGCAGCTCTGCAAAGATACGGATATAGTTGGAGGGATGAACGAGGCGGTCGGTGTGCAGGCTGTCTGTTCAGAAGACCCAGGAGGAGGTAAGCTGCTGTGGTGGTGACGCACTGGGGCTCACCCTCTGGCTGCGTGGCTGTCTCCCTGCTGAGGTCGAGTTCCTCCCCAGATCCTAAACTGTTCAGTTTTTGTCACTTTCTATGTCTTAAACATATCTTTCTCTTACATTACGTACACATCCTCTCTGCTTAGGCCGTTCACTGCTGTGGTTGGCATCAGCAGTCCACACACACAACAATTTTCTGTCCCTTCAAGCAGGGTTGTGCAATGTTTTGCGGTGTGACATGTGCACGGACTGGGACACTGTAATGTCTCACTCCATCACTGCCCATATCACTTTGGTCATATATTTGCATCGGACTAGTAAAAAGGAATAAGTTGGTAGAGAAATTATTCTCTTCTGCTGTCGTTTCACTCTGTTTTATCTCAGCTAAGGGAGCAAAATTGTCAGCTTACTGCTTGCAAGTGGCCACGTAAGGCTGTGCTGCTGCCTAATGGAGCACCAGTAGAAAAAGCTGAGGTAGCCAATGGAGATTTTAGAGAAACGGGAGCCTGAGGACAGTAGTGTTTATTTTCCAGCCCTAAGAAAAGACAAATATGTTATCGTATGGGTTGTAAAGGTTGATTAATGCCAGTACTCCACTTCCCTTCTCTGAGGTGTGCAGGAAAAGAGCTTGTGGAAGTCAATGGATGTTTTGACACTGCCTTCCATGATTGGGCTCCAGATAAATGGTGATTCATGGAGCCACTTACATGGTAAATGTGAAGAATGAAAATGACCTATCCATTAACTTAATCATCATTCCATCCCTTCTCTAAGGCAAATAAAGTGCTAGATGGAGGCAGATGTTGTTGTAATTGAGGTCTTTTTTCTTATTTGAAGGGACCAATTTCTAAAGGTCATTGATGGAACTTGATGGAAATAAGCCTTTAAAGTGTGAATATTGATGGCTGAGTAAAGTGAGTCTTCACGAGGAAGACTGTGCAAAAAAACATAACTATTTTAAAAAAAAATTATGGGTCAAATTCTTCTCTCGCTCAGGGCACTGTAAATCTGGAGTCATCTGAAGAAATCATTGACTTCAGTGTAAATGAGGGCACAGCCCTCCTCACTAGAATGAGCTTAAGATTTTTATCCTCAGAGAGGAGACAGAACAAAATAAAATTTACCGTGATTTTACCATAGCCCTGATAGAAGGGGAGAGAAAAGATTATGACTGTCAGTCATCCATAGGAAAGTTCCTTTTTTCTCTCCTCCTTGGATCTGCCTTCCTCTCGCCATGCACCCGCGCGGTGCCTGGCAGGGACTTGTCCCGGTGCCGGCGTGGCAGAGCCACCTCCCGCTCCCAGCAGTTCCCCCCGTGCTGAGGTGTGCAGGGGCTGCACTCCTGCCGTGCATCCTACGAACAGCCCTCATGGGGAGAGAAGGCAGCTCTGCAACTCTTAATTCCCTCCTATATTAGAAACCTCAATATTTAGTCCTAGTAAACAAGCTAAACAAATGGTTGAAGCATTGATGTCCTCACAAACGTACTGACTAGAAGGGAGAAAGAGGATCTATCGCTTCGTTTCAATTACTTTTTAATTCCTGTATTGTGCTCTGAGTGGGTTTGCTTTAATCCTTTTCTTTGATTCTCAATCTTACGATGTGGCATCAGCCATCTTATATTTGTCTTGAGGAATGCCTGTGCCTTCTCCGCGCTTCACCCAGGGAGCACGTATTGCTCTATGGTATTTGTGGAAGTTCAGAAACATCTAGACACTAGGCAGAGGTGAGCTTTTGTTTTACTTTTCAGGAGCGTTTATATCTAAATACAATTTCTATGCTTTACATTTATTGAAAAATACATACCCCAAAATAGGTATGCTGTTTGTTATTCAAATAACATTTTTACACAGGAGCAATCCCCCCACCGAAATAATAGTAATCTGTAGTTATATACATATTTATTATATGCTTTTATTGTTTCTATTAGGCATTTAGAATATATCAATGTATTTTATTTGCACATTATTTGTAATTATTTATATAAAGCACATCTGGATTTATAAACATAAAAATAATATCCTTAGCAAAATCCCCCACGCAGTTTTAGAGCAAATGTTTATGGCTACTAGAAACTTTTGAAGGATGTCATTTGTAATACTTTTCTGACACAACCTTAGCTGTCATAGCACAAACAGCCCTACTAAAATTCATCTCCTTTGGACAGCTGGTATGGTGCGATACCTAGCAGATAAAAGAAATCAAGGAGAAGAACCAGGATAGCCTAGAATACAGGAGTGAGATAAAAAAACATCACAAGTAACAGCCCCTCTCTTAACAAAAAAAAAAGAAGAGGAGGTCAAATCAGTTCATCCTTCTGAGAATAACATATAGCTCAAACACGCAGCTCCTCTCCAGGCAAAAAGAAGATAAATTTACCAACATCCTAGGAAAAAGTATGGATCGATGATGAGAATTATGCTGCATGATAGCAAACTGGAGTACAAGAGGAACGGAGAGCAAAGCAATAGAGATGTTTTGAGTAGGAAAATCAAGAAGCCGGCAGGAGAAGGGATTGTCACCATAAGGAGAAGTGGCAGCTGGGAGGATGCTAGCTACTGTTTGGCACGCCTGAGAAATGCAGAGACAAAATTAACTAGGCAGAGAGACGTATACAGAAGAACAAGATTGCTGAGGAAGAGAAGTTTGTCAGGGGTTAAAGAGATTATCCAGGAAGCAAAATAAATGCAGATGAAGTTCAAAAAATAGATAAAACCTAAAAGGTACATGTACCTTGCAAGGCAGATTGCTCCGCAGGTCAGACTTGGAATAACTCGTGCGGCTTTGTAAGGCAGAAAACCAGAATTAGCTTTAACCGGTTTATGGGAACTCCTCAAAGACAAGCAAAGGTAGTTGTTGTTTTCAAATAATATTTACTACGGGACACTGTAGTGAAACTCCGGTTTGATTCTTGGAGGAACCATATTCTGCTAGTCTTTCAAACAGTTGTAATAAACAATGCCCAGCTTTTATACAGTGCAGCAGCAGTCAGCAAAGAACAGGCTTTTTATTAGCACTCCAGTGTTCCCCCACTACCGTAGTATCTACACGGCACACAGCTACCAATTCCATTTCCAGTACTATTATGCAAGAAACCATGCGATGCAACAGTAATGATTGTGTTGGGGTTTTTTGCAAGTTAAAAAGTTGCAAGGTAAACTTTAGGGAGATCTAAAAAAGGTTCCCATGTAACAACTGCTTTGCCGAAGTTCACTTTTCATAAACAGAAATGCTGTTTCAAATGTAAATAGCCTTTTGTGGTAAGCAAAAAGAATAAATATTTATTACAGAATTTACAAAATGAAGCTATTTTGGAAGACTTTTACATCTCTGTAACTATCTGCAGAAGGATGGTGGCCTTTTATTAGTCTGTACTGGGTAGGTATATTTTTTTCCTCTCAGCCCTGTAAAAGATAGATTTTTTTAAAAACATGTAGTGCCTTTAAAGTAGCTTTAAGCACTTCAGAATACATGGCCATCAGTAAATAAGAAGGCATACTAATACAATGTGCTAGGCTAACTTGCTGTGGTGAGATTTTCAGTCCAGGCAAGGTGGGCAGAGCACAATTTCCACAAGGATTTGAGGTCTCTATCTTGCTTTGATTTTTTCTCCAGAGTAATCCCTGAAATCTTTCTCCATAGCTTTGAAAAATCTGTTCAGTCAAGTTTTCCCAAAGATACAGAGAAGGATCATTTTGTGATGCTTTTAAGTTTCTATTTTCTCAGTTGGGCATTAGCCGTTGCTATAAAATGGGGACGTTTATTTGACTGTGCCTAAGGTTTTCTTGGCTTCAGTTACCATTTTCAGAATGAATCCCTGCTGACAAAACTGACTTCTGCAAAAGGGTTCAAAAATATCCCCCCTTTACTACATTGATCAAGTTTTCATACAGAATCTGATCAAAGAGCACTCTCAAAATCCTGGCATTATCACAGTTCTTGGGAAATTTCATTTTGATTACTAAAAGTGATTCTTGCCCGTTTGTGTGCAGAAATTGTTCTGTTTTGTAGCTGGTGATGTATATTTTGAGCTTGCCTGCAGTCTGACAAATACGAGAGAGCAAAAATGTAACAGAAAATTAGACCCAAGGATGGATTTAGCAGTGTCATAATTTTAATCTGGTCATGATTTAAGACTTGCCATCGCTTCAAAAATAGAAGCAACATTCGACCTGATCTTTCTGGCCAAATGAGATGCCTTTTTAGACTTGATTTTGGTGTCTAATCACCTAAATTTGCAGTGAATTCACTCAGCATACTGCTAAGACAACAGTGAGCAAGGAGCAGCAGCTGGCAAACGGTAGTTCATTTAGTACATTACTGAAACTATTTTTCAGGCACCTGTAAATATTGGCAATATGGTTTTGCTACACTTTTGAATATTTCTGTTTGAATTAAGACAACTCAGCCCACACATATTACTTAGGATAGAAGTGCCTGTGTTATTGTTCAAGTGATATCTGCAGTTTGAACAGACCTTGTCTCCCTAAAGCCTATGAAGCATGACTTGTCTTGAGTGTTATTATCAGGCTTTATTGCTGGACGTTTTCCACTGACACATTTATATAAATGCAAATAGAAAAATGTAAAATGTTTAACCTTCTATTCAAGCCTCGTGATTCGCTTAGTGTGTGCAAAAATCCAGAGCCGTCCATTGCATCCTCAGCTCTTCCAGATTTCCCTGCCTGTCCTTCACACCTAAGCCATCTGTTTGTCATTTCTTGGCGCTCCCCGTACCTCTTTCACAAACGAACCATCTGCTCAGAGCCTTTAAACTTCTATTTACAATACATACTCTTTTATCTATTTTACAACTCTTTGCATATGTCAAAATTTTAATTACATAGTCACATATTAGGATGTCATCGGCTCAGGGGGCTTTTTCTAACAACAGTGTCTGTGATGGGCTAGAAGGCATTTAAAATGTGTTTTATGGCTCGCTGATATATGGTATTTATGAAGAGTGCAACAAATTCTGAAGTGAAGAAGCAGATGATGCATGAAGTCAATAATTGTTCCAAGACACCTCCAAGTGATTGATATCTACATAATTCCATAAATGCTATTGCTTTATTAAAATACAATAACAATATTAATTTATATGAAAATTCACTTTGGCTAACAGCTAATGCATTTAAATTTCACCTAATCTAATGCAGTCCTATCTTCTGTTAGGTTGGGAGAAAAAAGAGGTTTCTAGAAATTTACTAGATACCTCAGATCTCATAAAATATAAGAAGGTATGAATGGTTTTTATAAATGTTATAATTATGATTAAGATATCCACCTCCCAAAGAAGGAGGACAAAACTGATCTTGCTAAACAAAAAGCAGCCAAGAAAATTAAGAAGTACCAATTAGATTACAAGTACTGTACATAGATACATAATGCACACATATATACAAAGCATTTCCTCACTCCGTTCAGACGGAGTTTCATCCACATGGATGAGACACTTTTCACACAAATTGCTGAGGAATGTTCCCTGTTCTTTCAGGAGGAGTTTGCTTAGTTGATATGTTTTAAGGACACAACCTATTTTGCATGGTGATCAACAGAGGAGGGAGTTTCAATAAGACAAGGTGTTAGAGGAGAAAGAAGCAGCAGGTCTCCTGCCACATGGTCTGCAAGACAAAAGAAAGAGGAATTACTGAGCATTAGCAGAATGAGATTCCCTTTTCCTGGAGTTCAAGGGCTTTGCCTGCATCTATCTTTTCTGCCCGTTAAGGTGCCAGGGTTGGTCAACTTGTCTGTAAAAAGGAAAGCTATACCAGCAATGAAATCTAATAATACATGGAAAGCACATCAGTAGGGAAGTGTTGTTATCTTTGGCTTTGAAAACAAAACCAATCTTGAGAGAGATACAAAGGGGTTATCTGAGCAAGGGCTCCCACCAAAGCACAAGTGAGATGAGTCTGGTTGTGCCAGGGCTGATCCTGAATTGAAGGGGTGACTTGGAAATCACCCTGGCTCACTTCTGATGTCTGCAATTGGCTTTTTACCGAACTAGGATATGCTATAGAAATCTCTGCTTCATCATCTGCTTGCAAGGAGGACCAAGAGCTACACAGAAGTCCTATAGAGCAGATCTCAATCAAAACAACATTAAGTACAGAAACACTTGCCAGTGTCTAAATGAAAACCCTTTGAAATGGCTTAATTTACTGTAAGTACAACTGTAGGAAACAGGCTTTGAAATTCAGCTACTTAGGGCAACTCCATCTCAAACTGAGCACAGAATCACTCCAAACCACTTGACAGTAAATTGATCTGTGAATGCATCGCAGGTGGCTGCTCCATGGCAGACATACAGACATGTACGTCTGAAGACCAACAGAAGACCAGCTGGTGGGAGGCAGGATCGTACAGACGACTTTTCCACAAATGGCACAGACACGGTACTAGAAGTAAGCCATTTCCCAAATAAACCTGATCTAGAGCTTAAATAACCCCATCCTTAGGACTCCACAGCTGATTGCTAGACTGACACGTACAGCTGTAGTGTAGCAACATAGACCATTTTGTATGTCATTTGCTTTAGGACGGCTGGGAGGTGGGATCCTGGAGAGAGAGAGTCAACAACACAATTGAATCCCATCAGGGAAAGTGCCTTTCTTCCCTTTCATTTCCATTTTTTCTCTTGGCGTATTGTTACAGTCAAAGACTTTCCATGGTACCATACACCTTAGTATTTCTGAGAGCAGGGGTAGCTTTGCTGCGAGGTATTGAGATAAATCAAGCGTTTTGATACTTCTTTGCCTCCATCTAGTTCTGCAAACAGAGTGATGTATTTTTTGTGAAATTTTATTAGCTTGACTCGAGTGAGCAGCTGTCCTAAGCCTAAAATTACAGAGTATTGGAGCTATTCCAAAAGAGCTATTCTAGGCGTGCAAATGGAGGAGACAATCCTACCTTTTTTTGTAATTGATTAAGGTAAATAACTAAATCCTGGAACAATTTGAAAGGAGTGTCATCCCTTTTTATTACGCCTCTTTTTTTAATAACGTAGCTTTTGAAATCACTGTCATAACGCTGGTAAGAAATTTTAATTTCTCCGTCTAATGCTATTGTGTACATACCTGCAATGATGGTTTCTTTACAGAAATTAAGGAATTGACGTTCTTCACAATATTTTAAAAAATTCTTTAAAATATGGGCTGTCATGATCCTTCAGTTTACCAGCTGATTTTCTGCTACCTAACTATGACTGCACAAATTAATGATAACAGATTTAAGTTATCATCAGACACTGTGATTCCTCTTCTCCACGTATTCAAACAGGGAGGATTATACTCATAATGCAGATCAATACTAGCTGATTTAATACTCTATTTTCAGTTGCTTTCAAATCCTCAAATTTAACCATGCAGCCTGAATGACCAGCTACATTGTTTTGGAGAAATTTCAATTTTTTTAAAAAGGCATTCATTTTGGAAGCAGGTTTAAGGAACAAGACATCATACTCTTTACATAAAAGTTCTTATAAATTTTCAGTTGAAGTGCTTTAATGTTTCTATGGTTTAAATAACTGACTTGGAACACCTTTTCTGTTCTTCATAAGTTGATAAAGAATAGTAGACACAAAATGAATTTCTTTCAATATGGGATTGTCTAAGTTACAGATCTGAGTAGAAAAAACTCGTTAGATAATAACTCTTCCTGTGGTGTCAACATCAGTTACCTCAGTGCTTTTTGTACTGCTTCTGTACTGGCAAAACAAGAGTTTAGAATCGATTGATCTATATTTTCTCACCAAAGATGACACAAAAATATGATCCTCTGTGATATATCTGTTCTTTTTTTATTGCATATATACAATGAATTCATACATATTTTATGAAAACCTTTCACCAAAAGCTCTTGCAATCCTATAAAAATGCCTGCTTGTTGTGTTTTCTGAGACGCAGGAAGATTGATATTTGGAAAAATGATGGACTTCAAAAGTAACTTTGGATTCTCTGACCTGCTTCACTAATGCACGCTGGTGTAAAACTAAGGTGGGTGGAAAGTGCAATTCGCAGAGAAGGAAAGGTGGATGCATGTCCTGAAGCTTCATGACACCGACCATGACCCCTCAGCCAAGCACTCTGGTTGCTGGAGCTGTCTCCTCCTCTACCAACCTGTTAAGCCTGGTGAGAGAATGCATCAGCCCCATCTGCCTAAGAACAAAGAATAAATCTGTGCTTCTAATGTGTCTGTCTCTTGCTTTCTGACTATCCCTTTCATAATTTAATCATTTTCCTGCTTTCCAGCACTCTGTGATCAGAGGGAGGCGCTTGCATCATTTGTTATTAATGTTGCCACAATAGCTCCTTGAAGTATGAACAATTAGATCGTGATTTTCTTTAAGCATGTACCAGACATCACAAAAATCCAGCTGTGTGAACAAAGCAAAGAATCATCTTTGAGAGCAAATGCTGTTTGCAATCTTACAATTTGCAGACTAAAAATTAAATGACTATTTTTACCCTCCCTTTTCTGCCAGACACTAACTAAATTTGTCAAAGTAAGCATGCTTAGGATTAAAGCTTTATTGATTTTCCTTTTTTTTTTTTTTAAGGCAAACTAGAAACGTGGCACATAAAGTTTTCATAGCTGCGTTAGGCTGCAGAAGACTTCCTGGCCCAGATTCCAACTCCTGACACCTCCAGTTCACCTGCCAAGAGCTCCTGATGCCAAACACGGTAACAGTCTTCAACCCACTGTGCCTTCCAGGCTCACAGCTTGGTCAAGGCAACCAACCTTCGGTGCAAAAGGGTTCTTAAAGAAAGGAAAAGTGCAAAAGATGGAGCCTGAGAGAAACATCTATGGGAAAGAAGAATATTATCCAGTAGCAGGCACCACACACAGGTTAACGGGAATGGTCATCAGCCTGGGAGCAGGTCGCAGTCATGAAGGAAGGTTGATTTATTCAGTGATCACTCTGAAAGGCTCCTGTCGGGTTGTGTTGTGCTGCAGTATTGTTTTTATTCCTAGGTTTCAGGAATTAAAAAAAAATTCCTTTTTTTATGTTGAATTTCCATTAGCTTTGTCTTCATTTCTGTGAGTTGTCTTCCATTCCCTCCTTAGCATTTACTATATGCAAATCCACACTTTTGAGATGGGAGGAAAAGCAGAAATTTTTTAGGAACTACTATTTTCACAAGTTCCCTTGATAAACTATTTTCTGAGGTGGTTACCCACCAGCTTTCCATGAACTTCTCATTCCATTCTCTTGAATTCAGGAGAGTCCCATGGTCTTCAATTAAATAGATGGAATCAGGCACAAATTTTTAACTGGTTTTCCAAATAACCTGTTGGTGTTCACTACCTGAAATGTTCCTTGGGTTACCAGTAGAGGATAGAAGCTTAGATGCTTAGTTTTGTAATGTAAAATTCAATAACTTTCGTAATATTTTCATTTACTTATAGTTACATAGTGAAGGGATAGAATTTAAACAGTAACTTTTTACCCATGTTACAGGAGATGAAGGAGAAAATCCTGGAGTTTTGTATTATTCACTTCACTGAGTACAGCTGAATTCCTGAAAACTTCTATAAGGTCAGTGAAATTCATTGTGTGGGATCTGTAGCCTTAACTGCTAAGAGGTCCAAGAGCACCTATAGTGAAAGAAAAAATAATCAGTTTATGGTGTTATTTGATAAAGATAAGAGTGAGTAATTTTAATGCAATCCAGAGAGATACATCAATTTGCAGGATCTGCTGAGACATCAGCTCCACCTACAGAAAAGGCTGCTGTATAGCTCTTACACAAGCATATTGAGCAGACATCCGAAAATCAGAGCTTGCAGTAGTTGCTCTAGTTCTGAAAGATTACATACCTATAAAGAGGTACAAACAAGATGCAGATTAAAGAGGACTGCAGGGGATTATTGAGTCCTGTACAACTTCACGTAGATGAAATTTTAACAACAGGAGCAAACAACTACTAGAAGTTACATTATTATGTAAAGTATGAAAACAGAATTTACATGTCTTCTTCCTGAAGCAATCATATTTCATATTTCTTTTGCTAATTGAAAATAAGATAAAACACACAGTCTGCCCAGCGGCATCTCGAGCCTCAAATAATTTAGTCTCACAAGTGCTGAGTATAATCTGTGGTGCCAGCTATGCTGGGCAGGGGAGTTTCCCAAAAAATGATCCCCAATCTCAATTAGAAATTCTGCATTTACCTCTTAGTTTATCTGAAACTGAAGGCGGCTGCTCTCTCTTGCAGTCAAAACATGTCATATGCATATTCTCACACAGAAAGCAGTGGCGGCTCCAAAGCCTATCTTAGAGCGTGTTTGATTTCCTGGCTGCCTTATTTGTTTACAACAATGCTCTTAAAATTGTTTCTACCATCTGTGTGGTTTCTAGTTGTTTGAATGAGAATGAGATATTAAAATGCCATCCAGATGTCTAGATGCATATCAGCATTAACATATTATGCAAATTGTCACAAGGATAGGGTTTTTTTTCTTCTTAAACAAAACAATATTTTTAGACGGAATGGAACGAAGTAAATCTGTGAAAGATGACAAGCAGAAAAAACGCACTGAGCATATTCAGCTGAACTTTTCAATCACTTTTTATGAAAGGGTTAGGTACAAAGTGTCCTTAGTTGTTTTTACTGTAAATCTATAGAAGGACAATTGGATGAAAATATAATCTTAAAAAAAAATCCACAAAAAACAACAAAGCACCACTAAGCCTGAAGAACTCATAAAATGAATTCAACAAAGTGAAATATGAAAGTTGCCTCAGTGTATTTTTCTCATGAGAACAGGACTTCATGAACAATAATAACAAATATCTGTTGGCTACTGAGCACCTAATTTAAAGAAATCTTTGGCTCTGACTCTACAGGTGTTTACACCTGGAGATAAATCCACAGAATCAACAGTGCAAGATCATACCTGAGCCTTTATTGCTCTCAAAAAACAAGAATTGGGTTCAGAAAATGAGGATAAATGCCTTTAACTGAGGTTGATTTTTTCTGGGACCTTGATTCTTACCACTAAAAATAAACATGATGTCTCTTGAATTTCTTCCTAAAGTTTGGTGTATTTAAAAAAAAAATAAAATAATGGAAAGCTGCAACAGAAACACTGAAATTCGTTTTTGGGTCACTGTTGGTGTCAAGCACTAAGGGTGGAAGATGGCCCCAGCTGGTAGGTTCTGCAGGGAGGCAGGGTACCAATGCAAGATATGAGCTGTGAATAGTAGGATGAAGAGATTCTGTCACTCCACAGGCAAATTTTCATGGCCTTTAAAATTGGAAAGGAAATTGAAATTGGAACAACTGGAAAATTGTTTGATCCTCCTTTATCTCATGGAATTTCACTCAGCTACAATGCATCAAAGTCTACCGATTTGCATCTGGGTGAAAAGGTAGCAGGGCAAGTCCATGCCTATGTTCGGAATTTCCTTCATAATGTCATCAGCAATACAGGCATGAGAAGTTTCCTTCTTGTCTTTGGTGGCATATATTAATTTCTCCTCACAAATACTTTAGCTTTCAGATTTGTGAACCAAGGGCTATATTGTCCTTAAAAATATGTTGCATATAGAACTGCTTTTCACTTAAATCAGTTATTATTGAAATCAGTATGTGTTTGCGGCGACACCACTTTTCTGGTGACTTGAGTGAAAATTTTCTGAGAGAAAAACTAATAGTAATTCTCTCTGAATGTCTCCTGACAATCATGGTCCAGAAGCTTGAAGACAATATGAATTAGTTGCATACTGGTTCAATGAAAGCACTCAAACCTGAATATTTACAGCTTTCTCCCAAAGTTTTGAGTTTTCCAGGCATTCCAGTTCAAAATTTTATGTAGTCAAGCAGAACCTGTAGCAAAGCCTTCTTCCTTTGAATGGAAATGGGGAGTCACAGGTTTGTAATACTCCTGTTAAAATGCATTACTTCCAGCTATGTTTGTTTATGAAAACCAATAGTTCTTACAAAGTATGGCTTCCTATCCCTGCAGTGAGTAAAATAAGAGAGTGAGAACGGGCATGAGGAAGTGCTCCATCTGCGTCCTGTCCCCTCTGTCCCCAGACTGGATCAACCATACTTCTGCTCTGTCTGAAAAGATATTTATCTGCTCTGTTGCTGCAGGCTGGAATATTGGACACGTCTTACAAGGTATTTCTGGTCAACTTATTCCAATGTTTTGCTATCCATCCTATCAGAATTATTTTCCTCATATGTAAATATATTGCTTATTCTGCCCACCATCCCTGTGGAGCACAGATTATTTCCTTGCCTGTCATGTGTCGGGTTTGGACACTAGAATAAAAGAAGGTACAAATTTTAATCTCATCCACCTTATTTTGTAGGGTTTGGGGGACAAAAACCCCTCAGCAATCAGATCATCCCCTCTCCTAAGAATCACTCATAATTCCCTGTGTCTCATTTACACCTGTTGTCTCTGGTATGTCATCAGCTTAAAATACTCTTAAGTCTGTGATTCTGGTAGATCCTTTAATTTATATAAATAACCCCAGTGCTTTAGTCCACATAACAGAGAAATTAATGTAGTTCTGTTTCCAAAGGTCACCATTTTTAGTGTATACTTTATAAGCAATATGTTGGCAAAATGTGCAGAACTTCAAAAGACCTGACGCAAGCCTGTGAAAACTTCTGGGGTTGATGGATTTTGACTTAATTTAACTCAAGGGCATATGGTATATTAGCTAGAGCGGGGCCTGAGTGCAAAAAGACATTTGAAGAACAGTAGTAGTTCAACTACAATCACCATGAAAAGAGTGTTTGAAAAAGATACAGTATTTGGAACAAAGGAAATGAGGAAATAAATTTCACAAGTGGGTTCCTGAAGAGGCTGTAGCCATCATGGAGGAATTGTTGCAAACACTGGGAAACTGAAGTATGATTGCAAAGGCACCAGTGGTGATTTCATGCTGGGGGTGATCAGATGAAGAGTAAATGAAAAGCCAGGGAGACTCTTCCCCAATGCATTTGAAATCTGTTGCTGTACCATGGTCTATTCAAAAGCCACCAATTTTGCCAATTGAAATGGTTTGTAGCACAAACGCAAAAATCATAGATGTGTTATTTGGCTTCAAATATTTTAATTAAGTCTAACCTTAAGCTGGATGTCAGGACAAAAATAAAAATGGAGTCATATAAAGCAGGCATAAGGGAAGAAGGGTTTTGACAAAGTCACCTACTCCATCATTTTTATCTCAAGATAGCATAAACCGACTTAAATTGTGTCTGACAGGTGTCTGCTTAACCTGTCCTTCCACTGATGGAAATTCCACAGACTTCTGCATTATTTATTCCACTACCTACCTAGCCTTTAGGCTGGACGTTTTTTTTTTTCCTAGTCTTTAACCTAAATTTCCCTTTCCCTTGAAATTTAATCATGGAAATTATCCTCTTGCTGATGGCAAGAAGTACACTTTACTGCCTTCCTCCTCACAGAGGACAGAGCTAGAGCTAACGCCACGTAGGTCAGAACAACCTTTCACTTGTGTGAGGGCATTTCACCTCCCTTCCCGTCCTTCTCTAGATGAACCAAGCTCAGTTCTTTCAGGCTTTCCTCACGCTTCATATTTTCTGTAGTTGTGACTATTTGGCATGTTCTCCTTAGAATTCCCTTCAGTTAATGCATAGCTTTTTAGAAATATTGGGTCCAAGACAGGCCAGAGTACTCCAGCTGTAGTCTTACTGATGAGTAGCCTTGAAGAATTATTTCGCATTCAAAACATGCTGTTTCTGTTTATTTCTCCAGATTTCTGTCTGCTTTTCTCTCTTAATGACACTCCTACTGTCTGCCACCACAGCTCCTCTCCTGCAGACATCTTCCCTGTCCTTCTTCCCTTGCCACCTTATCACCAAAAGGCATTAGGTTAGCTGTTAGCTTGATATGATTTGTTCTCAAAACATCCATGCTGGTTCTTTTCTTATCATCTTTTATCTTCTGAGCACTTAAATAGATTGTCTGCCTATTTCTTCTGTTATCTTTCTGGGCACAGAGCAGAGAACGCTTGGTCTGTAATTCCTCAACATTTTTTAAACATATTACCTTATTATTGTTCTTTTTTTTTGTCTGTTACCAGTGGCATATAATCTTCACAAAGAGAGGGTCTATTATGTGTATGCCAAGGGCTTAATCCACAGACAAATGCAGAAGAAAGAATTGTATTTCATCTGCTACTGCAGCTACTCCTGAGCTGGGATGACAGTTCCAGTGTTCGGTGGATCAATGATATCACAAAAATTGATCTTTAATAAATAGGCCGAGAGTTTGAGTATCCTATAGCAGACAGTAAGGACATATGCACAATGTTATATACATGGTATATACGCTGTAGTGGAATATATGCACAATCCCATCCTGAGACGGGTGAAGATATATTTTATATCTTTCTGTTTGTTGCATTTTCTGGGGTTTTGTTGTAAAACTTCTGCAGAGACTTCTAATGATAATTCTCAAATGCCAGCCTAATGTCACAAAAGAGTAAAAAGAAGGAAACCTAATCGTATAGTTTAGTTCCTTCAGTGATTAAAACAGAAATCCTAGCCTGGTTGGAAAAAAAAAAGATTGCTGTTTTGAGGATTGCTAACTATTCAGAGAATAAATCTGTTTGTGGATTATTAACTGCAAAGTAAAAGCCTATTTGCAATGAATGAACAATAGCTGCTTTTTGTATTGGGGTGTTTGGAGTTTCTGCAGCCAGATACAAACATTTGTAAACAATCCATCCATACAGCTTCATTTAGAGTTCCTCAGAGTTATGAACTGATGCCAAGAGGATAATAAATAGACTGCCAGATTTTTTTGAAATCTGGTTTTTGCTTGGCATGAAGGGAGTTTTAGTAACGCTTCTTACAGCAACCGGCTTTTGTCTTTTGAACTTCATTAACTGCAAAACATAGAGCTCCTGTTTGTGAGACCTTCCAAATGCTAAAAGCAGAACCTTGTTTACAATGTCCTGACGCAGGGCTCCAAACTCCCTATATCCCAGACTTGTGCACCCCAAACTTTCACAAAGGAGCTGGCAGAAAAAGCCCTTGTGATATTGCTTTAGAAAGGAAACAATAGTGAAAACTTGCTTTGCTTGAATCCTTCCGGACTCTGCAGTCCTCCTGGATGGCAGCTAGTCCTTACTTACAGTGTACTGTTAGCCCTTATTTACAGTATAATATTCTCCTAAAACTTAGACTAAATGTAAGGTCTCTCAGTTTCTGTTAGTCAGATGCAGTAGAGGATTAATGTGCATTTTCTATCCGTGGTTACAAGCAAAATGAATCTCTGCTGCTGCTGCGTTTCACCCTGAAAAACATTCATGATCCCAAAGGCCAGGTCAGACGGGTTTCAAGCATTCACAGGAAAGTTTTAATTCAAGCTCTCACAAGTCCAAAGTCTGAATGACTGATGTAATATATTCTAGTTGTTGTCATTTTTATGGCTTTTTGATCAGTTGTTGTCATTCTTCTGGTCAGCCTGGATTTCATGTGGGTAGAAGTGGTGGCTGCGTTCTCACATGCTTTCACGTACGCTAGCGTGTTTTACTGTGAACTAATTTGACACCTTCAAGAATGGCTAATTATGCACATTTAGAGGTCTCTTTCAAGGCCGTACCCAAAACATATTGATCTTCCATTGACTCTTACAGCCCTTAATAGACTGGTGGGCGCTCAGGCTCTTTCGGCCTGATTTGATCTCTGCTGCTCACCAGAAATGCAATTTCTTTTCCAGAACAGATCTGGACACACTTTTCATTTTGTATCTTCTTGCATTACCTCAGTAGTTGTTCTTCCTGCTGTTTGAACCTTCTGCGCAGAGACCTTCAAGGGAAATAACAGAATTGCATCAAGGGAAACAAAAGATTTGATGTAATCCTGAGACACGTTTTAGTTAAACATAGGCAATTTGTCTTAGAGCAGTTCAATATCTGGATATAAATATATGGCCTTTGTATACCTGAGATGATAGTGTCTATCCCAGAAAGCTATGACTCTGTTAATTAAAACAGATCAAGTGATAGCAATAATTTTACTGGCATATTAAGAAATAATTAATTTTTATTTGAGCCTGTGTCCTTCACAGTGACTTTCCTCAAGCACTTGATGAGTGAGCTTCAGTTGCATAAAATACTCCTAACACACTAATTTTAGCTATAAATATTTTCTTTGAAGTTATTTCTTAAATGCTTCTTAAATAGCGTATGGAGAGGTAATTATTAGACTTTCTTAATTTACAGTATTACCTGTTTGTATGTAACTATCATGTGCAGATAAAATATGTGGTAACTTGCTTTCAACACCAATACCTTTTAAAAAAACCCCAACTATTAAATCTACTCAGGAACTTTTCACAGAGTAAAAGTGATGAAATTAGATTAATACATTATTTATGGTGAGTGATTTGCTCAGCCCTATGCAGAAGAGACGAACATTTTTAACCAGTTAAATCACAGCTCTATCAAAAGAGGTGAAAGCATATTGTTTTTCTCATTTTTCTCAGTTGCATGACAGACTGCCTTAATTACTTATTAGGCCTTTGCAACTTGTCATGGGGCAGCTGACAATAAAGACCTGTGCCTGAAAAGATGAGAAACATCTGGGAAGTACAACCAGGACTAGTGGCATTTCTGCCTGATCTTGTCTCCTTTTTTAGCCACAACGTCTGTGTTCTTTTGCTTGAGGTTTTACACGGCGTGCCTTCTTCCCCCTTTAATTCCCCTTATACATAGTTCTAGCAAAGATATTGCAACTCGAGAAGCAATACAGTGCAGAATGAAAAATGAATTCACGTTAATCATGCAGGTGCACCTCACTGGATAATTAATAGCACGTTCTCCTGCCTGCGTGTAGGACTTCAGAACTGATTAAGCGGCAGCTTTCACTGCTGTCCCACCATGTAAGAAAGTACGGCAATAAAAGAGGATTCAGCTTCACAGCATCATATAAGCTTAAATTTCATTGATACTAACAATGTGAACAAGGAAATGTGAGATAGGGGGGAAATATCTGAGGGAAAAAAGCATGAGAAAACAATGCTGCAAACCTAAAAATAAAAAAGCAGAAGAAAAACGTGCCAACAAACGTAACAAATTTCCAGACCGAGGTTGCAAGGGGAAACACTTCAATCCCACAAGAAGCAATTAGAAGATCCTGTGGAAATAGTGCATTAAAAAGATGAGTCTCCAAAGGAATGAACTGCTTTTTCCTCATATCTTTTTTTTATTATTGTTCACGTGGAATTCATCTAACTGCATATTCTCTCCACAGTGTTTGAATGTTGCTTTCCCCTTTCAGGATGATTATCTGTCCTCTACTGTAAGAAGGCAAGAATAAGCAAAAGCTTTCAAGACTGCTGAAAAAGATGAAGTACTTTTTTATTTTTCTTTGTAGAACACAAAACCTGTAGGAGGGAAATTGCAAAATATTGTTCTTCTTTAACATGTGCTAGAGAAGTACTTGGTTTATTTACTCATCTCCCACCTGAAACAACGCACGGTTTCATTTAAATAAATAAGCTTGCACTACACAGTGGGTTTTTATGTGTGAGTGGGGTAAAGAGAATAATGGAAATTCTCTCTTGTGTGGAGTGGCTTAGTCTGTGCACAGGCTTCTCTTTTTTCCTTTTTTTTTTTTGTTCTCCTTTTTCTCAGTTTTGCTGCTTCCCTTGTAGAGGAGGTTTGAGCTGAAAGAGTTTGGGAATCTCATAATCCAGGGCACTTAGTCCTTGGTTTTAGACATTTATTGCCTTGAGATCAGCTCACATGTGGTTTAAAATGCATCTATCATTATAATTTTTCAGTTCCGGCCACCTGGAACCTGAAAAGGCCTTTATACCAGTAAATCTGTTACCTGCTCTCGTGCCCATAGTGAGTACTGCTCTTCCTTGGAGGTAATGGGGGGAGTATTACAAATCCAGGTTAATAGGTTTTATGATCAATCAACTCAAAGGCACATACCTATCCTATTAATAATGCAAATGTGATAAGATTATTGAGTTATGAGTAGCTTATACACAAATATTAACCACTAATACATTCATTAAAGCTGTGTAAAGTATTAATTAGCTTTGATGCTGCTGGATTGCAGAGTAATAGATAGTTTTACCAAGGCCTGCTCGAATTGATTAGCGTGATCCCATGCTGTGCACTGTGTTTCCACAACAGAATTGATCTTTTTCCTAGATGAAGACAAACAGCATTCTGAACCACATTCGGGGATGTTTCTGACTGAGCTTGGTTAGGGAAATAAGTAATGGAAATATCCTGCTAGAGAGTTTTGTCCTGTACGGGATCTTATTCTGAAAGTAACCACTTTAAATTCGATGTGACTATTTTTCAATCCAAAAGAAAAGCATAACTAAAGATTCTCCATTTTCACTGTGCACTGCAGGGATATAGGGAGTCTACCAAAGTGGGATTATTTTCCAGTATTCCTGAAATGCTACTTCCTAAAAGGATATTCCTGTTCTGTCAATCTTGTTTATCAGGAAACTGTCAGCTTTGATTTTTCCAAAGTGCAGGTAAAAAACCCACCACTTGATAATGTCTACCCAGGCAAATACCTGTAGCTCATGCTTATTGTCAAGCTTTAAAAAATGTGGCCCTCGGCATCTATTGTCATCCAAATTAATAGTGGCAAAAAATGCATCTCCATATTCACAAGAAAGGACCAAACTGCTGAATAGTGTAGTTTGAACACAAATTATATATAAGTAAACTCAGAAAGCAAAAAGATCACAGCTGGCACGCATATTAATTAGGCAACCTTGCATTCCCAAAGATGCTCAGATATGAATCCTGTATTTTAAAGCCAGTTATATTACTGTTGCAGAAAGACAGTCATAAACTATTACTGCCAATCACTTGAAGGAAATATATATATTGTTCAGTAATTATGCAATAATTAAAAAGAAAGGGGTTTTTATTTCATTACTTTTATTGCTTGTTTCATCCTGGAAGAATGGCGGCAACAATCATACATGGAAAATCATTATCCTAATGTGGTAGACACTGTGGATTTCTGTGCTGGTAAAAGTAAGAATAAACTGGCCTTCTCAGCATGCTGACCACAACATCAGTGAAGGCACTCATTGATGAGAGTATAAATATTGGTATTTTAATATTAACACAGGTTTAATAACAGGAACTGTTTTTTTCTTATATCTTTTAAGGGGTCTGAGACAAGCCAATGAAAGACCATGAGACTCTTTCTAACAATATCACTGGCCTAAATTGTCATGGGATCCTTTCACTGCATGTATTGAGGGATAGAAAAGTTCTTCAGGGTGAGTGCCACACAGAGACGAATATTCTCAAGGTCTCAAAAGGGTCTTGATCAAGGAGAATTTCAGTTTCTTCACAGTTTGTTCCCCAACTCTAGATGGCTCATTGTCCCTGTAATATTATCTTATTTCTCTGACTTCTGAAAGCGCCTTTTCATTTGTAGCACTTCACTGACAGTGAGTGGCAGTTGTTCATTAACCATTATCTCTTCTAATTTTCTGTGAACTAATTGTAAGGAGCATAAGAAAAGCTATTAGAATAGTAGAGCGCTGAGGGATAAGAGAAGAAAAAGAGTGTGGGTCAAGATTACATTGGGTCATTGCAATTTACAGCAATATTTCTTTCAAGAGATGTGGAGGTCTAAAAGTCAATTGTTAAAAAGAAGACAGAAACAGACCTGCTAATATCAATTCAAAAATCAATAGAAATGTCCAGTTTGATACGAACTTCTGTAGCAATTTCTAGGGAGAATACTTACCTTATGACATGACAAGCATCTTTATTGCATAGGTTAAATGAGCCTGTAAAAGGAAAAATATTGCTAGCATATTGGAACATAGCAGTACAACTGAAGAACAGACATACCCAGGCAAAAAGTTAAGATAGCCAAAATAGAAAAACACAAACACAACCCCCCGCTATTGGAGCTGATGCTTACAGTCCAAAGCTGATGCTTGAAGAAGGGAATGTGCTTCGTTATCAAAAGGCATCATTTACGTGGCTAATGTTTCCCAGAATTTTGAAATAGAAATAATGTTATTAAAACTATTGTAGGTTATGAGTAAAGTAATTTTGCTCACTTGTGCGTTAACTTGACTAACTACAGCAGGAGATCCCTTATAACTTTAGCTGATTATGGTACAAATCATCAGGTTTATATACATATCATTCATCGTTAAAATTTGGTTTTGATAGCAATGAATGGGGGTGGTGGAAAATTTTAAATCAAAACATGTGCTTGAGCAATGTCCTGTTGTGTCAATGTTATTTCAATAACTCATGATAAAAAGGTAGAAAAATATGAATGACAGTTGTGGGAACAAAATTTTTCATATTTTCCTGTCTTTCAGAATTTAGACTAATAGATGGATGTAGCATGAAAAGACAGACAAGGATGGAAAAAATAGCTACGCTGGTCGCATGCAGCAAACAAGTAAGTATAGGCATCTTTATAAAACAAATCTACAGTAAGAACACAGGCGGATTAACAGGTGGTGAAACAACAGATGACATCTACAAAACATGGTGAAGAAATATGATCAGGTTGAATAGTTTGGATGAGCTTTCATTCAACACAGCACAATTTTGAAAGTTGACGGCTTTTGAAATAACTTAGGAACGTTTCTGCCTAACTCATGGTGCCTGCTGGCCCCCGGGACTACAAACTAATCCAGCACCATTGTTAGGATAACAAACAATAAAGCTGAGCACTTGCTGATGATCACTTGCACCAATGTGAAATGGTTCCTGTGACCAATTACTCAGGCTATGGCTGGAATCAGTTTGAGTCGTTCTGCCTACACCGTGTGGTATTTCCACAGCTCTTCATGAGTAGTTAAAATGTTAAAATAATGTAAGGCAAAGGATTCATTGTCATGTAAAGGTTCCCACTACTTAGATGGGGGTAGCAGGGAGAGTATTGCTGAATTCCTTATGGATGAGACCAAAAATAAATGTTAGCCTTGGAATAGATTAAAGGCAAGTAAACAGAGCAGCAGAAATATCAGTCATAATAATGAAGGTGGAAGTAGATGGCTTTTCCAGATTGGTAACCTTCATCAAACAAATGCAGGATGAGATCATTTGAACACAGACTGGAAGAATTATGGAATGAAAAATAAGTTGAGTAAATCAACAAGCATGTCAGGTGCTACTCCGCAGAGAAGATGGAGGTTTCTTTTTTAATTTACTGAAAAGGCACATTCTATTCTCACAGGGACAAAGCTATAAGGACTCATTGCCAAGAAATGCTACTGGATACACACCTCCACCTCCTCACCCAGGAGACTGGTGATGTGTTTGTGGGACAGAGATATTTATGAAGAAACTTTTTGCGGAAGATATGCAGTGTATGTGCGTGTGCACAGTGCAATTTATGGCTAAAATAAGTGCTGAATATGCAACATCGATAAAATCAGAAATGCACGCAATGGAATAAACGAGTCTGAGTGTTAGGTCTGTACCTTTTTATCCTTTTAGGTGGCCGGAGTTCTCTGTATCTTTCTTTAGAAAGCTGCTTGCCTCCTCACCAGGCTGTTAAAAGGAAGGATTGAGTCGAGGCTTTAACCTCTGCAGTTCCAGCTGGGACATTCAGGCTGGGCAAGCCGTACGTGATTTTTTTTTTTAAATAATAATATTCCATCACTGGCAGTACCAAGTAATAGTAAGAAGAAAGAAGGGTTGTGATTTGTATTATGTCATGATGGCATTGGGAAAGGGGGAGATCCACTCAAGCCTCTGCACGTTTCTCCTGGGAAGAGCACTGCGCTCCAATCTGCTCAGGATTATGCCACAAGGTGTATTTTGACCAAGAGAAAATAAAACAGTCATGCTGACTGACAGGTACCTATAATTCCAGTAATGAGAGTAGCATGGGCATACCAGACATGCTTTCAATCTTTCTAGACTTGTGTATCTGTATTTATCTCACATGCCCTAATTTTGCACCTTGGGCAAGTTTTGAATGCCATCCTGACTTCCACACAATTTACATCTTCTATTTACATATCACTAATGCATTTAAAACTATTGTTGATCTGCTACCTAGACTCATTAGATATCTAAGTCGTCCAAAATATGCGTACCATCTGGCACAGTCTAAGAATTACCATTCTAGTTATCACCAATAAAGGGATGGAGTCATTTGATATGAGATTTATGCATAGCACCAGTCACCTGTTCACCCAGGATACAATTGAATCTGCCACCGGGGAATTTTGAATAACTAGTGAGTCAAAGGCTGGGTTAATCCTATGCATAGAGGGCTAAGAAGAGTATACTGGAATCATGTGGATGGTTCGAAAGGGAGGGTATGAATGAGCATGTGTGAGACAGAGCAAGGATAGGCTTTTAGTTGGTGATGGTAAAATGAGGTTGGTTTAGAGCAGACTGTGGGGATGAGGGAGATAGGCATTTATTCCAATGGATTATGCTAAAACTAGATTTACCTAGCCTTTACTTTTGTACATGAGCACAGGCACAAAGCAAGATTTCCATGGTGAGTGTGGCCATGGTGACTACAGGTTAAAGCACCCACCCTGGAAAAAAAAATCTGCTTTCCACCCCTACTCCAATGAGTTTATGAGGCCTTTGTGGCAGTTAAATTTATGCAAGTTGAATAACTTTAAAAGAAACACCGAGAAGTCATCCCTGATGTTTAACTGGTGGCCTAGTCCAGGGAAGACATTCAGAGGCAGGAATTCAGACCTCCTCAAGCAGAGCACAGAGCTCAACCTCAGTCTGCCACTTCCCAGGTCAGTGAAGCAATTAAGGGCCTTCTAGGTGGCAAAGACACAAGGGGCTGTGTTTTGCATGAAGTCCAGCCTGTGATATCTATTAGCTTGGGTCCTTCAGGCATCAGAGCCAGGGATTACCTGCTCGGACACAGGCTCTGACACACTGCGCACAGGCCAGTGCAGCAGCCAACAACTCCAGGGCTTGGTGACATCTGAGACGAGATTTGTAGGACATTAGTTTAAATATTTGCATCAAAAATCACAGTTACAGAGATTGAAATACTCTAGTGGGTCTAGCCCATGGCACTTAAACAGTATTAAAAGTTACCTTTTTTGGTGATGCCAGTAGCATCTGATAAAAAACAATTCAAGAGAAACTGCTGATGGGAAGTCTGACTAGGTTAATACAGTTATTATCTAAGTCATGCTGCAAGCTATAGACGAATATTTTCCACAGTTCGTTCATTGTTAATGAACATCCAAGCTAGCAAATTAAAATAAACCCATTTTATCACTCAGATTTAATGATTTCCTGCTGGGCCTTTTTAATGTTCAGAATTGGCCCTCTTTGAAATACTTAACTCATCAGGAAATTTGCTGTCAGTCTTTCATTTCTTCTTCACGGAAGGTCACTCTGAAATTTTCACCTTTTCCTTTTAGATGTTTATATTTAAAGATGACCACTGCCAGCATGAGCAACTTTTGCCTCTCTGAGCTTGGAGTTCATAATGCCATTTGAGCATTGTAAGCCCTCGAGTACTGAAACAAGGTGAACATTCAGCTCCAGAAATTTCAAATCCAGGTGAAGTGAACTTGCTGATTAACCCTCTGAACGAAATGAGTAGTTTAGCAGAGTGCTAGCATGACAGCAAATGAAAATCTGTCTGAAAATATAGTAAAACCTGCAGGAAATACAAGGTACCTGCTAAGAAACCAGCTTTCTCTTTAGCCATAATGTTTAATCTTTTTGACTCTTGCCTAGTTCTTCTGGGGTGGAGGGAACACACGTACAGATTTCACAGCGCTGTCATCGCCACTGAGATGCTCGTATTAATCTAGATTTGTATGCTGTGTGACTGTTGGCAATAAGGACAGTTAACATTCCAATATCACTTTCCCTTCAAGGATACTGAAGAGCATTGGAAACATTAAGCTCTGAGGCTGGTAATTTACTAATGAGAAGACTGATTCAAAGAGAAATTAGGACCTTAATCTCTCCTCCATTGAAGCCAATGGAAATCATTTTGTGATTTCCTTGGGCAGACTGTGTGTGGCTTGTAAAAGGTCACACGAGAAATCACAGAAAAATTAGACCAAAAGTCCAATAACTTCTTGTTTATTCAGTAGAAGAATAACTGTCCCTATCCTGTGCCCGAATTCTTTATATCTGAATCCCTTTTCCTTAATGCAGTTTAGGGATATTCCGATAAATCTAGATATGTTAAGATTACATTTCCGTATCACCCCCATCTGCGTGCTGCAGCAGAAAGGACGTGGAACAACCGAACTTTGGAGCACTGCTATTTTTTTATTCAGGCCTAACATCATGGGTCTCCTCCCTGGGACCTGAGCTGGAGCCTTCACTGGTAGCGGAGGCTGAAGCTCCAAACAGATTCCGGAAGCAAAGATCTCTTGGGCAAGTTTCCTACAGAAAAAGCACAAGCCAGGCCCAACGAGCTGAAGAATCAAAGCCTTTGTATCCTATTTGCACACTCACACTTACTTTAAGCACTTTAGGACAACTAGAAGCCGCACCTCATGTCACAGAAATTAAATACTCCGATTCTTTGACGTAGTTAAACTTCAACGATAAGCTGCTCTGTATTGCTGAGGCTTTTCATTGAACTAAAGCATCTGGTTTTCAGAGAGACACGATGACATTGAAGAAGCCACAATTAAGCTCTTCAAACTTGTTATTTTAGAGGTAGTATTCTCCAAGGGCCTGATCCAAAGCAGTCTGTACTCAGTAGGAATCTTTCTGCCTCTGGGCTCCCTTGATGTTTTGCAAGATCCTCTATCTCTGGCAATATTTCAAGCAGTTTATTACAATATTCCATAATGCAATATGCATTGCTTGTGCGGCTAGAAACTTTTATATCAACAGTCCAGATAAATGCTGGTACTGCTATCATAATACACTTCAACAGAGGTAAGAAATATAGTGCTGTATTTACAAATTTGATCCATTCAGGGCCTAGGGCTGTAGTAACTTAGATATAAGAGCGTTTATGCACAGAATCACTGGAGCATACCCATGATTATTTATCAAGATGGGCTATGTATAGTGCTAGTATTATGCATTAGCACCTACTTGATATATCAGGAATAAACGTTTCACGAAAGAACACAAAGGACACTGGAAAGGTATATCACAAGCACAGTTTTATAATGAACCTATGGAATATTTATGTTGTACATTCCACATAAAATATGTGCGCGCTAGCCAAGTAAAGCCCTCCCAAAAACTAGGTAAGCAGGACACGTTTATAATGGCGATATAACTGAAAGAGCATTCCCAGACCTTTTATGAACCTTATGTTTTCTATTGGTGTTCCTTCGACTTATGTAGCAGTTAAAGGTCACGCCACAGCACGACTGAAAGAATAGATGTATTTTCATGATATGCAGAACAGACTTAAGTGTGGGTTTAGCAAACTGTAGTGTGCAGTGAGTGGCAAATGTATTATTCTACTGTGTCATATAAAGGATTATTTCAGGTGTTTGAAATAATGCATATAGTTAAAGGTTATGGTAGAATAACGTTAAAGAAATTCATTGTTTCTGGGTCTGATGGTAATATGAATGATAAAAAGGTGATGACTATTACAGCCTTGAAGCATTACAGTCATTTTGCTATGATAATAGTCCTCAGATTTGGTTATAGCCCTAATATGTTACCTGAAAGTTAAAATCAGATTCTCAGGTCTGTTGGCACCTAATGATTACTTATTGTCTAGAATGTAATTTCTGAAAGAAAATGAGAGTTGATCGTGAGGATAAATCCTGATTTCTTTTATCCCCCCCCCTTTTTTTTTCTTTAAGAAGAGCTAAAGATGGAGTTTGTATTTCACAGATGTAATCAATTTAGGATCATAATTTCTAGCTTGAAATACGCCAAGATAAACATCTCTCCTGCTCCATCCTTTATCTCTCTTTGTAGCAAATTATTATGGACCACGGGCAGGTAATGTTTCTGGTGTTAGAAGCAATACACCAAAGCTGTCAAGTGACTGAGGGCTTCAAACCAGACCCTGCGGGACTTGAGAACCCCAACAGATTGTTTTGGTTTTACTTTTGAGATACTTTAAACAGCGCAAAGGAGAAGTCGCAGAACCCTGTCCTGACTGTTAGCCTTGTCTGGGGGTTACAGTGTCTGAAGGACACAGACTCTAAGATGACTTTTCTCAAAGGGAAAAGCCTTCCCCTTCCCTGCTGAAGAACGTAGCAGGAGAAAGGAGTCAGGGTCACGTTTTTTACTCCTTCCCCACTACGCCAGGCTCTGTTTCAAACAGTGCCCATTGTCGTAATATTGGCACTTCACAATCCTTAATGCTTGCTTAATCCATCACTTTTAGGACTCTCAAATGAAGGACTCACTCTCTGTGGTCACCGCTACCAGTACAAACTACAAGATTGCAATCTTAACCATAACAAGGTCACGTACTAAAGCATGTATCTCAAGAAAGACTAATAATAATTTTCATTGTTTATAAAAACTATATAATAAAGTTTAGTAGTAGAAAGTAGAAGGGCTGGGAAAGTCAAGGCATTTCTTATGCATTTCTGATTCTCCCTCTGCAGAGAAACGCACACAAAATAGAAAGAAAAGGATGAGAATAATGTTCCAACTAAAGCTGAGCTGGTTCCAGACAAGCTGAAAAAGAAATGAAATGGTGTCACAATTATGACAATGCAGAATAGAAATTCAATATTTGTTCTGTGGTTTGTGCTCTGCTTTACTTTAGCAGACTAGGAAATGTTTGATTAAAAAGGGAGTAGTGTTCACAGGGTACATTATTCATTCCAAATTTCACTTTTGTAACTCAGGATAGTCAAATACATTTCTTACCCCAGAACCTGTCTGATGTCTCTGTGTTTCTGGAGCTTCACGTAGGTGATTGGAAATCAAACATTCAGGGGAGATACTGCAGTTAAGTATTAAACCTGACAGCTTTTATGTGTCTAGTACAATAATTGATTTCATGTTATGCTAACCTACTCTGCAGGTTAAAGCAGCGAGGATAGTTCCATTTCATATAGTAGTCACTAAATTATTATTTTTAAGGTTTTAAAAGCACTGAGGCAATTTACATTTCTATGTTCCTTTTTAAACACTTATATAGATGAAGAATACAGTGAACATGTGCACAGGCAAGAGGACAAATTCAACCCTGAAATTTCCTCTGAGGAAGAAAATTTAAAATAGTAAAAACATTAGTAAAATATTAAAAATAAGTTAACTTCTTGAAGGGAGGGGTTATATGTTTATTTTCTCTCTCTTTGTTCTGGTCCATTTACTACCTGCTTGTGCTTCTTGTTGGAGTGGGGACCTGGGGAGTGCTTGACAGGGGCAACAGTCTGAGCGATTTTTGGCATTTTGGAGTTTAAAGGCAAACAATCAAAAACTCTTTTAAGCAATATGGTACCCAAAATACATTGGTATAATGTCACTGCAGGCAAATTTTGGATTCATCAACTCTGTTCTTGATCAAAATGGTTTCAGAGAAGAACCGATACTTCTCCAATGTCCTCGGTAGCAGGGTTTTTCCTAGGTGATGCTCAGAACGGAGTAAACAGTTTATTGTAATGCCCCAAAGTGGAAATCAATCCGTATTCCAAAACACTGCTCTTTTTAAAGCACATGTATTAATATAAGGAAATAAAGGTGGGATTCACAGTGTTGTTGGACAAGATCAAAGTTGCACAGCTTTCCCTCTGCCTCAGATTCGTTTTGACCAGTCAGCAGAGAGATTAAATGTGGGTCTCTTTCTTTTAGGAAGGCTCCCTAAAGTGAAAATAAGGTGGTCTAGCTTGAACTGCCCTCAGTCTTCCCAGGTGTTACTGTTTCTCTTAAATACACCTGGAAAATACACCTGCTTCTTTGAGCAGCTGCTCCGGGCACTTGATTCACATCCTGATCTCACTCAACAGTCATCCATGTTATGCCAAGTGGGAAACTATTAACTTCAGGATTAATAATGAGATAATGTCTTTTTAGCTACTGTTACAAGTAATTGCCATGACCCAGGCCTGTTGAAGTAACAGAATTTCTACTTCGGTAAGGATCAAATCAGGCTGTACGTGGTCAGCGACCACTTCTTTTCCCAAGTAGTTTTCACTGTGTATTTATGGTGAGAAATGAGTGTCGCTTTCTTTTTGCACATTAGGACTGCTGAGCTGAAGAAAATGGGTATAACTTTTCTTTTAATTCTATAATCTTATTATCCTAGCTCAAATAAAAACTGATAATGAAATCTGAGGATATTGAGAACTTGGATTTTTTCCATTAAGTTTAACTTGGTTTTTTTTTTCAAGCAACGTGGTACTTACTATAGTCCAACTCTTTTTAAGACTATCCAGGGAAACATAAACCCTTGCAGCGAGCCATTTTCTGTCAAAATTACATCTGACCTGCATATTTTTGCAATTCTCTGATGCATTATACAGTCAGATCAGGTTGTTCCTTGACCAGTTGTTCACCCCTATCAATTGCATTAGCATTTAACCTGTCAGTTTAAATTACAAAGGTAACAAAGGTTTAGGAAGGTTACAGTAGATCCCATCTCACACAGAAATGTGGAAGAATAATCTTAAATCATCCTTCAATGCGAGTGTTATTTTTTCTCCTGACACACATATACTCACCTTCTAGAAGCATCACTGTAACTCTGGGCAACTTTTTGTGGTGAAGACTACATGAGATCAGCAAAGCATGTGAAAAAAGAGAAGTACTAGCATTAAGACAAGCCATGTGTATTTTATTTGAACTTAGATTGCACCACCTGTATCTTTACTCATTTCCTCTTCTATTCTCTATCCTTTTTCAGTGCTACATCTCCTCTTTTTCTCTCTTTAGAGATTCTGTTCTTCATTGTGTCTGATTAGTAAATTAGGTCCTATTCTATAGTCACATAAGCACATCATCAGCGGTTGGAGTCCTTTAAATCCTTAATCCTTTAGACTTGAAGATACCGTGTCTCCAAGAAGGACAGCCCAGTCTCTCCTCGAACCATCCATCATCCCGTGTTGTACCCTTATAACTCTACCACATCAGTTCCTATTGTTTGGGTGGCATATTAATAAAATACCATGATGTACACATAATCCAAGAATGCAGAATTTCTATAAAATGGCATCTAAAGTCAATGTAAAGGCGAGCCCAGACTAATTCCTCAATTGCTTTCAACCTCTAATACCAGCACGCTAAGACAAAAATCCATTCTTTTTCAAACGAGTGCGTATGCTCGGAAAAATCTAGAAATCTTATTCATTTCGCCTGAGATTTTTCATATTTCTACAATGATTTTATAACACGTGGGTAAATGGCAAGCTACCACTGGTCATATTGGGTTGTTCCAAGGAAGATCTGCCAATTGCCTCCCCTGGTGCGGCAGCGCCAGCCCTGCACGAACCCCAGCGCATCAGGAGATCAATGCAGGAAAGCCCTTTTCAGCTGGCTCATAGGGAGGGGTCAGCACATCGTCTATGAACAATGATGTCAGAATTCCAACTGCAGGTTGCCTGAATACAAATATGACATAATTCTTACCACATCTACCCACACCAACCTCTCCGTGCCCCTCAACATCAACACAAGCTGCTGAGTAACATAAAAGCCTTTTGCAATGATAAACGAGCACATGATGAGCCAAAAATACCATTGAATGAAGCATTGGAAAAAAAAACACAAACACAAAAGCAAAATCCTGACTCTGTTAAGCTGTAAATGCCATGATATTTCCTACATGTTTTCCTCCCTTTCTTACTAAAGGTGAAACAAAGGGCTTCTGACAATAATATTCATATGCACAAAGCTCACATCACAGTCATTCTGTCTTTTACCTGCACGAAACTGCATCATTAAGATAGTAAAGACACAATACTAAAGGTAAAGGCACATTGTGGCTGTTACCGAGTTCAGGAAACACAGTTGCATATTTCTTTTAATATATGTAGACATTTTAAAGATATTATTTTCAGTGTGTCCAGAATGCACGTTAAAAAAGCTCTAAAAAGAACAATGCCTGCCTGTATATTAAGTTGGAGCAATAGATAAATGCTAAAAATAATGACGTTGGAAAAATAGTTTAGGCGTATATCTTTGCAGGCTTGCACAAATCCCAACTTTACCGCATGCAGCTGTGCCACGTTAGCTGTGCCGTGATGAATGTTGTTTAATAAGCAGAAGAGCGGAGGCTGGCCTGCGCTTGGCTTGGGTGCCTTCGCTGCTGAAATTGGGATGTGCTGGTTTCAGCTCCCCAGACTGGGGGCAGCTGCTCCACCCTTCGCGCAGAAGAGGGCTGAGGCAGGGTTTGCATGCTAGACTCCGGGCGGGCCATTTGATTGCTATACTCATTTACATATGCAGATGTAGTTAAATGCATGACTGCTAGAAGATCGTCATGAGAAGCTACTGAGTCTCCAAATAGGAAATATGACTCCGTAGCAGTCAATATGGATTTCCAATGAGTGTCTGGAGCTACACAGGTGTCAAAAAAGACAAACTTTACAGTGACAGGACTGAATCAGACCTTATTGATGTAACTTACAATATTACTGCTCTTGAGTAAAGATGGGTAGATTACTCTAGAGTTGCATGCCAGGTTTTATTAAAGAGCGCATTGGGAACTGTCAGCCTTCTGAGACGGCTCTAATATCTGTACGCTCAGAAGGCTCTTATGGCCTTTTCCCAGAAACTCATATTCTGTTTTCAATACATATGGAATAATGTCAAGGAAAGAAACAAAAGGTGAAGTGATTTTCATCTTCAGTGCAACATTCACTACTCTAATAACACAGCTGTGGATTTTGCTACTCCTTGGACAGGGGCAGAGTTTGGATTAAGATTTTTTAGCCCCATCACATCTTCAGTTTGTAATAAGACCGATCTTAAACCTACCTGGTCCTAACTGTCTTAAATCTAACTGGCCAGCTGAGGCTATTTCACCAGAAGCAATTTCTCCACCAGACTGTTCTTCACAGACGGGGGAGACGTCCCCTGTGACTGAGGTGGGGGGAACTGGATAGAGACAGCGCGTTGATTCACTCAAAGAGCACACAGACATCAGAACAGATTTTCAGGTGTAAAACGCTCCAAGAAAAAGCAGATTTCATTTGACTGTCCTCTTTATAATTCCACCTCCCCTGCAATGAGTTTCTTTGGTGGATATATTTGAGAAGTACCCTTTTCATTTGAAAAGCCTTTTTGTTTTTGAAGAGTAGAACATTAAAACCATATGAAGTGAACTGGCTCCAGATTTATTTTTTGTTGCTTCATTGTAATTTCCTTCTTTCCCAAAATAAGCACTCAGGTATTCTCAAGAACACAACAGAAGCATGACGTTCAAGCAGGGAGGCAAAACTATGATCAAATAACAGAGATCCACAGTCTTTCAGTCAGCACTTGCATTCATGTCCCTGCAGCCACCATTAAGCAGCCAAAAACAAAATTAATTAAACTTTGTTCCTAATCTTTACATTCCAGAGAAAAAGAAAATAAAATCATAACTGACAAAAACCCAAATACAGAAGTATTTAAAAGCTGTGTTATCATATTTTGACTATGCCGATATTGCGTCTTTGACCATCAAGAATTGCTGTCCCCTAATCAGGGAACTCTTCATAAGAAAGGAGGAAATACTTCTCTCATCCCAGATAATATCCTGGGACATTCCAAAGGAAAACGAGCATTTAAATATAGCACAGGCCCTATAGAAGCAGGTCGTCGGGAGTTGTTAGAGGAGTGCACTACTGCATTGTAATATACTTAATTTCTTGGGTGAAGAGAGCACTGCTGAATCACAGGCCATTTACAGCTTATTTAAATATCTATCTCTGGCAAATGCATGTGGAAACACTCCCATATCTACATTTGCAACTCCAACTTTAACTACTGTTTCTAACATTATGTATTCATAAATAACATCCTAAATTGTTTAGTTTCTTGCGGCATAAACCCAAATGCAGGCCCCGGTCCTACCAAAAATAAACCCTAACACCATTCGGTATGTTTTCCCAATGAATATTTATAGTAGTGCAGGTGTCAGAAACTCTTTTCAGTGAAAAAAAACCCCCTTATTCAGGTTTTATTGATGTAACTCACGATATTACTGCTCTTGTACAAAACAAGGTCACACTGAAGCTATATGTCAGACTTCATTAAACTGTGTATTGGGAATTATCAACTGGTGATGCTCGCTGACCCGAGCATCTTGCAGTTCATGAATGTTAGCCAGGCTTTCTCATGCCACACATTTGCAACATGTTTGCGCAGTCAGCTAATCAATACTGGTAAGAAAATGAACCAAAAATTACCTGACTGTCATTAGCATTGCAATATTGCAAACTTGATGATGGTGTCACCTGTGAGTATAGCTTGCACCTCCACTTGCTAGTTTCAAGTCTTTCTTCTTCTTGATATATAGCAAGCATTTGAAAAGAAAGCATTCTTGCCTTACCCAGGAAAAATAATCCCATTTGGAGGTTGTTATCTTTTAGCAGAAACCATCATGGATCAGGAAGCTGGTCTTTGAAACTTCCAGCAAAGCTGAGAAATTTCCACCAAAAAAAAAAAAAAGTTTTTGTTCCAACTACATCCCCTGCCCTTCCCCCAGAAAGCTTTAGAAAGAAACAAAAGAAAAAAAAGTTCCCAGTTTCCTCTATTTCTTAGTCAAGATGCGTTTTCAAGATAAATGAAATTAGCTCATGTATTCGATATGGCGCACATGCACCATTTATGGTCTGCAATCAAGCTGCAAGCTGTGGAGTTCAGTGCCACTGTCTATCATGAAGTCAAACTCTGAGGCTAAATAACTTAATATCCTTAAATTTTGTATCCACCATATATTCATGCTTTGGAGAGCAAACGCCTCAGCTGAAGGCTCCGATGTAATTTGTTTGGAGTGCTGACCTTCCTTTGAAGTATTACTAGTATCTGTCACTGTTATATTCATGATAGTAGATGAGATTTTCCAGTCCTTGTTGCCTGCGTTATCAAATTGCTTAACTTAAATATTTAAATGGAATATGGCTTTGCATTTTTACTGACATACAGAGTAATTCAGACACAGGGCTTTGCAGTACAGCAGAGGGAAATACTTATGAAGCTGATGACTCACTGAGATTTCTTCTGCAGTCTTGGTGTGTTAATGTACAACAGGAGAATTCCAGCCAGATACTACACTGAAAACACGGAGAGAGAGAGAGATCATTTTCACTTACCACCTGGAGAGCTCTAGGGCTGAGGAACTCCTCTGAAACAAAAGCCCATCCTTGTTTTCTCTATGTTATTTTACATCACACTTTGTTAGACTCATGGCATTCATTTTTTGTGTGGTTGGTTTTGGTTTTCTTTTCCTGATGCATACGTCTGATAACTGCCAGAACTGCAAAGAAGATAAGGAAAACAAAAAAAACTATAATGATGATCAGAGACTATCCGAATCCGGTAAACAAATGGGTATTTCCCAGGCTTGCCTCTCAATCCTAGAATTAATGTAATCTAATTATTTTCCTAATACTGCTGGAAATCCAAGGTTCCTGTAAGCTTGAGAGCCTCCTTGTGCTGAAATTCAGTGGGAACTGCTAACCTGCTTTCTGTAGATGCCTCTGAAGAGGCCAACTTGAAATTAGACACAAATATTAAATATTTTAAAAGTGATTTGGGATGTCTCAGTTGAGAGGTGCCTATCAAGTCATCCAAAAGGTTTTCTTCCCTTATTCCCCCAAAAACTGTGGGCAAAGATGATTTTCTTTAAAAAACATGGCCACAAACAAATTTGCTCAATATTTTAAAAAGAATCATGTTCTGGCAACATTCAGAAAACCACAGCTCATGTAACAGAGCTACATTGCTTGTTGTATATGCAACAAAGACGTTTCAAACTGACATACGTTTGTATGGCTTTAACTAATTAGGTGAGGTTTATACCTATTAGATTAACCAATACAAAACACTGTGTGAACCCCCTTAATTCAATTCTAATCTGCTTTTATTTGCTTTGGGAAATGTACAAGTAGAAACTCAATTAAGGAAAAATACCCCTGCTACTCCACTATCTGTCTCCAGCCGATAGCTTTTCACAAACTTAAGTAAGTGGGGAGGGAGATTCAAATAAATAAAACCTCCTTATTTAGACAAAAGCACTATTAACAGTGCTAACTTTCTATTAACATCTCTCAGAGAAATAAGAATAATATTGGGGATAGAGAACTGATCAATATTCCCCTCAAAGTAGACTGGTTAAGCGCACTAATTGTATTAAAAAGTCTGAACATTAGAGTCTCAATAGCAAAGCAGATGTTTTGTACTCGCCAGCCTGCCAAGGTGGGATATTTCCGTGCACTCTACCGGGCCTCCGTTACAGACTGAAATTCCTGGGAGGGTCATGCCCAGCACAAATGAGAGGCCACACCAACTTTTCCTCTGTCCAGGTATTCGCAAAGTACAAAACTCACTCTTAAGCATCCTTTCCCTTCAACCTCAGGAGCTGTAGCTTCCATCACCAGCTTCTGGTACACGTTCCCCATGGTCAAGGTCACAGTTGTCCTCATTTTAGTAATGATCTTGTGGTGCTGAAGATCTGCTCTGCTGTGTTTTAAATATAAAGAAGGTAGCAGGCAGAGATCGCAGCAGTGTATGTATGTGTGCACGTTTGGGCGTTCCCTCCTTGTTCACTGTTCAGCAGATTCCCATTCATTAGAGGCAATTGCCCAAAACCAACAACCGCTGCGCTCGTGTTTATTAGAGGTAGCCACAACACTGTCTTGTCACATTCAGTCAAATATTTCTTTATTGCCTCATGTCAAGTTCTGTTTGTGTATTGTCAATCTAACAACCACTCCGGAAACGTGAGGAATGGGCTTTGCAGAGAGCTCTCTCCAAGCCTGACATTTGGATGGGTGTGGAAGGCACGTGCTTGGCATGAAGCTTGCTAGCTGGGATTTGGAACTGGATGGAGGAGCTAAGCAGCTACCCCATCGCCTTCAACTAAATGTCCGGCTGCACGGCTCCCAGCAGTGTGGTGGGATTCTAAAAGGGGCTGTCGAGAGGATGCTCAGGTGGCTGCCACACCAGGGAGGGTCTCAGTGGGATGCAGTTACACATCCCAGAAAGGGTTGTGCGTCCAGCCCCAGAAAGGCAAGAGGCCGTGATGCTGAATATAACCTGGTGCATCCCAAAAGCCTGCTGATAGTATTGTCAGGGAGAATATAGTTTTAGAAAATGTATTTACAAAAAATAAGTAAGCGTCAGAAATACCACGCCGTTAATCTTTACTAAAAATACCCGTTATTTGCAAGAGAAGAAAGACGTTTACATTGTGAACTACAAAGCGGTTACAGGAAACTCTTGGATTTCTTGTCAGCGTACAAAGCTTAGAAATAATATTTTGCTGAGCTAAATGTCTTTTATATTTGCTTTTTAAAATAGTAGCTACTTTATATTTTAACTATGACCTTTCCATCTGTTGGGTCAAGGATATCGGCTGACCATGGAGTTCAAAGTGAAATAATTCCCAACAGACACTGCGTTTTATTTTTTATAAAAGACAGCTTTAGTCTTTGGCTCCTAGTCAATACTAGGAGTTACTGTGATTCTTACTTTTTGCTAAGGAAAAATGAATAAGCATATCTTTTCCCTGAACTGTAAGTCTCTCTCTATCCATCCGTCTCTTTCCTACAGCTAATACTCAGTCTAACCTAAACACAGTCGCCGTGTTGGCAATACAGACTTTAGAATAATTACAGCCACAAAAGCCTTAGATGATTTTCCTGTGGAGTATGGCAGTAACGTGAAAGGAAAAACCGTAGCTCTGATTACTCAGTCTATTATTAACATTATGGGTTTACTGAGAAATTTAGTGGCACTGTCACAACGCAACACTGACATATATGTCACAATAATACCGTCATACCTGGTGCACGTACCAAATGCAACTTCTGGAAATGTTTGAGTAATCTCTGCTCCGCAAAATGAGGATAACTCCTGTCACAGCAACTTTGGTGTTACCTTCTTTTTCTTCTCTTTCTCTCTTTCTTTCTCTTTCGCATTGAAAGTTAGGCAACAAATACTGCCAGGGAGGTTTAAGTTGGCCTAACTGCGAGGCCAGTTCAGACCATGGCATCTCCATCACTAGCATTTAAGAAAAGGTTGGACAAACGGCCATCAAAACCATCACAAGTGTGGCTGATCCATCCCGGGGGCAGAGGACAGTTAATGTGTGTGAAGTTTCTAGCTACAGCTAAAAAAATGTCTTTTAATTCTGACTCCTGTTTTTCTCCCCAGATGTATCTGCCCGGCAGCCCCCGTCAGAGGCCAGCGCGGGGCCGTCCCCCGCAGGATGCCTGCAGACCTGGGCGTCCACCCCTGCTCACCCCAGCAGAAGGGAACCAGGTTAGAGAGCCACTGGGGCAAAATCTTCTATGGCAAGACCTAGTCATGTTGTTTATCAATAAACGTCTAGCTGCAGATTTTTAAAAGGTGTTTAGATACCTCTAGGCTCTATATAAGTTTCAGAGGTACATAAACACCTAATTGCATTTACAGACTATCACCCTTAAAAATATTCCCCTGAGTCCGGCAGACCTGGGGCTCTTCAGTACTTGATGGCATTGATTTCTGTATAACCTTAGAGGGCAGACACTTTACTCTCTTGTGGAAGGTAAAATACAAAGAAACTAAGGAAAAAAACAGGAAAACTTGTGAGAAGAGGCAGAGGAGGTAAGGCAGTAACTTCTGTGCAGGTGAAACCATTCTGCTGAATCTAGTTCTCTCAGGCAGAACTGAAGTAGATGAAACACATGTTGGCATCTTAATGCTTAGTTTTTCTTTCTTCCCTTTTCTTCTCCATAAAATGAAGGAAAGTATTTCCTCTCCCATCTTAGATCTATCCATCAGAAAACAGATCAGTAAAGCTGTAGCGAAAAAAGAATAATGTTTCCAAAGCAATAGAAATTCTTGAAGAAGTACCTATATATTTGCTTGATAAATTATTTCTTCATTTCTATATTCATACAAAGCACATGTATTTTCACGCACCATTGAACAGAGAAATACTGTAAATTTCCATAGAAAGCTGCTATTAGGTTATTTTTCTTTACTGAAGTTATTTGCTGTGGCTTTTCAAAGCGTAGTAGAAAGCCTTGCTATCATTCCTGCACCCTATTGAGTGCAAGTGCAAATTAGTTTTTAAAAATTTATTTAATTGGAGATAGTTTCAGATTTTACTTAAAATAAAGTGTTTACCTAAAGTGTTTTCTCTGAACCAGACTGTGTTTTCAAACTAACTCGACAGGATCCTGATATTACAGTAATGCAAATCTCAAGCAAAGTCATTACTAGAAATGGATCGATATCAATTTATCCCGAAAATGTGACATTCAGTAGGACTGAGGCACAGAGGAGACACTCAGGAAGATCCCAGCAAAGCTAAGCAGGACCAGGGATAGGCTGGCACACGCTGACCAAGAGCTGAAAGACAAGCAGGAGCCCAAGCTCGATTCTCTGGCACAGGGTGATGGAAGCCAGCTGCTCCCAGAAAAGCAAAAGACACCAATCAGAAGACACCAAGAAGGAGTAAACCAGGCTTTTAATGCCTTCTACAATGAGATGCTGATTTTTTCACCCAAGTTTTCTATAAGCAGGGGTTGGGAGGGTATCAGCAGCGTGGCAGCATGGCAAGGAAGTTCCCCGCTGTGTGTACGTTGTGTTTCCTTCTCCCACAAGTTTTCAACAGTTTGCGGAGAGGTCGTGTACGAGACAGGGTGTAAATCTGTGATCTCACATTTCCACCCACCAACACCCCCGCTTCTTTTTTTGTCGGGTCAGTCAAATTAATTGGTTTCAACTTTTTTTTAAGTAGAAGTTCATTACAATTTTGAAAAAATGCCATCACAAGAAAAAGCACAATCTTCGGTTAACAGTGTCAACCCGCTATTGCACGTGCTTCTTTTTCTTCTTAATTGGGTATGTTGAATGAAATTCTGCTTAGCAAACAGATTTGATTTTGGCAAATCAGCATTGTTTTCCAGTGGGAAAAAAAAAAGTTGTCAAGAAATTCCCAACCATCTCAAATAATTTCCCAGATGTGGCAGCAACTTAATAAAGTCATAGCCTATTTAAAACTACATTCTTGTATCTTTTAGGTCTTCCTGAAGTATCAAGGGACAATCAGTCACCACTTGTACTCAATAAACGAGGAGATGGTACTACAGGAATCGATGCAGCTCTGTAGAGATTTGAAAGATATGCATATATTGGAGAAAGCAGTAAATAAAAATAAAGTATCACTGGAATTTAATTTAAGCATCCAATGGGTGAGTTTCTACTTGTGTGCATATATAAATAACTTAGCCAAAGGAAAGGGAAACTGGTAAACTTAGCAAATATTGACTAACATACAAAAAATAAGGCTAATGTCATCAAGTTATACTCTGCTATTCTCATTCTGTATTAATTGACATAAAGGTCCTTGCTGATTGGATGCAGATAATTCTGTCTCTCCGCTCCGTGGAGAAAAATCAATTTGAGGATATTACAGACAAAACCAACATTTTCCCACTATAGTACCAGTGTTTACTGCACATCCCAAGCTTCGTTGTCATCCAGGTAAATTTGTGTTTCCAAAGGTAACAGGGGTGTCACTGGCACTGTCAGCATGCAAAAAGTATTAGGAAAAATATTGTCTCAATATTGAGCTTATACTATTACTGGTAACATTTCTAAAGACTTCTTGGACAACTCAAAATTAACACTTCTTCAGTCTTCTTAAATTATCGAGCATTATGAAAATAGACAAGGTCATTGTTTTATCTGCAATAAAGTCAAAGGAATTGCCAGAGATACAGCAAGAGTATTACACATATAGTTACCACTGTGGTAATTTATTCAATAAAGGTCTCATTTAATTATACGAACCTATTACACTGCGTGATGTGTGAAGCATGATTTATACCTCAGACGTAAATATTCAGAAAGAGGCCTCCCATAATGAAAGCAGCTCCTCGCTGGTCTCCAGTTGTTTCACGTCACAGCGCCGATATGAGAGGAGGGGATATCGGCTGGTCACGACGCCTCCGGGTGGTCTGTGTGCCCCATGATTTACAGCCAGAAAAGAAGGTGGGTGATGCAGCGTGGTCTGAAACCACGCTGCAAACCTCCGCCAGCTATCCCACGGCTCACAACTGGGAGCCGTTCTTCACATGAACGCCTCACAAGTCAGCACTCAAGGCAGTGATCAGTTTGGAAACACTTCATGTCATCTGCTGGAAGCGTGACTGATGTCTCCTGGCTCTTCAAGAGCGTGGCCCTCAGCCACCAGTTGCAGACACGACGGTGAGCTGTGACATATGATCTATGTTACATCCTCTTTCTACGTTACGCTCACCAACAAACACTGACAAAGTTGAAATGGTAGAAATTTGTCAGTAAGCCTGCCCTCTTTCTGCCTCCATCAGGAGGCTGCAACTCAAATAATTAGTATGAACCCATACTGGTTTGCACTAACTTAGAAATAGAGAGAATCTTTTTCTCATAATGTGGAAAAACAAATATTCCTCACGCTTGCAAATAAGTTGTTTCTTATTGGTATGATATTCCACACCTGTACATGCTCATAGCTGCCTGCCCGCACTCACTGCCCTCCCTGCTCTTCCTCCCCTGCCCTTGGGTCATCCAAAAGCCAACTGAGATTCTGCACAAAGCTTTTAACTCCCACAGCTTTTAAAGGGAGAGATATTTAGAGCTGTAATAAGTCACTGCCTCTGCATGAACTGTACCTGTGCTATTTTAATACCAAAAGCAGGGCAAATCACTCTATTACTTAAGTCTTTTCCTCCACTCATCTCAGAGCTTTCACAAAAAACAGCACAATGAAGCAGTTTACATTTGAACACAACACATTTTTCAACATCCACGTCTCAGAAAACGCTCACTTATTTTATCACAAATTTAAACAACAACAAAAACCTCAAACTCAGTCAAACCTAGCCGTGTCAAGCCTGACAGACGTTGATGACACTCATAAAAGGCAGAGCTTTCTAAAGAGACATCTTCTTGTGGAAAGTGTTAGCCAATTGATAATACAGGTAATATTCAGCACTCTACATCTATGCTGATATATAAAACTGCTGTCAAAGCTGCTGTCTTTATTGACATCATCGTGAATACTTTGCTCCCGAGGTAAAGACATTATTGTCAGAAGTAGCTGAAAACATCACAGAAGATATTTCTCAGTTTAACTATCTAGAAGTCTGTTGTTAGAAACTCTTCAGGATTCCTTAACATCAGAACAAGACTGAAGGGATCCCATGCACAATAGCACGTCTCACTTAAAATCTTCAAAGAGCATTTTAACTGGAAAAAACCCACTGGGTTGGTGAGGCCAGTGACTCCAGCCACGGGCTAACCCAGCTCTGAGTGCCCCCACCATGTCTCACACCTCATGCACAGACCTGGCTGAGGGTCACACGGATTTAGAGAAATAAATCCAATTGCCTACGAACCACTACTGTTACACCCTGAAAACCTTGCTGACGTTCAGATGGGCACTGCTTAGGGACATCCGTGGAGGTGCAAAGCACAAATCCCACTGTGCCCATTGCTGTGCCCGTTGCTACATTCTTCTTCACTATACGCTGAAAATAATACCAAAATAAAAGGAATAAACCATTGCCTCCCTCAGCACTGGCCTTATTTAACCTTGCTATAATTTGACAGTTAAAACAAGTCACTGAAGACCAAATCTACAAAAAGATTCCAACAGTTTCCCATCTAAAAAGATTTCAACAGTTTCCCACCTAGTGGAATCAAAACCCAGAGATGCTTCCTCAGGGGCAATGGTTCTGTCCTGTTGCAGCCTCAGCTGTCCCTAATGACCCTCTGCCCCACTCAGGGTCCGAGGCGAGCACACACCGGCACCGTTTTACCCCATTCCCATCCCCATGACATTTTATCCCACTCAGCTCTTGCCTCTAATCTAATTTGACTGAGATGGAGAAACCTCACGCTCTCTAGAGATCGATTCTCCGCAAGCGCAGCACATAAATGAATATTTTACAAGTCATATAAATGCAGCCCTTTCCATTTTTCTTTTCCACTTCTGCTGGATGAAGGCAGACGCTGGTACCAATTTACGGCGTTAAACTCTCATCTCAGGGGCAGGCAGAGATTCCCCACGATCCAGCCAAGCCCCTCACCAACGTACCCCTTCTATGGACCAAAAATAACATAAGCTGCTCTTTAGTGTGTCACTTCTGACATCATTTTAACTCCCACTCAGCTGCAACAGTTGAGTATTAAAAATATATAATCTCTTTAGAAAAAGTCTTCCTGAGGTCCTGTGTGTCAGAGGTCTACAGTGACCTCTTCATTGGTAAAAAAAACAATCTGCATCAAAACAACTGATGCGTGGAACCTTCTTTAATACGAAAATGCTCTCTACGTATGGTTACATCCTTTAGCACCTAGTGGTCAATAACTTACGCGATGTACCTTAAATGTGGCTATAGGGAATTAACACTTGACACCTGAGGATCCACCGCAATAGCCCTACGCTTTTGACTTCAAAGGCAACAGAAGAGTAATATTGAGATCAAAGACTTCCAACACAATTACAGTTTTTGAAGTTTGCAAGCCATAGAAATTGGAGGCATTTTGGTTCATTCACTCTTGTCGTTTTCCGAACTCCTGAATACTTTGAGTCTCTGTTCAAACTTTTGATGCAAACTAATGTTTTGATGCACAAGGATCTGAAGATGCCTGGGCATTCCAGATTAATCCATGCTGACAGCAAGGGCTCTCTTTAGCGTTCCCGCGACTGTGCAGATTTGCACAGTCAGTTTGCAAGGTTTGAAAAAAAACCCACCTCTGCTGTATGTTCTGACGAAAAGTAAGCTCTGCTACCTGGGGCAAACACTATCTGTTCAAATATGCATATGTAGAAGGCTGTATTTTTGGATGAGGCATACAAAAATGTAAAAAGTTGTTTCTACATTTCACTGCCAGCAGAACAGTTCACCTTTGTGCACCCTCTGATAGACATAACAGCAGCAGGTCAATTAAAATTCTAGGTTCCTTTGCATGCTGCTGTGTTCTGCCATTTTAGGTTCCTCTTCTTGCAGTTTTATTCCATTGGTACCTGGTTTATGAATGTATGTGATCATTCGGTCATTGCCATCATTGGCTGAGTGACACTTTTCCATCCACAGTTGCATGGGACACAAATAAAGGTCTAATGTTACTCTTAAAACCTTAACCAAGGAATACTCCCGGTCCAACTTTCATTTACTTCATAGATAAAATACAAATACTAAGTCAGACACTCGGAAATGTCCCGCTGCCCTGTGACAGACACACAGTTGCCCATTTCCTGGTACGTACGTTTCTGAAATCTCTTTATCCTTCTCTGTATTTAAGCAATATTTTCCTCTTGCTCATCTATATGCTTTTATCAGTTTCGGTTATCTTGCTTCTTCTCGTGAAAATTATCCAGATTGCTACATGGTGGATAATTTCAAACAGCCAATTTTGCTTATTTTGAAAGTCAGTAGTTTTGTGGGACAATATTTTTAAGTTCTTGCTGGACAGCCATTCGTAACCCAACTCTCCAAGCCACAATGAATACTCTATCCCTTTCGTCAGGCCCTGAATGGAAGAGTAGACACTGTTTAAGGCTCACCTATGGCACAGGCTCAATCATACACCCAATAATTGCTCAATTACCATGACAACACATCTATGCTTAATATTCCAAACTAACCATACAACTTCAGTAGCAGACCTTTTAACCAGCCCTTGCAATCCATATAGTTTAGTGACCCAAAGTCCTATCAGAGAGTGCTGCAAGTAAAACCTGGCCAGGTGAAATCCCACGTGAAAAGCAAAATACAGGCAAAGCCCGCCGCTAGCCAGAGTGGCAGCCCCTCAGAGCCTGGCCACTCAGGAGAAACTCAGTTCTTCTGGAGTTTCTGGAGACTGTGAAACAGAAAAGTTGGCAGTGCTCTTTGTGCATGGGGATTCCCAAAAGTTGCATTATGTTACATGCTTAGGTGTTCAGCTTGGAAACTAAATTGCTTATCCTTATAAAAGAGAATCTTTGGATGTGGCAGTGCACCATGTTAACCCCATTTGTCCAGAAGACGGTCCTGGGCAGGTAAAGTGAATATAAGTCTTGGCAATACTCCCTATATCTGGGGGGCTAAAGTGGAGTAACATCCTCTTTCTGCACTACAGAGTCCTTATAAAACAGGCTATACGTAGCGATAAATCTGTTTGTTTTTGTTATGGTTCTCCCATCACTCTCCGACTGCTTCTTCTTTCTCTTTAGAAGCACTTGATTGTACCATTCTCTGTCTGTTTTCAGCATCATAAAATGAAATTCACCTCATTGATCAGAAGATGACCTCTATCCAGTGCCTCTTAGATTAGAGATAACAGCAGGCTGCTGTCTAACTGAGAAATAATTTCTTCAGCTCCTTCAGCTCCTCTTTATTATGATTGCTTCCTAACATATCACTTAAAAACTGGAATGGAAAACAAATGAGAATATCTTCTCCCAGTGTTTGTATTTGACTTACCAACAAACACACACACATGCTGCAGCACACTTTGCTTTAGAATAATTCATTTTTTCTGTGGAAGATGAAGAAAATATTTAGCTGTAGATAGATGAGCTGAAGAAAGGGGTAAAACCGCATTGATATATGACCTACTTCTTGTTAAAAGGCTTCATGCTTTAAAACAGGAAAAATGGTAGACGTACATTCATGTGAAATTTAAACTGTGCATATTCAGGAACAGGTTTTTAAATATCAGCATTAAAGATCACGTTAGAATATATTATCACATTCTGCACTGTAGCATGTGTTACATATTTATAACAAGGAAAGCATGAAAGACTAATCATACACTATGAGTAATGCCATGTTTTTACAGTGAGATTTGCAAAGCCTTTTCCCAGACACTCACTTCTGCTGGGGGCAGGAGAAGGGAGAGGTTCCTCCACCACTGACCATTCCGCTGCTCAGCATCTGCTGTGGGATGGTCCCACTCCGAAGGTGTTCGGCGTACAGTGACATTTATCTGAAAATAGGCATAAATACGTGTATTAGTTCATCTATTTCAGGCCTATTGCTGAGCTGGAGGACAGGTTCCAGTTGGCAGCAAATACCGCACTTTGTTCCCAGGGCCCTGGGCCCTATGGCCTTGGCTACATGATGGGATTTCTGGAGGGCTTGTCAGCACCACTAAAGCCTCTCAGCTTCACTCTTACCATCCTTCACTTCACCGTGTTGAAGAATGCGCTCTTTAGAAATAAAATGAACTTTGCTTTTTCTTTTCCCCCAACAAAACTTTGAGTGCCTCAAACACTGGAATGGCTTTTTGACAGCTGACCTTATTTTATCAAGTAATACATCACCAAAGCAACACAAGTCTGATAACGTATTACACTAGTACAGATGAAATTCTACACAAATATATCACCCAAGTAATGCTGGTTTATGATCTGTTTGCCCTAATATCAGCTACCCTGCAGAAGGCCTTTCTAGTGTATTGGGCTTTTCTTGCTTTATTTAAGTAGAGGGAACTTTTAGAAGATGGAGAATAGAAAGAAAATGGGTTTCTTTCTAGCTGTGGTGTGTACCACTGCTCCTTTCACGTGATGCAACAAAAGCTGTGACTGAATAGTCTATAAGGCCAACAAAAATTAAAGTTGCCTTCCTTGCTTTGCTCAGGGGAAACTCGTGCTGTAGCCCACTCTGGGAGGTCCCAGCTTGACGCGGAGAACAGGGACTTGGTGCTGTTTGGATTCTCTGTGAGGCTGGAAAGGCAGCACTTAGCCTCTGCAGAGAGATGCCCTCGGTCTCGGGCATCTATTGTGCTGCAAGAAATTTAGACTAAGATTACAAGACTGAGCATGAAAAGTAGTGGTTCTGCAAGAAAGGGACCTGTTCAACAGGATACAGGATCAGCTACAACAGAGATTGCCCATAAAGCACATCTACACCAGTACATGAAGGACAGCCTTGAAAAACTTCGATAAAAGATCTACCACAAACTCTTTGTACTTCGCTGGCCAGTTGTGAGTTCTAAACAAAATTTAACATGCCCAGGCTTCAAGACTAAGAGCACATTCCCAGGAGAAAACAGCAGCTATTGCTCAAGGTCAGTGTCGCAATCACAGCGTTGTGGAATAAAAGTCTGAGCATCTCCTAGCTAGGAAAATATCATCTGGGAATCACCTCTGTTTTGTCAAGAAGAAAGTTCTTGGAATAGGGACTCTGGGGGATGCACTGGGACTGAGGCCTTGCTGTAAACTCATCCCCTGACATCGAACTGGAATAATAAAATTGTTAATTCAGAAAACTTGTTCAGCACAAACTTTCTGTATATTCTAATTTAGTATCACTAAATTTCTCAAGTGTCACCTCATAAAAAAAAAACAAAACAGATGGGATGTTTGGGTTAGTAACACCGCTGTTCCCCTTTGGGTGCCAGGAACCCAAATCCTCTGATGGCCAAAGCTGTTTTGAGATGGTTAATCCATAAGGCATGCAACACACTGCAGCGCAGAGCCTGCCATTGTTTCAATTTCATCTGTTCTGTGATTTTCAAAACTACTGAAAGCACACAGATAGGTTGACAGATACATTTGCTATGTATTATTGTCTCTGCAATGCTAATATTGGCTGTTGCCTGACATTTTATATAACAACATTTATATAACCAAAGTTCCTGTAATTTCTAAGTTATCTGATGCACCACAAAATTTAAAGCCAGCGATTCCATTTTCTTCACTTATCAACTTAAAGCTCATGATGAATCAAGTAATATCAGAGAAGATAAATTATGCTGCTGTTTTTTTTACAGTTTACATCCCTGCAGTCGATGTACCTCATGCAGGAATTGACCTTTGGAAGAACTATAGCAGCACATTATTTTTGCAGCAGTAAAATTGATGGAAATTGATGATGCCTGAAAAACACACAATTATAGTGTCTTGATTAAAAATGGAGCACATTTCAATGAACTTTTTCCCTTCTTCGCATGATTATGATACACAAGTACTAACATTAATGGTATTTTTTTATATAATGAACCATAAAATTACAGTTGGCAGTCAAGAGCACTCTAGCAGATAAGTAAGGCAATTTTCCTCATCATTTTTCCCTTTGTTGTCAATCTTGTTGCATAGCCCATTGCCTTTTCAATGAGCTGTAATGTGAATATTCAAGATCTTGCTTTTCCCCGGTGTATAGATTCCAGTTGAAATAATTCAGTTTCATGCCACCCATTTTAATAGGTTTTATTAAGTAAACTTAATATTTTTAGGTTTTCCACTGGTACTAGAATTTGCCTGCACATTGACAAAAAGAAAAATGGCATTTAAATTGTACAGGTTTCATGCAGATCAGCAAAAGTGCTTTTGAGCTTGCTGAGCAAACATGCTTAAAAGTTTGTTTTTGATTTTGCTCTAATACTGTCTTTCTCTTTGTACAGGAGGTTTTACAAAGTTTAGACATGTTTGAATACTTATCCACGTAAGTATGACAATCCAATTAACTATCAGTTTAGACTGAACTGAGTTATAAGAAACATACGTTATAGCTATTAGCTCTCATATTAAGGCATTTTAGGAAGCATTTACTTCATGCTATTTCCAGTTGTCTGGCAATTTACAACTCTTGATGTAAATTACAGTTACTGCAGTACGAGACCCAAGTAAGATGTCACATGGCCTCATCTATGTCTTACATGGAATAAAATGGCAATAAAGATTAATATGTTATGTAGTTTGGAGCTGGAAAAAAAAAAGATGTGAAGTGCTCTTGAGGGTAATTATCATTCTCACTTCCCACTAGGTGTAAACAAGCGGCTATCAGCTCTTAATCACAGCTCTCTCCTGCTCCAGCGGGAGGATGAAGTCTGGGCTCCATTGATGACAAAAAGTTGGTGAGTGTGACCTCCTCCACAGCTTGCAGTACTGGGTGAGAAGGATCCTTCTCATAAGTTCAAAAACATTAATTTTCTGTCCCTTTAGCTGTAGGATTTGCTCAGAGAGCTTAGCAGCCAGGGAAAGAGATTATGTAGATAGCTCAGGCTTGATAAAGATCGACACTTTATTGTCACAGTAAGTGAAGAGTCATGAGAAACTCATCTTCTGGACATGCCCAGGCCCTGTGCCATCTGAAAGTCAATCTGATTTCAGGCTGTTGTAAACTGCCAATTGTTTCCTGATTCTCACTCATATCTTTCCTGATCACCTTACTAACCTTCCTTTATTATTTGTGATTCACCAAGGGTAGGTGTTCTTTCTTCTTTAAGATGCTGGTGGGCTTTTATATGACACCTAGCAATCCCTAAGAATAGTAATAGCACAAAGAGACAAAAAGATGTTTAGGAACTCTGTTCCTAACCAATAACCATCATTACAAAAGGCTACCCTAAAAGTAGCAACCAGTAACTCCCTGTTACAGTTCATCATTCAACCCCTCTGCCAAGCAGGAGACTCCGCCTCCAATCTCGGAGTTATTCCTGGCTTCACAGGAATAACTCACTCAACAGTAATTCCAACGAAATTTTATTATCTTACAGTTTTACTTTTCCCCCCCAGACTATGAAGCCAGTAACAGCAGTCACTGCCACTCAAGAAAAGCAAAATCAACAACTGTAACTTGGGTATTGGATAATGCATTATCCAATTTCATTAGATAATGAAATCCCCACATTTGTGGAATAGTTGTAGTTCATTTCATGACATCTGCTTGCAGAAGTCTAGGAATTTACAAGACAGTGCAGGTCAAGAGTGTTGTTAAAAGAATTTTAAAAATTCAAGCATTTCATCAAACGCAGATTGTTCTATTTTTGTAACTTCTACTCAGTGAAGATAAGTTATCATTACGTCTTGTTATGTTTTGTCAGATCAGCCTACGCCAAGAGATGAAGTACCATACAGGTAAATAATCTATGAAACAGTAGTCCAAGTTAAAGGAGGTGACCCTTATTTTCATTTTGGATGTCTATCATTATATGAAAAACAATGCTTATCCTAGGGGGAAAAAAAGGCCTCCTAAGACCTCCTACATGGCTGCTTTAAGTTTCTTGCGATGCTCAATGTAACTAAATTTAGGGCTACATTCTCTGGTATTTAAACATATTGAATTCTCATTGACTTCAGTGGGAGTGTTATTCAGTTAAAGACTGCATTACTTCAACTATTTTATTGAGCTCTACTTGAATAACCACACATAAGTCCACTGGCTCACAAAGATGTCTACAAGTACAGGACAAAAAAAAAAAAAAACAAAAACAGGAAAGAACCAACTTAACCACAAATTTCTAAAGAACTGAAAAGAAAAATAATCGGTAAACTGCAAATGAGACATCAGCATTTAACGGCATAGATTTGAGTCTTATGCACTGCATTTTCAGTGATGCAGCTGTGATTTACCCATTAAACCCAGTACATCTGGCAGCCGAGCAGATGCAAGTGGGCTCAGGGATGGGCGAAGGATGCCACAGACCTCCCTCTCCTCTTCATACAGTAGCTGAGCCAACACCATGGGTAAATCTCCCTGATGGGATGAGGTTAGCCTCATTTCTCCCACCACTTGCAATCAGCACCTTTGTTTTCATGTTCCCTCAGCAGCTGGTTCCCAATCACATTGGTTTTCCACAATCTGAGACCTTCTTTTAGAGCAGTGGTATTTTTAAAGGTTAGCAAGTTACATCAAGATACAAAAATGAAGTGATCTGGGAGACCACTGTCCCTAACTGTGAGTAGCATCACTGTGGATTTTGTTTGTTTGTTTCTGGAATAGTGCTTTTTTTCCCCATGGGTTCCTACCTGCAAGGAATCTGGAGGCAACTTTTAGTGAGAGTCACAAGTTACTGCTTTAAAAGGGACAACTGCCGTGAGAATTTGCCATTGGTATTAATTCTGCTTAGTACCCAAATAAGGTCCAACATTTGAATGTGCAGTTTGCAAGAAATTGTAAAGATGTGAAGCCAGCATCCTGGTGAAAAAAAGCTGATGAGACCATGCTGGCTGCCTCTCCAGGTGGCTTTGAAACAGTGCTTAGTTTTATCCAATTTAAAGTGAACATGGGATCATCTTCCAGCACTCATGGAAGTACTTACATGCTTGTATTAACCTGCAAGCTTGCAAGCCTGGGTCCTCAGATTTCAGCTCAAATAACTGCAATGCTTTCTTAATATGAAGCTTAAATATGAAGTTGAACAAAGCCAATTTTTAGAAGCCACCAGTATATCCAACATTGACTAGTTCTCATCACTACATAGTGATGAGTCACTGTTAATTTCAATGGCTAATATCAAGCATAGTCTGGTCCGTTGTGTAAAAGCTGTTAAGCAGCCAAAGTCTATAAAATAAATCAGAGGTAAGACAAATAGCAATTAAATTTTGTTATGAGCTGTGACTGATGAGATGTGTTTCTAATATAGAGCACAAGTTGGTGAATAGGGATCCAATGTGAAAAAGAAAACAGTGTATGTCAGCTTTTGATATGTGTCCATATATCTTTCACATAAGCAGTGGTGGCTAATCTTGGCTCAGAAAGCTCAGAAAAAAAAAATCTACGTCTGAGAAATGAAGAGTGTCAGGTTTGCAATGAGCTAATGTGGCAGAAGGTCAAGGTTGACAAATCAGCACCAGCCTAATGCCTCGAATATGTCCACTGCAGCGTTAGTCTACGAAAGATAAATGAAGAAACTGTCAGCCAGCTCTAGTCTAAACAATGGAACAATTTAAAGCGGAGGGAATCATAATCTGAAGCAATTTGTTTCATACTGTACAATCATGATAAGGAAAATCTCAATTTTTCTCTATCAAATTGGAGTGTAAATAGGAGATTCAACCAAAAAACTTTAATCAGAATAAAAGTCACATTTCAAGGTATCCTTAAGGATAAGAGCCAAGTTTTAACCTCAGTGGTACAGCGGATATGAGGAAACAATTCTGGCTTGGTTGTGTACTAGTAATAAAATGCTGCCAGTTGTCCATTTGGAGTAAACAAGAACAGGTAGATGAAATATGCATTCCAGAGACGTAGTACTTAGCAGCCAGTCAGAAGAACATTCTGAAAAACGAATTAATGCACATCCCCTGACAAGGTAAATTGCATTTGCAGTTTATTTCTAGAAGGGGGAGATGGCCATTTAGCTCTTAAGGGGTCCCTCCAACTCGGAGTACTCTCCTCTTTCAGCCACCAAGTTAACCTATCGAAAGGAGCACGCAAGAATCATGATTTGTCACAGACTTGCTAATGTTGGGTCTTCTGTTCTGTCAAGGACATCATAGGGGTCTTCATCGTGAGCGACACAAGTAGAATGGCAAAGGGAAGAACCTGCAAAAATATCTGAATAAATAGGTTGTAATGTGTATGTTCCACTACATAAAAACGCTGAAGTAACAGTTAGTATGTGATAAACCCACAAAGTGAAAGAAATTGAAACTTAAAATTCTCACTGATCCACACTGTAACTTCACAGTTCAGTTACAGATTTTTATTTCAGCTCTTTCATGAGTCTCTGATCTTATGATTTTCTCTTCCATTTTGCAGATTTTAATGAGTCTATCAAGACATTTGTATAGCACTGAGGAGAAGGTTATGCAAAGTCTGAAGCAAATTCAAATTGATTTTGAGTACAAGGCACTTTAACTTAATATGCATCTCCTTCTACTCAAAATGGCTCGTTACTACCACCTCACACTTCCAATCTCACATTGGCTATATTTAAATAAAACAGGTTCCTATTATTCTGCGTGGTTAATAATTCAAGGCCCAATCCTGTTCCCGTTAATGCCAATGGGAGCGATTTGCTATGGACTCGAAAGGGAAGAGGTGTGAATGCAATATGCAAGCTGTGTCATCAGATTCACTGTTAGATGGCTGTAGGTTTCTGAAAATCCAAAGATTTCAGTTTTTTGATAGTTTGCAGGGATCTTACTTTTAGGAAAGTCCAAGTATACACCATATAATTTTAATTTTGTGGATATAGTTTTCTCAAGCAGAATTATTCCTCAGATGGTACTTAATCTTGGTGACGCTGAAGAAATGATCTGCTGTCTGCACTGGAGATGTGAATAGTTCATCAGCAGTGATGTTCACGTGCTATGTTCCTGCTAGTTCTTTTGGAGTTCCATCTCAGGTCTTTCCCCGCTGGTACTCTAACACTAGTCTTGAATGTACTGTTTCCTGTTGGCTGGATTCCCACTCCAGTAGCTACATCCCCACCGGTACAGATGGTATGGATGTTGAAGTCATTCCAGTCGTTTACATCCAGCCAGGTTTTGCTGGGATCACTCTCCTTGGAGAAGGGGCCATTCTGGAGTTGTCTCTGCCAGTCCCCTGCCATCGCTTCACTGGCCAAAATGGCACCTCAAAGACAGAGAGACCGCAGTGGCACAGACTGACATGCTTGCATTCTCCACTGACTTTTCATGCTTCCATAAGCTTTTATGGCCCATTGTCCTACCGGGTACCTTGCAGTTAGATTTTAATCCCTCACGTACACTGAGTAGCTCCGTTAACTCCTTACACACACAGAGTCTTATTTCTAAGTGAAATAGTTTACTACTTATTTTTAAAAATAGTAATCCAAACCTTACCATAATGGCCTCCTAAGTGTTGTAATTTTAAGAGTTAAAATATAAATAATAACACAATCTTAACAGAGTAGTTTTTAGTATATGCTTGGTTTTTTACCACTCAATTCTGGAGAGCGTATCAGCAACTTCAGTAAGAGTATAGACTTGTACGGTAACAAAATCTGAAGCAACAAATTTTGATTTTTTTAATTGCCTGAGTTTGGGCTGGGTTGGCCAACAACAAGACAACAGATGCTCTCCACAACTTCTGACACTGGCACAGGTTGCCCACAGAGGTGGTGGAGGCCCCATCCCTAGAGACATTCAAGGCCAGGCTTGATGAGGCTCTGAGCAACATGATCTAGTTAAAGATGTCGCTGCTCACTGCAGAGGGGTTGGACTAGATGGCCTTTAAAGGTCCCTTCCAACCCAACACATTCTATGATTCCATGAGTCTATTCTTGCACCAAGGGGAGGAAAAAGAGAGGTAAAGGGATTTGAGTTTAGAAAAAACTAAACTACTTTAATGAAAAATTAATCATAAAATTAAAAAAGGATATAATGAAATAGATACAATGTAAATAAATATATACAAAACCAGATCAAGCGCCTAGGAAGATGTCACCAGCAGGCACTAGGAAAGTTCCAGACTGGACTCAGTGACAAATGGGAACTGGAACACACTGACCTGGATCAAAAGGCAGACGAGCTGACGGGGTCCTCCTCAGACATCAGTCACTGAAAAACAGGAGCCACCAAAGAAGCAACCCCTTGAAGAAGAGCCACCGGAGAAGAACCAGCCTGACCCCCTCCCTCCCTCAGCCTTTATACCGATCATGGCGGAGGGGATGGAGCACCCGATTGGTCAGTTTGGGTCACCTGACCTGTCCCCCCTCCCCACAGGTGTGACCCCTCCATGGGTAACACCGACTCAGCTGACCCCGGTTGCCACGGCAACGAGTGTGGGCCCAGGCCTGTCCTGAGCAGAACGTGGCCCTGCTGCACGCCAAACCGGGGCATTAATATTTGTTTCATTTCAGCTTGAACTGTAGGTTTGAGAATGGCAAAAATAGTCCATGGAAAAACAGTAGATAATCATCAAAGTTTATAGTAAAGCTGTATTTTGTGGTACTAGTGAAATCTATGAAACGACTTACCTGTTTAATGAGATGCATATAATTACACAGTTTCTTGGGCTGGGGCTTATGATGGAGGAATGCACCACAGGCGATTTTAAAACACTTGAGATCCTAAAACTGAAGGAAATTCCTATCCCCAGCTCACAAAGCCTACTCATCCTTAGGCTCTGACCCTTCTATGCTAACTGACATGTTTTCAGGTGCAATATCCATGCAGATTTTATAATTATTAAGTATATTTTCCTATTATTCTTTGAGGAAGTTGCACAGAGGGAGAAAAATCACTAGCAAAACAGTATGAACTGAAGCAACAACAACAACAAAAAAGGCAAAATAAAAAGAGGAAGACAAAAGAGACTGCTCTAAAATTAGTCTGTGTTTTTAAGATGTGAATCACAAAATGATTTTTAGGCTGTGGTGGTGTAAACCAACCAGCGCTATTGACAGAATGATGACAGAGTATTGACTGAGGTGGGGAAGGATCCAGCCCGAGTACATCGCGTCTCTCTCGCTGGAATTTGAGCCCTCTAAGGTTACAGAGAATGGATTCTATAAAACTAAACCTAAAAAGTGTATTATTTCTCAGAGGACACAATTGCAACAAGCTTTTCCTGATGGCAAAAATCCAATTATTGTAGTAAAGGTTGTGCTCAGTTATTTCTCACTTCATGTCGAAGCAAATTGTAAAATGAGGTGCATGGGAACTCTGCTACTCTACCTTTACTGATACATAAGCTTACACTCTGCCTTTTTTGTTGTTGTTAGCAAGACAACAGAGGGAGAAACTGAAGGCTAATGTCATCAAGTACTGACCAAGAGTGTGATATATAGATTTTTTTTTTTGGTATTTCTCAAGAACTGCAAAGAAAAGTTTAGCATAGATTGTATCAAATACATATTTTTCTTTGATGACAGAAATAAAGTTATCTTCACCTCTATTGAATTTTTCTTCTTCTTAGATAGTAGTATATGTTAAACTAGTACAAGTGCTTTTTCTATTTGTTTGGCAGAAGAGAAGAAAAAAACTCCAAACAAAAGGCTAAAGCAATTATTTCTGGCTGTATCTTTGCTTTCTGTGAAATGGCAGTACAGCTTGTGAGGAAAGCTAACTTATTTTTTTAAGGAAACCAAATGCAGTAAGAATGAAGACCTTGGTGGATTTTCTGCGCTGGTCACTGCAAATGATCGATGCCATGCTCCTCCCCTGAGCTCCTGGCAATGTAACCCCAGAGCGAAGACCTCTTTGAACAACTCCTTCCGAGTTTCCCAGCTTGGTGTCACTAGTACAATATCTGTAAAATTAATTCTTCCCTTCCATCTTTCTCTTGTTTCTTTTTTAGATTTCATTTTAGATGACAATAGCATATGGAAGAAAGGCGCTTCAAACAACGCTCGCTTGGGCTTTCTCTCCCTCCCATCTGGTCCTTCCATTGGGATGGCCTCCCACACCTGACACACCCAGTTCTTCTCTCCTCTTTGGACCATGGGTAAAGTGACATGTTTCATTTCCTGCAGCTGCTGGACTCAGACATACAGAACTGTTTCTCTTTCCACAGTAGCTGGCATATTTGCTAAATATCTCCCATGCATCTCTTTTCTGCAGGATCATACATGCCGCTGTAGCTGCGTTCATTTTTCTGCTCAAGCATTGAAAAGGTGGATTTACTGCTTCTTTCACATTAATTTAATATGCAAATATAAGTTAGGGGATGACTTGCATACACTTTTGGCAGGTTCAGCACAGATTAGATCCTGCAGTAGGACCTAAACTGGGCAGAGTATTCACAGACAGAACCAGTGTCCAACAGCAGCTGTACGCAGCAGAAAATCTGGGCTGTGTCCTTTTGCCATGAATAAGCTAAAACACAGCTTAAAATCAGGGATTTTTCTGGGCAGCCCACTTTGACTGACCTCACTTGAGATGACCTAATTCAGTTTATGAAATTCGTTTGAGGCATTTGCTAAACCAGACTAAATCAAACAAACAAACCGGAAAGCCGCCAGAGATTAAGTCTGACCTGTTACACCCCAGATTGAAGAGAGGCCAGATTCTGGTTAACATTCACTGTTATGAATAAGCTTTATCTGTCAGATGGGCACTGCTAAGCCACATACAAAATACAATTAAGCACAAAATCCAGCCTTTTTCATATTGATGGGATAAAGCAGAGCCCAATGAGGAAAAAGCCAGTGGAATTAGCCCCCAAAATTAAGTTTAAACCAGTTTACATTAGAAAGATACTTGAAAGGATGACCATGCAATATGAATATTGTATTTTAAAGAGTGGTTAGCACTCACAAAGATGCACTACCCATCAACTGGGAAGATGCTACATCCATATTTGAAAATAATGTCGATTGGACTGATCCGTTTGCACATATTAAGTGGGCATCTGTCTTCAGTTGAGATAGCACTAATTTGGTAGTGTTATGTTGAAGCTGACTGCAGAGTTAGATAGACAAGTCCTTAACTGATAATTATTTGCTGACTCATAACAGTACGATCTGTATTTAGACAGGATTTTCCCCAAACAAATACTAAACATCCTGCTTTTGACATATATTGGAGGGGGTGGGGGTGTAACCCCTTTCCAGCCATTCAAGAGATCTGCCCATTTTACTTGTTATACGGTAGTGATTAGGAAACAGCAAGAAGGGCTGTCTTTAGTGGTCCTATATAAGTGTCTTTATTTGGGCTTCATTTTGGGTTTTTATAAAAAGTAGCTAAGACTAAGATCCCTTTTCTGTTTTGGGCCACGATGTGTAGTAAATACCTGAATTGCACCTTCAGCAATAGTTTTTTTTTTTTCATTCAAAACTCTTCCAAAAACAACAAACAAGCCAAATCTCAGGAAATCCTGCAGGATATAGTTATGTTTGCTTTAATGCTTTTAGTAAGACTAATACATGAAAGGCAATAGAAATGCGGTTTGTGGGAGACCAACGCTTCTGAGACGAACTTTAAAAAACTGCCCTTTGCTCAAGCTGAAAGGCTCTTAATAATGCTCTGACACTCAAGATATGCTTCCACCAAACTGATATTTATTTATTGACCCCAATCTTGTGACACAGGTCGGGCCGACAAAGGATTATTTGCCAGACACAAGACAGGGGCTTGCCCACTGGCTACTGTCAGACTCCTTAACTCTATTTTCATTTGTCTTAGCAAAAATCTTGCCCAAGTAAAAGCTGCAGGGCTTGACTCTCAAAGTTTAGAACAGGTTCATTTCTCAAATTAAAATTTTATTGGGCCCTGGCTGTCAGAGCAATTTCCAGACATGCCAGCCTTCATCACTTCTGCCTGCAACCCTGTCTGCAGCCGCCGTCGTCATCCCTTGCCACCGCTTGGGAGGTTCGTTCTGCCCTTGGATCCAGGGAAACACCACCAGTGGCTTGTGCCCCTGTTTGCCATCTCCTTCACCCCAACACAACCCTGCTGGCCTGCTACTTTCAATTTCATTCAGTTTACAGGAGTGTTTTACGCCGCCAGGTTTATGATCACCGCTTCTGCCAAGCCTCAGTCATGACGGCATTTATCAGCCCAGCTGACAACCAGTTCTTAAATACGCTTGTGAATGCACAGCTAAAAAAACCCAAACTGTAATCCTGAGAGGAATGCCTCTTTTGGAGGAAAATAAAACCAAAGGAAGTAGACAAGTTTATTTGAAAGTAAACCATGATAAATAAAATGACGCCTGTGGAATATCCCAATAATCTGTTTTTGATATTTAGACTGCTTTAAATAGCGTGAAGATTAAATTTGATATAGGTGAAATTGCAGTGTGTATTTATTTGTATTCATACATCCAACAGCAACATAAAAACCTCTCGAGTTTGTGGAGGAGTCTGCAGTGAATTTGCAAATAACTGTATCTACAGCAGTAGTGTATAATGTACCAATATAATATACTGGAGAAAGTTGTCACTTGTTTGGCAATTAACACTGATATAGGAGGGAAAAGGAATGAGAGGATATTAACAGATTAATCTTGGGTCCTTTTAGACTGCGCTGAAGTAAAATGACAATCGAGTTTAGTCCGACTCCTGTTAGATCAGTGCCCTCTGCTGATCGCTGCTTGCGTTAAGCCAGCCGCAGCAAAACTGCTCACAACCACCTGGAATACAAAGTCTGCAGCTTTACACTTACAGGAAGAAACTATCTATGGATTTAACCCCCAGCTCCATCTTTCTAAGTGAAGCTACATCCAACAGGGAAATCCAGCAACAACAACATATACTGACAATATTGGCTAAAAATAAAAGCATCTCTATGTATCTTAAGTCTTGTGGTTAGCCCCAAACCAAAAACTGCTCTGCTTGCTGTCTTGCGGCTAGACTTTGTCTTTTTCTCCTTTCTGATCAAGTGAAACTTTTTAATGTATTATGAAAAAAAACCTGATTGACAGTTTCATATTGCAGCTGTATATTGAGATAAACTGTCCTACTTTGCAAACAGCCCATGCCATGACAACTTGGATATAAGAAGTAAAATATAAAATGCCAAGCATTATCTTTCATATCTATAGCTTGTTATACAGGTATTATCAGCTTGATATCCTTGTTTAGGTAATAAGCCGAGTGCTAACATGGGGCAAAATCTGAGATATTTGCCAATTGTCATTTCATCCAGCAGATACAGGTGGAAGAGAATTTTCGTCTCAGCTAGAAATAGCATTATGGTTGGGGATGCTCTCGCAGTGAGGGTCTTACTCTGCAATCGAGTGAATGTCACAAATGCATAAAGCTGCAGAACAGTACAGAGACTCTACTAGTTTAAAAAACTGAAAGATAACTACAGAAAGCGAAACAGTTACAAAAAGAGAAAAAAATCCTATAGCGAGCTGGGAAACTTGACAGCAGCCTAAATTTAAACGCTACCTGGAGGTAGGAACACATTGCTCCATGGAGAACAGGAAAAAATGCACGTGGAAATTTTTTGAGTCTATTGGTGCTATTTCCATTTAATTCCTTCTTCTTTTTAGCTTGAACTTTCAACTTATGTACAACAACAGGATTCAGCCAAATTTGAAAAAAGAACCAACATCTTTTTCTTCTGTAAGTCCATTTCCCAGAGAAGTGGTTTATGCTGCTGTGCTGACGTGTAATAACCTCAGCCCTAGTGTTCACTATTTGTATTTTTCACAGAAATGAAAATAGAACAATATTTTGGTAATGGTTCTACAACCACATCTTCCCTGCACAAGCACGTGCCTCTGAGCGTGAGTGTTGCCTTCAACAGTTGGTGAATTTGGATACTGATTTTATGTTTTGGGTTGGCGTCTCACCCCCTGTGGTACATCCCTTCATTCAGCAGTTTCACAAAGCGTGGAGCTACCTGGTGCCTTGCTCCTCGCTCTCAGTAACATACTACGATGGCCAAAGCAAAGTCCATTACATATTTTGCTGCTGAATACCGCTAGCGGTCATCTCAAAACCTAGCTGGAAGATAGAGAGCGTCAGCATTCATATTATTCACAAGCATTGCCACCCCCAGCTCACCACGCAGTGTTTTTACCTGTTTGCCACCGTTCTTCCTTCCCTGCTCTGAAAATGTGTTGCACGTATTGCAATGGGGCGTTTATATTGCTCAGGAAGCAATCAGAAAAAAATCACTAACCATTAGAGTGAGGAGTGGAAATTAATAGTTGACAACTCCTTTATCTATCTGTAATCATTTAAAATACAGTGAGAACACGTGGAAACTGTGCCGGGATGCTGCAGACAAGGACCACATCTCAGTGTGGGACTGTACAGCACTTAGTGCAGCCCCCGACCCACCTGGAGCATCTCACCGCAACATCAGCACTATGACAGCTTGCAAAAACGCAGCCGGATGGACAAAGGGCTGGGAACAGCAGGAGATTTTGTCCTTCTGGCAGCAAATGGGACACCCGTGCTGGGGCTCTGTGTGCTCTGGTTTGTCCCCGGCAGGTGGGGACCTCAGTGCAGGACCACAGCCTGGAACCGAGCCACCAGTTCCCAAATAACATATCCAGAACAGATGTTGGGAAATCTCAGGAAAACATGGGAAATAACCTCTCACCGTGCTCTTTTGTAGGACACACTATTTTTTTCTGCACTTCCATGCTAATTAAGCTCCTGGAGGTGCTGCTTCCTCACAAATCTTTCCCCTTCTCGAAGTGAAATGTCAGTATTAGTGCTGATTCAGTGGCACTAACGTCTGCAAGCATTGCTTTCGGGAGCTAACATTTACGCACAACGGTATTGCTGGCAAGGTACTACTTGGCAGAAAGAGAGCGAAAAGTTTGGCAACTCTGTGCCAACGTGGGTAGCAGATGTTTTTAATGCCAGCGCCTCTCTAATTGCAAAGCAGCAGCAACAGCACAGCATGAAAGGAGAATACCATAAATCTCCAATGTAGGGACTAGTCCACGAGCACATAAATTCTGCCACTTGTTAACAGAATTTGCTGACAATCTCCATGCTCTACTTAAATTTGCGTGGTGTGCAGTCCCCATTTGACTTCCTAATAATAGGCACAGTGAGCTCAGGCTGCGCCTTCAGACACAGGTTGCCATGATACAGTTCCCCACGCCACGAAAATGGGAGGGGCCAATTTGGAGTACATAGACGAATCTTGCATACAGCGAAGCCTTGGTGCCAGGCATCTTTGCTCAACAGTGGAGGATTAGCACATACAATCAAAGCTTCTCCACTTTTGAGGATGCAGCAACAGTGACAGGCTTTTCCCCTCACCTGTAGAAAAAGCACCCAACAAGCTGCAAGGGTCAAGAAGTCACAGAATCTTCATGGTTGGAAAGGACCCTTAAGATCATTGAGTCCAACCAAACAACCTACAATCTCTGCCACTACAGCATGCCCTGAAGTGCCAAATCTAGATGTTTCTTAAACACCTCTAGGGATGGTGACTCAACCACCTCCCTGGGCAGGCTGTTCCAGTGCCTGACCACTCTTTCAGTAAAGTCATTCTTCCTAATATCTAATCTAAACCTCCCCTGCCGCAGCTTCAGACCATTTCCTCTGGTCCTGTCATTATTCATCTGGGAGAAGAGGCCAACACCACCTCTCTCCAACCTCCTTTCAGGTAGCTGTAAAGGGCAGTGAGGTCTCCCCTCAGCCTCCTCTTCTCCAAGCTAAACATGCCCAGCTCCCTCAGCCTCTCCTCATATGCCTTGGTCTCCAGACCCCTCACCAGCCTGGCAGCTCTCCTCTGGACATGCTCCAGCACTTCAATGTCCCTCTTGTACAGAGGGGCCCAGAACTGAACACAGTACTCAAGGTGAGGCCTCACCAGTGCCCAGTACAGAGGCACGATCACTTCCCTAATCCTGCTGGCCACTCTATTCCTGATACAAGCCAGAATGCTGTTGGCCTTCTTGGCCACCTGGGCACACTGCTGGCTCATGTTAAGCTGGCCATCCACCAGCACCCCCAGGTCCTTTTCTGCCGGGCAGCTTTCCAGCCACTCTTCCCCAAGCCTGTAGTGTTGCTTGGGGTTGTTGTGACCGAAATGCAGGACCCAGCACTTGGCCTTATTAAACCTCAGACAGTTGGCCTTGGCCCATCGATCCGGCCTGTCCAGGTCCCTCTGTAGAGCCTTCCTACCCTCAAGCAGATCAACACTCCCACCTAGTTTGGAGTCATCTGCAAACTTACTGAGGGTGCACTCAATCCCCTCATCCAGATCATCGATAAAGATATTGAACAAAACTGGCCCCAAAACTGAGCCCTGAGGGACACCACTGGTGACCGGCTGCCAAGAAGATTTCACCCCATTAATCACAACTCTCTGGGCACGGCCATCCAGCCAGTTTTTAACCCAGCAAAGAGTACACTTGTCTATGCCATGATTCGCCAGCTTCTCCAGGAGAATGCTGTGGGGGACAGTGTCAAAGGCCTTACCAAAGTCCAGATAGACAACGTTCACCGCCTCGCCCACATCCAGAAGGCAGGTCACATGGTCATAGAAAGAGATCAGGTTGGTTAAGCAGGACCTTCCCTTCCTAAACCCATGCTGGCTGGCCCTGATCCCTTGGCTGCCCTGCACTTGCCATGAGAGCTCACTTGAGATGATCCTCTCCATGATCTTCCCTGGTACCGAGGTCAGGCTGACAGGCCTGTAGTTCCCCGGATCCTCCTTCTGACCCTTCTTGTAGATGGGTGTCACATTAGCCACCCTCCAGTCATCTGGCACCTGCCCTGTTGACCAGGATTGTTGATAAATGATGGAGAGAGGCTTGGTGAGCCAGCTCCCTGAGTACTCTTGGGTGAATCCCATCCGGCCCCAAGTCAAGGGCCAAGACCTGAAAGGAGGGTGTAGCGAGGCGGGGGGATCGGTCTCTTCTCCCAAGTAACAGGCGATAGGACAGGAGGAAGTGGCCTCAAGTTGCTCCAAGGGAGGCCTAGGATGGATATTAGGAAAAAATTTTTACACTGAAAGGGTTATGAAGCATTGGAACAGGCTGCCCAGAGAAGCAGTTGAGGCACCATCCCTGGAGGTATTTGAAAGGTGGGTAGATGTAGTGCTTAGCAATGTGGTTTAGTGACAGGTTTTGTCAGAGTTAGGTTGATGGTTGGACTACAGGATCTGAAAGGTCCCTTCCAAGCTGGGCAATTCTATGATTCGAAGTTCGAGAAGTGTTTACTCCACAAACATAATTTTGGCTTTGTGCCCTCACTTCCTCAACACAGTCATCTGCCATCTACTTTCCACTATTGCAGTGTAAAAATACAAGTTTTCATGTGGGATGGGAGGTGGTCTGGACTTCTCCTTGGGCTTGTTGGCTCCCACAGGACCAGCAGCATCTGAGTCAGCAATCACTGCTGGCTGCTGTTGCCCCAGGGTGCTAAACCTGCTAGGATTTACTTTAGTGGGGTTTAGAGATGATTTCCTCAAATTTTTCTACAAAGAAAACCCATGTGATATTGTTCCTTATCCTCAAAATTGGGATATCAGTCTTGCACATTATTTTTTTTCCTGGCTGGAGGCATCCGTGATGCGACTACACCCCAGAATAGGGATGTCCAGGAACGCGTCCCTGCTCCTCGCCCAGTCTCACCATGCTGCTTTCACTAAAGAGTAAGGGTTAAACCACAAAAATAAAATCATGGTTGGGAGCTGACCTGGAAAGCAAAGTTTATGAAAAATTTATTTAGTCTTCTGACATCTGGAGGGAGATACTTCATTTAGGTCATGAATTTTTCTGTTTGGATCCAGGGTGATTGCTTGTGCTGCCATACTCCACCCTCTGATCCCCTGTACCTTCTAGCCCACAACTAATTTTGAAAACAGAGGAGGCTGACCCTTAAGAAGGCTTGGAAAGTAGATTGTTTCTTTTTCTTTTTTAAGCAGCTGGAAAAAAGGCTCTTCACATGAAGAGAAAATGTAAGAAATAAATATTTGAAGTGTGAGGAGCCAATATGAAGGAAAGAAAATCTTGTATATTTATAGGAGTAATATGAGAACGTTTCCTTTTGAACCTTGCAGTCAGAGGAATTCGAACTGAATTAATCAATCACCAGACTATTGATAGGGAAAAAAATGGCTTGTCGTCAAGCAGCTTGCAAAGGATGTAGATGGAGAGCTAGACACACCAGCGCGCTTGCTCTAAACAATTAAGGACAGACTCAGCTAATTTAAATCCACATAGCAACATCCTAATCAATACAGCTAAGCTGAGTTTCTCAGGCTAAAGACATTGTTTGTTCCACTTTAATTATCCTTAGTTATAAAATTAGAGAATATGGACTCGACATGCCGTGCTCAATATCATTCCGGGAAGTTCGCTCCACCTTCTTTGGTAAGCAATGCACTTCTCAGCCCCCATAAATGTTATCAGAAAACTGGAAGGATATTTGCAAAGAAAAGGGTGAAAAGTGCCAAAGAAGTCAAAACCCATACACTTCTCCCTATTATAGTGCTTCTCAAGACAGAATCCCCCGAAGGAAGAGCCTGTGTGAAAATGGGAGCTGTTTCTCTCTCTGAAAGAGAACGGATTGACAGATTCTGTATTTATTTTTAAAAAATGCCTAACTAAGCAGCATTAGTCACCCATCATCCATATTTCTCTCTATAAATGAGAGTGCATGAAGCTACAGAGTCTCCAGAGAAAGCAATTACAATATTAATTTCAACTTAAATGACAACTAGGAAAAAGAAAAAAAATAATCATCTAGCTTAAGAAATTCAGTTTTCTTAGATCCTGATTATGAAAACTGCTTCACAAACACTGAAAACCACCAATCACCAATATAATCTTTAAATGAGCTCCCTGGAAGGCACTACGAAGAGCAATATCTGTGTAGGAAGACATTTCAGCTGTAATGAACGTGCAAGTCTTCAAGTCTGTCAAGCCCCAAGTTTGACTGTGAAGTAGGTGAGATCCCGGAGGTGGGGGAACCAGGCACACACGCACACAGGCAGGTGGTTGATCCAGCTAAATTTATTGGCATCTTTGCACTGGAATTCAAGGAGCTATACTTTATGGCCCCACTTTATGGTCCACAAGCTGTTCCATGCAACTGGGTGTTGTTCAAAGCCTCATTGCATTGATTCTTGCCTTGAAGATTTCATGGACTGATAGAAATCCTGGTTGGAGGGGACCAGAAGAGATTGTAATTTTCCCACTCAAAAGGGAGCTCTTCATGCTGGATCAAGTCAGACGTAGCTTTTTTTTCTAGCTAAGGCTTGAAAATCTCCAAGGATGGAGATTGTACAGCTCCCTGGGCAACCGGATCCGGTGCTGCCAGAAGAAAATTTGGGTGAAAGGGCTCCCCATCCTTTCTTAAACTGCAGAGCTGAAAGAAATCTTGTAACTCACTTCAGCTTTGAAATAGCATAGAAGGCAAAGTCACAGTATGAAAGTCAATGTGCCCCAAAGTGCTCTGGCTGTCTCCTCATCTTTAGTCACTGCTGACAAGGTCAGACCCATAACCTCAACACTCAGCTCAAGTGTATTGTCTCACCACTTCAACACCAAAGAGAGCCTTTGCCCTAATTTAGATTTGAGCCAAATTCTTCTCATGAAATGTCTTGAAATGACAACAATATAATGATTGCCTAGTTAATTCACTTAATAATGAGAACCAATTATACACGGAGAACATTTCCCTTGTGAGTTATTTTCATTCTCAACAAACAGTCCTGTTGGAAACATGATGGTCTCCCATCCTCAGAGCAATACAAAATATTTCATCCCAATCGTATTTCTGCCAAATACACTCTGAAATGTGTCCCTGCAAACACCGACGAGATTGATGTGATGTTGTATTCTAACTGCACTGGCTGGTTCTTGACTTGGACTTTGCTTCTATTTTTTTTTCTGGCAAAATATTGCCCATTAAAAACTGTAATAATGCTAAAATAACATAAAACATAAAAGAAAGTGGAAAGGGTTCTTTTGAAAGATTTCAAGGGACTTCCCATTTCAAACCAGCGTCTTAGATCACCAAAGCCCATTTAAAAATTGTCTTCAAAAGGAAAAACAAACAAAACAAAAATACCCTGCGTTCTAATAAGCTTCATTAACTTCTAAATATCCATAGTTTGTCACGGAACTCGCTCTTTCTTCACAGGACTCCAAACGCCTGCGTGCCTCTATCTGATGGGCTAAATGGCACCTTGTTGAACAAAACGTCTGGGATGCTGTGCAGCTGGGAGCTTTGCAGAGTGACAGTATTTTGCAGGAGCTGTATGATATTTTCTTTTGGCCTGGAAAATAAGTGGAAGTGCTGCTTCATCCTCTGTCTTTGTCATACAGTATCACCCAAATGAAGTTATAAATATAAAGAGCCAAATAGGAGTTGTATCCTACTTCTTGAACTTCTGCCTGTGCTTTCAGGTCTGACAGATTCAAGTTTCTGACCCCAATTAAGCAGCTTCATCTCCATACTTCAACCTAGGAAACAAATAGGTAGAAGGGACTACCATATGTTTCGGTTTTCACTTCATTAAATCTTTGATTGTGCAAAACCTTTTAAGAGATACTACCCCATAAAATTCATACAAAGCTATATTTTGTGTTGTTTGGAAGAATCTTATTAAACACTTTCTCCAAAGAAATATTCCAACCTTTCGAGAATCAGCATGACACTTAAATGAATTATTCATGCAAGGCTCCGCAAGATGGGCAAGTTTCCTGCCAAGACTTGCACAGTGAGGGGTGTTATAAAACTGAAATTGGAATGTGGAGAGAACTGATGGAAAAGATTTCAAAGATCATCTTTGTTGAAAAAAACCCCCACAACTTCAGACCTTTAAACTTGCTTCTTCACAGCAGAGAGCCTTCTAAATGTCCCGCTACACATCCACTCCCAAATTCTTCAATTTTAAGATGTGCTCACAAACAGATACGCACTTTTAAATGAAGCCACTGAGTGATGTAAGTGCAATTTGTGAGAATCATTGACACATAATTCATTTCAGTGATCCTTAAATGAGGCTTTGTCTCAGGAAACTCGGGTAAGATTTCCCTTGCCATCTTCATGGAAGCGCTGCCCACTGACACCATGGAGCTCTTCCTAAATCACCCAATGCAGGACAAACTAAGAGTTGCCCCATGCATACAGAAGACCCTGAAAACCAACCAGGCCTAAGAACAAAATGTGCAGAATTTATGAAAATTTGCTGAGCCTAACTCAAAAACTGAAATCTGTCAACAACCAAATGAAAATTAAGGGTCCAAAAATTTAAGTCTTTGATTTTTTTTACCTATATTTGCAGTTTAGATGCTGATGAACATGAATAATGCCTACTTCGTCCCCCACAAATACGCTGTACTGAATAACTAATGAAAGTCACATTTTAAATAATACAACAGACACAAGAAGGGACCGCTATCATTAATGCAAAGCAACTTGGTGCCACCAGACATTGTTTTGGTGGCATTTGCATGAGGGGGAAAAAAGCCCTGTAAGCATAGAGGGTAGACATGAGTGATTGCTGAGCACATTTTAATAATTAATTCAACAAATAAGTGAAGTCTATTTTAATTTCACCTTAGACAGCATTGCTATCTCAGTGAAGTAAATTGCAAGCCCTCTTCTGTTACTGTACCCAACACTGACACTTTGGAAACATTACAAAAGCAGTGGGAATGTAATGAAAAATATATATAGTGCTGAGACTTCTGAGCTATCCAAAGTGCTCTTTAAGATCCTGCAGATAATCTTTAGGGAATAATCCAAACAGCTCTGTTGTATAAAGTTACATTAAATGACTGTACATCATGCTGTGATTGAAAAGTCATGCCCAAAAATGCTGATCAGTTTGATTGGACATGGATTCCGTTCCAGCGCTTTAAAAGGCCTCTAAAGAACAGCTCAGTAAAGAGAAATAAAATAACTAATACCACCAAAGTGATCACATTTGCGTGTTTCAAATGGAAACATAATAGAATTATTTATCTGTGAAGGAACTGCTAAGAGGATCGGGAGAAAAATAAAATGTTTGGAAACCTCTGTTTCTCTTGAACTGAGATAAAAAGCTGTTTTGTCCCATATTTTAACTTCTCAAAAGTTTCTTTTTAGCACTTTTACCTCAACATCTCCATGGATAATACCACAACACTGCTTCGCAAAGCCCTAACAGGTATCCGTATTTTAGCCGGGAAGAATTTCACGCACACAGAGCAGATGAGGCGGGTACTTCTTCTGTCTCTGTGTTTTCTCAACTGCCTCCCAAAAAATAAGGGTTTGACACTCAGTCACAATTTGCAAATATAGGCCCTCTTATCATTTGTAAGTGGTGTGATTTCCCCCCCACCTTCTTTCTTCCAAAGGGAGTTGATTTCATCTTGGGAAATTGCATTTCTCTGACCTCGCATGGGACACTGCCCCAGCGAGGAACCGTTCTCCCTGGGCCTATGCCTGCATTGGAGCGAGCAGCTTCTTCACCTTACGCTTTACCGGAGGAAATCCTTCTTCCAGACTAGAGGGAAGGCACTTTTGGAAGAAAGTTAAGACTTTTCATCAGTATTAGGTCTCTAGAACGTTTCTCTGGTACCTGAAAATTCATGGCCCCATTCCAATTTCCAAAGAAGAATCTCTATGGGCGCAGCATTCATGATGTAGCTTTTCTCTTATAAGAAAAACTGCACCTCCTTATGATTTCTTAGCATTTTGAGCAAAAAGGACTTGGAAACAATACAGCCCAAGAGACGAACTTATTGTATTGCATCAGGTACACATTTTATTCCTGCTGCTCTGAAAAGTTACAATTTAAAGTTGTACTCAGATTGTACTGCGGACCCGTATACTTTTTCTAAGATAAGACCTTTGGGATTTCCTCCGAGATCAAGTCACATAAGAAGAAGAGATTATAAACACATGTTACAGAGTTGTCCCAGCCTAAAATATATTCTGCAAATACATCTTAAGGTTCTGTAAATAAGGTTACTACACATAACCCCACAGGTATCAGTATTATATGTACATAATAAAGCTTAAGATCTTATTCAATTTTCAGGTATTTTATGAGGAAAGATACTGCCAGATTCTCAAGGGCCAAATTTTTCATTCAAAGGCGAGGAGATATTATCATACTCTGAATAGATATAGGAGTTAGTTTGTACAGCAGCTCATAAAAGTGTAATTTGCAGACTTCAGGAGAAAAAGAAATGCTTTAAGGAACACAGGGAATATTTATGTAGCTATACAAATTACTCGGTAGAGTGGGGTTGCCTTTTCAGAATGAATTTAGAAACTGAAATTACTCCTTACTATATAACTTTTGCCATTATTTTTATCTCTTGCACTTAAAGATATTCAATCCTTGTCTTGAAATTTGGCTCATGAACAGGCAATTATGATTAAAGCACTTCGTCTTCTTGGCCCGTTAATTCATCACAGTAAGTAGCCAAATTCCACTGCACACAAAGTCTAGAATAAATGGAGCTGGCCCAGGCGACCTCAGTGCAACACAGCAAATACCACCACAGAGTGAGCACATCCTCGTTTGCTTCCACTGACAACATCACCTCCGCTTAAATATGCATTTTTTGGATCTCAAGCAATACACAGCAAATAGCAGACGAATCAGGTTATCTGGAAAATGAAGTGATTTTCACATCTCAAACCAGTTGTGAAAATAAACTTAATAATAGATTATTAATGTGAAAGAAATACATCTTTCTCATGCTTAGTCAAAACTGGCAAGTAGTTTCATTCCTTCTCTGCTCTGTTTCCCTGAACGAGCTGTCTCTCAGAAGAGCATGAAACATGTCATACTGAAGATTATATTGTTGGAAAATGAATTAAATATCAGGAAACTATAAGATTCAAATACTCATCACCCAGGTATGCAAAAGGGTTCCAGGACTTGAGTGTTAATGTGCTGACTTTAATAATAACGTTAATGAAAGGCATTGCCTCAGATAAGAAGATATACCTATCACAGTTGTATCTTATCTATCTTTAATACATTTAGTCAATATACAATGATGCTGAACGTATCTGTGCAGACATACCTAATATTTTACCCTGAAAGCTTGTCAATAATATTTCTGTTAGCATACTTCAGCTTAACTATTGGAAACAAGTGGCTGGAAAAAAGTAACTGGTATTTCCTCTGTGTCCCATATTTGTGGGTACTAAATCCATATTAAGATGAGTGCTGAGCCTTCTAATGACACCTCTATGCTGTGAAAAACGCAAGAGTTATTCTGGAAATGATATTACTGTAAAGAGATTTTCTCTGCAATAGATGTTTTAGAACCCTGAGAATAACCCAAAAAGATTTGGATCAGCATCAAGCATCTCACAACCCGGGAGACAAGACTGGAAAAATCAATCCAACCACATACGTGCACAAGTAGCAAAGACAACCCATGTACGCCTCAGCCTCCCTGGCCAGGCAGGAGCGGGCTGTCCACAAAACACCCTTCCTTTTCATGGCAGCATGGATTGAGAGCCTGTCCCCAGGTGTCCTGGGCTGTAAAGTCTCTGTTAACACACAGGTGAAACAAAGATCAGGATGTGTTCGTACTCCATCTGTGCAACAGTAGTCAGGAGATGCTTGAGAGCACAACTCAGATGACTCATTGGACAGTAAACCAAAAACCTAAACATGTGTCTACACACGATTCCTCTCATTGCAGTCACAAATAGGTATTGTACAACAGAGACATCCCAGCTGGAAATTTTCTGTAGCGTTCAAAGCTACAGAGCATGAAATGATCACATCAATTGATAATGACTGAAGCATGAATATAAAATAATTACCACCTTCAAGGGAAAACAGGAAAGATAAAAATAATAACTAGTAGAGAATAAAATAGAAGGAATACATTAATGTATAAATGAGATACATGGCCAGAGCCTTTGAACGTGAGCTGCACACCCACTGCGTGTGCTTTGATCACCAGCATAGTGCTCACCAGGAGACACTGCCAGCACAGGGAGCAAGGGATGAACATGGTACAGACCTCTCACAGCTCAGCCAGAGTCCCGGTCAGGATGCCAGGGCTGGGAGCCTTTTCTCTGCTCTTTCTCTTATTAATGCCAGGTTTCTTTCTCAGCTTGTTTTTCATTGGAGGAGACCACAAGTTACATCATTTCATCACTACAGACAAGACCCCATGGTGGTACATGCTGATGGTAGCCAGTACACAGACACCCCCTCCCCTCCACTCCCATTCTCCTAATCTTCCATTTATAGCTCCAAAATATCATAGAATGGTTAGAGTTGAAAGGGACCCTGAAGATCATCTAGTTCCAAACCCCCCTGCCATGGGCAGGGACACCTCCCACTAGACCAGGTTGCTCAAAGCCCTGACTAATCTTAGTTTCCCAGGCCACAACAGAGACGTGCTGTAGGGATTCTCTGTGACTGACACTCCTTTGAAAATCATTTACTGGTGGTCAATATACTCTGTGGAGCAATCTCTGTTTTATTTGTTTCCCTTTGTTATAGTTCCCTATAATGTTAAAAAAAAAAAAAAAGGAATAAATAAGGCTGTGTGATCAAAATTTCATATTAAGTCTCTGATAATTCACTCCCAAGAGATTCAAGCATGAACCAGAACTCCTAAATGAAATTACAGCTCCATGTGATTCATAGTCATTTCCCAATTAATTTATGTTAGCACTAACACCAGCGAAAGACAACCTGACAACACTCAAAATATGTACATAATACAATAATGAAGACTTCGTTATAAACTCTATAAAAAGTGACTTCCATATGTTTCAAAGAAATTGGATCTTAGCTGCTTATTGAGTCTGGTTTTGCTCAATTATGGAAAGCACGTTTGTAAACTTTAAAATCGTTAAAGAATATATTTTATCTTTTTTAGGACTTGGAAGCTAAGGACAATGTGTCAGCTGATCAGAGAACAATTTTTTGTCCACAATAACTCAAATTGACTACTGTTTGACAAAATTCTGTCAGTCGATAATAGTCGTCACATTGCTGGTCTCATTGGACAATGCTGCATTTGGGAAGATGCTACCAGTAGCTTTAGTGACAAAAATAAAGAAGTGCTCATTAAAAAAACCTAACTGACCACTGCTAGAGAATTAAAAGAATGCTTATTTTCTTATTTTAGCACTAAAGAGATATTGGCCACATTAAGAAAAGCATTACATTAAGATCCGTAGAAATGGTGAGTAATCAGGGCGGGGGGCGGGGGAAGAAAAGGAACGAAAAAGGTATTTGTTAATTGGTTTGGGTTGAAAGCGATGTTATCCTACCAGATATATTCCATTGAACTGGACTCTGTTGATCAGAAGTTAACTTATGAATCTGACATGGTTCCACCCAAATCAATGGAATTCCATTTACTTCCTAGAGGAACATTGATAATCAGGCTCATCAGCTTCAAATGAGCTGATATTGATCTACCAGTCATGAAAAAGAGCCAAATCAGACTCCCAAATACATGCTAATTCTAGTAGCCCTCCTCATAGACATTTTGTACACGAGGGTATCCAGTAAATACTTTAATAATCTTACAAATACTATGAATAAACAGAAAAAGCTTCAAAGGCTTACTTCCCTAAAGAAAGAGGAGAAAAAAATGGAATTTTGAGGAAAGAGAAAGAGAAAAATCAAAGGAAAGTCTGTGAAAGTGGATTTCTGGAAACAGATATATTCTAGAGGCTGCAGCAAAATGTAACCTCAGCACAGCGGGGGTGAGACGAATGGGTTGTCAAAGCCGTTAGGAGCCATTCATACCTTCAGAACAGCCGTGTACCAGTATGATTGTCTGCCGCGCCGAGGGACTTCAGCCTCCTGAAGTGTTTTTTACCAGTAGCTAGGTCTAGGAAGAAAATACTGGCCTATTTTGTGAGAAATATCAATATTAAATTTTACCTGCCTAGGAATTAAATGAAAGATAAAAAGCTCAACCTGGGGGAGAAAAGTAAAAAAAGAGAGGCCAATTCTATTACAAAAATTGAAACCTGGAGTTTTCCCCTAGTGAATGATTTGGTGGACTTAGTTTAAGTTTAATCTTTAAAAAATATAGGATATTGACTTACTTTCCAAACCAAAATGTCATTTAAACCCTCCAAATACAATTCTTAGTTTAAAAGAAAGTCAAACAATACTTAAAAAATATGTATGTTTTTAACGGGGAAATTGGTCAAAAGCATCTTTATTCCAACAACACCATTTTATTTCCACATCTCCTTAACTCTTGGTGGAAAATCACGGTGGTAGTACCCAAGATGAGCTACCTGCTCTGCAACCTCCACAAGCCCTTCCAAGTTAATTTCATCCAAACTAAGTTCCTCCAGGACTATAGGATTTTTATGGTTTTTGTTTTTTGGTTTTTTTTCCCCTAAAGGCATTGGCAGTTTCTTTTTTAGCATAAACAATTTACCAACCCAACATAAATGTACAGACTGTATTGGTAATCTATAATCCAAGTTATTTCCAAAAATACAACAGTATTTTCATACAGAACATCCAACTAAAAGGGAAAACCAGGGCAGATACTGTTGCTGATTTTGTCAATTAATTACAAGAAGAAAGGAAGTTAGAAAAAAATCCAGACAGCACAAGATTTCAGCGGTTGCTTTAAAAACAAGATCATGAGTTTCTAAAAGGAATTTGAAAAATGCTATATCTGGAAAATATTTTTAGCTTTTGCAGAGTCCGTAGACACCTGTGCACATCCTGACCTCCAGGAGAGGTGCTAAAAACAGGCTTCAATTTAGATTTACACGGTGCCTTCAAAAAAGCCTTGTAGCCTGCATGGCTATTTAGACAGCTATAAATAATAGAAGAACTTCCGTAGGAATCATTTCTGAGCTCAGTGGTCAAACACATTTTGGCAACCTGAAGGATTGATTACTAGTTTTACATTTTATTGCAGATGGCTGTTTCTGTTCCTCCAGGGTGGCTGCTCCGACTCCAGAGGTCCTGCTGGAAGCTGTGCCCATGGAGACACCCCACCATGCCCCCAGCACGCTCCGTATGTCCTCAAGTCAACAGCAAAACTCTTCTGACCTGCAATGGCACCAGCTGCAGCCCTGCACACCAGGCAAAGCCTTTGAGCAACCTGGTCCAGTGGGAGGTGTCCCTGCCCATGGCAGGGGGCTTGGAACAAGGTCATCTTTAAGGTCCCTTCCAACTCTAACCATTCTATGGTTCTATGAAGACCAACCAAGGTCTCTTCCAATTCACATGCCAATGATGGTTGGACTAAAGATGATATTTTTACAAACTAAATTGAGATTATTGCAAACAAATCCAGTGGTGGAAATTTGCCACAATCTTAATTTATCAGGTCAGTATTTAACGAGCACAGCACACATTGTTTGTAGCCTGAGCTTTCTGGCTTTCAGCTGCAACCACTATATTTTCTGCCAACGTTATCCCAGCACGGATCGTTAGAGACTTGTTCAGGGAAGTCTTTCCCTTTCCTCTGTGGCTTAAGCAGGGTTAGTTTTATATGGCTGGATTGCAAAATCTTTAATCATTCTGGTGAATTTTCCCTGGCCTCCCTCTGAATTTCCAAGCAGCTTCATGAATCGTGGACACCAAAACAGGACAGCAGCATTGCCGTGTGGAGTTCCTCCATGAGAGAGAGAGATATATTGAGAGAGAGAGAGACAGAGAGAGTTTCTGCCCAGACCTATTCAGTATTCTCCCATTGTACGCTGCTTCTCGGGATAAAAATCTCCTATCCTGCAAGTATCAGCTACATTCATTATTCTTAGATATATGACCTTACATTTGGTGGTATAAAACACATATTGATTGAATGCTCATCTGACAAGCTTGTAATTACTCAGGTCATCCCATTTACCCTTTTTAAATAATGGCAGAACACGAACTTTCTTCCAGCCTATTGAAACTTCCCTAGTGATCCAGGACTTATTAAAAATAAACATTAATGATCCAAAGAGCAGCTCAGACGGCTCTTAAAAATTTTAGGTGCCAGTTACCCAGACTTACTGATTTAACAGAGCCCGACGATAGTAGGTGCTGCTTAACTGCCTCTTAATCACTGCTGGGATATAAATTATTCCCTCTCGTGAGGCAGCAGCATCACGCTCCTCCCTCCCCACTGGGAGGGGACAGATGCACCGACACCGCTCTTTCCATCTGCAAATGGACTGGTGCAGCTCTTAAACGTCTTTTCACTCCTGTCATACTTAAAGGACATTATGAAATAGGTTTAAACTTGCTGGCCGTACATTTTCTCATGCTCTTTCACTTGTCAATCTTACCGTGTTCAACTCCTCATTTATATTCTCTGCTACGTGCTCCTAATCGCCCTGCTCACCATTTGTTATATTTTGCCAGGGGCGGGGAGGGGGGGAGGAATTAGGGGAGTTTTATTGTTTTCATCTTTGTGAAATTGGATCTTTTGGAGAACAGTAAATAAATTATTGAGTCTTCCCCCCCCCATTAGCATATACTAGACATAATCAAACCACGCTTCCCTGCACCAAGCAACCACTAACTTTTTATTCTGTGATCAATTACTCTCTTGCCGCGGAGATGGGATCTAATACGGAGCTCCCTTCTGCTGGATGCAATGTGTCTTGAATTTGGGAAATGTCAACCACCGTTTTTAGGGAACACCAAGGGCAATCTCATACCAGCCACCTGAGACTCTCCCCATCTGCCTCTCCAAGGAACAGACCCTGTGAATCCACAGTTCTCCTCCTCCTCCCCTGCAAACACACACTGCAAAACAGAGAGTGAAAAAGTTCCTGTGGGATTTGTTTTCCTAGCAGACATGATCAAGTGCCCCATCTTGTATTTTAGCTATTAGAAAATTGAACTCGAGCACTGATGGTTCATTTGTATTAATTGCCTGTGACTGACAAGGGTAATGCACTCTGTTCTAAGTGCCATTTCCCTCTGCCTTCTGCCTACTTGCTTCTTCAGAAAGAGCAGAAAGAGCCACTAATTGTTATATTCAATACTGTCTGTTTCCTGCAAGCAATACCAATTTAATTAGATTTACATGGTTATAACTGACCACTACAATTCCTCTCTTCTGTTTATACAGGTCACTAGAATTGATAAATTTCCATTCCATTGCTGACATCTTCATTTTAAGTGCTCCCTCAGTCCCCTACTGACCTTTTTTTTTTTTTTTTAAGCTGTTTTCTACCCTTCCCACTCAGCTGTTCCCCCTGTCCTAGCCGAGGCCAGTTGAAATAGAGGTCTTCTGCCAGAGGAAGCAGGACAGCAACCCATAAAACCCAAATCCCCATTTTATGCTGTCACCTCCAGGGTATTTCCCTTCACAATTAGAGCAGGAAGGATCTTTGAGAAGAGCATTTGGACATTTCTCTTCTTTCACCCTTTTAAATCCCCTGGAGCCATTCATAGGTGAAACCAAAGGCTGCAATGCCGTTACCCTCAACAGAGATCATCATTGCTGAGGTGGATATCTGAAGCCTGCTGAGACAGGCACCGCTGGTGATGCCCCAGCCCTGCAAAGGCACTTCAGTGTTCTCCAAGGCACAAACAAACAGCAAAACATCCCGCTACTTTAAGCCCAAAACCAGAGAGGATTGACGCAGGGGTGGCTGCTCCTCCCCATGCCACCAAGAGCCCTCCAGCTCTGCTGCTCGGCCACCGAGGTTAAAGCTCACCCCATTCCCGTCTGCTTTTCCCGGCGCAGCCAGGGTCATGCTTCCACTGCAATTCAGAAAATCTGAATAAAGTAGGTTAAAAACCTCTCCTCTTCTGTGGTTTCTCAGTAGCTCTATCTCACGTTAGCTCAGCTCTCTTCCCAAGCCCAGAGGGAATGCCCAAACGCTTTGTCCTTGTCACAGGCTCCGATTCCCCTCTGAACCTGGCTTTTCTTTGGCTTGGGCGGGAGAGTTCCTACAGCCCTCGCTCATCCAGTTTGTGCTCAAAGCGGGGTTACGCTAATGCAGGCGAGGTTACTGCTTCCAGCTGCAGTCTCTTCAAAGCAGCAGAGGTTGCCTTTGAAGGGTTGGAAGAAATAAAAATGAAACACGATTTTCAACTGCATGAGCAAGAAGGAGGGAGGAAGGAATGAGCCGCCGAGGCTGAGCATCGTGGGTCCATCCTCAGAGATGAGTTAGCATTGGCCGTGTTGCCAGATGGCTCCAGTGCAGCCGGTGGGCAGCGGGAGAGCAGCTTGCCCGCTCGGAAAGAGCCGGGAACTGCCTTGCAGTTACCCTGCGCTGGGGATGCTCCTGCCCGTCTCACCCTGCGCTACCTTTGCTGCACAACACTCCCTGGTGAGGAGAGTGACCACCACCGGGGACTTCAACAACTGGTTCTCTTGCAATTAATGGGAACAAAATTTTCTTGAATTTTTTTTTTTTTTTAATCTTTTTCATAAGATTATGTTTTATGTTGTTTTTTTCTTTTTTTCTGGAATGAGGGAGAAAAATAGTAACAGCTGTTCTTATAAATCACTCTTATCTGTAGGTCTCAAAGTACTTTGCAAAGGAAAAGATTACAAAAAGCAGGTTTAGGTACCTGCAAAACAACATCAGCTATGGCTACCGACTCCAGTGACCCTACAACGCCGGCTCCAGCTGTAGATACCAGAATGGCGTGCAGGGGACAAGAAGCCATGTAGAAGGAAGACTCGCTTTCCTGTCTCATCTGCCGTTTTCCTCTAGTAAGAGCTTGTACCAGAAAATTCCCTTTGTCAGGGAAACTCATGCAACATCGTCCTGCAAAACTTCTGCTTGATGTATCGTGCTGAATTTCTGAGTAGGATAGTAAAGGAAAGAGAAATGTAAACCCTACGATTTCAAGATGTATTGAGTTTGAACACAGTCTGACTGGACTTGTATCTTCAGGGAGGAGGGGGGAAGAGAAAATATTTTCTGAAGAAACAACAGTAAACTTATTGAAAAAACCACCACAATAAACCCACATGCCTAAGTTCAGAGATATACAAGCTGACAATGAAAGTGCAGCTCAAATTAAGCATATTGTAAGCATCCCTTCAGGGTTTGTGCCGTGTCTAATTCACCTTGAAATTGAAGTCATCACATTTAACTTCTCGTGAGAAATGTAAGAAAAATAAAGGAAGTTGGGCTCCCTATGAAAATAGGGCAAATCTTTAACACAATGGTAAATTATTTCTAATTCATTACAATGGAGTCATAAAATAGATGACATAGACCTGTCAAGTAAAATTCATTTAAACAGCTCTACAAATCTCACAGGGAAACTTCCTTCTTCTGAAAAATATGGTTACAAGGAAGTGGGTCAACTGTATGAATCTAAATGCAAATTCCTCAGCATACCATGACTAAATGAAACCACGAGGAAATCTCAGTTTAAAAATCTGACTTGGTTTACCTTCAGTGCAGACAGTATACTTGTAAGATTTGCACTAGAGGCAAACAGTTTCAGTAGAAGAACTTCTTAACAGCAAGCAAGGGCATGATTTCAAGCCCCGCTGCAGAAATCCTTGCATCTAAACTGTCTGTGATTTTAGACCAGCAGAAGACTGAGGCTCTTTGACTCCAGACATGACTTAGACCATCCAGTGCTCACTCCTCCTGTATCCTTACCTGCTGGCCAGACCCCAAGGTATGGCTGCGGCACACAAGGATGTTATACATATTTTTTTTTTCTTTCCTCCCTTTAAATTGCCTTGATCTGGTTGCAGCTCTGTGCACGCCTGACCCCCGTTAGAGCAACCCTCAGGCTGTTCTCACCCGGCTGCTGCAGGACAACCACAAAGGTAAAGCACTGCGGGGGCTCTGGCCACTTTCTTCTCATCAGACAGTACCTGTAGCAGAGAGATTGTCTTCAGAGTCTTCCATTAACCGTGAAGATGCATTTGATATGGCGTGGAAGCTGAGCAGACCGATTATACCACTGTTGCCATGTGTGCTAAGTCAGACACAGAACTCAAAGCAGCCAAAAGGCAAATCTGGCCCAGTTTCTCCTCTTTCCCTCTAGGGAGAATTCAATCAAGAATTGATTAATGCTTGAATTCTCATCAAGAATTAATAAGTTCCTGATGTGGTGAAAATGAATAGTCTCAGAGAAGCAGCTAAGCTTGTTGTTTAGTAGGGGGAAAAAAAATTTATATATATTTGGCAACTCTGATGTGATGGCTAAGCTACGGAGAGGGGAAATTCGGAATTCCCTGACTGTTTATGCTTTTTTAATAATGTAATGAATGAATTGACTGAAGGCCAGTTCTCACAGATGACTTGGAAGAGATGGCATTTGCACTGCTGTTTTCTCAGGCTTAGGTACGATGCTTGGACTCCTTACAAATACTTTGGGACAGATGTGGGCACATCCCTTCACAGCCTTGGTTGGAGCCAGGTCCCAGTACACAGGGAACACGGATGCTCGAGACGCCTTTCACCCGTCTTAAATCTTGTGCCTCTCTGGAGCTTTTGCATTTTATCTCTAGGCAAGTGTAGCAAATAACCCTGAAATCAGACTAAAGGATGTTTTTTTTGCTATGGGATTCATTTATTTAAAGCACCCCACTCTTGCTGCCCACCCGCACTGGCTGGAACACCCATTCATAAAGGGATCTCTAGCCTCAGGGGAGTCAGGTCTCTGTGTCCCACCTCCTGTCACAGGGTCCTCACTCCCAGGCTACTCTGCTGGAGGCCCAGTCCCACCAGTACAAGTATGCTGGAGGAGAATATGGACCAACATCCATCTGCCTCAGTATCCAGTTAGGTCTGCCCTGGTCATATCTGCAGAAGTGAAGCCATGAGGAGAAAGGCAAACTCAGCTGTAAATCCTTCCTCCGGCTCATGCGCGAGGTTCTTTGCATCGTTAAGAGCAAGAGATTTGTAAAAGAAGCTACTGGGAGATGGTGAAGTTTAGTGTTAAAAGTCAGCTGTGCCTATGTACCCACCGATGCCAAGCATAGAGTCGTAGAACCATAGCATTGTCTAGGTTGGAAGGGACCTTTAAGATCATGAAGTCCAACCATCAACCTAACACAGCCAAAGTGGACTTGCAGGTTAGGCAACAGCAAAACACTGGACTCAGGTGCTTTAGCTGTTCGGAAGGTCTAGTTTTAAATCCTCATTCGGCAAAAGTTTCAAGAATAAAAAAAATAGATGCTGAAATACAGTTAAAGCTCAAGAACTGGAGGCGAGAAACTTAGAGCGCAGGTTATTGAGGTGCGGGGAAGGCTCTCATTCAGTCCAGGAGGGAGAAGGCACGGGGAAATTATAATCTCAGGTGACTTTTTATAATCACCGTGTCCTCAAATCCTTCCAGAGGACACGGCCAAGGAGGTTATGAAAGTTATTATCTGAAGAGACAGAGGAACAAGCAATATCCCTGGCACAATCACTACTTGTAATTATCTTGAAGCATTTCCTGGAAGAGCCATCATGCATGTTGCAGCATCTGCCTATTTCCCCCGTGTAACCACAGCAACGCCTGCTTCTCTGCTCCGATTGGCAAAGAACAGAAGGGATTTGGGATAATAGCAGGGAGCGGAAACGCCAGGTGAATACTGCAGAATGTGAAATTCTGGGCTGCATTTGTTTATATTTAGCAGTCACTTGCTCTTGTGAAGAGAAGTTATCAAATGGCGATCATCTGGAATTAAAAAGCCAAGTGTGACTTTTGTTTGCATCCCCAGCAGATGTTTGGGTCTGCAGAAGATGGCTGTGTGAAGGATAGCGGCGCGGCACCGCACTCATTACCAGCCTGGAGGGACGTGCATCGAAAAATGTAACTTAGGGATGCCTCACAATGATGATTAAAATTAATGTAGAACTGAATAAAATATCACTGTAAAGAAATAGACTTTTTCAGTCTATATCACGTATCTGTTACATACAGGGGAAGATCTCTCTATTTTATTTTATTGCTTACTGCTCGTCTTAAGGTGGAAACTGGAAACAGGCTTCTGTTTCATTTCATTCATGTTCAGCCATTGCTGCGTGAACATTCATTTGTGTACGTGCAACGAAAGCGGAAAAATATATTCCCAGGAAAAGTGATGGAATACGCTGAATTTCCATGGGGAAAATATGCAAGGGAAAAAAAAAGAAAAAGTGCTAGCTTTGGGGAAGGGAGGGAAGGGCAGGTTTAAGACCACCAGAGTATTTTTTTTCTTTCCTCCCTCCATGAAAAGATCAGGTCCAATACTGATTTAATTCCACCTCAGATCTCTTTGCCGTATCAGCTGCTTATCAGGCATGGCTTTGTCTAAAATCTACCTTTACACGTACAACCTGAAGTCAGTGGTTAATTCAGCTGGAAAGTCTAAGCTGGACTTGCATGGTGTTTGCATGGACACTTCACTTGGACGTGAGTTTAGTCTCCGTATTATTCTCTCTCCTCTTCTCCCAGCTACAACAAAAGCACTGCCACAGAAACCAGCATGCTCCCTGATCAGGGAGTCAATAAAGGACTTTAATTCCTCTTTATAAAGGAAAAAAAAAAAAAAGCACCTAAATAGTTAATAAATTACAAGAGAGAAAAAAAACACACTTATTTTTGGCCCTTGTTGACATGCATTTTCTTTCATTTGCATGAGTAAAATCAGACCAAAAACTGTTGCGTAAATCCATGGTGCTACTGTACAAAAAGCAAGAAGCAAATGAAGCTGCACATGTTCCTCCATCTCCACATGGCTGGGGATGTCAAGAACACAATATTTCTTTTCTTCCATTCCCCCAAACCAAGCCCTGCTCATTTTGCACGTAAAGCCTTTGTTATAATAACGATCCTAGAAAATATATATCCTTCTCTCTGCCTTCCTCATATTGGAAAGTGTGTGTACAACAGAATCTATGGGACCTAGACCTGGTTCCTTATTTTTTTTCCCAGAAGGAACCAGAAGGCTGCTCGGAGCGGTGCCCCAGCGCTGATGGGAAGAGCTCGGCTCGGCACCACCACATTGCTCAGGACCAGCCAAAGGGCTGCCGTTGGCCAGAAGAGAGCGATGGGCTTCACCACTGCAGTAAAACCCAGCCCCTCGCCCAAGAAAAATGAAGATTGAAACTAAAAACACACACAAAAAAGCACAAAGCCACTCAATTCTTTTTCATCAAAAACCTCATCAATATATCTATATGCACTGGTTAAAGTGAGACGCAGCAGGTACTGATAGAACTATTTAGCCACATTCTTGGTACTTTCTCTGACTGGCTGGAAAACTAAAATACCTTAAAACAAAAAAAAAAAAAAAAAAGAGATATGATGCTTTAAGACTAATTGAACCAATAATCAAAAGCTGTCTCTAATTCCTGGACTAGGAGGTCAATTACTGAAATAAATTTGACAGCAGATAGATGGTAACAGTGTGCAATTACCATTTAAAGACTTGATAATTATGGCGAGAATTAGTCTGTATTTTCAACTGCAGCAAAATCCATCAATTTTTAGTAGTTATTATCTTGATTATAAGAAGGAGCGGATTCAGCTATGTCTTGTCAAACTGACAGAAGTCTGAAAATACAATGGGCACTGATAACAGGCTGACGAAATGAGCTGGTTGAGTTTAAAGTTTCCTTTCCTTAATGGGAAACTTAAATTGCAGATGTGAGAAAATGTTAATGTTCAGAACATTTGGCAAGGAGAGGTGTAGGCAAATTTAAACTCATCAATAACAGGACTGAGAAACGCATATTTTTATGAGGTTTGCCAAAACTAGTCAAAACATGGGCTCCTTACTCAGACTTCTAAACTCTCAATTTTGAAAGTCAGAGACAGGCACAGAGTCAGAATCCTGGATATTTAAAGAATTAGTGTGTTCTTCTTACGTTCCCCATGGCTTTTTTGAACCTTTTGGCTCAGGGGTTCACACTTTCAGAGTTCGACAAGGTTGGCGAGTTGGGCTTTTTTTGTAACTATTTCTTTAAAAAAATAAAATATCCGAAACGTAAAATTCTCAATAAATCACAGTCTGAGCTTGATGACCTTTATTCCTTGAGGTAGACTGTATTTATTTGTTTTTTCCCCTATTGATACAATCTGAAAACAGAACAGTGAAGTTCTCCCTATTATTCATAATTTCACAGTCCTGGGACTCCAGGAGCTGGGAGGTTCGGAAAAGTCAGACTTGGGTAAACCCATGGAGACCTTGGTGCCCTGGGAGAATGAATCCCTGCACCAGAGAGCAGCAGCAGCAGCTGCACGGCTGAGCCCAGCCCAGCTCAGCACTAACAACAGGCAGAAAAAGCCAGAAAAGTGCGTAAAACACAGCAGCTAAGAGGCGTTGCGACAGCAACCACGACATCATTAAGAATTATCTGATCTGCATACTTGGAGTGATTAAAAAATGCCATTTAAAAAAAAAAAAAGGAAATGGTTTTGGTTGTTTTTTAAGTAAGAATTTCTCATAAGAAAATTTCATTTTCATCAGAAAATTTTTTCATAATTTTTCAATAAGAAACATATGGAGAAAAATTAAAATCCTCAACAAAGGATGGTGATGGGATGTGAAATAAACCATTTTCCGCTAAACAAAATCCCCCCCCAAACTTGTGAAGAAAATCACGTGAGTTATTCTTGACGAAGAAACAATGAAAAGGGCCTTTAACTGCCATGATTCTTTCCCCCTTCTATCCCACAATGCTCCTCAAGACCTGTGTTCCAGAGCTATTCCCCTTCCACTTGTCATTGCCACTTCCAGACCCCTTTGCTGACACTACGCTTTGCAACAATTATTTTTCCTCAACAACTTTTTTTTAAAGTTTTTTTTTTTTTTTTACATTAGGCAAATTAGCGTGTCAAATGATCTGATTTCACTGCACTTTATGTAAATTTATTTACTTAGTGGCCTCTCGGTTCCATGCTGAGTTCGGAAAAATGTACTCTTTCCCTAATTATAAATAATTAACCATAACTCCTGCTCTATTGGAAGTAGCTACTCCACTGTCAGTCTAAATAGCCCAGCGATTTTTTCATATGCATGTTTTCTATAAATTGCCACTTAGAGGAAAATAAATGCTCAGAACGATGACTGCCTGAAGTCATAAAGGATAACATCCCTCTTACACGGTAAGCTTATTTTTATTTGGAACTGCATTTGTGCCTTTAATTATTTAATAAATAATCATAAAAAGAACTCACTTAACAATGTAAGCAATCTCAAGTACCTTGCGTCCAGCCCCTGCAAAGATGCAGCGCGGCAGAAGTGCGCAGGAGGGAGTAACACGAGCCATTCCCAGGTTAAATCCTGCACCAGAACCGGGCTCAGGAAGGTCTCCACACCAGTAACACACTGGTGAGGACCTCAACTCCTGCACACGTCTTCTCTACATCACGCTGAGGAGCAAGTGGGAACCTTCTGGGACAAAATGTTGTGTCTTCAGCTAAATCCTCAGCATCAGCCCACTGCTTTCCATTGAGAGCCGCATTCCCCCGGGTGCCCGTCCTGGTGCTCCCTGAGTCATGCACCTTGCATGGTGGTGCTGGGGGATGTGGCAGAGGTCACGGTCCCCTGTGAGTCTCTCCTCTCCCAGAAATGAGTGTGGAGTCTTAAAACCTGCAGATTATTCTCACTTTTTTTTTTTTAATTGAAAAAAAAAAAGTGAGAAAAGTTTTAAACTTCTTTAAACTTTAAAAAAGCCACACAAATACACACAAAAAATTTAATCTGGAATAGTTCAGACAACTTGACCCATGACAGTTTCAAAAATCCCAGGTGTGCATCCCTAAATGGAACACATTTTCCACCCTGAAGAGATGAGGGAGGTTACGGGCGGTTAGAAAATTGCACGGTGAGGAAGAAGCACCAATGCAGCACCGACGCAAACAGGCTGGAAGTTTTCTACGCCAGGGACCAGGGAGTTGAGGGATCACCACAGACAGATCCTGACAGGGAGTCGGGAGGAAGATCTACACAAAGCTAGTGCAGGAGAGGCAGCTGTATGCCCTCAGGGATAACGACAGACCCGTTTCAGAAGCAGCACAGGAGACCAGACACATCCAGCCAGGAGAAAGGGGAAAACCCCACAGCACAGGCTGGAAACCAGCCCTGGTGCAGCGAAGCCCTTTGGCAGGGATCACGGCCCCGTACATCTCCCAGCAAGGCCTCCTGACCTTCCCATGCTGCTATTTCAGGTAAAAGCAGTAACAATCCCATTTTCCCAGCACTGGTATGCTCTCACCTGGGTGTCTGCGTCACCTCCCCACAGCCGTGGGGCTTCCTCCAGCTCCATCCCCAGCCCAGCAAACACATGGAAAACACGGTCTCAGCCCCCAGTCCTGCTCTCAGAACGAGCTGTAACACCACTGCAGAGCTTCCTCGTCCATCAAGAGGTGATGGAAACACTTTACAGCCTTAAAAGTAACTGCATCCCAGATTGGAAGGAAAGGCTGCTGATTTCTTACCAGGATAATTAGTGAAGAGGTACCACCTGTATGTCATTTCCTTCAGGAGGAGCAACTGGAAATGAGCCAGTTCTTCTTCTGGCTGAACGCTGCTGGCTGCAGGAATGGGCACAGCACGTACCCCCGGCAGATGCTGAGCAGAGCAGCGCTGCCCATGGCTTCCCACGGCTTCCCACTCCTCCTCACCCCAACTGCTTCTGACCTCCAGCCATCAAAGCCACCCGTTTACAGAGGTTTCAGTCACTAAGAGTACTGCAAACACGTTGAAAAAGCACAGCAACGCCAAGCCATGGAACTTCACAGCAAGACCAGCTTGTCAAAATAATAAAAAAAACCCGAAAATGTACTGCTAAATGTGTTCTGATTTGAAATGCTCCTGCCCTGATGTCCCAAGCGAACGGGGAGGATCATGCTGCAACCCCCAGGCTGGGCTGGATGTGCAGCCACACAGTATAAATTCTACAGGAAAGGTTTGTTTTTCTCATGTGCAAAGAGTGTTGTGGCCTGCAGCTGGGCGGGAATGGTCCTGCGCCTGCAGGGATGCTCCGCAAAGGGAGAAGCACAGCAGGAACTGCCATGTGGGCACTGCATGTCCAGGCAGTGGGATAGGGTGGGTTTTTTACAGAAATACTCGTATTTCCAGGCAGCGATGGGGTGGGACAGCTCTTCTGTGGCAGGTTTAGCTACATCAAATGGGGATGTGGCCTCAGTGACGCCATGAGGGCCTTGAGCATGGCAAAAACAATGCACAGGTCCTGTTAAACAAGGCTTATAAAGCTGCAGAGCTCACGCGTTTCCAATGAGTGAGACTGCTGGTATTTCCACTGGGTGACTGACTGACTTCTCCGCATTTCAAGCTTATTAACAGATGGTAAAAGTCCAAAAGTGATGACATTTCATTGTAATACTGAAGAACAGAATGAAATATTTGAAAATTAGAAATAATGCTCTGCCCCCAGAATAGTGCCAACAACGCCAACTTGGTATTCAGAGCCAAGTATCAGATAAAGCTGTATTGGTCCCATACTTTTTCCTTAAAGTTTTGTTTGTGGATTTGTCGGCTGGGTGCCAGCAGAGGTGGTGGGATGAGGAGAGCTGGGATCTGCAGCCCATGCACCTGAGGGTGGCAGCAGCATCTTTATTCTCACTCCAGTGAAGCACATGATTGTAAGACTTTCTCTCTCTATTATGGTATCGAGAACAGTGTAAATCTCATTATTCCAGAACAAGAATAATAATAAAAACAAGTTGGGATGCCCTTGATGCCTTCCTGAAAGGCGAATGCTAGTTAGCACAGTCCTACTTGTTTCTGTACTTGCACTGAATGTATTCAAGAGTTTTTGCAGGTGAAGAACGCACTAAAAAAACCCAGTCCTGAAATCTTCCTGCTAAAGTGAGATAGCTAAAAACATGAGGAAAAAAAATAATGTAGAAGAGCATTTCTTTCACTGAGCGTAATACTCTTACCATAGTGCAGAAACCACGCCAGGGTTGGAAGCCAGGGATTACTCTCTGCATGAGAAATTTGTCTCACACTTGACCACTGCCTGGATCTTTCAGATTTCTGTTAAATACCTTTTTAAAAAAAAAAAAAAAAAAAAAAAACAAAGAAAAAAAGATTTTGCAGCATTATCAGCTGCCACGGGTTTGTCTGCAGTCCTCAGTAGTGGCAGTTTTGCTGTCTCAGGTATCAGATGGGTGCCCCTGTGCGGGTCCTGCCTGGTTCACCCTTCTCCGTGGACAGGCAGAGTAGAATGAAAGAAATCATATAACACTGAAGAGCGGTGGGGGTGGTGGGGGACGGAAGTCGGGGTGACCATTTCACTCCTCAGTAACAAAAGAACGAAGGTATTTTGCTCTTTTCCTATTTTCCTTGGCCAACAAAGAACATTTGTTGTATTTTGATATAATGAATGCATACAGATTTCAGACTTGCAGCATAAATGAGTTTTCCCTAACTAAGGGGTAAGAAAAGAATGAGTTTTACTGGGTTTCTAGGTGCCTGGATATTTATAAAATCACCATTATTCTGCTGATCTTTAATGAAGAGGAGTGGAAATTCACCCTGCTAATCTTTATAGCTGTATTCCACCACGTATAACTGGATCAGCCCCTTTCACCTCTGTTCCTGCCTGGCACGTTGAGCTTTTGTCTTCCATTTCATGGCTAAGTGTATATTAATACTGGATAACATTATTTTTGTAGGTATTTCACATGCCACTTAGCTTAAAGCTCTGCGTGCTTGGGCGCTTATGTGATGTTAACTGACACAGAGTATATAAAGCGTGTCATAGATGCTAACGTTATATAGGACCATAGTTTGACCCGGGAGATGATCATACCATGAAATAAATCATGCATTTGAACTCAGGGTGTTTGCCGTTCAGGTTCATCCCTGCGTTGGTGTAGATCGTATCTAGGTGGTTGTTTGTCGCTGGTGCCCGAGAGTCCCAGCAGAAGCCAAGGGCATCTCGACCTCAGTGCGGGGCCGAGAAAACCCACCACAGACCATAAGCTATGAATGACAATTAAAATAGATTCCCAACAAAGAAATGGTATCAGGAGAAGAAAACAACCCGAAACAAACCAAAAGAAAAACTTGCGGATTACAGCTAAGGCCTTTGAAGATTACATCAAGTCAAACTTTTATTAGCAAAGTTGTATTTCATGTAAAATGAAAATATCTTTTAAAACCATACGTGCACATACGCATGATACAAACAGCAACTACAGTACAACACATTTCTCTAAACTTTAATAAATGCAGGCTAACATTTAGCTCCAAAAGTAACATTGTAACGGTGACACCACATTTGCTTTGATCTTTTCTCATGAAATTACAAAGTATCTTGTTCAAAGTAATAATAATAATAATAATAATAAAAATAAACGAAACAGTATGCTTTGGCTCAAACCCACCTACTGGTTCCTGCCTGAAAACGGAACAAATCAGTGCAGATCACTTGAGACTTTGACATGAAGGATATGGAGCTGCAATGTAAACATGTACTGGTACTCCAACCCGGTTTATACGCCTTATTTTGAAATCCTAAACATTAACAGAGAAGCAGCTGAGGGCTTGATCCATTGTCAAACAAAGGAAATTCTCTTGCCATGAAGAATTTCACTTTACTTCTTACAGATATGTAAAATAATCTAGATTTAGCACTCAACTGTAAAATAATGACTATAAAAAAACAATCACGATGAGATTTCCTTTCAGAAGCACACAAGGATCAGTGAATTTTATTCTAGCTTTAGTTTACAAAACTGAATGTGGAATTACTGTTAAAAACCCCCACCTTTTTATATAGAAAGATTGTGCTAGTATGTGTTTTCATCTCAAAAAATAATAATGGCGTGAAAACTTTTATTAAAACTTCTCATGCATTGGATCTGACCCATTCAGTCAATGGAAGTAGTTAGAAAAAGAGCTACTCATTAAAATTAGTGTAATAATAACACAACAGAACAAATATCATAAATCATTAAATGATATGCTAATTAGATACAATTAAAACTTAAGTTACAAAGAAGGTTTTTTAATTTATTATAGGTACACTCACATTTTTATCCGAGGGGAAAGTCATTTTCGGATTTGGTTCCTAATTCTGCTCTTCCTAAAGACCCAGCCCCAGAAGGGCTTCGTTACCAATCCTGTACCGTTATCCTCACTGAAGAGCAGAGTCAAGCGCAAGCGAAGATTTCTTGAGACTCGGTCCCCAAGTTTTGCCAGAGAACAAAGCTGGGGCCATTCCTACATGTTCTTGCTTGTGCAATTACAATGTATATTATATTTTTTATTTTTTTTAAACAAAAACCTAGGTCTGAGATTACAATCCATACTAAATCGATAGTACGCTGCTCTGTGAATGCAAACGGCTCGCTTGCATGGGAGCTAGCACACAGGGGTAGGGTTTTTTTCCCATTAATTAGGAGGAGCTGATTTTATTTGCTTAATCTTACACGCAGTCAAAAGAGCACAATGTTTTGAGAAACAGCCACCCCTCTCTTGTTCCAGGGGAGGCTGCTTAAATCCGCAAGCCAGGATTCCTGGGGCCAGGGAAATGCTTCCTCCTTGCTGGGTGAAATTGCATCCTGGGTTGACAGAGATACCAAATCTGAAAGTGTCATTTCCCCTCTCACACTCGTACTGCCAGCAAAATGTAATGGTGAATCATAACCAAATGTAACCAAGCCAACAGCCATGGCACTGGATAATTACTAATTCCCTCTCCGACACGGTCTGGCCATCCCTGACTCCCTCCTCCCAGCAGGCAGCCTGAAATTCCCTGCTAGGTATTAATTAATGAAATCACCACAGATTTCCATCAACTAATTTTAATAAACACTCCTGGCCAGAGTTAAAAAAAAAATAATTATTGGATTTAATGTACTATTTCAGAACTGCAGCACAGGTGGTGATAATTTTTATTCAGTCTACATGGCCACGCTTCCTCTCGCCTGTAACACACTGCCCTAGGAAAAAAATGCAGTGACAATGACAAAAAACTGCTCAGGAAAATGTGAACTTTCTCCGTTGGTTTACTTTTGAAAGCAAATCTCTAAAAACCCATTAGTGTCCTGCACTTTCCAAGCTACACTGTATGAGTAGTACCCTTACAATAGAAAATAAAACCCCAATGGGAAGAAAAAAAAAGGAAAATAAATGATGGAGAAAGAGAAAAAAGCCCAGGTGAGTGAGATTCCCCGGGAGTTTTATCCAGTTGTTTAATATTCATTGGGCATATTCCTCAAAAGTCAGTGCGCACCGTACAAATTCCGTCGCACATCTTTTTTGTCACTGTATGATTTTTAGGCCCTGAGGCATCATGAAACACCAACATTAAGATTTAAGGATCTGAATTAAAATTTTAATAGAAAAAGCGCTCACACCAGCGCAGACGAGTAGCACATCACAGGGATGTCATAAACATCTCTTAGCAGCAACAGAGCAAGTGATAGCACGGGGGATTTATATTCATTATTCGATAATTTGACACTCACTAATATGATCTGAAATTTGTGTCTGTTTAACATCGGCATTTTCTGGGACAATGAGTCTGGTTGATCTGCAGCGACCCAAAGTCCATGAAAACGGAGGGCTGGGACTGCGGATGGGTCACATTCAGCCTCCCCTGCTGGGATGCTCTGCCCTGGTCGGTGTCCGGGAGAGCTCTGCCGGGCTCCGGTACAGCCCTTCCCAGCCCTCCCCTCAAAGACCCTTGAGCATGGGCTAGTGCGGACGATTCCTAAAGGAAATACATTAAAAACAGCCCAAAGCTTGCATCAAAGGTCATCACGACCTTCATCAGTTCTTAGACTTCATCCGGTTCGGGCTGCAGCAGGCAAGGGTCAGCAGATAAAGCTCCTGGTGGGAAACATTGACGAGATGCCAAATTGCATATTTCTCCAATTACGCACTCCCTTCTTTTAAAAAATGAAGATTTTTTTTCAAATGACTTTGGACTTATTTGGCTTTTGGACTGAGTGAAATACTGGAAATAAAACTTCATAAATAATAAAAAGTGAATGACTTGGGTCACCGACATGGAGCGGGGTGGATTTTGACTCAGGGCAGATTTCCACTCACCCTTTTACACTCACACACAGACACGGCATCATTGTGGGGTTTGGGCTGGCTGTTTGGGGGTTGCTTTTCCCAAGCAGAGGCTGTATGAAAGGCCTTTACAAGCTAAAATTTTTTTTTTTTTAAAAAAGAGGAAGAGATATGCAGAAGCATTGAGCACCAGAGGCCATTTACGGCTTTGAGAAATGGCTGAGCGCTGGGGAGCAGCCCAAGTGTAAGGTGAGCCGTGTACCAGCCGTGGCCGTGCTGCTGGGAACAACCTGCATTTCTGTGGGCCACTAACGGGGCTTAATCGTAGCCGTTACTGGAAACTCGTAACCATGTGAGTAATTCTTGCTTCCTCTCTTTCTTCCATTGAAGTAATGGAGAGCACGAAGGAGCCAGTGGGGATATTTGCCTAATTACCACCACAATGCAAAACGGCTTTTAGGATCTATTCCTCCGGCAGTAACTATTTTAAAGATATTGTAATTGCAGTGGCAGTGATTTTTAAGTGCAAGAAGAAATGAAGCCGTATTGATACTCTACTCAAATAAGCATATTCAAAAATACAAGTGCTTTTAAAGAAGTTCAGGAAATTCCAATACAAAAAGACCAAAAAAATGTGCTGTACAGCTTTGCTGAGTTAGTGTTGGAGAGGCAAAGAAAAGAACCAGATTTAAACCAGCGTTCAGTAAACAAAATATAAAAGAAACTATGCCATAATATCTTCTCTTTGCTTCTGCTTTTGTTTATTTAACAATGAAAAGCCTGAAAATAAATGATCTCTTGAAAGTCAGATAGGTCTATTTTATGCGATGCTAGGAAGGTGTGAGATTTATATGGCTGCAATACACACAACTCCTTCTGAAAACTAGGTTTGCTGGTCCAAACTCATATTGAGAAGCAATTCTATTCATTCCTACACAGCTATACAGACTCATGCTAGCAACATGTCTCATTTCAAAATAAAACAAGGCTGATTTTCACTTGTGTCAATATTAATATCATATGTACAACGTCTCCGTGAAATGTATGCTAGCGCACAAATATACAAATATGAGACAGACAGCAAGCATTTTGCTTAGAAATGCGGCTTGCAGAGCCTCGGGAAAACAAATTAAAATACTTTCTAATGATGGTGGATGGGAACCCTGTTTTGCCTTGCCACAGGAAAGATACTGCAGCTTAACTTATTTAAGGAAATAGTGCCAGCTACTGGACAGAAGATTCATCCACAAGGCCAGAGCTTTGTCTTGTAAGAGCAATTTCTCTGTGGATGAAGTTGCATCTCTAAGTATTGGTAACTGCAGTCAGCTGTAACCACTAAAGTAATTTTAGTGCATCATAAGCAAAGGAGATTATCTCTTTATGAAAAATTATACAATATATAGAATATATTTCTCCAGTATTTTAAATTATCATTTTTCTCAGTAGGATGCATTGTGTCACTTTGTTGGTTTTGTTTGATTTTCCTGTTGTGTTATTACCTCTACAATGCAGAGGCCCCGGTACGTGAGGGAATACTACATATAAACGTATATACAAAGTGACCACAGCCATACAGGAAAAAAAATACTACGCAGAGAAACATATTCCAAACCCAAGAAACACAGGGAGTAGGAGTTAAGTATACAGATGTAACACCGAGAAATTCTGTTTTGGTAAGACCGAGTAAGACATTTTGTATAGTAAAGAATTGTTTTGTTTTAATTAGAAGAAAACACCTAGAAATTAGGATGGAAAATCATCTTTTAGCGGCAGTGACTTATTTTTATATTACCTGGATGTCAGGTCCCTGACTGGCTCAATTGGCAACCTGCTTCCAATCACGTGTGGTAACTGTGGAGTACTAATCAGGATAAATATCACAATTAAACATGAATCATTCTTGCTTATATTTTAGGCGTGGAGAGGAAAAGTTGCCGTAGAACTCCCAGTGCTTTCGACTGATCCTTTTTCCTTAGATCCAGAATAAGCTCCAATAAATGAACCGTCTTCATTGAACATCCCATGCTCCCCTTCGCCATAATCTACCAGACTATCAGCACTTTCAGTGGCTTTAATGTCCCCGTTAATTGACTGGAGGCTGCCTTTCAGCGGCTTTTCATCGCTGTCACTACAAAACAAAGAAATGCCTTTCCAAAAATCCAGCTTTTAATTGCCAGCATGGAAACTGCTCCTTTATTGTGCAAGAAAGCAGCAGGAGGGAAGAGCGAGGGAAACGGTTCTATGTGGGTTGTACGTTGAGAATGATATGACCCCGCGAGTCCTGTTTGGTCTGGTGCACCTCAAACCAGTCATGCACGCCAACCTGAATTCTCCACACACATGGTTTTGTGGTTATTACACCAATGGGACTGTTTAAAAAGGCCAAATATCAATGAAAACTACACGTGCCTTTTGGTTTTTTTCCCCTTTTTGCCCTGGACAGACAGAAGAATGGACAGAAAGTGAAGGGGAAAGAAAAGGAGATGCTGGAAAGGATTTGAGGAGCCCGTTCCAGCGAACAGTGCTGGTGCCAAGTCTTCGGCACCTTATGGAAAGAGACATTTTCATTTTATAAAACAGTGGGCAATATTCTGGGCCTATTGATTTCATTTTTCTTTTGAGGTGGGCGGGTGAACCGACGTAAAGCTGTGGGACGAGGCATCAGCTTTAGGTTGTGTCTTACTGCTTTGTGAGCATTTGTTTGATTTTAGATAACTAACAAAGGGGCTATTTTCCCTTTTTACATTCTTTTTCCTGTTATCTTACTATAACTGATGGACTTTCTCTCTGCTCAAGGGGAGGAACAGCGAAAAACAAAAGCAGAGTCAGAGTGTCTGTATCTGCTCCTATGCAGCCTATGTTCAATGGCAATGTCGTGAAAAAGGACAGACGGACCATCAAAATTCAGGAAAAAAAGAAAATTCCACTGGCCATGCCTTCTAATGGCACCGCAGAAGAAGAACAAAAACGGTCTGACTTCTCCTGATCGAACAGGATATTTGGGGGGACTGGGAACATAGATTAAAAGATTACAAAAAACCCAAATTAGGCATCTGAACTAGGTAGGTAATTACTCAATTACGGCCCTTGCTGATGCCAACTCAGCGTCAAAGCTTTGGTAATGCTATCTAAGGAATGACAGAGAAATGCACCTGAACTTTACCTCTTCAGCATATAATTGATAACGTGTATAATCAACACAGTAAAAATATTTGCTACTTTTCTACACGTGGCATTTCTATTTATAAAAAAAGAGGAGTTTGGAGTTTGAGGGGAAAGGAGGGGGTCAAAGTTATTAACCTCAGGACTTTCTTACCTTTCTAAATATTTGTCCCATTAGAAAGCATTAAAAATTAAATAAAGATGAAATTATGCAGAAAAAAACCCCCTATTGCAGTACAAATAATGTAGTATATATAAGTTGGATTTCAACAGAAATTTTACGCCCATAAGGCCAGTGACACCAGTTTTCCAGCAGTTTTATAGTGACATATTTTTCTTCATACCACAGTTACAAGATATTGTAAGCTTGAGTTATTTTAAAGCAGCCAAAGTGATTATTTCAGTTCTCCTACAGAAACTTCTGTAGTGAGGTTTGTTTGGGTTTTTGCCATTTCTTGCTGCGATTCAAACTTTGCTTTGCTTTCTTCCACAAAATGAACATTCCTCGCATTACACGATTTTGGCCTGACTGGGCTTCAGAAACCCACTGAGGACACAAAAGTCTTGCAATTGGAAATTACAGCAGGAACCCAAATTATCATATATATTTACATTATTCATACAATGATAAATAAATAAAAAAAAGTGAAAAATAACCACTGATACATCAACATTTACTTATATCCCAACCTGGATGGATTTGAGTATACTGGATATACCTTTATATTCCTACTATTATCCACTCCTACGAGGTTTGCTTTGAAAGCGAAAAACAGCATTAATTGCATGCTATAAAAATGTCTTAAATAATGATGACATCTGGAACAAATAAAATCCCAACAAACACAAATGCTTGTTAAAGCAGGTCCTATTTACCTATATTCCCCAAAGATTTCATCTTTTATTGATTGAGCTTCGGGATCTGGATGCAAATCTTCTTTTTCTTTCACTGTACAAATGAAATAAAGCACAGATCTGTATGCCATGTTCCGCTGCGGACTTTTCTTTTTGCAGGTGCAATGGGAAAACCGCCTGTCATCACCTGCGGACTAACCTGGAGGGCAGCAGCTCGCACTGCATCTCTGGCTGGACACAACCAGCATGCTTCCACAAACGGTTTGGGGCCGTTCCCTAAGTTTTAAGAAAGCTAGCAAGTATTTATAGAATCATTGAATGGTTTGGGTTGGAAGGGACGTTTAAAGGCCATCTAGACCTACCCCCCTGCAATGAGCATCTTCAACTAGATCAGGTGGCTCAGAGCCCCGTCCAACCTGACCTGGAATGTTTCCAGGGATGCGTTATCGACCACCTCTCCAGGCAACAACATCTATACTTAATTATTTATACTTAAATCCTTACTCATTGCTTTAAAAACTACAGAATTACTTTTAGCAAAATACTCTACTCTTAAGCATGTACCCATGGACGTTCTGTCAGTATGTCAAGCAGCAGTTATCAGGTGTAAAGCGAGCAGGTAGCCCAGCCAACGGAGGCTCAGAGGTGCAGCTGGTGAAGGACCTTGGCTCTACAGGGGGATTACATACGGGAAGATTCAACGAGAAGCATCAAAGGCCTTAGCAAGATCTCTGACCAGCACACAGCGCTATCTCACACAGAGAGCACGGCTTCACTTATATTCATTAGAATCCATTCTGCGGATATTTATCAAAAGCTACAAATCCTAATTGGATGTTTCTGCTTGCGGCTTTGCAGCCTCCAGAGATAAAAGTCTGAAGGATGCTCGTTATTAACATGCGAACATAGCGAAAGGACAATAAATCCATTTACCTGAATATTTTCCTCCTTTATTTCTTCTGACAAAGCAAATAGTTAGCAGCAGTAGGGTGAGCAAAGCGATGGCACACATCAGTCCAATAAACCACCCCTGGGTGGAAATTCCATCGTAAATGCCAGCATAGGCTTTGTGAAACAGAAGAGGAGTAGAAAAAAAAAGAAAATTAATCAGAGGAAAAGGACATCACCCTACTATAACATGAATACATAACATCATCTTCAGTGAATCTTAATTGAATCAGACTATCACTACTTATTGTGTTCAACTTCAAGAAACACAGGACAGAAATACGTCCAGAGCGTGACATTTTTAGACTTAAGGGGAATGTGCAGTCTACAAGGCACAATACAGACATTTCAGCAAGGTAGTTCTGAGAGAGCAGTTGACTCAAAGGATTAATGCCAAATAGGAAAGCTGAACAGAGAATTGTTAAGCCTCTCATGCAAAAGCAGTTTTGCGAAAGAAATAGAGTTAAAAGTGCACCTGCTACATGCAAACCACTGGACTGGCACACTTAAAATGGATTATATCACAGCACTACCCTTTCAAAAATCACATAAGAGGGAAAACTGTTTTCTAAAGGGTTGTAATTGTTCCAGGCTATTGTGCGTCACATCAAGCACAGGACTCAGCCGAGAACCAGGGATGCGTTTACGCTCCCTTGGGATTCAAGTGCAACTTGGGGCAACTTAAAAATCACACAACAAAATGATGATTTTGGGACACACTCACTGCATAACGTAAGATGTAACCCCAACATACATTTACATTCCAAATAAATCTTTATCACCTTGAAGGGTTTCATGTCTCACCTCTCCCCCTTGTCTCAATTACATCTTCAAAAATGCTATTGTTATCAACCCAATTCTTAGTCACTAGACGAACTGTATATTCAGTTCCAGGCTCAAGTGCCTCAATGGGGTGAAACTTTTGGGTGGGCTTTACTGCTTCTGAAATCCTGCCGATCCCTTTACCTATGGAATGTACACATTCAAGTCATATTGATTAATGGTATTCGTTGAAGAAAAGGCCTGTGAAATGCGCAGTTACAAATAATGCAAATAACACACAAATACGGCACACACGGATTTTTAACATTTGTCATCAGATAATCTGATTTGCAAAAGCAGGCAGTGAAGTAAAAAAACATTTCCCCTATTTGATTTTTAATATTCCATCAGATAAAATAAACAGCAGACTGAAGTAATCCTGATGTTTATGAAGGGGTTTGTACATTTCCCAGGATGAAAGTTAATATTGATGGGGGATTATGGATCTGCTTTAACTAATGCGTGCTTAAAAAATTACAACTTGAAAATGGGCTTGCTTTGTATAGATAATCTGGGGTTTGATGCTTCTCCCATTGAACTGAACTCAGCAGGGAAGCACAGACAGCTTGTTATCTGGAAATGGATTCTTATACGTCTCACGGAAAAAAATTAACGTTGGGATTTGGACTCGTTTCTCCCCTGACGATGATTTTCCATGTCCTTTTAAATTCCACAACGCCTGCACAAAGCACTGTTTTAGATATAGCTGAAGTTTGCTTTTAAATTGATATTTACGCATTTAAATGCTTAATATTTGATTAAGAGGCAGAAGGGAAATTCCAGTAGCCCTGGTTTTAGAGCCTTCTTTACTTTTGCATTGCAAAATGCCTACCGTCATTTCTGTCTGCATTAAGATTGCAGGGTATTAAATAAGCTTTTTGAAAATAGCATTCGTGGATAACAGAAAAAAAGGACATCTACAGAGGTTAGCAATCACTGCTTGAACGGGAAAAGCCTGTTCATCCAAGCAAATTCAGAGTTGCGTGTTGATATTTATTTGGGATTTCTTTACTCAACCAAAGGGTACAACACGGGAGGGCGCCTGCCCTCCATGGCAGGAGAGAGATCTTGGGGCGGGGCTGCACTTAATAAATATAACTCTTTAATTGCGTTCAGTTGCCTAATTTGCCTGCTTTATCCAAAGTCACCTAAACTTAGGACTGAGCGCACAGTATAATTTGAAAACTGCTTGACCAATTAGCACTGACAGTAAAACAACACTCATTAATACTTAAACTAGTAAATTAGCAAAGCAAGAAGCTTGTGGAGATTAAGGCTTAGTTGACAGCTGAAGAAAAAAAAAAAAAAGATTAAGATGAATCCAAGCACAATCAAAGCAGCAGTTCAAGGTAAGTTTTCCAAGGCAACTATACACGTATTACAATAAGCAGTTAAATTAGCAGACCATTGGGACCCAGAGAGAACCCATACAGCTGAAATACTGCTGATATCGAAGCACAGTTTATTAGCATAAATTAATCCATCTATGGGTAAGTTTTGCTAAATGAAGTATGTGAAACAGCTATAATTTTTAATCAAACCGCAATTGAAGCAACAGGATACCACAGGTATATTTTAATCACATGTTCTAAAATCAAGACATCAGAAAAACATATTTAATGTAAACATTGTCCGTAAAGTAACAAGAATAAATGTGAACCTTCAACCCATCGTGCATTAAATACCGTATAACACTTCTGCATGACACGATAACCACACGGTCTGATTTGCACGCAACACAAGTCTCCTTAGGAAGGATTTCTCCTGAATTCCTGGTAAGCAAAATGCTTAACCCTGAGCTCAGTGGCACCCACAGCTGTGCTCCGTTGTGCGTTTTCTTACACCAGCTTAACCAGTCCATATCTATCACCCAGTTATTTCCAGCTCGTGCCAGCCTCTTCATTTTGAGCAGCCAGCTCTTCACAGAAGCAGAAAAGGGCAACTGATACGGCTGGAAAATAACCTTTTTCTGCTGGGTTCTTTCTCGGCACACCCGGCAGCGCAGGGTGCCAGAGGGAGGGTTTGTGCCCAGCCTGACCTGGCACTGGGGATTTACCATTGGTTCTCCAGGCCGTTGGACATCACCTATCCCAAAACACTAAACAACATTTTTTTTATTCTTTAAAACTCGGTACAGTTGTCCAGTGATGGGTGATTATGAGGTTTCTTTCCACGCCATTTCTTTCTGGTCTGTGTTACACACTCAATATAGCACCTAGAGAGGAGAAAGCATTGCTAATTGGGGCAAGTTTGGTGGCTGGAATAGAAAAAGCAGTGTAGCATCCTGAAAAATAAAAGCAAAGATATACAGATAAGGAAAAAGCTCAACATACTGAAAGGTCAGTGAGCTGCAGAAATTAGCTGCAGAAAATTGAAAGCAGTCGGGTTAGGTTTTTAATCTACAATAAGGGAGAAGAGGCATTAGTAATAAAGGCATATCACCAGCACTTCTCATCTTCCCCCACTATTTATCAGCCATACCATGGGACTCGCATGAACATTAAACACTGAACTGCAATTTTACAATATTCCTACTGGGCTTTGAGATTTATGAGAACAACAGAACACACATTTTTTATAGAAGCTTATGGTATAAAGGGAAAAACAATATAAACTGCCCCCAAAGACTTACAAGAGTGCTAGTTCTCCAAAAGTTAGCACATCTGTTATAAAACATACTTACCTAAAAAAGCTGGCAGTCTAGTAGCTAAATACTAATTGTAGGCAACATCTTAATTTATAACCATACCTGTCTAAATACATCTGCCGCAATAAATGGAAAGTTGAACTTTCATTAGTTTTCCCCTACTGCCTGGGCTATTAAAAGTGTATAAATATGCATCACAAGCATCCTTCATCTTCTGGGCTTTTTTAGCGCAGGAGGTGATTCAGGCTAAATTGGGAATATTTTAAACTATAGAGATTAGTAAACCTGTTGTATGTAACGTCTATTGAGAAGAATTTCTAGGTGAGTTAGTGATCATCTATTTGTACTGATTGCCATTTGTAGGAGGAATCTGAGCTCGGACAAGAAGATGGGTTATAGCTTGTTCATTTCTTGCTGTGTCTCTTTAGCTCTTTGTGTTGGCTACACTGGGGCAGGCTGACAGAAGAGGAAAAAGTTAAAAAAAATAGCAAAGACAAACAGTTAATCACAATTTTCCTTCAAGTACTCCAAGACTGATATATTTAGCGTATTATATTTAACAGGCCTATTTTTCGTGCTCAAAATGATAGGGGTTTGAAACAGCAATACATCACATGTTCCTTTTCCCGGCCCAGCCTGTGTGTAGCACCTGGGTGCGGCAGGATGGTTCGTTGCCTGCAATTAGTAACAGGGTTTGATGGGCTACAGGGCCCCTGGCCAAAGAAGAGGCAGCAGAGGGGAGTGGCATAAATGACGGAAGAAGAAACTTTTCACCAAGATTTCATCGGATTCTCTTGGTTGTGAGTAAATAGGGTATATCTGGGGGGTTGGCTGGTAACAATACCAGGGGTTACATATGGCTAAGGCAGTTGTATTTTTCCTTTTTCACTGTGCCTGTGGCAAAAGAGAACTAAACCCATCTATTTTGTAACAAATGGCTACTCTCCTCATCTTATGGTGTGTCATGAAGGTTAGTACCCTCCAGCTAAGATTTTCAAAAAGCCTGTGGGAGTTACGTGCCAATTGCCATTGAAATATAATGAAACTGGTGAACTTCTATTCTCTGGCTTCTCTGGAAAATAAAACTCTGGATGAATTTTTCATTAGGGCTTGAATTTCTGGACAGACAGTAATCATTCTCAACATGTAATATGTGTTTAGTAATCCTCCAGAAACTCTGGTAGCTCTGGATGAAAAGAAGCTTTGTGTTAAAGAAGGACTGCTATATTAAATTAATTTTTTTCACTTATGTAAGAACATTATTTTGTGTTATGCTTCTGAGGGCTAATGATCATTTGGAAATCAATATTTTCAAGGGGAAAGTTAATTAGTTTGTAAGCCATTTAAGAAATACTGCCTGACAATGGAAAGTTAGAGATAAGACTCCCTTTCTAAAGACAGTATACCTTCTCCTGTGGAATGAAACCAAGTGGAAGCCACAGAAATTAAACTATCATCTATTTGCAGTACAATGCAAATATCTTTTGCCCAAGTTCTTTATGATTGTCCACAGTATTTTATTAACAGCTGATAAAGACCTTTGGTGTATGTCAGCATTTCATATCTGAGCTATTTTGGCTGTTTAAGATCTTTCATAACAAAGAGGCCTTTTATTTCATTGACTTTGTATTAGCTGCCAACGCCAGTGGTGTTGGGTCATGCAACGAGGATGCTGTAAATGAAAGCTTTTATATCGCCTATTTCTATGTCTCGCTAATTCCAGTGGGCCTGCATTTAATCTTAGAGACAAACACTAAAGGGTGGTTTTCCTCTGGTAAGTAATTACAGCGAAGGAACCCTGTCTGACAGAGGCAGTGCTGCAGAGCAGAGGGCTCTACCTCCGCTGCCGCTGGGCATGCACAGGATGCAGAATCCGGCACTGCTCCACCGGAGAATGAAGAAATAGAGATGTGAGCGCCCGACGATCTTCTCCTATCAGTATCCACTCATCTACCTTTTGGTAAAGTGTTGCTAACCCAAAGGAATACGTTACTCCTGACAAAAAATTCAATCTGAATGGTTTGTTCACAGGGGAAGATGCTGCAGTTGTAGAGAAAGGGTACGTTCTACCCATTTATCTATACAGGGAGTTATATTTATTTAATTGAGAGAAGCTTTTCTTACTAAATTGAGTCATTCATGCCACTGCAAACTCATCGTCAGGAGATGGGCTGCACATAAATGACAGGCTGGGAAAACTATCATTTAAAGCACAACAAATTTCCCTACACAGACTTTTTTGTAGTGGTGATACATACATGTACATGCTAAAAAAAGAGATTGACTTTTCTTTCTGATTCCAGACCATAGTAGCAGGGATAACTGCAAATAAATGAAAGCAATAGAAGTGATGCAGATCAAGTATATCAATGATAAAATGTGAATGAATCCATGGCTTCTACCTGAAAATCTCCACTTCCCTGGCAGAATGTGTTGTTAAATTCTGAAATACCCACGGCACAGCCTGCAAAGGCTGTACTACAGCGGTGGAAGTTATTCAAAGTCTTAAAATGAACAATGAAAGCTTTATGGTTTTGTTACTAAAACCAGAACATAATGGATATACAATCACTGAATCAAAACCCAAAGAAACTTGGAGTGCTCTGTCTCGGAGTTTCATTTCAGAGGGCACCATGTTTTATGTCTGTCATTTATGTGGGTCATTTTAAATGATCAACTTTGACTTTTGAAATCACTCCCTTTTTTCAAAAAGAGAGATTGTTTTAATTTTGAGCAATCGCCTTGCTTCCCATGTCACAGCTTAAAACCCCAAGAAGGTCACTGAAAAGAGTGATTTTTTTTCAGCCTATCGTGTTTGGTTGAAAAACGCCTGAACAATTTAGGCAGCAAATAATGCCACAAAACTCCAATGGCATCTCAGTGACAGATGCAGCGTCCTAATTTAGGGTGGCTTGAGAACCAGCAAGGAGCACACATTAATCGCAGAACTGGACCCTTGTGGCTTTTACTAATTATACTACTCTGTTCTCAAGCATTTCACCAGAATCAGTTGTTGCCACTGCCAAAACAAAGTCTTAGGAAAGAAAAGAAGAGAAGAAGAATGAAATGAATGGCCACATTATCATCCTTTTAAGCATATCAGGCAGGGATGCATTTCATAAAATCTGACAAGTTTATTCAAAGAAATTACTGACTTTCAAGTGGTCAAAGCACATTATTCTGGCTGCTCACTGAAGGCCAGAAAAGGCAACTAATGAGGTGAAATTGCATATTCTTAGCTTGAAAAAAAAGGATATTTTACTTTTCTTAATGAAGAATAAATTTTAAACCGTGCTGATAGATTAATAGTTACTAGCACGTGAGTACCTGTATATAGGGTGAGTCTGGAGGCTACAAGACAGTTGAGAAGGAGTTTCACTACTTGAGAAAATGGATGATAGTTCATGATTGGATCCTGAACTGGGATGTGATGAGTTTAAAGTACTTTTAACTTGTTTTACCAGTAACTGAAGAGATTTTGCATCCTGGAAGTCCAATAGGATGTTGTACAACAAGGACCATTTTTCTATTTTATATCAACATTGTTCCAGACTGTTATCATTGCTAAAAATGATGAAGCCAGGACTCTTTTGCTTATCACGTTCTCTTTCTCCTTCCCCCTGGTAAGTGCACGCAATGGTTTCTGATTAATAGCAAGGACTTGTTCCTCGGTTTTCAGACTTGCTGAGCACGGTACATTTTATTTCATTTCAGCTGAATGTGAAAGATGAGCTACCGTGTAGTGCTTGCGATTTTCCTTTAAATCATGGAACATCAGTGTTTTAGGATAGGGCATAAGTGGCACATAAACACTCACTTCTAGTCTCTGATAAAATAATAATAATAAAATAATGGATCAAAGGCACTCCAGTCAACTTGATGTTAATCTGGATTTTTCATGTCAAATACCTGCCCCTAATGTTGCTGGCAGTCCCCCATCTTCATGCAAGGGCAGAATTTGTTTTTATATTACTGAGAACAGATTATTTAGATCTTCAATTTTCTGTTTGTGACTAAATGCAATTCACTTATTGTAGTACGGCTTAAAGAGTTGATCGGTGGGAACAGAAACACAGTACTGTAAAGCAAAATGAAACAGATAAGCTCTACTGTTCTGAAGGCTGCATGGCTACATTAAAAAGTTCATTGATTGTTCTCTGGGAAAGAAAAACAAATTTATTTCCTCTAATTACAAAGGAAATGTCAAGCCTGGAATATTCTCAATAGATTTTTCCATTATTGTTTGAGCTTCTCCACATAAAAACATATTGCCTATTAACTTACTCCCTTGAGCCATCGTTAGTCCTTCTTCTGTGACCGGCTTCCCACAGCCTTTGACTGTACAAGCCTTTACATAGAATTTGTACTTGGTGCTGGGGCTGAGACCTGAAAGCCTCCAGCTGACTGTGGAGCGGTTGGTTACGCGGACGTCGTTCAGAGGTCCGATCTCGTGCGTTTCGTTTACTGAAAGGGAAAAGGAGGTTGAGTCAGATCCAGCAGCTAAAGGCTACGGACATGAAACGTATCATGAACGCTCCTGGAAGGGAAGCACTCTGCAGTTAAGTAGGAAGGATGAAGCCTGAATAAGCATATCTCACCTTCCTGCCAAGTGCCTAAATGGGATTTATCTCCTCCACGTCAATCTCCCAACTACTCGGTGAGCTATTACTGTTCTTAAAAAGCTCTCTGATTCTCGATATGCACATACTGAGTGGGTGGTAAAAATTACTGTCTCCTAGATCATTAAATATATATGAATTGCTTCTTGCTTTGCTTCCAAACATCTGCAAACTTTTGCAAGCAAGTTAGCGGAGGGCTGTTCTGCTTTGCTTCCTCTGCCTAGGCACAGTTGGCAGCTGAAGGAGGCGTTCCCACTCCTAAAATGCCTAAATAGATGTATCCGCTCTCTGCTTATAATCATCAAAACCAAAGGGAAGAACCAGCCTCCAGCCCCAGCTTGCAAAGGCAACTGGGCAGTTCTGCCATCAGCAGAGAGAAGTGCAAAGTACATGGGATTTTTTTTTTTGTAAATAGGGCACAGTCTAATCCTGTTCCGTCCTCAAACAACATATAAAATACCCTGAATTGTCACCACACCTCACAGCTGGTGTTGTGGCATCCTGGGACCAGCACTAGAACTTGCCTGAGGTTACCTGCTCAGAGTCTCTTCCCAGCTACTCAGTTCTTTCATAGGCAAGAAAGAAAGAAATACCCCTGGTATTTAGCTGTTTCTCAAGGAGATTACTCACTAACATGACTCAAGTGGTAGCTGTCTGCATTTCTGCTGAGGCATCCTACAGGGAGGAGGAGCTCACTGCTGTATTGTGAAGACCTGAATAATTGTGGCTAAAGTGCTCTCATTACAAATTATTTTGCATTGAATGGGTTTCACTTCAGTAAAATGCACCTACAATTTGTGCGTCTTCTTAACGAGTACGTTAGGTCTAATTTGCGAATATGAAATAATTGGTCTATGAATGCGGAATAGGGCATGGCAGCAATGTGAGCTTACATCGGAAAAGCACAGGGAACGCTTTTTGCTCCGGAAGGTGACTTTGGCCTGCCCTCTAGCAGGCTGTGTGCGCATCGCAGCGCAACACACGCTGTTGCCTGGTACCGGGATCTCAGAAACAGCCCTTCTCATCAGCCTCTGTTTTAAATAACTGCACATATAAACCCTTTTTTTTCTTTCCTTTCCTTTTCTATTTTTCTTTAGCTAATAATGCTTAAATTCTAAAATCAAAGTAAAACAGGCACATACTTATCTGGTATTGCAAAAGGTAGCCAGTAAGGTGGCCATTTGCTTTCTTAGGAAGTCCCCATGACAGAGTGACAGAGTCCTTGTCAAAGTTCAGGATCCTTAGAAATCGTGGTTGTTCGGGGACTGGAAAATACAGGGATTAGCTTTCAGAGAAGGAGATTGAACAGGTCTGTCTCTACACATACCTGTTAAATGACGATACAGTTTAGTCCAACACCTAGAGTTCCCCTTTCTAGTAAAGGGTTTTATGAATATTGGAGATTTTACAATCACTTTAAATAAGGAAATCAACTTGCCTTGTTACCTGGACAATTTCTATTTACATCCCTCCATCCCGTATTCTCACTGCGTCTTACCTCCTTCTGGAGTTTCAAACACAACGGGGGAGCTTTCCGGGCCATCTCCTTTGGCGTTGTAAGCCAAAACACTTAAGTGGAATTCACTGAAGGGCTCTAGACCGGGAATCATCCCGTAGTTTCTGTCTCCTACAAACGTTAGGAAGTGTTTCTCTGGGTGATGCCTTTTTCCGTCCAGCATGCTTTTTGTTTTCCACCAACTGACCTGCATTGAGATTGGTATTTCTATAACAAATGGTGTTGCATGGGGCTGAACGCGCTGTTGATTTCTCTCATCTTCCCAGATATGAGAGACTGCAATCTTATGCTTGATCTGGGATTCATTTAGTAGTTTATTCATCTATATACAAATATTTAAAAAGAAATTTGTAACCTTATAGCCTCTTAAGTGTCCACGAACTCTGTCCCTTGGTATTCCAAACCAGAAGACTTTGACCAGCGTGCTGTTCACAACATCCACCGACACGCCGGAGGGAGCAGCATCTGGAACTGTAAAAACAAAAGTGCCACATATTAAAGACACTTACAAGAGCTCAGTTTCCCACTGTTCACAGCTACAGGGCTTGGCTTTCCAGCTCAAGCTGTGGCAGTTCACACAGTCTTACTGCAGGCAAGAAAAAAGCCATTCCACCTGCATCCAGTGGGTGAAATGGGCCAATAAACTTTATTTTGCCGTATCAGGGCTTTCTGCTAAGGGCTGGAATACAGGTGCACTGGGACATATGAATTTCTACACCAGTATTTATGATTTCCTGTTTCAAGTAATGCTTACAGCAGTGAGAAGAATAAAAAAAAAAAAAGATTAACGCAGCAACTCAAGAAGGCAATCATAAAGTTTTTTTTATAATCAATTTCATTTTACAACTAAGCTCATTAAACAGTAGGATTTTAATCACCACACAACACAGAAAGCTATTATAGCGCTTGAAAAAAAGAGGCCTTGATCCACTGACAACTGAATTGCAAGGAAGCTTTTCCACTGATAGATATAAAATTAGATCCACCACAGACACACAAAGAAAATAAACATGCTGTGGGGTTTCTTTCTCTCTGTTCTCACTATCCAGCATCTCTTCTGCCGTACACTGTACAGGGGAGGGGAGATGCACCACCAAACCTTCCCTTTGCCCACCTCTGGGTGTACAGTGGGGACTCTCCTGTCTGAACAGCACCGAGACCATTCCCGGCACTGAAGCGTTATGCTGGTGAAACACCAGGAACCCCTCGGCAGGTTGCAAACATCAAACTGGTCCATTCGGGGGTTGATAACGCAGGTCTCAGTGCGCGCACTCAATGAGGAGCGCTCCAGAGAGCCCGCCTTAGGATGCGTTTCCCTCTGTAAACGTAGTAACGTTTTTTACATCTGTGGTTATCACTGAAATTTTACTGACGGTCTCATATCACCTACCATGGACCGTGATACTCCATAACGGCTTCTGCAAGAAGCTGCAGCCAGTGGAGAGGCAGGAGCAGCAGCACTACTGCTACTGGGGAGTGACTGCTGCCGGACGTGGTGGGCGGCATCAAGGATATGTGTCTCTGGTCATTTTCATAAGCGGCACAACATGTGCTTTTCTTAGTTGGCTAATCCACCGTAGACTTTTCAAAGGCCATTCAAATTGTCATTTTATTTCATTCTTACAAGAGAACAACTTAAAGACTTCAAATTCTGCACGGGATGAAAACTGTCTGACTTAAGTCATAAAATTAATGGGCAGATAGATCTGAAAGAGAACCGTTTGCTGGCCATCCTCTCCCCTCTTTGCCAAGAGCTCCCAGCCCCTGCTGCTAAGCGTTTGCATATGCAATAAGCATCTGTAGTTGGGATGAGGGAAGCTTGGCGCTCCACGCTAGCAGGCCACCATGCTGTTTACTCCATTGCTGATTTAAATCCTTAATTCCTACGAAAAAGATTCGGGTTTTTTTGGCAGTGTTAGTGCTTAACTGGGTTGCTTCCTAAGGTGAGGCTTGGCATTTCATTACTGCAGCTGCATACATTTCCAGTCCTCCAAGTATCTTCTCTAGTGATGCAGTAAACACCAAAAGAGACACTCTGCTCCTTCAGAGACGTTGGGGTGGCCTCAGCAGTGACATTATCCAGTGTCCCACAGACATAGCAGGGCTGCTGCATCCTGTGTGGCACCAGCATTAATTCTATTAGCAGAGCGATCCTCCTGCATGTTCACCTTTCCTAACGGGACATGATTATTAAAAGCCCACGTGAAGCTGGAGCTCAAAGAGCATGTGCAAAGGGTGGGTATCACAAGTGATTGCTGGGATTTCAGAGCAGCCCAGGGCATCTATTTTGTGAAAGTGGGCGGCAAGGGGAGAAAGCATCTTTGTTTGATCTGGACCAGATGATGGACTGTGGGCCAGGCAGAGTCCAAAATCAAAGGTGGGCAGATTCTGAGAAGACACGGGGATGGGGCTTGGAGAAGGAGTAGGTCCGAAGCAAAGCCTTCCTCCAGTGAAGAGAAGGCTGCGCCACCCAGGAGCCATGGAAAGCCACTGGACAGAAACCCAGGCTGGAGCAGAGGACCCATTCTTCAAGGACTCAATGGACAAGGTAACACCCAGCACACATGGGAACGTGGCACCATCTATAAATTCACTTACAATGCCCAGCGCCTGAGTGTTTGTACTTAGTTGCCAGAATACTTAACTTTTGACAGTGTTAAACTGTTAAATCGCGCCCTAGACAAACTAAAAATTTTTTTCACACCAAGTACAACACAATGACTGCCACACTTCATAGACTTCTTATGGACTGTGGCCTTCAAACAAATATCCAGATTAAGCCAGCAACTGAGATTAATGAAAGCACAAGTGACCTTTCAAAAAAATCCCTCGAACTCCAGCAAGCTGGCATCTGTGGTGCTCAGCATCAGTTGTATTTGCATCTCACGTAGCCCATCATGCTAAGCACTGGCATTTCAGCAGTTTTGGCCATGGGCTGCCTAATCCATCACTCCCTACCCGATCGTTCTGCATCGCAACAGCCCCCCACGCATCATATTTTTACATTAAAGTCTTGCTACTTACTGTCCTCTCCTGAATATCCGATGGTAACATTTGGTTCAGGACCGGATCCTAAATTATTTACCGCTTGGACCTTGATCTCGTAAGGCACGAAGGTGGGAGTGTTTCGCAGGGTCAGAGAATGCTTCCTCACCATCTCCTCGTTCCAGTCCGCCTCGACTCCCTGCTGCCGCCAGCTGACTTTGTACTCCAGCCCTGGCCCGTTCCTCTCCACAGGTTTCAATGGCTGCAGAAGAAGTTAAAAGAGATCTTGTTTGCCTTTGTTGCAGTAATCATGAAACAGCAGCTGAGGGGAGGGGGGAATAATTTTGGAGAGCATATTACAAGATTGGGAGAGAAAAGAGGGGAAAAAAAGAAAGCTTTAACTTTTCGCTGTTGTGTTAATTTTAAGATGACTGGAAGAAAAACCTCATTACTTCAAGAGAAAGGTGGGTGAAAGGCAGAGAAACAGTTGCATTAAAACCAGATTAATTGCTTGTAGACATATTTCTGCATACTACATACATCAGTTTTTGTTTTGCCACAGGTTTTCTTTGTTTTCTTGTGTGACGTAAAACCGCAGGGCTTTTAGCACAACTAAAATGCGTATTTTGGCATAAGGTGGTGTGTGTCTCTTAGTACAGCTAAAATCTGCATTTTATCTTAGAATTTTATGTAGCACAGCAAGTTGGGTCATTAAAATTTAGATTTGTTCTAAATATGCACCAAATGCTTGAAACTACGCCTGGATATTTAATGTGCAACTGCTGGCTGTGCTACTCTTTTTTACCGATCAGTTGAAGAATTCATCACAGTATGGTTCCCACCTACTTAACATGAATTTATAAAATATTAGAAGATGTATAGCAATGGCTTGTCATGAGACATTCTCCAGTTGAGTTTATTTCTCTGAAAATGTACTTCTTTACTTAGTAAGATTAACGACACCCACACTACCAAAAATGATGAGGGTAATTTCAGTCCACTGAAACAGCTGTGGGTATTTCCCACCACATAGCCTACTTCTAATAATATTTAAATTATATATTGTGCATATTAAATATATAATAACTGACATGCATCCAAGCTGCACGCAGAGGTCTGAAATGAACCGGCATCGACTTGCAAGTGCCAGCAGGAAGCGATGCCCCATTGATGCTCCTCATCCATGGGGGGATCCAAGTCTGGGGGATCTGCAAAAATTACCACTTATCTGCTCTAAGGGTATGAGGACCTTTGGGATGGCTGTGGGGAAGGAGCCAGCAGGCTGGGCAGCTCACTAACAGGCACCACTGGGAGAATCACCTCCGTGGCAAAGATCCCGGGGAATGGGATTTGCAAGAGAGGCTGAAGTAGTAAAAAATTCCAACTAAAAAATAACTTCTAGTTCAGAGTTAAATTGCAGCACTGCTTGACTCTTACTTTGATCCCCCTTAATGCCGCAAATCCTTGGCTGAAAAGCTAGTCGCTAATGCTCATCTGGCCTCTTAATCCAAAGTAGGCAGATTAACATCGTTTTGCAGCCTTTGTCTGCCAGAAATAGCACGTTTAGTGCCTAGCATTTCCTCTGAAAAGCATACAGGAAACCCCATAAATAAATGAATATCCTGTTTACAACATTTCAATGTGTCAACAAGATTTAACAAAGCCTGTCCATCCCATTCTCTCCCTTCAGTCGCAGTTTTCACTTCTGCTTTCGCCCCGTCTGAGCAGTGGATTACAGGCTTCCCGGCGAGAAGGAGCGCTCCTTCTCTGTTCAACCAAGTGTTGGTCACAGCAGAATTCCCCACCCACGCTGGTTATTACCACTCATGCATTTCTTCTGAGGGGCAGGACTGTCTTCCCTGACCCTGGGCTACGTCGTACAGCAAAAATCCCCATTCCAATCCAAGTCAATATGTCTAGAGGGCCATCTTCTTTTGGTGTAATTATAGCCTAAACCATGAATTCACACGGGGGGAACATTTATTGTTCTTTGCTGCGAGCAGCAGATTGAGAAGTAAATCTCATGTAAATTGTGTTTAATTCCAGCCACAAAAAAATATGTTCCCTCCACAGTTGTTGAAATTTGTGTTAAATGAAGGAATGTATATCTCTCCAAACTGTTGGCACAGAACCTGTAAGCTTAAAAGCCAGGGAAGTTGAGGACTGGAAACCATCCTCAAGACTTTTACACAATTCCTTTGGCACAGATGCTTAGGAGCTTTACCTACACTCCTTTAGTTCTTGATGTAAAAATTCAAGATCACATTCTCTTGGCCAAGCGATCCTCATCATTTTTATAGCTCCAGGCTGGAAGGGCAGCAGCTCTGCGTAAAACCCATCCCCTCCCTGGGCCCGGCTGCTCCTCCTGCAGAGCAGGGTTACACCACGACGATTTGAAGCACTTTCTTGTATGCAAGAAGCACGGAGAGGAGCATGCTCTGGGGAATTCTCACTGTGCTTTATAGGATTTTCATATTTCTTAGTAACCTGCTAAGTTAGATGTAAAAAAATTTACTTTTGAAACAAAAATGAAACTAGGGGAGGAAATCCAGAACACGCTTATGTCAATAACAAGTTTACCTTTGACTTCAGGAGCATCAAGGATCCTACCTATAGAATTTGCTAATACTTCCTAAAAAACAGGGGTAGGGGAAGGGGAGATAAAAAGCCAAGGGATCCATTATTTATTTTTTAATGTAATTATATTAAAACAACATCCCGATAAATTCCATGCTGCTTTAGAAACTGCTGCTTGAAGGGAGAACCTGTTTCCAATATTGCAGCGTTGACGGACACATCTGCCTTACCTCCCATTTCATCACCATTTCATTTGGTTCAGAAGCTTCAACTCGAATGTTTTCTGGGTTCTTGTCTGGAGCTGGAACCACACAAGTGAGAAGGTTAGTTTGCATGCCCCGGGTTTTATTTGCATTTGTTATTTACATGCACAAAAAGGATGCAAAAAAACTTTTCTTATTTCCTTATTACTGAAAGACACCTAAACAAAAAACGCTCATGAGATTAATTACTTGGATCAACAAAGCTGCCGTGACCGAAACACATTGTTTATGCAGTTTTGATTCCAAAGGGCCCTTGCTGGTTGGAGCCACCAGCTAACATGAAACTGTGACTTTTGGATTTCAAAGCACCAGATGTAAGGGGATTATGAGGAAGAGATTTTTCTCCCTATGGGGATAGTAAACAGAAGGTATATCATTAGTGGGACGCACACAGCTGAAAAGCTGAAGAAGGACCGGAAATTGAAGTAACGGGGAAAGAAAAGAAAGAAAAATGCCAAGGAATGCAAATGCTGTGCTGAACAGTTGGCCTCTAAAATGACTTTCAGGGACACAACATTTTCTGACACAGTGAGAAACGCACTGTGAATGGAGATTTTGGACGAGCTTAGCGCTGCTGAAAGGCTCCCCATAAACACTGATCTTGTCCAGCAACTCCTTGCCCATGAAGGGCTGCAATGGGCTTTACAAGGGGGCAAAGTCAGCAGAGCTGAGGAAAGCGGTGTGCCGGAGGTACCTGGGTAGGAAACCCCCTGCCAACCGCTCGCTTTGGCATCCCTGGGCTGCCACCGAGCAGCGAAAGCAGCACAAGGGGGCCCTGACTTCTTCACACCCCCCTGAAGCACAGGAGGGCACTGTTATTCCCAGCAAAATGCTAAAACTATGAATATTGAGAAAACTAGATGGCAGTGTTTACCAGCCGGAGGTGTTGCGTAGCGCAGCGAGGGTTTACTCGGCTGGCTCCTTCCCACAGCGTTCACAGATACGACGCGGAACTGGTAATTCACATACGGGGCCAGTGACAGAAGGGCGGTGGTGTCATTCCCCGGGGCTCGGGTTAGTTCCTGCCAGCTCCCCGGCTCCCACCGGTTCTCCTCAAACTCGATAATCGACTCTGAGGCGGAAAAGAAACAAAACAAAAGAAAAAAAGCAGAGCCTGTGTAAACGGCTTATGGATAGCAAGGATGGAAATGAACTTACAACAAATTAACTGTCATAGTAAAACCGATTAAGTATGGCTGTGAGCGTGGTTTGTTTCTTCTAACAGCCGTGACGTGCCATAATGCTAAACAGTGCAAGATGATGCTACTAAAATCCTTCATACCATTAACAGGGCTGTTATGACTGGCCCCGGCTTTCCAGGATAGTCGAACACTTCGGTTTTGATTTTCTGAGAGCTGAAGGTCTTCTGGTGGATCAGGAACATCTGAGAAATAATGAAGAATTGTCAAGAGCACGGCAAGCTACTCCTGTTTGCCTTGGCATTTTCCAAAGGACTGGAACAGCAAGTTGAGTGACAATGGTGGTAAAACATCTTTTGATTTCATAGTGGACAAAATCAGGAAAGTGGGAATTGCTCTTAAAGATTCTTTTTATTACAGAAAACCAAGCCGAACCCTCTGGTCCTGCTTTGTCCCTTATAAATGCACTATTCTTTCTCAAGTTCATTTCCATCTACTCTCATTACCGTGCTTGCAGCAACAGATTTTTCTTTTCAAATCAACACTGAGATCTATTTAATCATTAATAGATATTGACACTGCTCTTAGCAGAAAGTTATATTAGCACCACTTGGATTTACCCTGGTGCCAACCAGAGTGGTAGAAGGTGACTCAGCTCCGACAGTTATTGAACTTGGCCTTTTAGAGCATGAGTGAAAGGATCACATTCATTATCCCAGCCATGGGGATCTATATTAAAAGGAAACAAGAAAATTCATTACCTGCCAGCTCAACTAATGCTGTCCAGAGAATATATCAGAGTCAGCTGGTGGTGGCTGGTGTGATAACTGCACTGCACCTCCCGGGGACAAGTGTGGGGCTATACACGCCCTGAGCACGGCGCTGCCCTGCTCCTGGCCTTGCTCGCTTTTCAGGGATGTGGTCTCAGCCAGGGCTGAGGGTACCAGCACCACCGAAACAGGCTGCTGCCCCTTACAGCCCTGGGAGACGGCAAGGGGGACACACGGCTGTAATACCATCTGGTATTCTCAACAGCATCAGGGGCAGAAGAGGTGACCTGTGGCATGCGTCGTTTGCCAAATTGCCTGTAATTGAATGAACGCTTTCTCTTCCTGGAGAAGTATCTGAAGAGCGCCTATAAGAAAGCTGGAGAGGGACTTTTTACAAGGGCATGTAGTGTCAGGATGAGGGGTAATGGCTTCAAACTGCAAGAGGGGAGGTTTAGATTAGATATCAGGAAGAAATTTTTCACTTTGAGCGTGGTGGGCCCCTGGCCCAGGTTGCCCAGAGAAGCTGTGGCTGCCCCGTCCCTGGAGGGGTTCAAGGCCAGGTTGGACGGGGCTTGGAGCAACCTGGTCTAGTGGGAGGTGTCCCTGCCCGGGGCAGGGGGTTGGAACTAGATGATCTTTAAGGCCCCTTCCAACCTAAACCATTCTGTGATTCTACGAAATGTAGCGGATTCAGGCAGACAGATGTTTATCTTCCTTGTGGCTGACTCTGACAGTTCGCAGTCTGACTGTATCAGATTAGTTTGGTAAATGAAATGTATAGGGCCTGGTGTAAAAGAGTGATTTCTCACTGCAGGGGGCTGATGGTAACCCCTCATCCTTCCAAACTCACACAACACACACAGCCTCCCTCCTTAAACATAGTGCTGGCTTTTCAAATTCTAAAAAATATAGAGACCAAGGAAACAAGATTGCACAACTTCAGGTTTTTGACCTCCTGCCCCAATGTCCCAACTACATTTTTTGGCTGACAACGAAAGGAAAAACAACAGGAAAAAGAGCTACCTCGACCACCAACACTGTCTCTGTCATTGTGAAAGAAATGAATTGGCTTTGTACTGAATTTTTTAAATAATAATACTGAGTTTTCTTGTTTATCTCAGGGTACATCAAAAAGTTAAAAGGTTATATTTGTGTTGGGGTTTTTGTTTTAGTTTTCTTTACATTTCTTTCCCCTATTTCATTTGTACTGGGGAAAAATCAGGAAAGCACAGTTTAACCTACAGGCATTTTGCTGTTCTATTATTGGAATATCTGGTGTTAAAATTCAGTATATCAGTTTAAAGACAGCGACGGTGCATCTTAAAGATGCTCATTCCTCTACCATAGAACAAATACTTAGAAGTATTCCAACTGGATATTTCTTTTGTTCTTAGTTACCCATATTCTGATGTCTCCGTCTGTGCCATATTTAGTTCTTTAGCCATCTCACAAGTCTTGCATTGCAAAAAATGCCTGAATTTTCCATTTGGAAAATAACAGATATGGTCGATCCACCAAGACCTTTCTTAGATACAATAAACAAGAGGGAAGGAGCACAAGGCTGTTTTTCCTCTTCTGCAAATCACCTTTTTAAAAGGGAATAAAATGCTTAATGAAATTTTCATAACTATTGTAACGAACAGTCTACAAACATTTTGAATTATACAGCACTAAAGAACACGGTACCATAAATAATGTGCATAGCATCTTCTTAATTTACTGTTTACTGAAAAATACCATTCGTTTAAAGCATCTTGAAGGTCAATTGTCTTAGTTCTTCTTGCAATCACTACCAGAAATAAATGAAAATGTAAAATGAAGCAAAACTGAAGTTAAAGGAAATTAAAATGAAGCAAAAATGCCCACAAATCAGAATTTTAGCTATTGGTCGATGCACTCAGGTACATGAGCAAAGGACATCACTCCGCAAGTTCACCCCCTTAATTTCAAGTGGTCCTTCAGGAAGGGAGGCAGGTTGTAAGGAGGCTCACACAAGGTCAAGCTTCAGACTCTGTGGTTCAAGGCTTTTCTCTGCTGCTCTTTGCCACTGGACAATAATTAATGCTCAGATTCACAGAGGTAATTAATCCTTTTAGGTGTTTAACTTTCACTGATCTTCAGAGGTGTTGGACATCTAAATACTGGCCTTACATCTTTCTTCTTTAAAACATAGTCCAAACGGTAATCTGTGTGCAAATCTCTAGTAAAGTGGATGGAGGACTGACCAAGGACATCAAAGCAGAAGCAGAGCCATTCTTAATACGCTATTACACCTTCCAGCCTGGGCAAGCTCCTCCTGAACTGAGAAAAAAGGCTGCCTTGCCTTAGATATAAAGGTATAACAAAGAGCTGATTAAATATAAATGAAATGCTTGCGTCGGCATCCCCATTCCAGGAGATACAAGGGTAGGACCACTGAGGTTAACGAGCGAGAGGTACATTGCACCTCTGTGAAATTGGGTTATTGAGTATCTGTAACTGACTGGGCAGTGGAAGCAAATAAGCAAAAGTGCTGCAACGGCATCATGTACTGCACGGGGCTGTTTGCACCCCAGGAAAATATCCTCTTACCAAGAACGATTAACTGCGATTCGGCTGTGACACTGTCCAGAGAAGTGCGAGCCACACACGTGTAAACTCCTTGGTCCTCCAGTGTCACGCTTGATATGAACAGCGTATCCCTGTCCAGAATTATCCTATGGGGCAAAAAAAAAAAAAAAGGTACACACAAATAAGGAAGAGAAAAATCTGTGAGATAAGCATATGACAGACAGACATGTTGTTCTCTGAAAAACAGTTCACAAAAACACTTGGTAATGGGACATTTTGAATAACAAAATTGCACGTTAGGCCTATTACTTTAAAATGTAATTGCAGTTGTATTACACACTGTGCTGTAGACTATTATTTGTATTTTGTAGCAATTTAGCCTCCATGGCTGGAAATTGGCATGTCTCTCTTGGTCTGAAAAAGAGCCACATTGATATGCATCGGCTGACTGTCTGGAACATAGGATTTTGGCACACTATTAATGAGGCAAATACATGGGTTTTCTGTCTGAAATTTTGAAAGGGTTGAGTAAAACTGAGCATTCCCAACCCACTTGTGTGATGTCCAATGCACCAGGGGACGCTGGCATTAGCCCAGGCACACGGGCTCCGTTGCAGACATGGCATTTGCTTGGCGCTATCTCCCCAAACTACGTGGCCTCAGCAGGATCTTCAACCTCTCCAGCACTGCAGTATTTAGGAAACCATCTCTCTTCTGTGGTAATTAATGAAGACATCTGATTGCCCACTGTGGGACCCTTCATATGGAATAAAGGCTGAGCTCCATCCCCTTAAGGTCAATGGAAACACAAGAGGAGGGCAAAATTCAGCCTGCACTTGCAAGTCCTAAACTCATACGTAGGAAAAACACATTGGTTTTAATGTGTACAATCTTAGGGGGAGAATCCCATAAATCTGTTTTAAATTCATTTTAATATGACAAGGACTTGCTTTGGCCAAACAGGTATAAAGCACAGGAAAATAATAGTCCCACTGAAGTGGAGGAACACAACCCCAGTTGACTGCACTGGGGGTAGGGCTGTATTTTTGGGCTGAACCAAGATTTACGCAATATTCTGCTGTGATGGTGAGAGAATTAATAAAAAACAAAATAATTTGCCAGCCATGGCTCAAAAGTCATATAGATGTGTTTATATTTATATGTATATAAAATGCAGATCTATTCACATATCGCATGAAGAATTCTTGCAGACATAAATTTGCATTTCAAGCTATTAAGTCTCATGTTTATTGAAACTCGTGTTCCAGCACCATACAGCATTATTCAGCTGAGATCAAGGAAACTCTTGTTTCTTCCCTGCTTACCTGCCATCTTCCGTGCTCTTGACTGGCAGCTCATCTCCATCTTTCCTCCAGGATAATTTAAAACTGTGTTTCAAGTGTGAATCATACTCAGACTGACATTTCAATAAAATTGAATGTGATTTCAAGACTCGGGGGTTCTTCGGAGTAACAACAAGTTTTGTAGCATCTGATTGATCGCAGAAAAACACTTTGATTAGGAGAGAGAGACTATTACATCAAATTTTCACCAAGCACTTCATATATGAAAATCAACCTTAGGAGCAATGATCATGTCTTTTTTGTTATATATACAAACATTTCAACTGAAGGATGGTTGGTTTTGAAATAGATATTTACCAGGATTTAATTTTCTATCTTGAAAAATTATTTTTTAGTTCACTCCAAACCAAAGAGTGCCAGAAAAAAAAAAACCCTACTAAAAAAAGTCACAGGTGAAAACCCTTGTTAGCAGACTGTCATGAAATGGATGATAAAAAAAAAAGCTTGAATATGATTTTTATGTCCAACTGCCATTTGAAATAGGCTTTGGCAATGATCCAAGAAAAATTACAAGCTTATTAAAGTCAAGGGAGAAAAACTTATTGCAATCAAGTTTGTTCTTTTAATTGACTCTAATTTGAATGCAGAAAAAGATGAATAAGTAAGAAGAAAGCACTTGGCTGAATTTCTTTTTACAGTGAAATGTTACTCCGTCAGAATTTCATTGCATATTTTCATGTTTATCACAACTGTAAAATTTACAAAGCAAAGGGAGTGGGTGGAAACAGAACACAAAAAGAGTGTTTCTTTCTCAAGTTCATCATAGCGAACCTGCATCTGAGAGTCCTTTTAAGGACTCCACTAATTGAGTATTTAAGGGGTTTTTTTATTGGCAAGCCCTAAATCCTAAGTAAATTTGTATGCAATCCACTAAATGTAACCTGTGTGCTCAACAGAAGCTGTCCACTGCCATCACCCTGCCAGGGGAAAACCCCTCCTCCCCAAACAACCAAATAAATCCCTTAAAACAGAACTAGAGCACAAGGTATGTGTCTGAAATTTATAAGTAAAGGCATTTGAGTAGGGTTTTTTTTTGCTCTATTTACAGATATTTGTCTAGTTGATAATCAGGCAAGGGCCCACTGCAAAGCCCCTAAACCAGAGCATCCCCTGACTCGACCTGCTGCGATGTGCTTGGTGTTCACCGCGGATACTAATTTTATTTGGGATGCACCTTCTGATCAATAGGCTGGAAGTAGCTTTAGAGAAGGAGGAATCCCGTGGCTGTGGGGGATGCAGGGACCCTATCTGGCTCAGCGAGGACCTCACCAAGCCCATGAGCACAAGGTGGGCTCTGGGCTCCCAAGGGTCAGCCAAGAACCTGCTCTGAGTGTAACAGGGACGACGGCAAGAAGGAGGGAAAATTTTTTCAAGTTAACAGATCTGGGAAGTAAACTGCAAGTTTTTTGTGGCTTATGAAGCTTCCGCAAGTGTCAAGAAGAAAGTAAACGTCATGTATGTGCATGGAGAAAACGCACAGAACAATGGAGACAATGCAAACTCCTACATCTATACCAGACCCGTGGCAATTGCAGGTCTTAGTATACATAGAATTGATACCTCACAGAATGTATTTGTATCTTAGACTGAGTATGTACTAATTACTAATTCACTGAAAATTTTTAAATATAAAACCTTAGCAGATATCAAAGGTCTTTCTATCGATAAGTGAGACTTTACCTCTTATATCCAGATTAGCAGTGATTGCTCTTTTTCCAACAGAGTTTGCAGCCCAGCACGCGTACGATCCCGAGTCTTCTTTCTTTGTTTCTTTGATCTCTAGGGTGCCATTCTTATTTAACTCATAGCGCAATGCTGAAAGTGGCTCTATGCTGTCATCCTTAGTCCTAAAGAGGATTAAAATAATTACGGTTTATATCTAGGGTTGCAGGAACTGTTATTGCATGGTTAGCAGATATTCCAGGGGACACAGGAATTTTGGGAGCTGGTCTCAGATCTACCACTGTGTGACCAAGTCAAGATTAGCAAGTCACTTTACCCACATGTAGCACATTGTACAGGGATATAAGCTTCCCGCAAACCCAAACCACACTGACAGCAACTAGCAAAGTCTTTAAACTAGACTGGCCGAGTCCTTAATCTATAGCTGTCATCTGCAATTTTATTGCACCTGTCAAGTGCTAGGACAGTCCTGTGATTTCCAACCATATGGAACCATTTCCAGGTAAATATGCTCTGTATGTCATCACGTTTCCACCTCAATAATGTGTCCAAACTTAAAAAGTCGCCAACATTAAACTAAGGCTGGTGACGCCGTAGCAGGATTTGGTGATCTACAGCATGGCTTAGTTTAATGAATGTCCCAGCACTTGACTCATACAGGTACAGAGGACTTTAACTGCTGTTTTAAACCAGTTCTTCAGAGTTCTTGAAAGTGCATTTAAACACAGAATACTTATTTTATATACAGTTTTGTTACAAATTTCTAATGTTAACTCCATAGAAATAATAACTAGCACATTATTCAATACTTGTGGAGCCTGTATGAACTTGTTTCACATGAAAACATCACTTCTCAGTGGCTTACCATCTAATATCTGCTGCAGGCGAGGCAAAAATTTCACAGTGCAGGAAGGCACTGTAACCCACAACTGTGGCATAGTTTTCACCATCTGAGGTCAGAATTAAGGGAGCAATATCTGCAGAAGAGAATGCAAAATGAGTGGCACTGCATTTCAGAACTGGGAATAGAAATACAGTCCCTGCATCATCCCCTTTTCCAGCAAACGTCAAAGCCTTAGCCCCTTAATGGGAATTTCACTGCCTTTTGGAACCAGTTGCACTGAGCAACTGAGCTCTCGTAAGCTTCACCGACAAAGACAACGGTGGTTGACTGCTGGACATGCCAGAACATGAAACATCAATGTGCTCCAGGAGAGAAAACAGACCCGGTTCCACTTTCTCTAGGGACCTCTTTTATTAACTGAATTCCCATCACTCCCTTTCTTCAGGGAGAAGAACAGACTGAGCACCACAACCAAAACCAAAGATTAACAATACACAATAACTAAAAAACAGAGTTGTGGTCTTAATTCAGCCCCCAGTGGCTTCAGTAGATTTGAATTGAAAAGGTTTTAGCCCAACCACAACCATGTTTTAAAACAAAAAGTGTATCAAAGCTCATGAGCACTTATGCTAACCATATAATATTGCCCATGATAAGGCCTGTTGCATTAGTTTTGACAATATATTTCTTAAAATCTGTGCCAATGCAGAAGAAAATGACATGGTTACAATCCCCAAGCTGTTCTGAAGCATTCAATCAGCAGAATGGGACACTGCAGCTATAGACCTTTTCTTGCTAATAGGAAAGGCCAGGAGGGTACTCACTGAGGACGTTCACATTAGCGCTAGCAAGGATGGTGCCGTGCTTGTTGCTGGCCTCACACTGGTACACAGCACTGTCGTGAAGCTGAAGGTTGGTAAGGCTGATCTCCCTGGCAGAGATTCTCCCTCTGAAGGTCCTACCTGGAAAGACCCAGACTATATCAGGAGATGGAGAAAACACCACAACTGTGGAGTTCACAGTCTCTTCTCACTGCTTGGAAGTCAAAGGCAAATTATAGAATCATAGAAAGGTTTGGGTTGCAAGGAACCTTGAAGATCATCTAGTTCCACCCCCCCTGCCGTGGGCAGGGACACCTTCCCTCTAAAGGGACACCTTCCTTCTAAATTCTCTTGAGACTGACACGAGGGCTATGTGTTAGGAGATGCACAGGTACAAAACATAGAATCATAGAATGGTTTGGGTTGGAAGGCACCTTAAAGACCATCCAGTGCCACCCCCTGCCCTGGGCAGGGACACCTCCCACCAGACCAGGTTGCTCCAAGCCCCATCCAACCTGGCCTTGGACACCTCCAGGGATGGGGCAGCCACAGCTTCTCTGGGCAACCTGGGCCAGTGTCTCACCACACTCACAGTAAAGAATTTCTTCCCAATATCTAATCTAAATCCACCCTCTTTCAGTTTAAAACTGTCACACCTTGTCCTGTCACTCCACTCCCTGATCAAGAGTCCCTCCCCATCTTTCCTGTAGGCCCCCTTTAGGGACTGCAAGGGGCTCTAAGGTCTCCCCAGAGCCTTCTCTTCTCCAGGCTCCCAACTCTCTCAGACTGTACTGTACATAGGAGAGGTGCTCCAGCCCTCTTACCATCTTCGTGGCCCTCCTCTGGACTCACTCCAACAGCAAAGCACATCTTCAGGATCAAACTAGGACCTTGCTCAACAGCCAGAGACCAAGTTGCAGAGCACTGCCTTTGTCAGTAGTCCCATGGCCTAAAGAAAGTGCTCTAGAGCACCAATTTCCAGGAAAATACCCACATAGACTTTTTAAAATAGTAGTAATCATACTGCTATGCCAGGGAGCAGGGCCTGTGCTCCTCAACCATGCAGTCGCTTGTGCTTATTCAGAAGCACAAAGAAAGACCAAGATGAACATGAACATAAGCTACCCAGATCCTCAAAAGATGTAAGCATTACGGGGTGAGGCAGAGGCAGTAACTCACGGGTACCACCACTCCACAGCCCTGCAGATTTCACCCCTACTCTCTTCAAGATCCCATTTAAACATTTTTTTTATTTATGAAATAAATACATTATTTATTTATGAAACTAATTCTTGTCTAAAGAGATGCCAAACCAGACATCATCCATCCCATTTGGATTTGTGTGTTTCCTCTGACTGGGTGCAACACAGGCACATCCCACCCGGCCACCACCTAAAGGAGGACTTTGGACCTTGCACTTACTATCGATGGGCATCCCGTTGAGTTTCCACTGAATGGTTGGCTCTGGGTTGCCAATTGCTTCGCACAGCAGCACAAGATTTGTTCCTACGCTGTAAACACCACCTTCGGGCTCCTTTATCCACCGAGGAGGCTCTGTAAAGAGGGGACATAACAGGTATCAGGTGCCACAGCGAGGGCATGTCCAACTCTTGCTATTGCTATGGTTCTCCAGGAGATGGCAAACGCTGACAACAGTTCCCAGCCGGCTCCTAGGAGCCTATCGTGCAGCTGTATTGTATTTCTTGCAAACGGACATTACAAAAGGTAAAATTAGCATCAGCACCCATCAATTTCTGTCCTTCAGACTTTGTGCAATGTGAGCAGCGGGGAGAGAGTGTAGGGAATGGGCAGTGTTCTTCCAACTAGAAAGCAACTGCAAAGCAGATGAAAGGTGAGAGGCTGTGGAAGGAGGTAGACCTGAACAGGTCAGCATTTTCACTAGGACCCTCAGACAGGAGATTGTGGTCTGTGAAATGAGGCGAGACTATTTCAGCAACTCAAACAAGATGCCAATATCCATCCAGCTCAAATCCCTCTCACTTGCCCAGGAGTGGCTGGAGGGCAGAGCACGGTGATGCACCAGAGCTCCACAACAGGATGCTGCACCTCCATCTGCTCATCTATGTGTGCTGGGGAAACGCATTGTGATTTTCAATATTCTGGCTTCCCATCATGTATTCAGCTCAGAGACTGATCTGTAACATATTTAGGAATGACAAAACATTCTTTCACCACTGGGGATGAAAGAACCATCATCCTGATGAGCGGTCCAGAAAGATTGCCCACAGGGTGGTGGTAGAGGAGCAGCAGTGTGCTGCTGGTTTCCCTGTGCTCTCCTCTTTCCCAGCACTGCCAGCTAAACTGGGTGAGCTCTGGGGAAACCCTCTCCTCTGCAGAGCAGCCTCTGAGCACCAGTTACCCAAACATCATGGGAAAAACACAACCATAAGGGAGGGAATGGAACCAAGGGGGGTGAAAAAAGCATTAATCTGACGAATGCATTTTTTTCTTCCTTCAGTGAGCATCCTCAATCCAAAACACAGCCTGGAATTCATCATTATCTCTCCCTGAGAAGCAACAAACTTCCAAATTTTAATTCCAGACCTGCCAGTACCTCTTCTGCATGTGCTGGGCAGATCACTGGGCCTCTCTCCCTATTTGAAAAAGATGAGCTAATGTATAGGAAACATGAGGATTCATTAGTTAATGCTCATAAAACGCTCTGAAGATTAACAGAGCTGTTGCCTGGTAATACATCTGCAGATGTTATCAGTGTGGTATGCTAAAACAAAGCATCGTTGCTCATATTCACACAGATACATTAAAAAAACACCCCTGAAGTGTGATACACAAGACCTTCCACACAAAGTCCACCATTTTCACAGTAAAGCACCGGTGAAGAGTGTTAAGTAACAGCCAAAGACTGAAGTAAAATTCAAGACACCGAATCTCATCTAAAATTATAACATCTTTGCATTTCCTTTGCTACCGCCTTCCTCACTGCAGTGCCGGTTGCCCTCCCATAGTGCAGCGTGTGACGTGACTGTACTTGTTATGCTTCCTTGTATTTCGCTCCAGGAAAAAAACTCCGCAAGCAGCTGAATATTTTGGTTTTGCAGATCATTTTCCTTTTCTCTCTCTCATATACATAATGCTTTCATCAGGAAAAGACAGGTCAAAGGCGCAGAGGTGAAAAGGTTTGTAAGAGCCCTGATTACTTTGTTGTTTGGTGGCGGTGGTTTTTTACTCTAAGTCTGCCATAAACACAGCACTTGAGACAGGGTATTTCCTTGTTTTGAAGGAGGTGGGACACCAAACACGGACTGAATACAAACCACCCAATGGACCCTTTCCTATTTTCATCTGTACATACACCCTGGAAGTGAGCTGCAGCTACGTTAGGCCACCGCTTTCCTTTCTCAGCATGAGAATTGCTGTGGTTGCCCCAAGAAAGTGATGCAGCTGCGAAGCCACAGGCAATGAGATTTTGCCAAGTAGGAAATATAATTTCACAGAAAGGCTAAAGAACCTCTTTCCTGTGTGGCAGATATGCCATACTACTTATAAATACATAAAATATAAGAATAACAAAATATACACATACTTCTTGGCAACTACAAAAACCAGTGGCTGGATGGTCAAATAGTTAATCTATGTGAGCAATATGGTATGGCAAATATTTCACTGCATAATATATTCTTCTTGGTAAGAGTTGCAAATGCGGGGCTCCTGATTAAGTGATTTATGTCTTTATGGGGAAATAATGACAGGTCCAAATATAGAAAGGATCTAAAATGGGCATCTTGTCCATCCTTCTGCAACACAGCAGGATCATCCACACCTAAAATGCCCCCGACGGATCCAAACCTTCCCCACAGCCTCCCATGCTGTCTACGGCAGCACCACACTAGAACAAATTTCTAACATCTAACCAGCTTCTGCCTTGCTGCAATTTAAGTCTATTATGTCTTACATTATCCCCAGGGAACTTTGTGAAGAAACTTCAGCTCATCTGAAGGCTGTTATGAATTCCCCAGATTCAGTGTTTCCTAAATTAAACGTACCTATCAATTTTTTTCTCAAACATCATGTTTTTGAGCTCTGTAACTACCGTTGCTGCTTTCTCCTGAACTGCCTTGAGTTTACCCTGGCCTTGATGAAGTGTGCGATGTAAAACTGGTTACGTTACGTGAGGCCTTATCAGTTCTCAGTATTCACTCTTACAACAACGCTTTGCTTTATGCTTTCCAGGAGGATTTTTGCTTTTTATGCACGACTAGTATTTCAAGCCACGTTCAGCTTGCGATCCAGTATATCCTCCAGACTAGTCTAACCAGACATTTTCCATCCTGTGCTTATGAAGCCAATTAGTGTTGCCTGATGAGAATTGCTTTGCACTTGTGCTTACTGAAGCCCATCCTTTTTATTCCAGACCATTTTCCCAATTTGTCAAGATCATTTCAAATTCTCCTCACGCCTTCCCAAGGGCTGGCAATCCATCCCATTTTGGGGGCATCATCGGCAGCTTCAGCTGCAGTTACCACCTCGCGGTCTGTATCCCCATCGAAGCATTTTTCCAGTGAAACACAACTACAATTTGAGCCCGATTAAAACATCCAGCCGTGTTTCTGCCTCACATTAGTTTCATCTATTTTATTTTTCTCTAGATGAGTAATGAAAGTATTACCAGACTTAACTGCAAAGGCCCTTAGCTATTATATCATTACTATAATTAATCATTATATTGTAATAATTATTTCTATTAAACACAGTCTAGGAGCCTCAGTCAAGACGAAGGTACCACGAGATCAGGCGCTGTGATGGTGACAAGATTTTGAGGATATACGTACACTTTATATTGTGTTCGGGGGATTATATACAATAACCAAATAAACAAACACTTGAAGTCAAGACAATTCGTGGGCTTGCTTCGCTTTTTTTTTGTTTTGTTTTTTAATAATTCTCTCTCATTCTGATAACAACAATGGGGATTTTATGCCTGTTCCAATGTTCCAGGCTACAGCTTTCTTGCAAAGAGAGATTAAAATGCTCAAAGAGTCAAGTAATTTGCTAGCTGAATATTTTCATATGATTGGTAATAACTGCCGGAATCTTTGCCCTCAGACTACTGTAGGATTAGTAAGTGGGCTGCATGCAAATATCATTAATTAAGACTGTTATTTAGAAGGCTGGGATATTGGTTTGAGATCCTCAAATACCAGAAAGAAGAACAGAATATGTGACATAGTGCAGAAATGATGGCAAAATCCTGAATTATACACCAGCACTAGACTGAAGATGGTTGGCGATTAATAACTGAGATAATTTTTCTTCCATGTTTGATTTCCTTCTCTCTGTGTGCATCATTTGAGAAGAGCCTGTCAGGTGCGAGGATGCTCTACGTCAGCATAACCTCCCTGAGACCCACTGAAATTAATGCTCGCTTCCACCAACTCAAGATCTGCCCTTGAGTGCGTACACGGGGGTTGCTGCAAAGAATGATGAACGTGCCCATCTCTGATTAATGGCAGTGATGTTTTCTGGTTAGAAATTCCAGCAGAAGACAGTGTTTGGGCTCAATTTTACCTTGATACCCTGCTTGTGAGGTGACTCCTAATAGGAAGAATTCCTGCTAGTGACAGCAGCCAACATTAGTTACGCATACAGAAAATGAATTCAATAACAATGGCAAAAGCATTTTTTACACAGCAATGGCTAGAGTAGGATTATTTCCTTCCCTCCTTTTTTTTTTTTTTTTTAAATACTTGTTTGCTAATGAGCAGGAACAACAATTCGCCAGAAAGCTTTCCTCCCTCTAGAGACTGAGGGAAAAGGGGGTCAATATTCTGAACTGCTTAATTAATGTTATTTCTCTGGTATTTTAGTTTTTGCAGCTCCTGCAATTTCTTTGAAGGATTCAATTTTTACAGCCGAGAAAATCATAGCCAGATTGTTAAAATATTCAGCTACAGCAGAGATGCTCCAAACCATCTGGAAGGATTCCTAGGAGTCAGCACTTCCCCTCTATCGCAGCTGAAGACTTGCCATGCCCTGGTATCCCCCTCTGCCACACTGCCAGGTAGGGAAAGAAGACTGTAAGACACAAGGTTGCATCAAGTGAATGGGGATGATTCATCACATACTGGGAGAAAAGGCTTTTCCTCAGCTGATGAGTAAATACAGAGCAGGTAGCTCAAAGTGCCTTTCCTCCTGTCAAGACTCCTTGTGACCACGGAGTGAGAAGCAGCACAGATAAAAACGAAGCAGTTGGCAGACTCCGACAGTTTAATACTGCCTGGGTTTGTTTTTTTTTTTAGCTCTGCAGAGCAGAGACTGGAGCATTTTTCATCGGTAAAGAGAAAATGTTTTCAGGAAGTTTTTCAGCTGTGCTTCAGGATTCTCATTCGGTAGCTATTTACGGGCAGCGCTGCTGAAAGAGTTGCAGTGGCAGTGATACTTCTGCAGGGCCCGCTTGTCTCTGCTGAGTCTCACTGGAGCTCTGCATTGCTCCTGGAAAAGAGCATCTGCCCCTGCCTCGTGTGAAGGGCTCACACCTGCAGGGTCTGGGGAGCAGAAGGGAGGAAGGAGGATGGAGGGGGGGCAGGCACCATGTGCCTCTATCTGCACTCTCCAAGATGCCTGTTATGAAGGTATCTTGTCTGGCTTTATTAATCTGCTGCCTTCTAGCAGCAACATAAATAAATGACGACCAAACGGGTGCACAAACATCGCAGGTACAAGCTGCCAGCGCTGCCCCTGTTCAGGCTCCAGACTGTGTGTGTGCTCAGGCACAGGGATGCACCACCCTACGCACAGGACAGCCCAAACCACGACAGGTACGCACGAGCGTGGGGGAATGGGCCTTGGATACTCAGTGGAGGACAAAAAGGGTGATATTTCCATTTTTTTAAAACTGTTAAAAATTAGTAGAAAGTATTTTTTTTTTTTTACTTTCTTTCTTAAGTTTTTATCATATTTTGCAGGAGCTATAGAAACCACTCTTGGCTCAAGTTGTCCCTATACAAAAATGATGGCAAGGGAGCACGTGAAGGAGGGGAACAGAAGGGTGGTACAATATTTGCTCACTCCATTTTTACAATCCTCCCTAAGCATTCACTCCTGGTGGAAGCCAAAGAAAGGAAATTGAGGTAAATGTACCTCTGATCTGGCCCAGTGTAACCATTTTCACATTCTTTAAGAGCAAGTAGAATAACAAGATCTTTCAGTCTGACATTCAGATTAATACAAGACATTTCATCAATATCTCTGCTTGACTACCTCGCATCTTTAGAGTATTGGATCTGCTCATGTATTTGTACTCCTGTTCACCGCTTTGTAGAGCCTTCATGGTTCAGGAAAAAAAATGCTTGCTTGCTTTCTTTCTCTTTTTTTTTTTAAAAAGATGCTACTTTCTGCAAGCTTCCCGAAACTATAAAGCAGGTCCTTGGCTAGCATAACATTTTAAAATAGATATAAAAGTATATAATATTGATATAAATATAATACAGATATTAAAATATCTACAAATTGATAGAGTCAGATGAATTTATGCATTACATGTAGTGACACTAGCAAAGGTCCTTATTCACTTCCCTTTGACCACCTCCCTGTTCAAAATGAATAAGCTTAGTAAAGTGTACTCAGCACCTTCCACATGAACGTGGAACTCGTGCTTCGCTCTCCCCATGGGGTTGCTTGCCGTACACTGGTATGTTCCTTCATCGGCTGCAGTCACTTGTTCTATCTTCAGTATCTTCCCAAAATTTTCTGTTTCTGGTTCATCCTTCGGCAAGTTCCCAGTGACCTTGACCCAGCTTAGATGAGGAGTTGGGCTAATAGCAAAGAAAGAAAGAAAAAAAAGATTTTGAGTTGAATACTAGGCTGCTGTAATGCTTCATGTTAGCAGAGCTGCTGGACTTCACAGAATCATACAATCGTTACAGCTGGAAGAGACCTTTAAGATATTCAAGCGCAACCATTAACCTAGCACTGCCATGTTACCACTAAGCCATGTATATGTGAAGTTTTCAGAGTCTTCTGAGCCTTTTAAAACACTGGGGCTATACTATGGGTTATACTACAGACTATAGCTACTCTATGCTGCTTCTTGATTCAAAGGGCCCCTACGAATAGGTTCTTCACAACCAACACCAGGCCATGGCATGAGGCTGCATGCCTTGTACGCGTATTGGCATGGTCTGTGGGAGAGGGAATGGAGCTCATTTTGTCCTGCTCAAAAAGGGCACTTGAGGACAGACAAGGAGGTAAAGACTTCATTACAGTGACTTCACTCGGTGCCCTGCCTGGTTAGAAAGGTGGCCAACCACTGGAGACGGCTGAAAATGCTCCTTACGTTTTCAGAAAGCAAATGGCAGTGACACAGAAATTCGGGACAGACTGTCGTCTGCGCATTCCCAGCTGGGCTTTGCGACCCCGACACCGTACACGACGCTCATACACAGTGTCATATCTGCTTAGTCTCGTGTCCATCTGTTATCGTGGCAAAATGCCCGGGCACAAGCTACTCAAAGCCCCAGGTACCAAGAAATCATGGTTTTCCACGAGCAGTGAGCACAACCGTGCAAATATCCTATTATTTCCTGCACGAGTCCTCGTCCTGCTCCTGTACCACTGTCAGGCACTGTGTTACCGTGGTGTTGTATTGAGGCAATGCTGTCCTGACACTGGCATTGTTCAGATTATAAGTCTTCAAAAATGACAGATTGGAAATGTACTTAATTCCTTATTTTGCAGTTGCCTGCCCCTGATCTTAGTTACTTGAAATCTGGCTCAGTCTATCCACTTCCGTGGTTTGTGGACATTTGGTGGGATGGCTTGGCAGACATATAGGCAAAGCTGATCATTTTTCTGCTGAAAATGGGAATTTTAACAAATAAAAATGTTGTTTTACGTTGCCTTTTTTGAATCGTTTCAGTGAAAAATGTTTGTTTGGTGATCAAACAAACAAGTACTTTGTCTTCTTTCAAAAGTGGCTATTTTTAAAAAAAACACCTCTGTTTAAAAAATAATTTTAAAAAATTTTCTTGGAAAATTTTGAATGAAACAAAAATATTACTTTTTCTTTTTACTTTTTTTTCCCCCCAAAATAAACAGTGTCCTCTTTTGTCTTTCTATTCTTGTACATGATATTAATTCTCGCACATGAAAATTTGTATTTGTGTATTTCCGAGGCGATTTACCTATAAAGTACCTTGAAAACACTATAAACTCACAGCTGTGGACTTGTGGAGGTTTGGGCGCCTGCGAATTAGCTTGATGGGTAGTGAATTAAACAAGGAAGTGTTGCAACAGGGAACCAAAACTCTCCGCAGATACCTGGAGTGAATCCAACAGAGACAAGTAATTCACCGTCTCTCAGAAATGGCAACCAACTGCAGAGGCATAATCTTGCCAGCTCAAATGAGCAATGCCCTTTCAAGCCCACATGGAAAACCAAAATACCCTAAACACGTTTGTTCAGGCAGATAAATATCCTGGATTTTGGAGTTTTATAGAGGGGATATAATTGCACAGCCTTTAATATGAATTATCTACCTGCTAACCACAGTCTGCGTTCACAGACCTGCAGCTCTGCCATCCAGCGTGAGAAGACGATGATTTAAGTCTCCATTCGACAGAAAGCTCTATCGCAAACAAACCAGATGTGACTGCGCTTTCATTGTGGGTTTAGCGGTCGGAGAGATTTTTTGCTTTACCTATTTCTCTGGTGGCAACTCTTCTGAGGCAAACCATTGCATCCACAAGCACACAGCAAAAATTGGAAATCTGGACTGAGGGCCAAGTGGAGCTTATGTCTGTCTGAGTTACTGCAGCAGGAACAAGGTCTGGAGAGGCATTCACCGCTTCATTGCAGGGACTGCACTCAACGTTTATTTATCCATTCCCTTTCCTTACTTACCCTTACTTTGTCCTGTGTTATTTACAATAAGGAACAAAATTGTCCTGATTTCCCGTCGAATCCCATCTACTTTAACTCTTCCTTAAATTATTACAGTCAGCAGCTCCTCACTGAGATACTCTGCCATGCTCAGGACAACCAGATCCAGGACTAGGGCTTGAGTAGTGCTCTAACGTGAATGCTAATAGCAATAATAAGCTCGAGATACCCGTGCAGCACAAAGCACCGGAGGCATGCATAGGAACGGGCCCAAGCGGGAAACATGGGACTGGAACTAAATTTGAAATTAGCCCATTACTGTTAGTTTTAGCAGGATCAAACCAATACGGCTGACTCCGGTTCACCATTTTTTTACATAGTTGTGGACTTTGCTCTTCGACATACTGGCGTCTGTGAGAACATCACGGAAGGAACGTCTTTTGTATGGAAATCCTAGATGCTCGCGAATGGACCACAGAAAGTGGCCAGGACCACAGGCACTCCCGAGCCAGCATCTCCCAGTACAGCTGGGTTAAGCGGGCCACCAGTCTCACTCAACGGGGTATTTCCTTAATGAGTGTCTTGCATCAAAATCTCTCGAGAACTTTGCATTTGAAAACCTGAGATCTTAGGAAAAATGCTGAATAATTTTTGAGCGTTGAACCAAAACTGAATTGGCAAAACTAGAAAAGAGACACTACAGGTTGTGAGCCAAACCACAGAAGCTGAATTCTGAGGTTATTTACCTTCTCAACATCTCAAAAGTAGTAATAGTGAAAAAAGTTCCATAATAGGGTTTTATTTTATATAATACTAAAAAAAAAAATCAATATTTACCATGATATGATTTTAATTACTTGTTTATAAGCTATAGCAATAACAGATACATGAATGCTGCATACTAGCTCTGTGCTGCTTTACGAGGAGCGTGCATACTTTAGAAAAACCCTGCATAGAGGTTCAATTTAAAATTGTTTGGGCAGGTAGGTATATTCATTTGTAGCTGTATAATTTTTTAATATAGCTTTTTCTTTGCTCAAGTCTATTTCAAAAGGCGATTAAGTTTGTGCAGTATTGTGCATTACTCACAGCCCTTCAGCAATACATTCGAGTAGCAGGACACCTCCCTTGATGACAGTGACTGATGAGCTACTGCCAGCAGATTCAGGAGGGATCAGCAGTTTGGGTTTTCTTTCCTTGATAAAATTTGCTAAAAAAATAAAATAAAATAAAAGTTAGATAGAAAATCTTAGAGCCTTTGCTTACCCTTCAATAATGCCACAAACATTACTTCTGTCAGAAGGTTTCAGACATCAATTTGTCAAGTTTCTTTTTTATTTATACACTTTGAGACCAATCCAGGACTCTGCTGTTTCTCCTGCTTACAGTGAGAAGATGGCTACAGCAATAACCACAGGCAGCAGTACTGGTGAAGCCCCTGTTCCTGCAGTTTCACATCCTGCTTTCCAAGCACTGGCCCTTTCCCTCATCCTCCTCAGCCAGTCTTGGTACCTGGGTCTTCTCAATCGCTGATCTTCTGGTGCTCACCATCTTTCTTTGTATCTCTCTGTTGCATTGACTCCATCACCTTTTAAACCTCAGATGAAAACCCATCTTTCCTGACTTGAATATCCCACAGAATTGTCCTTCTTGCTACAATTATTAAATCTACAGTAATGGAGATACAATTTGTAAGGAAGACTGTTAAAATAATAAAACAAGATTGACCTGCATTTGATTTCAACGGACCATTTGTTCCAGCCTGCCAAACAATGGTTTCATGATGAAATATGCATAGAGTTAAACGGCTATCCAGTTATCACTATAATAACAATTAGCACAGTAATGAATAAGTCCCCAAATGGTACTAGTTCTTCAAAAATAGTCAGTTACGGATGATTTGGTAAAAGACCGCATGTATGTCTCTGAACCATTTTCTAATTTTTTTTTTCCCCCTCCCCTTGCTTTGTACCTCTCTGAATCGGTGTCACGAGCGCCCAGAGCTGCAGCACAACACTTTGGTGCCTCTGGATACTCTCGCACGTTTTGCATCTGCCCTCCACCTCCCGCTGCCAAAGGCAGGCATCCCCCTTCCCGAGCGGCGACAGGAGCTGAGACATCTCTCCGAGGGAAAAATGGGGTTTTGAGCGGCTGTCACTCCGCACAAGCCCTGCTTGTTCTGCTCACAGTGCTCAGCCTCCCTGGGCCAAGGCTTGACCTCTGGTCAGTGCTTCAAGCTATCCAGCCCAAAACGCTCGCAGAGAGCCCGTTTTTCAAAAAACTTCAGTGCTTGTCCAGCAAAATGATGTCTTTCGGGAGTTTCAAATTGGGCATCTCAGAAAACAGAGGCTTTCAGAACCAATTTAAACAAATAAATCAGTCAAGAGCTACATGCAAAAAACTGATACTCTCATTTTTACTTCTCTTAAACAAAACTAACTGGGTGGAGGATTGCCAAATTAGCCGCTAGCTGCCTTCTGACTTCTCCACATTGCCTGCACAAAGCTCAGCAGAACATTTGCAGGACATTGCTGCACAAAGACGGGGACATGGACACAAAGTGAGGGAATATAAGAATCCCCGGGATGAGAAGCACCTTGTTGCAGTGCTCACCTGTGGCGCGCATCAGACAGGGCAATACACGACCAAAGAGAACCACCTGCCGTCTACCGCGAGCTACAGGGCACAATTAACACAGAGCACCTAAAGCTCTGTAAATCCCCACCTTCAGCTCACCCTGGAGTAATGCAGCCCCAGAGTGACCCTTTAGACACGAATTCTGGGTTTCAAACCGTGGGTACCTAACGCCAGCGTCTTCTTGAATGCCAGAGGGAGATTCGGAGCACCCAGCCCTGGCTCCTGCTCTGAACTGATAACACGAGACGCCCAGGACGTCAGCCTCCTTACTCACATCACATTATGAAAGGTGAACCACTTCTTTGAGTAAGAAAACTACCTCTTTGTTAAAAACCCTTCAGATTTCTGTCAAAAAGTACAAGATGAGCAAATTGTACTCCACAGACCACTTAAATCCATCCCATTGCAATAAAAAGCCTTTTGTGAATTTTTTTTTTTTTTCTTTTTCCAGAGCAGCAGCTCATATTTCATCTCAGCTGGTAGATTCTCAGTTTAAAGGCTAAATAACAAATGCATTCAACTCACCCTTAGTAACCGCAGCGTTAGGTGAGCCTGAGTCATTAGCATGCTTAACTGAAATAAATAAAAGTGACAACCAAACAGAAACATGCACAGTTTATATAGAATCAAAAGAAACAATAAATCAACCAAAACAAAACAATGCCCTCCCAATTTTTGCCATAAAAGAAAGAAACAAACAAAAAATATAAAGTAAAGCAACAGATGAACAATGAATGAAAATATAAAGAAAATCCTTTAAAGATATGTACTATTCTGCAAAATACTTCATGGGTGATATTATCATCATTTCACCCTAGCTACCTAATATAATAAAAAAAATGACTAAACCCTAAGTAACCACTGTAAGAAAATTTTATAAAATTTACCCAGTCTCTTTTTTTCTTATTGTTTCAGTTTTTCTATGTGGGTTTTTTTTTTTTTTTAATACAGTCCCTCAACAGGGACTTGGCACAGGAAGGAGTGAGCTGATTTTACAAAACCCTTCAAGTATATTCCTCGCGCTTTTGCCTGCACCCAGTCCCGTGGCTTTGATGGCAAGGTGCACACACTGCAGTGTTTTGTTGGGCCACTGCCAGGGCTACCAGAGGCCCCACAGTCAAACCCCATCTCATTTTTCTCTAATCTCTGTGTGCACATGGGTGGGACCGGACCCATTAGAAAAGCTATGGAGAGCAACATTTCATTTTGATATTTTTCTCACAATTATTATCCCAAGATATGGTATAAGCAAGCATTAAGATATACAAAGCCACTATTAATCCTTTATCTTTTTATCCCAACAAGAAAACTCTCAAAATAATATATTAAATATTAGATTTTCATTCATGAAGAAAAATCTCCTTGGCTTTCTGGGCTGCATAAGCCCGAAAGGTCAGAAGTATTAGTGAAACAGAAGACTGATATTAAGGGCACAGGCAGCCCCGGTGAGTGGTACAAGTGATACCAGAAACTATTACAGCCAAAAGAGATTCCAGCAAAGCGGGATGGATCTCCAGCTGCTATAAGCTGCCTTAGTTCCAGCGGCTTCTATGGGGCTTTGCTGATTTAATGCAGCTGAGAGCGTGGGGGTTTTTTTTGCTTGGATATTTGTATTCTTCTCCTCTGTTTCTAACACTGCTACCCATATACCCCTTGTGTTCAGTGGCTTTACGCAGCTGGAATTAGCGGTTTGATACGGCAGCAGGAGGGTATACACCCAACAAATGCACATGTAGGAGGATGGGACAGCAAAGCCCACACACCCCGGGGAGGCGCTGGGGCAGCACCTGAAACCATCTTTTGTAGGAGACCCTTGGAGACCACAGGAATACAGATCCGCTTAAATAAATAAATAAATAAAATCTGATGGTCCCTACACAACACGTCACTAAGGAAATGGAAAATGCCTCATGTGTCACTACTGATGCTCATGGCAGCCTTCAAAGACCTGGAAAGCACTGTCTGCCTGTCCTGCTTGTTTTGGACCATCACGGAAGTCACCGCTGGGGAGATCCAAAAAAACTGGCCTACAGGGCTTGCTGCTAAAGAGCAGCCCATTTTCTCCTTGAGGAAGGGAAGGACAGCCTTGCCTCCTTTATCTTGACACATGGTGACGGCAAAGGCAAAGAGGCCTCCATGGCAGAGCTCCGGGCACAGCTCCCTCCCCGCGTCCTGGCAGGCAGGCAGTGGGTGAGAAGCTCCCTAACGCCATCCTTCCCAACCCTGCCGCTGCACCCGCACCAAACCAGGCCTGCGCCCAGCGAGGAGGCGGCCACACAATGTCCTCGAGACCTGGTGACCCCCCAGACTGCAAGAGAAGTGGATTTCCCTAATGCATCATTAGCTTTCGCCAAGGGGAGAACAGGAGGAAGAACGAGGCATTTTTGGGACCCAGCAGCTGCAAAAAGCTTTTATCAGTTGAATTTAGCCCTTAGAGTAAGGTTAATAATGCAGGAATAAGCACAGTAACATGCATTTTCTTCAGAGAGAATGGCATCAGAGACACAGGGCGCCCATCTGCATTTGCTGATGCCTGGGGAGTTAAAAAAGAAAAAACAACAGAAAATAAGAAACTACTCATCCACAGACTTACAACGGGAAACCTTCAGCGTCATTGGCATTTTCTGTACAATTGTCCTCAGTCTTGGAAACGCTGCAAAGCAACAATAATCACTCCGACTGTCATTTTCTTCCACATTCGCAAAGTAGAGATCTCCCTTAAGGCTCATGGAGACCCTTTCATCTTGCGGAATGTGCTGCAAATCTAGCAAGAAAAAATAATTATGATATGGTAATGATACTGGGCTGTTTCACCAATATGACTGCTAATGCTCTCCTGTCATATGTTCGCTTCCAAACAGAGAATATAACTTTGACGTGAAAGAAGCAGAAGATCCAGCATAACTGATGGGTTATTAACCAATATTCAACATAAGATTGATAATTGATAATAAATATTTATATATATAGTAATATGTTTATGCATGAAATACATGAAAAAATAATTGATAATGAAACATGGATCATTAAAAGTACTCGGTACGATGTTTCTGCTCAGGTCAAAGGGAATTTCCAGCGCCTCTCCCCGATACAAAGGCCTGTAATGATGACACGGAGGTCATCACTTATAGGTGTCCCCCATGGCCAGTCTCCCAAGCACTTTGCTCGCCCGTAACTGCAGATTACGGCAGGGGAGTGTTAGGATGAGCTAAGGTTGCTGCACTGTCTCGTCGTTGATCCAGCCAAACGCCGGTCTGTGCTAAACACGTATGTCAGGAGTAGAGAGGCTGCCTTATAAGATCAGAGGTTTACTCTGGCACCCTGTCTCTGCAAGTTCTTGGTCAGCATCAGCAACAAACCCGTCATGTCATGGAGGCAATCTGAGTTACTTTGCTTCCCAAGAGCCAGAAAGCCCTGCAGAACACCAATGCTGAAGAACAACGTGATAGAAACCCGCAAGGAATTAATAATACATACCTGACAGATTTTTTTTTTCCTTAGTATCATAAATCAACCATTTGTTTATGAAAAGAGGAAAATAATAATGATAGAAATAATATATAGACACATTTTATCTTCTCTACTGCAAATGCAGTAGTCCTTGTTACTGGTAGACTCATTTACCGACATGTAAGCTTTCTGATATCTCATGTTTAATAATATGTTGTGTCAATGCACTCTACAATTTAACTTTGTGTTATGTAAAAACATATCTCCAGTCTCCATTTTTCAATTTTGTTTTCCAATATCTAGATCTTTTTTCCTAAGCGCTTGCACAATTACCATTCTCATCAATTATGAATCTGTAGTGAAACTGCTCTGGAAGACAAATGCTTTGAGTCTCCTCACATGAATTGTGTAAAAATTGTTTACTTACCAATATTCATCCAATAGATATGCAAAGGCGGGATGCCTTTTGGGGGGTTACAGTGCAAAATCACAGAATCACCATGTTCCACATCAAGGGGCTCAATTTTTTCTTTCGGGAATTTTGGTACACCTGTACAAAAGCAAAGAAGATCCTCTTTTATTTCTACCTTTTGAAATTTTGCCCTTTGCTTCCCTCTTAGTATAGTTCTTAATAAAATATTTACCTTGACATCATCGTTTGCATTCTCTGCCTTTAGTTATCATTTGCAAAATGATACAGAATAATGATGCATTTTACAAAGAGTATGAAATCTTTGCTGGAATTCTTCATTCACAATGTGCACAGCCTGTAGTATTGAAAGTCAGGCAACTGAGGGGTGATGTTTAACACTTGTCTGTGATGTCCATGAGCTTTGCTTAGGCTTTATTTTAATGCATTTATTTTGAAATGCTTTCTAGAGCTCCCCTGTTTGGGCTGTCTGGAAGGGACAACTCAAAGCCACACAGAACCTGAGGCTAAGATTGGCGTAAAGGTCTGTGCACTGGCGGGTCCCAGGCCATTCCCGGGAGACCAGAAACCAGTCTGGGAGTGCAGCGTGTTCTGGGAAGTCGTGGCTAAAAAGTGGTTCCCAAGAAACCACAGCAAGTCAATGCAGGTGAGGACAGACACCGGGCAGTTATTCTGCCTTGCGCCTGGAGTTGTCCCAATTCTTACCCATCTCCAGAAACAGATGAAGCAGAGGTCTGGTTTAAAGACTATACTGCCTCCTCATCCCCTCAGGTGTAAAACCTGCAGGCTTTCTCGGCAAGCTTGCCCTTCGGGATGCAGAGGCAGGATTTCCACGAAAGAATACACAGGGGTGCACAAGGGCTGCACTATCTGGGCTTAAATATAGGTTAAATAATTAGGGGATCAAGGAGTTGTTTAATCACCCAGAGCATCAGCACCGATGCCAGCAGACTGTTCAAAGGCCGGACCACACTTGGCAAACCTGGGCAAACCTGGACAGTCTCAGTAGCCGAAAATGCCCCCAGAGCACATCCAAGAAGATGGGAAGGAGAGCTGGGCTGGAGCCCGCACCAAACCAAGCACCCGGAGTCTGCAGCTCAAAGAAATTAGTCCGCAAAATGTAACCACTCCTCCAACGAATTTAGCTAAGACAGTTTCAGGGCGGGCGCTGTCTTTTCCTTTCATTTCAGGCAAGTTCAAACTAGCGAAAGTTTCAGTTCAGGCAACTGCATTAAACAGCAAAATTAACAGCAATTAAAGAGCAAAGGAATGAAAGCATCCCGGCTGTGCAGAATAAACTGGCACAGCAAATATTGCCATCCCGGTGTTCAAGTCATAACAGGGAACTCTGATAGCGAATAAACAATTTGAAACACCGGTGGTCCAGAGCAGTGGCTCCGCAGGACAGCTGCAGCGTCACATCGCAGGAGCCAAATCGAAGGAGGAGGGTGAGAAACGCAGGGTCAGGACTCTGAGGAGACTTTATATGTTGTAGGATTAGTAGACATACAAAGAAGCTATAAAACACTGATTGCCTGAGTGCAGATTGTGCACAGATTTTTATCTCCAGCAGGATTATTAATACATTATGAATTCTTAGGAGAGGCAAAATGGAGCTAATGAGCATTACCCACCCTGCAGGTGAAATTTCAGATAACAAAGGGAACTATATATCCAAATCCAGTACATTCAATAACCTATAGTCTTCAAGCCCTGGAAAATACATCTGCTGACCGCTGGCGAGATGGAACACTTTCCAGCAGGAAAAAGCCATTCTGTTGGTCTAAAGCTTACTTACTCCCAAAAGCACATCACTCTCAACAAAACTCTAAGAAAGCTGGATCAGGTGAAGGATAAGGGATTTCTGACTAAACCGAAGAGACCAGCAAATAGACTAATAGTGAGATCACTCATCTTGGACATTGGAAACTCTTGTTCAAACCCATTTTCTGCCTCATTTGGCACCACTAAATCTGGGGCTCCAATATCCCAGTTGGGTGCCATAACCACTGGTCACTGGTCTTCTCAGACAAAGTCTGTAGCCAGTTATTACAGAATTATGCAAAAATATAGTCAGTCCCACCAGGAGACAGTGAAAAATCATGATCTTGGTATCATTAGCTGGCAGTGCAGGCATTCATCTCCACTGCAGGGCCCAGACATCTGCCTTGGGTCCCCAATGGGGGAAGCAGCAACTTGAACCCCAGTGTCCTCCATCCCTAACAAGTGCTTGAACTACAGGTGGTCGGGGCTTCTGGGTGCTTCTATGCTGTTTTACTTCGTTCATTGTGAAAAACATGGAAAACTTTCATTTTCCCCTCAATGCATAGCATTTTGAACCCTTGAAGATTTGCAAGGCAGGAAAACTCAACTTTCATGATAAATTCCTGAGCCAAACCTTGTGACAAGCGTATTTTCTTGCTGGGATCCCATTGGCCTCAAAGACTAGAAAAATAACTGCTTCTGAATTCTGCATGAGGAAATTTATTAAAACTAAGAAGCTAATATCACATTAGACTTTGGCTCTTGCACATTTGTCTTCGGCATGTATATGTAGGCAATATTTTTTTTTTCCCCCAGTGTTCCTGTTTTAATTAGTAGATATTCCAGAATCAATCACTACTGATTTGTGGCTGATCACAGAAACTATCACAGCTGAATTAAGCTCAAAAGTATCATACAAGATTAATTGTGTCATGAAAGTGTTTAATACTGTATGGAGTTATCAATGCAGCACATGGACACTGTAAAATTTACAACCAATTGATCTCTGTGCAGCGATACCATTAAAACTGTCATGTCAATCTTTCATGCAATTCCCCACACGCGGATATAATGAGAGGGGACAGAGAATCCAGCGTCGCTCCAAGTGCTACCTCTCACATATCCATAACACAGGGGAGAACGACGTTATTTAATGACTCTGAGAAAGGCTTGCTGAAGTGCCAGCAGGACGGCTCTCGCGACACAAGCAATCAAGTGGCATGTAGGAAACGGCCATAGGGAAGATGACAAACTGCACACCTGCCTTCTGTTACAGAGACATCTTCTAAAAGCCCACCGTGACATATAAAGCTCTCAAAATGGTCTTGGGAAAGGCTTCGCTGCCCAAATATTATTTCCTGACAAGGCTGTACTGTGAATGCTGTATAGAGCTCAAAAAACAGAATTACAGTGCTCTGACAGTGGGTAAACCGTGGAAATGGAGGATTATTGGTGCGCCGAGTCATCTGTGCAAGGAACCGGGCTCTGTTTAATCCCTGGGGTGACTCAAAGTTTAATGACCGAGCTGTACTCGGGATTAGGCTAAAATACCACTGGCAAATTAGGCTGGCCGAGAGAAATTTCAGAAAAGAGGCCGGGTCACTCCCTCCTACTTCTTATCTGTTCTTATCTGTTCAGAAAATGCAGTATCTCAAGTAAATGCAAACAGGAGGGAGACCAATACAGTGCAATATAAAAATCTAAATTTGAGTTTAGCAGTATAGATGCAGAAATGTAGCAACCAGAGTTGGGGTGCTCCAGTCCCCAGCAGGCTTGCTTCAGATTTACTCGGGTACCTATGAGCACACTTTGCCCTACAGCTTAGGTTTTGTCCTATTGCCGACTACAGGGACTCCACACAACTGTAACTGTACCGAATATGGCAATTTATACCTATTTATATGAGAATGGAGCTCATTCGATCTGGTATTTTACATGTTTCTGGGTAAAGTGTTGAGAAATTGAACTGAAGGAAAAGGGTTTCTCCAGGTAACTGTAGAAGTCCTTGAGACCACTGTGCCTGATTTCTACCAGTACCTGGTGTAAAATGGGGGTCAACTCATTACGGTAAGTCAGCAATTAGCAAATATTTTGAGAAACTATTGTAGGAAAACATCACTATACACCAGGTCTGTTTTTATAACCTTATCTGTGGAGGCTGCTGGAGATGTGTCGGGGTCTAGATGGATGCTTAGCCTGGCTTATCATGGATATTCTTGAGTTCTTCCATGCAAATAAATCCTTAGAGGATGTAAGAGTGAGGGAAAGTGGAAGTAGTCAAGAAAATTCTGTATCCTTGAAATTCCCAGCTCCTCAGACACTTTAATTAGTAGCTGACTGATTTGTTATACAGATCTATATCTTGTGCAGTGAACAGCCCAACACATCAAAGAATTTGAAACGTGACTTACAGTCACCTATCCCAAGAATTGTACTGAATACAGCTTGGGCAGCTTCCAGTGCTCATCTCACAGCATCAATTGATATTCTGATCCATGTAGTATAAGCAGTAGTTAAATCTGTAATTTTCATTGCGGCCTTTGAACTGTTTATGAGATATGATCCTGCTTATTTATGTTTTTTTTAGTTGCTGCATTAAATTGAAAAAGTTAGGAAAGTTTGCCTGTCAAGAAGACCATGTCTGTCAGTCTTCTCGCTCTCAAAGAAGCTTTTATGATGGAATCAGTGACAGTCTTTTTTTCTGTGTAAATCTCTCTCTATTGCCCTTTCCAAAATGATGGTTGCTGGCAACAATCAGAGTGATCCCAACAATTTAGATGGCCAGAAAAGTTGTCAAAGGTACAGGACACCGGTTTAGGAGGCAAGACGTTTAAATTTTATTCTCATCATCTGCAAAGTCTCAGTGAGTTATTCTCTTTTGTTTTCTCTTCCATAAAGGCTATACTGAATACCTTCACAAAGCGTGTTATTGAAACCTCCTATTTCAGTATCAGCTCAGTATCTTTTAATGATTTCACAATATTCACATCTGTTTGTTGGGTTTTTTTACATATTAACACAGGTTTTGCTTTCTTTGGGAATTCTAGGGCTAACATCATTGGCACAGCACAGCCTGCCACTGGACAGTTTTATGTGTGGCTATGTCTCCATCCTCAGATCTTCAGTCTTTTGGAGCAGCAGCTTTAGAAACACTGAGCATAAATCTTAACGCAGTCTACCATGAAGAGTCTTTTACACTACAGTTAATTAAAGAAGTTTAAACAGTACTCCTTCTCCTTCCTTTGGCACTGGGCCTACTCAGTAATTCAAGCAACAGATTCCCTAAACACAGGAGGAGGGTAGCTGAGGTCCGTGTTCTCACCATTTAAATTCATTTTCATGCTGCGTGTATCTTGCAACAATCTGGACTTAGTAAATGAGGCAAACATATAGAGATCCTCCAACCCCATTCTTCCCCACTCTCCTTAATGTCATCATATATAGGGGAGGTGTGGTATTTCCATTGTGTAGGTGAGATTTAATGATCATTTCTGCTGACATTTCTATTGCTTTTCTGGAACGACCACTGTGAGTAAACAGCCTTTTGTTCTCCTTTTCAGGAGCAACCTTACTTTCCTTACAGACCCAGTTTTCTCCTTCTGCAGCGTAAATGTAATTTATGAAAAGAACTGGCCTAGTCTGACTTGCTGGGTTTTTCTTCACTTCATTGGCATAGTGACTTGCCAAGTCGCTTACATTTTAGTTGAATACAGCTGGCAAAGCACTGCCACCTCTGCATCATTATCATGAATGCATGTAGTGATCTCACATGGACCAGTCTCTGCTTCAAAACTTGAGGGTGAATAGAGGTAATTTATCCCAAACTCTTCTGTGTCAGTGATTGCCTACTTTACAGCGGATCTGTGCACCAGCAGCTCTCTTTCACTTGAGCACAGTTGTAGACCATCCAGCACTTTAGAAAATCAAAGGTGTCTTCTATTACTCTCTGAATCCTGATTTAATTTGCAGCATCTACATTGCACCATTAAATGAAAGAACTTATGACAGAAGAGTATGAATAAAAGCAAATGTGCCTTAAAAGATGTGGGAGTCGGGTAAATCGCTCTAATATATTATCTGCACCATTTATTTATTTTCTGGATTTAGGACTTTGCATGTATTAGCACTAAAATTCCTCTTATATTTGATAACAACCGTGTTTGTAACTTCTCACTTAATTTGTTGCTAACTACCCCAGTATATTTAATATCTACTCATGCTAGTATGGACAATTTTTCATTAAAAGCAAAAATTATTTGCTCTGAGTATAGATTCAATAAGCCCAAATACAGACATCAACTCATTCTTGTTTTCCATTTTTAGGCATCTTTTTTAGTTCAGTAGCAACAGAGTATCAGAATATTCTGCTGCTGGAGGTGATATACCTTCACTGAAATATGACACAGGTCTTGAACTCCTCTGAAAATTAATGAGTCTGAGACATTTTGCTTAAGAGAAGTCATATTAACCCCACTGTCCTGGCCAGACTCAAAAGTCAATAACTATGTCCTGTCTAAAGCTCTGAGTAACGGCATCACTCCCCTGTTCCTGCCTGAACCACCAGCCGATATCAGCTGCACCGTCCTACCTGTGGAGCCAGCTTACGTTATTTGTTCAATAAACTTCAACTTACTGTCCTTAAACTTTACGCAGCTATCCGCTGCTAAGGAATGCTATTCCCTTAAAGCAATTGCAAATTGGTAGAGACTAAACCACGTAGCAATATATGTAATCTTGGTAATTCCACACCAAACACCAAGCTACTGCATTAGGGAATACTGTGCAATACAGTTGAATGTGAAGTAAATTTAGCAAGGAAAAAAAATCCATAAAACTGGATGGAAGGAAAATAAATCTTGTCCGTCTTGAGGCACATTCATAACAATACATTTACATGGCATCCTTAGCAGCCCTCTTGCAGGAACTCTCCCAGCCCCTGCAATGTGTCTTATTTCCAAAGTGACCACAGGGCCATGAGTCTCCCACCCTGGCTATGCCTAAAATACTTCTCAGGATTATTTCCCACGATAAAAACTTGACAGAAATTATTACGCATGTTTCTCATAGGCTGTTTCATCTGCACAGACCTGCTAGGAGTAGGTTTTTGTAGCTCGGTGGCCATCTCTTGTCATTGCAAACGCTGAGAAAGGCTATGGAGATACCCCCCCGCCATGTGGACACACCAATTCCACATATGCCCAGTTCCTTTCAGATCCCCTGACAACAAAATGTAGGAACTTGGAAATGCAGGATCTAAGCCTGAAAAAACCCTCCAGTGCAGTATTGATTCTCTTCTTCTATGCTACTTGACCACATCATACAGTCTGCTTCATGTTCTCACCCTGCTCCATTGTGGACCCAGAGACGTCTCTTGTACTCCCATTAAGAAGCTTCTGCCCCAAATTTTCCTGTTCTCATTTCATATATACCAATCTTAAATTTATCACCAATTGTGTCTTCATCTTCCTATGTTACTTCCAAACTACAAATGCTTGAATGTATTGATACAAAGCCGGTTGTATCAATATTGTCCTAATCAGGACCTCGAACTTTGTATCAATAAATTTCATCCCACTTATGCAAACCTGGTCCTTAAAATCACTCATTTTCTCCTCTGCCTTTCCTCTCTGCTAATGATGGAAGGACACATTCTAGGATCAGTAATTTTTACTACTATATTTTGGAGCTTATTTTTCATTCAGTTCCAGGTCTTTAATATGCTCCCTGTAAGTATTTATACCAAACACCAAAAGCTAGTGACATCAGACTAAAGAACTCCCAGTTGATTGGATCACTTCCCCTTCGGCTTTCAAACATTTGCATCAGTTGCTGTTTTGCAGTACTAAACTGCTATTTCTCCCATCTTTCCCCCCAGCTTCTGATTTCATGCTCCTTGCTCTGAGGTGGAGACCATATTGTCCTCCCAATTTCTGGGCACTCAGTCACAGTTCCCAGGCTGAAATATTACAGTCTTATGACTCTTAACAACATTTGCGTTCCAAGAAAGGTTTGGAAAGTGAAAGCATCACATGATTACGAATTCTTTACCAAATAAATTTCTCCACTTTTAGAGAGATCACTCTAATTTAACTCAGGAGTTTCCCCAAGCTCACAAAGTGTCTTTTCCAACACTTCCCCAAAGTGATTTGACTCAAACCAATTTTGTTTTCTCTGACAATGACTTCCTATTCCTTTATTGCCCACTACGTTGTTTCTTTTTAATATATTTCTAAAACTATTTCATGATCTAGGCCATTATTTTTAGCTTTCATGAGCAACTAATATCTTTCAATACCTGTACTGCAGTTGGGATAGCCACTCTGCCATCTTTTCTGCTATTTGTTTTATCTCTCCAAATGTTTTAATTTCTGTATTTTCATGATGTGCTGGCATCAGCTCACAAACAAATTGTCTCTGCCCAGATTAGGTAGAGAATTTACCAGACTACAACTCTCATCAATATTTATGCTTTCTTCTTTACAGAAAGAGAAAAGTATTAGAAGAGGAAGCCTCACAAGAGCGAAGAGTGGCTCTAAGCAAATACAAACCAGAAAATAATTCTTATGGGTTTTATGACAAAGGCAAAGCAAGTGCTTTATAAAGGCATTTAAATAGTCAAGTCAAAGCAAATAATAATTTTCTGTCATTGAACATTCAGGTCTCCTGAGATGGCTATTAAAAAGTTTATAGTACTTTACCCACTAACCCACCCTCTAGAGGTGAAGTGGGGCAGATGATACTCAGAAAGAAAAAGCAAACAATAAATGTTTTCCAAATGAATATGTCTGGGAAAACAAATACATTGTTTACACACTTGCATTTGTATTAATTAAAGTTGGAAAGGAGTGTCAGTATCAGCACTTGGAAACCTGTAAGGACTTGGTAGCACAGGGGTATTGTCTGAAATCCTGCATCCAGATTTGGTTTCTGTCCTCAAACCCAGGAGTAAGATGAAACAATTCCAGGAAGCACACAGATTTTTTTCCTTCCAACATTAACTGAATAACAAACAGTGCACATTTTACCATACACCTCCTTAGCAGCTAGTTCTTTCCCATTTAATTTGGGGAATGACAGAAAAAAAAACAGAACAAAACCAAAGTAAAAGTCCTTACTTGGAACAATTAGCTCTATTTCTTCTGACATGGCAGTTCCCAGCACATTGGATGCATAGCACCGATATTTCCCTTGAAAATTGGTGATGATTCCACGGTTTTGAATCACAAATGTTCCGGAGTTGTTAGATGCAACTATCCTCGGGTCAGATAATAAATCAAACGGTTTTCCATCTTTAGTCCAGTTGAAGCTGGAAAATAAAACGAGTGTTACAAAGGACAGGTCACAGAACAGAGAGCCCTATGGCACAAAACCAGTGGTAAATATGGGTCCAATAGAGCACTATTAAAATAAAAGGAAAAACTTGATATAAGAGGAGAGAGTTGGACGATAAAATGACCACTGGGCTACTATAACTTGTGTTAGCTATTGGGCATGTCTCTCCTGCTGGACACTACTTTTGGATAACCAACTGTGACATGAAATAAGAATACCAAGCTTAAGGCAAGGACAAAAAAATGAGAGTGACCATCTGTGAAAGCAAGAGCCACACTGTGAGAGGAACTAGAGCTTTGCAAAAAACCCTCTGTCTGTAGGAGAGCTGGTACTTTTGACCGGCAAGGATTGATGGGAGCTGTTCTCACCATCTACAGGAGACACCATGGCTGAACCCAGGAGAAACCCAGGAGATGACTTGACTGAGTTCTCCTGGTCTTCACACAGAATGGCTTATAGTTTTGATGCTACCGGGGCGTGATTTTGCTGAAGTACTGGTCATAGTTTATGTATCTGGAAGTCTCAGGTGGCTTGAAATTGGGCTAAAATCAGAGACAGATGGAAATTACAGTATAACATTCATTTAGTGGAATACATACCTTTTTCAGTATTTTGCAATGTTTTAAGAGAATAAATTAATGTCAACAGAAATTTATGTTTTGGTACGTCACTAGTATTGGCAGAACTGCTTTGCAGCTGTATGGAGGGGAATACGGGTTCCTATCGCCTAACCAGCACTATCACATACACTTAAATATACCAGAGAACTTTTCATTGATCTGCTGACAAACAGTGAAACAAAGGAAATTTGTTATCACACTACAAATCCCCATTCAGAGCTCACTTAAAAATGATCAAACCATCTCAATATAAAAATAACTACTGCCTTTTTTAAGCAATTGTGTTGTAGGGAAAAAGGAAAGGAAGGATTAAAGAGTAAAAATAACGTGCAAACAAGCTATTAATTTAGCCCATACACCATCCAGTGGTGAAAACCTCAGGAGGAGCTCTTACTATGTTATTATTACATTTTTGTTAATCACATTTTCATTAAAAATCTTTTTCCTTTTTACATTGGTGTAAAATACATAGTTTATCTTTGGATATTTATTTGAATAACTCCATATATGTATATTTGTAACATCACCATGGCAATAATGATGTCAGGTAAAGACAAGGTATCTGGTAAAATGCAAATGTTATCTCTGAATACAGGGTTTAATGTGCTCGGTGTTTTTAGGGTTGCTGTAGAAAAGGCAGAACAACAGCTGGGACCCTTTGATTACCATTACATGTCTCCTAGCTTTTGCAGCACAGCCCAGACAAGCTCTTTTAGATCATGGCGTGAACTTCGCACATGCTAGAGAAATGGAACATCTCCCCACAACAAAAAGGCATGTTGATATCTATTCACGGAGTGAGTGGAAGTGATCGAGCAACAAAAGCTGAATGGCCTAAATAGAAACCCAAACCTCAACCTTGCCTTGCAATGGTGAGGGGTTACTGCACATCAGCTATTCCTCCCCTCCTCAAAAACAGAACAATGTTTGGCAGAGGTTAAAAGCAAACTCAATTTCTGCTTGCTTCTCCAGGGGAAAGCAGTACTCACGTGGGCTGTGGGTTTCCTCTAGCCTCACATTTAATCGTGAAGTCCTCATCAAAAGGGTAAGCAACCTGGGTGTGAGATTGCTCCGTGATCGTTGGAAGCTGCGCAACTGAACACAAAGAGGTACTGGGTTAAAACACCATTCAAGCAGAACTGTGCTCCGCTCAGGTCCTTTCTTGGAAAGGGACAATGTCAGGATTGCCTTACTCCTGCAAAGACTGAGGCTTGCCTTAAAAAAACCCAAGATGATGATCATCATCTTCCTGGCAGTGACAATACTCTTTGCTCCCAAAGCTGAGCGCTATCATGGCCCCAGCAGCCAGAGGAAGGATTGACAGCACTATGTTCACCAGCCGCTCAGGGGCATCACCAGCACACGCTTCCATGTATGACCAACCCATCCAGGGCAGAGGAGAGCTGGGGCCATGCTAAAACTAAAGCCAAAGCTTGGGTGTGTGGAATGGTAAATTTACTCAACAGTGAAGTCAAAAACTGGCTTTTTAATCCCGACACAGATACACACACGTGAAGCAGCAAACTGCCGTCTCCATCCTGGATAAAATTGCCAGGAAATCCATGGACTGCAAAGATGACTTAATGACCCCTCCGTTACCAGTCACACGGTCACGAGATGATGTTTCACTTTCTTTTTTTTTTAAGGGTATTAAAGTGTTGCAAATGTCTGTGTAACAGAACTGCATGAAGGACAATGAACGCTCCCTGCAGTGGAGCTGGGGATAACAGGATCATCACATTGTTATAAACAGCCGGGAAGAAAATTAACATCCTCTTTCGTTTCTCTTTTAAGTCCAGGAAGCTCAAAGCTGGGGCGAAACACGGTGTCTTGCTCAAAGCTGAACACTTCCAAACCCACCAGCTTCACTGATCAGATGTAATTCCTTTTTATTAAAATATAAAATGCTTCATTAAAGCAAATTAAGGGCTAGATGGCTCCCCCGTGCAGGTACGTAAAAGCAGTGGATGCCCAGACAGTCCGTCCTGCGCTTGACAGTCACAGCTCCACTTTTGCTTTATTTAAACACAAGGAGCCACTGCGGAACCTTCCTCCAAAAAACCTTCTGCTTTCAAATGCTGTGAAACAAGTTTGGAGAGCTTTAGAAAAATATTCTGTAAACCTGCTTGATTGCCTTCTCCTTTGCAGCCAGGGCTATCGGCAGGCTCCAGAGTGCTAACAGCTCACGGCAGGTCCACGCCATGCCCTGGAACTGGCCCATGACCTGCTCTGAGTTACAGCACCCAAAGGCCTGCAAAGAGGCTGCATTTCTTTTTCCTTTATTTATTTATTTATCTATTTATTTATTTATTTATTTATCCCCACCATAACTCATTCAAAACCCAATGATGCTGAGTTTTGGTTTGTTGTTAGTTTCCCCCCCTGCCCCCCAAACCCTGTAGTTTGTCATCCTCCTGGTCCATTTATGTTTGAAAAACGCAAAGCTTGGGAGGTCTGGGCTGTCCTCCAGGCAGTGGGGTCCATTGGCTTTCATTGGATTGTCCCCTATGAGCCTCATCCCGTATTTTACACGTGTCCCGAAACCACACCGACCGTGTAAAACAGGCAGTTTGAATGCAGCACAGCCAGAGAGGGACACAGGAGGTGCTCCCCAGGGCGGTGTGTGAGGTAGGAAATACTTCTCTGGGGACTAATGTATGCCCTGAGACATACACCTGCTCCTTTTTCAGGCTGAAACGGCAGGTTGCAAGACAAGTAAGCAAGGGTGTATGTACATCAAACAAGCTTCAGGGAGATTCAGAGCCAAAATGAGGAATTTATGTGAAGGACAAAACCAAGCCCTCGGAGCTAAGCGGTGTGCTGGATCACAAACACCAGATATATGTTATCAGACAAGTTTACTGCTACCTTTAAACAGGTCCAAACAAAGTAGATTGCGTTCTTATCACATCTGAATTTCCCAAAGGCCATGTTCTGGCAGAATTAAATTCACAATGGAACAACTGAAAAGCAGGATTTAATATTTTTTTCTTTGGGGAAAGGTTTAAAAAAAAAAAAAAGAGAGAGAGGGATACGAAAACAATACAGCAAAGTGGCAAAGTGTTCAATAAATAGCTACAACTCACCTGATAATGGTATTTCAATAGCTGCTGCCAAACTCAATACAAAGAAAAACAGGCATATGGTGATCCCTTTTGTGCTTAATAGCATCTCCATCACTCTTCTGTAAACAAGGAGTCCAAACAGAATGAGAGATACCTTATGCTTCCTCTCACTGTCACTTCAAATCAGATGTAAGGACGTGAAGTTGAAAATCTAGCGAGGAAAAGAAACAGCCATATTAGCTTGCAATATGAACTTGGTTCTAACAAGGTTAGTAAATTAAAGCAATGCTTCAGGATTTACAGCTAAATTGCACTAAGTGGTACAATTTCCTCTCCTCTCTCCCCACCCCCTGGCTTCGGGAAGGTCCGCTATTAAGTTTCTAACACCAAAAAAAAAAATACACAATCAAAAGTACAAATCCATTATAGCACAGAAGCATAATTATATTCTATTTTGCAATTAAAAGTAGGGATGGTTTAAAATACAGTATATTTGTAAGCATTCCAGTTCATAAATTCTTCTAATGAGAGTTGTGTAAGTTGGAAAGTAATGTAACAGACCTAATGAGAGGAATTTGGTACACTAATGACCTTGTTCATAAATCTCTTCTGTCTTTTATCTTTCATTTATGTTTAAAAAAGGACAAAATCTAGTTTAGTTCATTAACAAGGACCAGAACATGAAACCTTTGCTTTTCCTCCATAATCCCAGACCTACTACACGTAGGTTTTACACAATCCATTATACATCCTTAGGTGCTGCATTACATGGCAAAAATGTCAGACAGCTGCCAAAAGGAGACATATTCAGCTCTAATAAGCATTTAAGTGTAATTCACAGAGGAGTAAAGGAGAGAGAATTCTACAAACGTGGGTGTACAGAGGATTTCAGTCGTCAGCATCATTCACAATACCTCAGTGAAATATTAACCAGTGTAAGATATGTTTTGTTCAGCCTGGAGAAAAGGCTCCAGGGAGACCTTGTAGCACCTTCCAGTCCCTAAAGGGGCTCCAGAGAAGCTGGGGAGGGACTCTGGATCAGGGAGGGGAGCCATAGGATGAGGGGGAATGGTTTTGAACTGAAAGAGATGAGATTTAGATTAGATATTGAGAAGAAATTTTTCACTCTGAGGGTGGTGAGCCCCTGGCCCAGGTTGCCCAGAGAAGCTGTGGCTGCCCCATCCCTGGAGGGGCTCAAGGCCAGGTTGGACGGGGCTTGGAGCAACCTGGTCTGGTGGGAGGTGTCCCTGCCCGGGGCAGGGGGTGGCACTGGATGGTCTTTAAGGTCCCTTCCAACCCAAACCATTCTATGATTCTATGTTTTGTACCTGTGCATCTCCTACCACATAGGCCTCGTGTCAGTCTCAAGAGAATTTAGATTTTAGTGATCAAGATAACTTGCAAGAGCAATTTTCAAGACAAAGCTACTATGCTGGAGGTAAGGACCAACCCACCAGCAGCCCAGCCCCGCATGGCCCAGCGAGCTCTGGGTTCACAAGCAGAGCTGTACCACCATGGCAATGTATTTCCAGCCTAAGCCTGGCTTGCACACAGCTCTTGTATCTTTGCACATACCACCCAGTTAATCCACAGATCAGAAAAGCAATCTTGGGATCAGGGAAAGCAGTTGGCATGGCGGGGGCAGGCAGGAGGTGGGAGCCGGGCAGCACGCTGGGGATGCTCGCCCTGGACCAGCACAGCTGGAGCAGAGACAGGACCGACCCACGCAGCCAGTCCACGATGGTTTGCTCCTGATGGTTGGTTTGATGGACCTCTACAAAACACAGGCACAAAGCAGAGATTCCCTCCCAGCACGTTCCTTCTCCTATCAGCTCTCGGAGATGAGCAACAGGTTGTGCTGTGGCCCTTCCTCCAGAGGCATTAGCGGGATAATGTCTCTTCACTCGGTCACCAGTTCATGAAAACTTTCTGGAAGTTAACATCTTTGAGACCGAAATCCTGGGGTGAAGATTGAAATTGGCCAACGAGGGGACAAGAGACAGACACTATAATCACATAAGTCTCATTTGTTTAGAAATGAGGCTAAAAAACAGATGTCTTATAAGTATCTTAGGCACCGAGCGTTTGCTGATGGAAGAAGCTGACTAATCTTCTTAGTGCCTTGCTCTGCAGAGGGGGACAGTTCAGAAGGGCACCGGAGGGGACAGGCAGGATAGCACTGGGCAAACCGCCACCCCCAGGTTGTGTCTGGGGGCAAATCAGGCAACATCAGTAAGTTCTGTTTTGTGGCAGTCGGAATTTCCCTCAGTTTGATTTCTCCCAGCTCTGACTTGTGAGCAACAGACCTTTCCAAACCTCAGTTCAATAAAATCTGGGCTGTATCACAGCGTGGGGGGTATGCACAACCCACAGCACCATGGCAGCCCCCACCAGCAGCCACCTGATGGCCACACAAGGCCTGTCCCTGCATGACCGGGCTCTCCTGCCCTGCCTCACCCAGTCCTGGCAGACGCTCAGTTCCAGATCTGTCTGTGTCATCGACAGTAAAACAGATGCTCTGCCAGCAAACCCTCTGGCTACGCGATTGCAATTTAGGCTCATAAAAAATCTGACCAGGGTTGCCACTTGCAGATGGTGCACTAGTGGGAGCGAAGCCCTCTGCTTCCCCCAGCTGCTGACAGCTCTGGGGACCAGAGCAGCCCCTGTCGGGATGCCAACGGGAGGAAGAGGAGCTGAGATTACAGGAGATGTGCAGCTTGCTAAGGGCGGGGAGGGAGGAGCAGAAAGTTTCTTTTTGTATGAATGTTACAAAGCATTGTATAGATTCAGATTCAATTCAAGAAAAAGCAGGAAAACAGCTTGATTCCTTAACAAAACCCATTAGCTCACACTTTCTTTTTTCTTTTTTTTTTTTTTTTTTAATAAAGTGACATAGATCAAAGAAGAAATGCACTAAATAAAAAGGATATCCTTTATCATGTGGCACGGCACGACTTGCCTCTGCAGGCTGCTGTAATTAGTGGGTCTGTCTAGCGCCTCGCTCTTTTTCCCTGTGTTGAATACTAATGCAGGGGGCCGACAGCACCAGCATTTGGAAGCAGTGAGCACAGGGGGACTGATGGCACTGGGCTTGCCCACACCAATCGGATACTTCCAAAGGTCACCTGGAAGTCTCCCCGCGGCTGCATTTCACCTCTGCCATTCGACTCTGGGGCAGTTTCCACGAGGTACAATCCCGGGGTGAGGCGAATTAAGCAACAGTACCTTTGCAGAGGTGTTTACCTAGCGATAACCATCCAGCAGGATAAGCCTCCTGCTCATATGTGATATATATTAACCCTAATGGAGTAGCAGAGGCATTATCCCGGCTGCACTGGTTGCGACAGCAGTTATTACGGAAGGCAAATGCTTAACGCACATCTCGACGTGCCCCACTCCACTGGTCACTCCTCCGTGCCTTGTTCTGGACAGTGAGAGTCCTCAGCAGACCAACATGTCGAGACATACATCCTCCCTGCAAGGAGACCTGTGTCAAGCGATTAACCTTATTTAAGGTGATGTATAGACAGGGCTGCCAAGCGTTAGGCGTTCTGTATGGCTGTCACACGTTTGGCTGTCCTACCAAGCCTCAGGCCCACAGCTCAGCTGTCCCTGATTAAATCACCCGCCTTCCCTCTCATCTCCAGCACCCAAACAACCCTGAATCCCTTCCTAGATAAGCAATATCAGACATCCTCCAGACACTCCATCCATCCCGGCCTTAAACACAGCTGCGCACCCAAACTTCAGGCAGTGCGATCTTTCACTCCTACGATGATTAAACCCCAAACCCAAATTTCTCATCTTGTGCCAGTTCCTAGCAAATGAACAGTTTAACTGCTGAAGTAATTTGGAGAAATAAATGAGGTAGCTGCGCAAGCACTTGGCAGCTGCGGGCAGGTTTCGGTCTCGCTGGTGCCAAAGCACAACGTTCACCTGGGGTCTAGTAAGCGCCAGAGAGCAACTTGCAAAATCTTGACCTTGGTAAAAACATCAGCTCTGTTCCCCAAGCCAGCATGCCGGATCAGGCCCACAGCTTGCTGGTCTTCCTGCTTTTTTTCCCCAGGAATCCCACATTCTCCTTTGTTCTCCCCAGGAGTCGGATGCAGCATCCCTTGCACCGCGGAGGGGGGCAAAAGATTAGCGAAGAAAACCTCTCCTCGGCCTGATGAATGAACATGTATGCTATGACCAATGTTGCATTTATGAAACCTCCTTGTCCTTTTTCTTTCTCCCCCTCCTCCCTCCATTTCTATCTTTATCTTCCCTTTTCTCCGCCTCAGGCTTAAGTCAAGTAATTTGAATTCACCACAAATACTTATCTGTAGTTCCTTACCTGCAATTCATTATTTACTGTGCTGTTCAGTTAATAGTAAATACTGATTGCTCTAAGGACAGCTCATTTGTTTGTTTAATGAGCTGCCCTTAACTTACAGTGAGCAAACCTTTCAAAATATCAGTATTTCTAAGGAGCGATGCAGTTCCAGATTCTTTTATTGTATACCATTGCTTCCAGAAGTGTGTAATAAAAATATTGGACAAATAAACAAGGAAAAAAAAAATTAAATTTCCATTTATCTCATAAACCTAGTGAACAATTTTCCCTGCATGTAATTACTACATTAAAATTGCTCATAAATAGTAGCAGGATGATAGCCAAAATTCCCAGATTACTGGTCTACTGCTTCCAAGAGAAATTACACTGCGCTACTAAATATGGCATCAGTCTCAGCTATTTGGTTCCCTCTTAAAATATGTAAGATTTGGTCCCTGTATAAGTCCTGTACAGCACAAATAGTCATGAAAGTACTGGATTCCCACAGCTTAATACTGGTACATTTCTGAGCTGACCTTTTCATTAGCTAGAATCAGATTTAATTTCTCAGTGACATATACATTACAAGATTGTTAAATAAAAGCCATTGGTAATTGGAAATTACAGCCTTCGGGGTGGCCCTAGTTACAGAATAACAGAACAAATCTCTGGAAAAAAATAGCTTCCTGGTATGAGAAATAAAAATTTGGTTATTTAATTATACCATATGTTGCAAGTGAAGTGACTATATAGCATGGGAGCTTAATTAAGTACTCTCACTCTTTCTCGATTACAATCACTGAAGAAGAAAAAAAATCCTATCCACAGTCAAAATGTCTCCTATCCCAAAACATAGTCAGTCCCTGCCCAGCTGGGGGCAATGGCTGGGTTTTACCCACCGCTGACAGTCGCGCATCGCGTCTGCCCACATCAGGATTCGACTTGGTGAGCAGCCGTGCTCCAGAACCGATGCCTCCACCTCCACCCCTCCACAGTTCACAGCCTGGACCCATCAGCTCTGGAGGTGGCTCCCACCCACCTACACCCCTGAATGGAACCGTCCTGAAGCCCTTCCACCTTTGAAGGCCTCTTGGGTAAGGCTGGTCACGTGAAACCTGGAGCAGGTGAGACTCAATCCAAGGTCATAGTGAGCGACCTCGGGCGCTGAAGAAATTGAGAGTGGAGGGCAGCAGGGATGCTCCACCTGCCTGTTTCCATGCTCACTGGGTTCAGGGGATGCTGTAGGTGACACCTGTAATGACAAGGACTTCTACACAGAAAGCGTCTTCACCCCAGGGAGCCTCCACTCCCAGTCCTCCCCACCACTGCAGAACATTTCCAGCCAACCAGTGACAAAAAACACGTGAGGCGAGGAAATATGTTTAGTGTGGGACAAATGGGTCCCCAGCAGCTTCCAGAAGAGGGGACACAGTCCCCTGGGACACAGGCTGAGCCCCAGGGAGCATGCAGGATTAATCCCCTTTGCGCTTTTCTATGCAGTGGGTAGTAATACCTCCTACTTCACTAATTAGCTAAGAAAGGTTGAGATGTATGCTGGTGAAGCCTTAAATGCAGTGCTACAGCTGCAGTATTTACACAGCCACAGTTCTGTTCTTTTTTTTTTTTTTCCCCGCCCTGAAAAATCCCCACATGCCGAGTCACTCAAGTGTTTGGAAAAGATGAGAAGGAATATTCATAAAGACCCATCGTTTTACTTCAGGTGTCAATGTTACTCATAGCTTTTCCCCTAAAAGCTTTTTGACATCCCAGCGTTAGTACTAGGGAGAAGATAACCTTCACTTGACTCTGTCCCAACCACCTATTTTTGGATGTTGTCAGTTCCCAGAAAAGCAGCCCATGATGCATATGCTGGAGGTGATTAAAATAATCAGCCAAATCAGTGTGATGTTCTTCCTTCCGTGGCAAAATATCTCTAAATAGCCTGTTAGCACATAGGCATGAATTATTTTTTTTTTTTTTTTTAAGACACAGTTCCGCTCTCAGGAGGTTTAGTGAGAGAAGTCTATGTATTATTTATCTTGCCAAGGACTTCATAAGCGTCATTGGACAGCACACGTAAAGTGAAAGTTTTCAGTGCAGGTAAACAACTTCTACACTATTTCACAAAACCCATGCGTTTCAAATATGACTGCAACTATTATGCCTTCACAATTTTGTAATCCACCAGCCTTTCAGTTTCTTAAACCACAAAAAAGCTCTAAATATGTGATAGAATGAATATAAATAATAAAGAAATAAGCACACATGGCCATGAAATGTTTTACTGCAGCACAAGCAGCACTAAAACGTTCCAGTCAATAAACAGTGTAAGTATTAGAATTAGTTTCCCTGGGACAAGGCCTTTAAGAAATAAGTAGGGATTTGGGGAGCCCAGCTTGTCAGGTCCTGGTTTTTGTGGAAGAGAAGCCGCAGACGGGGCGGGCAGGGCACGTCCCCACACACACAGACGGGCGACGGCTGGTGCCTGTCCCCGAGCCGGGGCTCTGCTCTCGCCCGGCTGTGACCGACGTCTCAGTTCAATGTTTGTGCTGCTTGTGTGGGGACTCAATTCATGCCATTTCTCTCTGAGATCCACCCTGAGCTGAGCGGAAGCTGGAAAGGCGTACGAGCATCTCCCCGACCCCGCGGAGAAGGCAGCCGGCACCAGCCATCCATTTTTGCAAATACTCCCTATCTATGCCCAGCTGTTCCCAACAAAATCCTGAAATTCAGTCCCCCCTTAAGTCTCAGCAGATTGCACCCTGCGCTCTCAAATCATTTAAAAGCTACCTATAAATGGTTAATGGTTTGTCTTGGTCATCACTCTGCCCATATAATGGCACAGCACCTGACAGATTTGATTTGATTTGTTTCGTGCATCTAGGAGCTGAAGCGCTGTACTACTAAATCATAGAGCACAAGGACCATATTTCTTAAAGCCTTGCAAGTCTTTCCTGCACACGATGACTGAAAACTGAAGAAATGCGGTTTCTAATCAGTACAAATGATCTGCTTGTTGGTCTCTGTCTGCTGACCTTTGCCAATGTGAACCTCCTTCCTAGGATCTAGAGGTGCTTGCTGCCAAAATATGTGAGGTCTTCAGGTTTTCCTGAAAAAATAAATAAATGGATTCCCTACTGTCATTTCACCAATATGATTCATACAAACTAGATTATCTAAATGATTTTTTTACTTTTTTTTTTTTTTTACACCTTCCGCCATGCTCCGTTGGGTGGCTCCTTTCACATCAGTAAGGGATTGGTTTTTAAACACAGTGTGTGACTGAGCAATGTTTCTGGAAACGCATGATATTTAAACTTAATAAATAATTCATCAGGACCCATTTTGGTCTATTTGCTCAACCCATCTAATGTTAACTGCACTTGACTTAGACTTTAAGTCAAGCAATCTTAACTGCACTTGACTTAGACTTTAAGTCAAGCAATCTTAAATGAAAACTCCCCATTTTTGCATTTGCGTCCTGTGAAAATTTGTGTGAGCAAGCTTAAGACCTGGAACGTTTGACAAAGCCACCAACTTAATACAAATTACACAACTCCTGAAAACAAAGTTCACTTTTGCAAGCTATGGATATCTGTAATGGAAACCTACTCAAAAAGTAGAAGCCCTGCAAAGGCGGCCAGGAGATCAGGTTTGCCAGTCCCACCAGGTCAGCTCTGCTCTAAGCTCAAAATGCCTCTGAGCAGCACCCGTAATAAAGACTGAAAAGAAAATCCAGCGTGGAAATCAATACCTGGTTCAGCTTTTTCATAACCAAAGGAATAAATGTTAACTGTGAACGGTACATCGTTTATGATGAATACGTCATTAAACTTTAGTTACAACTTTATTGACACAGCACTTACAAGTAAATTGAGATCACCATCGATGTGGTTATTCCTACCATTAGGAGCACATAAACCTGAATACCCTGCAGCCAAATTCCACTGTTATGGATGTTCTTAAGTATGTGAATAAATACAAACACCTATTGATTTAAGGAGAACAACAGTGCTTAACAACGAGCGGGACACCAGGTCACACCGCAGTCGCTGTAGGTCAGCCCTCCTGACGGGGCAGACACAGACAAGCAGCAGAGGGAGCGCAGAAGGGTCCTCTCCTGGTACACTCACCCTCCCCACCTCCTGTAGCTGCCTGGGGACTTTCTGGGCCAGATCATAGCATGTTGGGTCGGAAGGGACCTTTAAAGTTCCCTTTAAAGATGCTGCATCCAACCATAATAACGACTAATGGGTCTTTCTTCCACAAATTTAAGTGCCTTTTTCTTTTTTCTTAATTGATAATATACTTTGACCTCCATCACCTGAGATAACGAGTCACTCCATATGTACAGTGTTAAATGGCTGCTTAATAATCCCACTGGCTCTTCCCAACTCTCTACAGGTCCTCCCCTCTGCATCCCTTGCGATCGTGCAATTCCCTGCACCCCCTCTTTGCAATCCCATTGCCAGACTGAACCCCGCAGAGCACCAGCTTCACCAGAGCATTCACCTGTGCTGGGGTAACTTAGCTGCCCAGTTTAGTCCTCCTTCTCTGGGCGCCCTCGCTGTGTATAGAATTGTTCTTTCCCCAGTTCACTTTTGGACTGGGTCAACTGGGCAGCAACCTTGAGCAGTGGGAGCGCTGGGCCACCACAGCAGCTCCTGTAACACATGAGTTTAGGCCTGTGACACAAACTTAGACTTTCCTCGAGTGGGAAGCCAGTACTTATCTTTACATTCATCTTCTTCTAGCCTTCTTCCAGTTCTACTGTGGCAGCATTCTCTCTTTCTGGGGAAAATCACAATTTGAGCTCTATATACACCACATCCTGCAGCACAAATTGCTTGTGTAAATGTTTTGCAGACTTCTGAGAAATCTACAATTATTTAATTAGCCTGTTGCTAAGGTATTTAAGTTGAATTTAAAATACCATGATGAAATTTTAGGTTATATTTCTTCATTGCGCTATAAAGCGCGCTTTGCATAACATTTGTACAAGTCACAAGTCCTGGCTTTATACATATGCACATTTACAGATGTAAGAGCAATCTAATCCCCCCACGTGTATCTTAAAGGTATGGCCACACACTCATTCATTTTTTGTTAACCCATGACACTAGAGAAATTATTCCAGCACAAGGTGATAACGCTGTGGCGGAGGAATGTTGTGAGTGTGGCTTTTTCACAGACCTACAGATACGCAGTGACAATCACTCACCTTGCCGGTAACGCAAAGGCACAGATTTGAGCTTTGTGGATACATCTGAAAGCACCCCAGCCCGTTAAAAATTAAACTATCATCTGAGGCTTTTGCCATTATATATTTCCTTGAGATACTACATCTTCCTAAATGAGCTAACCACACTTCTGGCTGAAACTAGTTTTATATTAATTGAAAATTTCATCAGTGATTAGCATTTCAGCTCATAGGTCAAGCATGAAGCATAAAACAAAGTACAGTAGCAACTGGGCTGGATGACTGGGAATGACGGCGTGTCAGCCAGGCACAAAGGAAATAAAAGCAGGTTGCAGTTTGTTTTCTGATGAGACTGCTAATGACAGCCTCCTCCAACGGCGGCAGTGCAAATTCTCCGGAATTTCAAAATGAACTTGCAGCAAAGGCGCTTTCTTCTTTCGTACACTCATTCTCCCTCTTTCAAAGCACAAAATAATAGCAAAATCAGGAGCTTTCTCATGTTAATAACAACAAACAAACGTGTCCTAGTAAAGCAACACCTCCTAGGAGAAATCCTGCCTCCCCTTGAAAGCCAATCTTGAGCCCCAGCTCACGCCACAGTTAGTTTTAGCCATTGCAGCTCCCGCTCCGCAGCACATCGTTCGGCAGCCACAAAGCCAGGCAGAGCCCCATTGAATTGGAAATGTGGGCAGGGGACGTGCCAGGCAGAGCTCCTCGCGGGCCGGGAGCCTAATGAGATTGTTCATTCAGCATAAAGCTCAGTGAAAACAGCATTTCCCCCTCCCAAACATGTACGCACGGGCTCCTCGAAAGTCTGCTGTGGGGGAAACGCTGCCATCCATCAGGTAGTAGTGGAGGGGGGAAAGATTTAAAGCACACAGCACCTAATGGGCTCCACTGGAGAGCAGGGTGTGCTCGCGGTACGGGAGCAATTCCCATGCCAGGAAAATCATCCGACAACAAGAGAAACCACCACAGAGCAACAAGGGTTCCACTTGGCTTTAGTGATTTTCACAGCATGGGTTTGTGTCTACTGGAGAGTACCCTGTGCTAGTAGCAAAGTGACAACATGAACAGGGGAAAGAAAAATAAATACAAAAGAAAAGAGGGTATTTAATTGCAAATGAATTACCTGTATAAACAGCAGAAAACAGCTATTATTCCCACTTGACCCATTGGGCATCATTTTTTTCCTGATGCATCCCAGACAGTTGAACTCATTCACAGTGTGCATCGCTGCCAAATACTGTCAAATATCAAAACCCCTAAATCTGGGCCCACTGCTTCATCCGTGCCATGCGTGATGCACAATCACAGCATTTCTCTCCCTCCTGGACTCAGGGGAGGCTCAGCATATTCCCAGGATCCCAAGAGGAAAATCCTGGCAGGCTTCACACATGAAATCTTAAAACCAAAGAAAAACTAACATCAAAACTGAAGCAAATCTCCTTCTGTATCAATGTTATTCTTGTATGTCAGTGCAATAACGCTACAAGACAGTGAAAGTCATAGGGATGCTGTGTGTTTCTAATTTAAATTGCAGTCACTGACTCATGACAAGGGAGAGTTTCACGGCAAGCAATCTCATGTACTTTCTGCCTTCCTCTGATTTTTTCCTCCTTCTGCGTAATAAAAGAGATTAGCTCTTCCAGCTTCGTGGAGGATCTCACAGCGCTTGCTTTCCCTGATAAGTCAAGGCCATTAAGCTTCCAACATTTTTCACGTTACCAGAGATACAAGGGATTACTTAAAAAAAAAAAAAAAAAAAAAAAAAAAAGAAATGGAAGTGAAATGTAATGATTTAACCACAGACGCTGCATGAAAGCATTTAAAGATACAAGTTAAACACCACCTATGTCACTGCAGGACAAATTCTGAAATCCTGGCACGTCCTGCCTGGACAGGGGTCGCCTCCTCCCAAGGCAGCAGGTCAAATCTCAGTTTGGGTTTGCTGCTACAAGAGGATGATCCACGCTTACAAGTGAGATTTGCAGTCCACCAAGGAAGAAGTACCAGAAGAATTTACTTAGGGAAATAAATGCAGGATCTGGCCCAGTTTATGCACTGGGAAGTCTAATCGCTAGGGCAAACATTGTAGCATAAGAGGAATGGATCCTGATTCTGCATTTCCTACTTTCCCTGTGTTTACCTTAGCTGCTGGAGTCTACAGTAACTTCCTTTTTTCCCCAAGAACAACTTTACAGCTAAAAAATAAACACTAAGCTTAAAGAAAAATACACATGCCAAAGCCCGTCGCACATATGAGAGACCCTCTTGTTTCACCCATATTCTTTGGGAGCTGCTATGCCAGCGGAGGCATATGAGAAACTGATGGGACAAGTTTTTGGCTGGGATGTCCAGGAAGGAGAAGAGTTTATCAACTTAATGGAAGTGCCTGAGACGTTCTTCTAAAGTAGCGTTAGGCTACAATTTATCTAGTCATTGTTTTGTTTCAATAGCTTGCGTTAATGGAAACTTTTTGGACCCAGGCTTTCAGGGCAACTGCGTTGGTGATAAGGTGAAGGCTATTTCTGAGGACGTGCAGCAGTTTTTCTGCACTCGCCCACGTAGTTTTACTATTGTAAAAGAAAAGCGTCATTCAAAACACTCCAGATCCCGATGATTTTTTAGCTGCAACAGTTGCGTCTCTCCATTAATGCCTTTTTTCAGAGCACTGAATCAAAACTTCAATCAAAGAAACCGAAGACAGTTAGCTGACAATATATTGAATATATCTACTGTAGCTGTTAAAGAAAAGACTTCATAATTCTGTTTCTCTCTCCCTTGGATCCATGTTCATCATCCTTTCACTACTGGCAAGATGCAGAAAAGCAGTTGTCTGTGACTGCAGTATTTTCAGGTGATCCCGCAGAAGATATTTGGTTAGACAGATCGCATACGCACAAGCCGTGTTTTAAGGAACAGTTGATCTTTAGAGATACAATTTGACTCCAACCAGGTGCCTGAGCAGAGAATAACGAGGCAGTAAAACACGCAGCACACACGCTGTCCAGACAGTCTAAAAGCCTTGGAAAACATAAGATTACTCACATATTTACTAAGTACCGGGAGAAAAGAGTATTGAAGGAGTTTGGACAAAACTAAGTCCGTTCCCTCAGTGAACTGGTGGAAGTTTGGTAAAGTATCTCCCACGACCAGCCAGAAGTGTGGTTTAGAAACAATCCGGGTGTAGTCCCCACTGAGTACACAAGTAATTACATCACTGCTTTTCCCTTCTCTTTACTTTCAGTGTTTTTCTTTCCATGGGAACAGTAGAACACAGGCATCTGAACTACACCACCAGATATTAAGTCCCTGGTGCAAAAGCTGCAGCTGCCACAAGTTCCCCATGATGTGCTGGGCACAAACACACCATATTTTCCCCTATCCCAGTTTTGGAAGAACCTGAACTCCACCTTGCTGGAAATTAAAGTAAATAAAATTAAATTAGAAGTACACTAGGAGTAGAAAATTCTGCTTGAACAATTAAAATCTGCTGAAGATACATAAAACTGTAAGAAGAATCCTAATGTTAAATGTCAAACACGCAGAACCATGATCTTCATTATCCATTCTGCCCATAACACGATGTTCTTCAGAACAAGTGTGACTTTTGCTCGCCAGCCCGTCTGCAGACGTCTCGTACTAATCAATTACATGCACGTTGGGAAAAAGCGCTCTCCATGTCACACACATGAAAACTGTATTACACACTTCGTACAGAGCTCCTATAGCATCACGTGTGTTGTTCTACCTTTTTCTTCAGAAAAAAAAAAAAGAAAAAAAAAAGAAGAGATTGCAAATACTGTTGGTCGTATCAGTTTTTTATCTCATTTGTATCGCATCATGTGGATAGATCCACTTTATTGCCCCCTAATCGTTACCTCACATAACTGATTCTGCACCTTAGAAAGACTAACCAGAAAATGGCTAGGCAAACCACAGGGAGGAGTCAGTTATTAAAAAGACAAGAACTGCACAGTACCTTTCATACACTTTACTCTCAAATATCTCTGACTTAACTTCTGCTGTTCTTCATGCTCCCGTGCATGAGCTGCGAGTCTACAAAGGTCCCCGGAGCATGGGAAAGACAAGCTGCATGGCTTCACTCCTTACAGATCCCAGCATTTCAAACAGCTCTCCCCAACACATACAAATGCACAGACACCCCACACTCTTCTTGCTTGTCTGACCCAATTGGCACGTCCATTAGGTTTATCCCCTTGGGGCAAACAACATCATTTATTATATAGCTGAACTGCATCTGGAAGCCTGATGGATGCTCTCAGGTATCACCTGGAAAATGTGACTATATTGTTATAAATGACATTTCACGTTAAATGAATAGCGTGAATCCTTTAGAGGTCCGGGTCACAGGGTGACAGATCAAGAAGGCGCAAAAGGAACTCACACAGAGACCGATATTGACTGCAGAAAACTGCCCACAGCCGGGGCAGTTCCCCGGCACGAGCGCTGAGGCCAAACCTGCTGCAGGGGGGGAGCCACAGGTTTACCTATAATTTAGTCAGTGAATACTAGAAGAGAACCAGTCCTGTACCTACCAAATTCTGCTTTATTCCAGGTTGCAGAAAAGCCAATGGGAGCCTTCCTCATTAGACCTCGTACATCTGAAATACAGGTAAGCAGGAGCTGGCAGGTGATGTGTTGACTTCCTTGATGCTCCCCTCTCTGCTTTTTTGCAACTGTGTAAAACTCCCAGAGCTCGAAGCATCCTGGTTTTCCAAACAGGCAGAGAAGGAGCTAATAGCTACTAGAGACACTGCAATGTAAAAATGAAAACCTCTCCTGCAATTACAGCACGTGCCCTTTGAGCTTTTCCCTCCACTCTCCGTTTTCTCCTTTTATTTAGCTGAAGTTATTTAAAGGACAGATCTCTGTTTAAGCAGCTGCTGCCACGGCTAGTCGGCCTGAGCAGCTCTTTTAATTAAATATTTGCTGCTGTGCGAGTTTTCTCTCCCCTCCCTGCTATCCTTGTGGACCACGTTTGTTCTTGCAAAGATAACAGGTCTGCTGAGCAGCCTCCGCCGTCGCCTGCACGGCCTCTTGCGCTCCAAGCCCCCCATAATGATGTGATGTCTCCACAAAAATTAATTTTTATGACATGCACCCTGACATTCGCTATCAAGGACAACCATCAACAATAAGCAAAAGAAACAAAACTTGCTGGGATTTAATAATCGTTATTACATTATGTCATTTACATAATTAGACTTTAGTAATAACTGCGGCATATCTCTTTTCTGGCATGGTAAATTGGCAGAGTACTTCATAAAGGGATTACTTTTTTTCCCTTCTCTCCCACCAATAACCGAAAAGCAGATCAGGTAAACGATACTACAACACATACTAAGGTTTTGATAAGAGGATGGAAATGATGATGAGTATCACAATGTGAATAAGAGAATTCTTGAGAAATACTGATTTCAAGCAAGTTTCTTAGAAATTTCTTTGTCTTAGAATTTCTTCCTAGTCAGCAGCCGGGTATACCAATGCCTCTGTGATGCTTTTTGGTATTTCCCAGCCAGGATCAGCGAGGCATTGGGTTTGCCTTACCAGATGCACTAACAGAACTGTTCACTGCGTTGCTCCCAGCAGGTAACCCTGGGAATAGCATGAAAGGTAACTGGGAGCATTAAAGGCAACTGAGTCGACCAAATACCAGTAAAGGCTCGAGTTGCTTGGGGAAAAACTGCTTTCCTACTGATGCCTCACAAAGCAGATGTGCGTCTTGACTCACCTATACCTGGTCTAAGCATGGAATTGTAGAATCACCTAGGTTGGAAGCGACCTTCCAGATCATCTAGTCCAACCATCAGCTTAACTCATAAAAACCCTCTCTAAACCATATCTCTGAGCACTATGTCTACCCGTCTTTTAAATACCTCCAGGGACGGTGCCTCAACCACTTCCCTGGGCAGCCAGTTCCAATGCTTAGTAACCCTTTCTGTGTAAAAATTTTTCCTAATATCCATCCTAAACCTCCCCTGGTGCAACTTCAGGCCTTTTCGTCCTGTCCTGTCACCTGCTCCTTGGGAGAAGAGACCTACACCCACCTTGCTACACCCTCCTTTCAGGTAGTTGTAGAGAGTGATACGATTCCCACCTGTTTCCATGCCGGAAAAAACAGAGCCAACTTAGTATGAAAAAATCCCTACCCATTAGACCCAGTTTGGCAATGGAGGTAGAAAAGGTAAAGGAAAAATATGAAATAAAATGTTTTTTGAGCCAAGATGTTTCAACAGTGGGCACACAGGCCCTCATGGTACCCCCCTGTGCGGGAATGAGAAGGCAGCAAGGGATGAGGCTGGCGGGGAGAAGCGCCGTGGAGCCGCACAGAGCAGCGCAGGACCCCGCGCAGGTGTGAGAAGGAGATGGAGAGAGAAAGGTTTCAGGAAAAAAAAAAAAAAGAGGCAGCGAGAGGAAATTAGACCAGACACCAGCAAGGCTGGTACAGCTGCCATTAGATGTAGATGAGGGAGTGAAGAGATCCTGTGAGAGGGCTGATACTGTCATAAAAGCTGGGAATGCAGATGAGCGAGGGGTGGGAGCCCAGCAGAAGCTGTGAGGCTGGAGCAGTAACTCACCGGGGAAGAAATGAAAGAGAAACCGGGTCTCAAAGCACCGAGCAGGGAATCAGAGCTCCCACGACAACAGTCTGTGGGGAGAGGGGAGAAAAGCAGCTCACCGAGGCAGAGCGCAGCAGCGAATTCTTCATTCGACGGAGTATTTCAAACCTGCCTGAACTCACCAAGCTGAGAGACACCGTGGGGATTTATTTCAAAAAGAAAGACTAATAGCAGCAAGCAAATTTTATTTCTCTCTGTATAAATGAGAAATATTAAGACAGACAAGACTGTACAAGCTATTCAGCTGCATCGGTACACCGGCACAAGAGGACTCAGCCCTCACCGACTCTGATCGACACCAGACTGTATCCTTCGAGGTCAGCATAGATGCTCCTGACTGACATCACCTTCACCGGCAAAAAAAAAAAATCTGATCTTCTGTTTCTATGGGAAACCTATCAAATTCCACTCATGTGCACCAGATCGCCTTCTGTTTTTCCAGTTACGAGAAGCAACTAGTAAAGCAAAGCAGGGCTGGGGTTGGGGATGCTCTGTTACCTGTCTCAGGAAAACCTTTCTTGGGGGGATTTATTAATATGATTTATAGGGTTTATAAAATGTTACCAGATAACTGCAATTCATCGTGTTTCCTAAGAGGAACAGAAAAGGGCAGTATCCCAAGTCCCTCTGCTTACCTCGGATCCATTTGCCAGAAAACCCAAGTTCCTTAGCACTCTCCTGGGCACCAGGCAGGTAAAGGCGAATTGACAACACACACAAGTCCTTAAATCAGTAGAGAAACCAGGGAGAGCCTGAGAGCTATTATAAAATGCCTCTTACATTTAGGAGTGACCAGAAAATGGAAAAAAAAAAAAAAAAAAAGGAATAAAATAAAGAGCGAAATCTCCCACCTCTGATAGTCTTCACCAAAATCTGAGCTCTATCAGGCTGGAAGCACCAAAGTAAAGACAAACAATTTTTCTCATTTGAAGGTCACACCTTTGGCAGCCACTAACCTGCCCCAGGTAAATGGCAAGTTTCTGTTTCCTAACTTTGTCTGCTTTTCTTTTGCAACAGCCTTTCCAATTTTGCAACTTTTGGTTTATTAGAGTGAAAGTCATTTTGGTTCTCAACTCATTTAACGCTTAAATGGGCTCATGAGGACTTGTTGGGCATGAGGAATACCACTTTCACACTCAAAGAAATCAGTGTTCTCAACAAATACTTTAAGCCTCTATAATCCAGGACAAGTTTGGGCATCTCAAACGTTCGGGAGCGGCTCTCACCAGCTGCAAAATCAGCTCTGGGGCAGGAGGAGATGTCCCAGGACCTGGCTGTTATCTCTAGCACCGCTTCTCCCTCTCGAAAGGGACAAGCCAGGACTCCGTAAAAACATCCAGATGGGCACACAGTGAAGCTCGTCTGCTTTTTAGCCTTAACGTATTGCTGTATAGACAGGACTGGCGTTGCAGAACGTGTCCCAGCGCAAAGCAGGCTGAGCCTAACCCAACGCCTGCGTAACGTGACAGGTCAGCAGTCTGGAAAATAGCCGAAGGTGAAGCATACACCCTGGAATATCGAGCTCAAACACACGCCTGTACTGCGGGGCTAGCCAGCATAATTGGAAAGCCGCTCAGCAGCAATTTCACAACGAATAGTCAGGAAGGCGGCTTTGAATTCCATCAGTGAGCTGGCACTACCTTTGCTCCAGGCTTTGAAGAGATCAGGGGCTGAAATGTAACCTGCAGGGAGGGGTGACACCGACCCCATCCCAAAGTCATCCTGGTTTCCCTACAGGCGACAGAGCCTCCCGCAGGTGCCAGCATCCCAGCGTGGCCGCCAGCCCACGGATTACCCACTCGAACAGGTCTGCTGGTAAACGTTTCCCTAATCCTGAACCACAAAAAGGCTTAAAATACCTGTCAGTCAGGCTGCCCCCCCGCCGTCCTCCCCGCAGCCTTGCCGGGAGGGTTGCTATTGAGATCGCCGGCACGGAGCACAGCACTGCCAGTCTGCCGCGGAAAATTAAACCCCAGCCGTGGAAACAATAGCTATTACAAAGTGTGTAATCAGCGGGAGATAGGATGAATGTTTGTAATTCCAAGCCGTAGAAAGCGTTTTTAAAATGCCTTTAGTCTCCTCTGTACTTCTTTAATATTTTGCTGCCTAATAGTTGCATTTTATAACGAGGCCATAGTTTCATTGAGGTACAAACTTCTCCAGTATAATGTCAAGCTAAGTACAAACTTCTCCGGTATAATGTCAAGCTATGTGCTAAAGTCAAGTAAACATTTGTAGTAATTATATGCCCAGGAGATTTCATAACATCACAGAATTAACAAAGCAGCTCAGTAAATTATGTATCACCTGATCTGCAATTGCTGCATCTTCAGCAAAGGACTCGGCTCCATCTACAGCAACGTGTCAGCGCGTGGTGCAAACCTGCCAGGCAGTTATTGTGCACTAATATTAGTTACCGCCTTATCTCGTAACATTGCTTTCCAAAGAATTAAAGCCCAATTTTCTTGCGCTTTTCTTTTAAAGAGAAAACGCAATCCCAACTAGTAAAAAGAGGCAGTTAGCCCACACCTCATGACTTGCGCCCAAAATGGTTTCAACTTTTCCCCCTCACTACAGAGCAACCATTCAAAGGGACTAGTTCAATACAAAGGTGATTCTACATCCAAATTCCAAATGGCTGTCTGGAAACGTTGAAACGCTCCATGGATAAGGCAAGCAGGGGGACGCAGCCAGCTGCTGAGCGGAGCGGCATGCCCGGCCAGCGGGAGCAAGGCTCTCGCTGGAGACATATGTTACCAACGCGGTTGGTCTGGCACAAAGCTCGTTAAGCCCCCTGACAATCATTTTGATAAAGCACGAGCCAAAAGCTACTGCCTCTCCTGTTGCAAACTTAAGGAATGAGAATGGTTCAAGGGATTTCCAATACAGAAAATGCAGATTTTTAAAAAAAATGTCTCTTTATGGACTACTTTAGCAATGCCAAGGTTACCAGTCAAGGCGATTACAGACAATCGACTTGATTAGGTATTTCAGCGTGGCAATAAATAGCCAAAGCGGCTGCTGCATTTCGGCTCAGAGGTGAGTGCCCTTCAGTGTTTGCTGGAGTGATTTCCTACAAACCCCCTATCATGTGTCAGGCCAATACCTGAAACGTGTAGCACGCTCAAAGGACTCGCAGATTCATCACCAGCTAATTCTGTTTTCGGAACAGAACCACAAGAGAGAGACAAGGTTCGTGCATCAACTCCTTTCATATTCAACATAAATTTTATGGCAGACTATTTACTGCCTTACGTGGGGCTCCGTGCCAGAGACGTCACCCCACAGCAACCCTTCCAGGGGTGAGCTGAGCCACGGCCTCGGCTCTGCACCATCCAATCTGGAAAAAAGACGGAGACACAGCTGGGGATGTGGACAAGCTGTAACAGCAGTGAGCTCCCATCTGACCTAGGAATTTATCTATTTATTTATTTCATTTTGCTGGCAGATTTGATCCTTTTTGGTTGCTGGAGCGATGCACTGGAACCGCATCTCTGAACAGAATTGACCTTATCACTCGTGTATTGTTTTCTTTTAGTAAATGACTAATTTATACTGTGCAAACTCTAATATCACAGCCATCTGCCAAAAGGTGTACAAGCCATCTATATTGTGACAGAGTCTATTAATATGTATTAAAAGTCACATTACAGTTGACATAAGCCACTCCTGTACATGAATATGAAAAATATGACTATTATATTTAAAACTTTCAACTAATCATGCATCACTGATTTTCTCACTCTGACTTTATAATTTAAACCTGTAAATGTTTCACAGCAGCCTCATAAAACCAAGATTTCTGATGGCTATAGGGCTGAGACAGCCCATTACAGTAACAACAAGAAAAAGAAAAAAAGAAAACAAATGGGAACCTGTTCTTGGATGGGGGGAAATAAATAAATGAGTAAAAATGAAATTATTTTTTCATCAAAATAAAATTGAAAAAAAAACAACAGCGAGAAATAGTGTGCGCTGCTTCCTTTGTTGTTTCATATTATATTGGTCATAGTGCAAGTATGATATATAACATAAATCTGTCTGAAAGGGCACCGATGCCCAGCAGACAGAGCAGCTTCGGCAGATGACGTACACAGAACAGACAGGCTGGAGGTGACTTCTCAATAAGCCTATGTCCAGAACGGAGCTGGTCCTGGTAAAGGCTGTCTAGGTATCAGATCCGATCCAGTTCACCAGTACAGCTTTGCCTCCCGCAGTGTGCAAGAAGCATTCCCTAATTCATATTTCACTCTCAGTTTTAGGGCTTTTACTCAGCACAGCTCATTTAAAACCTTGGGACTCAACAGCCTGAAACCCCTGAGCCGCTGCAGCCCAGAGCGGGAGCACAAACTCCCAGCTCTCAGCAGAAACGGTTCCCTCCAGGACACCGAGTCCTCCAGGCACTTGACATGATTGAGACCAATATTTCAAGGGATTTGGGTACTCTGTTCACATTAATACCATAAGCAATCTGTGTGCCCAATCTCCAGGGGTAATTTGAAAATCCGAGAGGGGGTTTTTGGTTTTCTTTTTGTGGTTTGTGTGTTCTCCCCAAGCACCGAGGAAGCAAATCCACTTATGAAAGCTTTTATTAGTCTTGCCGAGCTGTCTTTTTCCCATCCTGGAGTTACCTTGTGTAAATTTTAATCACAGTTATTATACAGTTTATCGCCTACTAAATGCTTACCTTCATTCCCACACACACCCCTGCCATAAAAAATTAAAAAATTAAAACAGGTTAGGAGAGAAAAATGAAGACCACAAGTCCCAAAACTGGAAGCCACCTGATAAAGAATTATTTCCAGAAATCCAGACCCCTTCCCCACTTGGCCACATTCCTCATTTCCAAACTATTCCAACCACCTCTTCATATAATTGTCTTCAAAAGCAATGCTAAGAGAGCGCACAGTGCTCCTCGCCACTAAGTAGATGGAAAGCTGAGAGACAAAGCAGGTATTTTTGTGAGCAAATACACGTCTCGGAAGGGGACAAGGGTTTCAGGTAGGCATAATATCTCAAGTCGTTCTGTATTCATCCCAGCATGTGCGAGGTTCCTGGAGCTCTCCACTGCATCAAAAATGCACATGTAGGTATAGATGCATGAGTCATAGAATGGTTTGGGTTGCAAGGGACCTTAAAGCCCATCCAGTGCCACCCCCTGCCCCAGGCAGGGACACCTCCCACTAGACCAGGTTGCTCCAAGCCCCGTCCAACCTGGCCTTGAACCCCTCCAGGGATGGGGCAGCCACAGCTTCTCGGGGCAACCTGGGCCAGGGGCTCACCACCCTCAGAGTGAAAAATTTCTTCCTGAAATCTAATTTAATCTCCCCTCTTCCAGTTTGAGGCCATTACCCCTCATCCTGTCGCTACATGCCCTTGTAAAAAGCCCCTCTCCAACTTTCTTGTAGGCATCCTTTAAGTACTAGAAGGCCACTATAAGGTGTCTCTGGAGCCTTCTCTTCTCCAGACTGAAAAGCCCCAACTCTCTCAGCCTGTCTGTAGGTCAGATCTATATGTATGTAGGTCTATATATATATATGAACATGAAAAAGACACCGAGGTGGAGAGCAGTAAACTCCTTCGCTTTCACATGTCAATACGAAAATATTTGATTTCAGCTGTCAAAAGCAGTGAGGCAAGAGCAGTGCTGTTCATCGCTGCCTAGTCTCCACCCTTTCACAATCAGCAGCTCTTCTAAGGTAAGGTGACAACACCTAAACCAAGGAAAGGCAGTGTATTTAAGCTAGAAGAGCTGCCACAAGCACCTCTCTTGATTCACAGGTCACGGCATGCTCAAATGGGAACACGGCTCTCACAGAAATCTCACCTTTTCCTTCAGCATCCCTCTCTAAAGGAAGATTTCCTAGAAAAGTGTTGTGCAGGGGAGTTTCTACTTTGTCCAAGTTTACCTTCTTGCCTCTCCCAGGCCTTTCTGTGATTAGCGATGTCCTCTGCAGCATGAGCAGAGACCTTTTAAACTGCTTGTCCTGATAAGAGAATATTACACTGATCTCATCTCATCTTAACAGATCCATGGGATGTCAAGGATTTTGGTAGAACAAGAAAGAATCATTTCATTTTTTAGTAAAAATCATAACCCATAAAAAAAAAAGAAAAAAGAAGACATACACATAAACAATCAGGGAACTCTCCTCAAAGAAATTCTGTATCAGTTTGACATGCAGAAACCCTCTGTACGTTATAGTGAGCTCTGAAGAAGAAAAATCATTGCAGTGTTTTCCCACGCTGCGTGTGCCGGCAGAGCCATGGGCTGGCCGTGGCCCCCCCTCTGTCTCCCCCACCAGATCCAGCAAGCACTGGAATACAAATCTGAGCGCCTCCTCTTCAAAATCCACTGATAAAAAGACTCCCACATTTGAATTTTGCAGCACACACAAAAACAGCCTTTGGGGCCCCGAAACTGCTCTCCATCCAAGCATCTTCAAAGCAGGAGAGATAAGTACCTCGACCTCAAAGGAAACATTCCTTGTTTCTCTCCGTTTTGTAACATTGACTGTGATAAATCCGTCTCCTGTTCTAATTATCTCAACAAGATCTTCTAGGAGGACCTGCTTCCTGGTTTAGAGATGCTTCAAAATCTAATGTAGATGATTAAGTAAATGATACAAGTAATTAAAAGATTCTATTAATCTAATTACCATTTAAATCTTATTCTTCATATTATATACCCAAATCTCGGTATCTTATTCTACGCTATTCTGCTAATATTTCCTGCATGTAAGCCCATGACAGATTAAAGATACGAAAAAAAACACTTGTCCAGTGTTCACATGTCTGCAAGTCCATTGTTTCAGAATAAATCAGCTTGGACGACAGTCACTTAACGCTACTGCATCACCAGCAATCTGCGGCTCAGAAGGTTTACTCCTTCCGACTTGAACTTTCTTCTAACACTGACAACGTGAAGATGACCTTAACTCCGGATGACGGAGCTTTAGATAGAGGTCATTTAAACCAAGAGTGACCGTGCGTTTTGCAAACAACATACAGTTGCAGCAAACGACGTACCTGTTACAGGAGCAAACTACAGCAAAAACCCAGATGACGTAAACCACAAAATATCTGGTGCCTCAAAGCAGAATTTCAATGAAAGCAAAAACCTGTGTGTCTGGATCCTCTCATGAGTCCGAATTTTTATCCTGGCCTTTCTTGAGGAGTCACTGAATAAAGCACTAACTACTGGAATCTAAAATACTGCAAATAAAATATTGCATTTAGAGCTGAAAGGTGAATTGGGAAAAGGGATAAGGACAACAGAAAAAAGTTTTTCTGAGGACTTGGAGAACGGCTGTGTTTTCAAGACTGAAATATATTCATTGCTATGAATCTATGACGTTAAAATTGCCTGGAAAACTAATGCACGTGTAAGAGTCCAGACTATAAAATAAAGATGCTTCCTTCCCATTTATTCTCTATTCCAAGATAATCTTGTGTAGTTTGTGCCCTGCTTCCTTTGGTGGCCTAGTACCTACTAAGTTTTCCAAAGTGGTTCATAGGTTAGTGCATGCAGCCACCTCCACCTGCCATGTTCTACCCAGGCCATGTCGGTCCACCTAGGCTCACATTACACCCACTTTAGTACAACCAAAGCTCTTCAGCTCTTTCCTCCAGCGCCCTGACCTCTCACTCTTGCCATTTCAGATGGGCAATAATCATTTTGATCTGTAATCCAATGATTTGGGAGAATTCACTTGCATCTCAAAATAAAATAAAAATATCTGCAGCTGTAGCCATGATATGAAAAGGGCAGAGGGCTGGAAAGGGAAAGATGAAGAAAGATGAAACAGGTGATTTCCTCCTGTAATATAGCAGACATTGCCCTTAGCAAAAACATACGGTCAAGTAAGGAAGAATTCAAACATCCGATTACCTCATTCAGGATTTACGAATAAAATAACGCAACAAAAAATGTAATCATCCAGCTTTTTGCAGTGTTAGTCAAAGCAATTTATAGGACTGAAATACTGCAAGAAAACTAATTTAAAATGGACATGCGCTGAAGAACCTTTGGAGAAACAGATGGAGTAATCAAGAGACATGAGTTTAGAAATTCAGCACGAGCACTCTCTCTTTAAAGCATTCAGTTTGTACACTTGCAGGAGCATCTTCACGTTGACTTGCTTTTCTTTCATTTAAGAGTTCAGATCTCACAGCCAGTCTGGGTAACCCTGACACAAACAGCATCTCCGCTGCAAAAATCTCCCATCCAGTGCCGTGCACCAGAATTGCACCAGAGACACCGGACATTGCACCAGCGGAGCCGGGGCGTGGGTTACACACCCCAACATCGCCTATGCCTGCGGCCGGGGCCAGATCACTCCGTTGCTTTGTCACACGAAGCAGCAGTAGCAAAGCAACACCCTCTGAATTTCCCCCCCAAAAAACAACCCCAAAACCAAAAACCAATCCCTTTTGAATGTATTTCACTGCAGACATTGAAGTTCTTTTCCCTGAATACTTGTAAAAATGTAGATAACACATAGGAAGTACGTTCAATGCCTTTTGCATCACAAAACATAAGCTGACGGTGAAGCGGGTTACAGAAATCCATTATTTCAGGAGGTAGACGTGAATTTATCACTAGGATGCCTCCAGATAGATAGGTAATACTGTGATTAATTTTAATCTGTCAGAATAATGTTTAAATATTAACAACATTCATCTCCAAGTTCATTTAAATTATTAACATTTGATTATCTATTAATTGATTGTATTATTTTTTCATCATGTGCTGGAGTTTCTCTCCAGGACTCCTGCCATTCCGGCTCCTTGTTACTACGCTGAAATCACCCATGGACCTGCTCATGGTGGTGAACACAACACCCAGTAGCGAGAAATTAGCGTTTGTACCTCATCTGTGTCAGAAAGCTGGACTTTTGAGGAAGTCGGTTTGCGTGAAAAGAAAATATCTTTCATTCTAAGGTTGTACCACTAGTGACAACTTAATTTCACTACCCGGCACACTACTGCGTACACAAAATCCAGTCTGTCAGAGAACAGCCATCACCTCGCCAGGTAAGTGTCTGCTGTATTACAGATAGGCGGTTGTAAAAACTTAACAGTTAGCTTGCTTTTCTCAGTAGCAAAGTATTTAATCACACAGAAAGCAAAACGCGCAGTTCCTTTCAGGGGAGATCATGTATCTAATAAAGAATTCTCTTTAACCTGGATGTGAGGAACTTATGACTTGAAAATGCCCTGATACAATATAGCATAAAACCATAACATCCCAGTACGTGTGTCATTATAGCTGCAGTGCGATGAACGCCACTTAGATTATCGAAACGAGATGGACCAAAAAAAAAAAAAAAAAAAAAAAGGCCAAAATTTGGCAAATGCCCAACAAAAGGGAATTTCATGGTGTTAAGGACAGCAGTGGCAGGGCAGCAGCCTGCTCTGCTCACTCGGCATCGGGGACCGTGCCGATGCCAGGCAGAGATGAGCAGGACCTGCCCTGAGCACTCCCTGGTAGCTGGAGTTGTAGGAGGACAGCAAAGGTGCCATCGTGCTCCAGCAACTGCAAATTCAGTCCCCAGATGCGCAGGATGCAAGTTGTATGACAAGAAGCTTGAATTACAGGCCCACTTATCCCGTTATTCATAATTACTGGTTAGTCATAATAAATAAAATCAACTTTTGTACCTTTTTCCCCGCCATCTTAAAACCCCGTTTTCAATACTGATTTTCACATTGCTGCTTATCTTCATCAGCAGAACTAAGCCCACGATTAAAGTGCCATAAAATTACTTACAAACCAATGATTTCAGTGATAACTAGCAGGGTTTGGCTATGACTGTGCTCTGAGTAAGACTAAGGCACAAAGAAGTCTTCATATACGTGTATGCAGATTCTGCTCCCATTCTGTGGAAACATGCCACAAAAACGCATACGGCATTCAAATGCCATTTTAATGTAAAATACTTGGTATTAAAGCACAACAGGCAGTCAATGTTCTCAGCACCCACTTCGAAACAAACATGAACACGTCACATATTGGAACAAAGTCAAATCGGAAGGGGAGAATTTAGGATAGAAAGTTGCATGAAAGCTGGCTTGGAAGGATCAAGGAATAAGATAACCCGTCTAATTTAGCCGTTCTTCTGTGTGCCATGCGTCTGAGACGTACTGAAAAAGCAGTTATCGAGGACTGGTCCAGCTTTAGGAAGAGGTTAGCCCAAAGCCAAAGTGCACAGCAGAAGTCAGATAACACGGATGATGCATATGAGTAGTCACCCACCAGGACACAGGACGACACGTCGTACCGCTGGGAGCTGCTGAGGAATGAAATGGGCCAGAAGCAACGCGCAGATGACCTTTACACTCGCAAATTAAAACGGTACAAGTAGAGAGCGGAGGGAGGACTTTTTGAGTTACAGCACATTAAAAGCTTACTGACATTGAAGTCATAAGAAATAATGAATATTTAACTTCCAGTTCATATTAAAAAACCTATTAATGTTTTATTTTGTCATCCATAATGAAACAAGAAATTAGGTTAGCGATTCCTAATGATACATATTGTGCACGAGCAAAATTGCCAAGCCTAAACAAAGGCTCTCCTTAGTAAGGGCAGGCAGGAGCAGGCAGCTGAGGTCCACGTCAGTCTGCGTTTCGACTCTGCCAGCCCCACACACAAACCAGCGCTTCTCCCACACTCAATGAAACACTTGCGAGGGCAGAACGTGAGCTCAGGAAAGGATGATGTGGGTTACAAATCTCAAATGTGACCCCCTCACTGCAGTCCCCCTTTTGCCTTCCCAAAGCATTGTGGTGCCTTTAATTAAGGAGATGGTCTTGGACTGGAGACAGAAGTTAACTTACCAACTCTGACAGTCTTTATGTGTAAACTTACTGAACCTTTCTGTGTCCAGCCATTTTTCTTCCACCTTCTGGACACCTTCTCTATTCACAGCAGAAGTTTCTCAGAATGGGACCTATGTGCAATGAGTACGCTCCCTGGACTTCCCATGGGATACACAGGTCTACTCTAATAACAATACATATAATCATGGCCTGAAAGTACTATTTAAGCCTTATTTTGAGGTGCATTTTTTCCAAAATTGCTAGAAAATCCAGGCTTTTAATTAGAAACAAAAGGATGCTCAAATCAGCCCTGTACCACTTCATAAAAGGTACACCGAGGTTCAACAGGAGAACTGGCAATGCCCCTGATCCTATAAAAAAGGTGAATTAAAGTGTCCAAAACGCAAGTAATATGAGTAAGTATCCAGGATGTTCAGCAAGGTGAAATTATTGGAAGTCAACACCTTGTAAGAGCTGAGCAGGGAGCACCATCTGCTCCCGCACAGCGCTGTGAGCCTGCAGCTTCCACGCTCGGTGGGCTTTCCAGTGCAGATGGAATGACACCAGGAAACTGGGATATAAATGAAAGTGACTGCCTCTTGGGTACCTGACACTCACTGTTGCTGTAAAAGCCAGGGAACTGGAGAAACTCAGGGCATACATAGGAGCTCCAGGCATGTGCAATAAAACACAACTGAGATAAAATCCTGGATTTTCCTTTCTGGAGGAATCAGTGACAATGACAAAAAAATAGAGGTTCTCCAGCAATTCCTTCCTCCTACTTCCCCACATGGTCTTACAGATGTGATAAGGTCACACTGGTAGCACTGATACCTGACTCCATCCAACATCCCACCTCCACGTCACGACTCTTCACCCCTCTCCACCTCCTCATGGGCTTCTCCAAGTTCACCTTGCCAACAGGAGCAAAAATGCTCACTATTTCTTACTCCTTTGGTGCTCTTCCATCTTCTCATTCTGCCAGGACCCCAACAAAACTGACACACCACTGGACAAAGATCCCGACTTGCTGAAAATCCAGGGCAGGGTGGATAAGCGAGCCTGGGAGATACGTCTGGATTTCAGCTATAACAATTTTACTAACTTGGGTTCAGCTAGTAGAGATTTTACTGCAGCGCACTTCCCTGCTACACCTCAATCATTTATTACATGACAGGATCTACGAGTGCGGATCTACTTTGCATATAGTATTACTTATCAAGATCATTTAGTAATAAGACCCTCTGGAGAGCACATTATGAAAGATTATGGACTAATTTGACCAAAGACGTCCCTGGAGAATACTGCACTTCCGAGCAGAAGATGTACATGACTGCCACTACAGCCAAAGATAAGAGTCAAGGAAGACTGGTGAAAGGGTTACAGCTTTCTGATTTGGATTCTCTACACACTAAACTGGTCACTAATCCTTAATAATTTAATTTATTTGCATTAATGCACTAGTGAGTCAGTATTTGCTTTAGCCTATTGCATAAAATAGTTTGAAATGTTTCTTCTAGATTTAGGTTCAATTTCATTTCTTAATGCTAAAACACCTTTATTTCATAATATACCAGTAGCCTAATTAATATTTCATGCTTATTACTTAGGCTCAGTCTCACAATAATCAATTTCAAAAAACAACTTCCACAAGACTCTGGTTAAGGTGCTTAATCTTCCCTTTTGAGATACGTAGCGCACCTCTGGTTTGCAATGGATTTATGTCAGCTGATTTGTTTCTATTATCATATATGGACCTTTACTGTAAATTAAAAAAGAAAAATAAGTGTATCATTGCCTCTATAAATGGGGTGTTTATTTCCTCTCTGTCTTCTCATGTTTTTCCTCTGCACTTTATGCCTAGAGGTCATAAAGTACAGAGCAATTTTCGAATACAAAGTTTCTGAATTTAATCTAAATTAAGGCCCATGTCCAATTTGATAACAAATCACTGGAATGTAAGTATTCACACTTGCTAAATACTGCATGATTGTAATTACATACCTAAAAATCATAACGTTACACTGTTAACTGATGCTTCATAACAGGTTTTTCCACCATTCTATACATAGAATACATCTGATATATCTATACGTGATTGCTCTGTTTGGCCTTAGGCTAGAAATTAAAGGCCCATCTTTCAAACTGTTTCTTCCCATTATAAATGTTTCTACTGGGAAAATTGAACACTTTCTTTCTCATTTGAAGATCCTTGAATTCAAGCCACAGAGCTACTAAATATGTCTTGGATTCACTTATTTTATGGAAATACCAACTTGGTTTGTTCTGCAACACGCATCCCCCCCTGAATGGCTCGTGATTTTGGGAAGCTGCTAAACTTCAAAGGGCTCTTCTACAGAAAAAAAATCATCAAACAGCTGGTTCTCTTCCTCGTGCTTTTCCATAGCCTTTCCAACTGCAACTGAGGAAGAAAACCATGGTTGGAAATGTGTCATTCATATTCCCACGCACTCTGATATAGCTGCATAAAACAAAAATATATGCGGAGTTATTTCCAAGTCTAAGACGAAATAACATCACCTTTCTGCAGTCCAGGAGCATCCTTCAAACCTTCCTTTCTGGGAAAGAGTTGGCCGTCAGCGTGTCCTCCTACAGGAGTCAACTTGAAAATTAAGACTAAGCTTTCTGTGCTGCCAGAGCAAATCTGGGGCATCTTTTCCACTACAGCAAACTCACAGAGCCTGTGAAAGCCAACGGGGACCGCACACACCCACGGAGAGCCCATCTCTGAGAGCATGCGGCGAGGTGTAATGGTACAGCCGCTGCACCGGCTGCTGCGGCCGCTTCAAAGGCGAGGGGCTTGGGAACCCTGCACCCGTGGATAATGAACATCCAGCTCCTCTGCTCCAGCGGGAGCATCCCTGCTGACTTTACTACCAAAAGATGCAGTATTTTTAATATAAAAAAGCTGGGGGGGGGAGGGGGTGGAGAGGGAGGAGGAGGGGGAAAAAAAACCCCAAACAAAAAAGAACTGTTAAATTCCTAAGTTTCTATGCCTAAAGAGGATCGACTTCCCTCTAAAAATATCCCCATTTGGACCTGTTAAGGATAGAGCTCTTATAACTTGGGCGTCAGCTCAGGCGGCCAAGCTGAATGTACCCAAATTCCTCATCCAATACACAGAACTGCCTTTTCCTTAGCAAGGCAGCCAGCAGCTCCGCTGGCATACTGTAGAAAAAATTGGGAAGATCCCACTTAACCATAGCTTTTTCTACATTGCTACATATTCAAAAGCCTCTGTGCACAGTTTACAGGGAGGGGGTGAGCAGCCTGTGGTTTCAGTCACTGCTTTCATCGGATACGATTTTTTTAACTTTTTTTTTTTATTATTTTTTTCCAAATGCAAAAAGCCTGTACAAGAAGGCTTAAAGCTTGCTTTCTGGAAGCAGCAGTGCAAAAAATCCCAATCATACCAATGCTCATGGAAAATAAGGTGAATTCTTTTAGAAAGATCAAGTTCATAGACACTGAAATCTTCCCCCCCCCCTCACCTTTTGGTGTTATTTGCTTAGCAATAGGCCCAGCCTGTCCCCTGGCCTTCCACAGAAAAATGGAAAAAAAAAATATCATTGATCTAATGGCACAAAAATATCTCCATTAATATGAAAACCTAAGTATGCCAGCATGGAGCATTGTGAAGACAGTTTTATCCTACTGAATCTTGTTATCCAAATGGAGAAACGTCAGCAGTGTATTAAGCAGACAGGAAAGCCAAGAGACTCATTAAGCCACATTTAAACATGCAAAATTGAATATTTTCCAGGATCGTTAAAATCAAAGTTAATTACAGAATTCAGGTTTATCCGTGTCATCCCATGTCACAATACTTCAAGACAGACGATGAGGGGAAAAGGCAAAAAAATCCCCAACAACTGCATTTAGCGTCACAGCAGTATCTGCATTATTCATCATCACTTGTGCAATGACAGATCCAAAATAATTAGCATTACTCATGTTAAGTTATGCAATTCCATCACCTAAAAGAGGAGCTGTAAAGAAACGCAAACTAATTATAGGCTGGTCACGTGCTCTGCTGTTGATGCGTGGCCACCTCAGACCTACGCTGCCATGAGGACCATCCTGGGGCCTGTGCTGGCTGCAAAGCTCCAGCAGACCAAGCCTCCACCTTTGAGTAAGGAAGAAGACCAAACCTCATTAATACCATACAGTGAAAAAAAAAAAATGCAGCTATTGAAATAGAAAAAATAAACAAATTAAACATTCGGGTGTGTACCTTACAGCTTAGGCACAGCTCTGACCTTACATTAAAAAAAAAAAAAAAAAAATAAAATGTCTGTCTTCTTTAATAGTCAAACCTCAAAAACACAGCACCTACCTTAGAAATAGAAAATTCACCACCATAAATGTCTTTTTTCCCTCTAAAGACAACGAATGTGTACCCGTTCCCACTACTCAAGGTATACACCCAACATAGCAGAACAGAGCTGGTCACCAAAATGCTCGGTAGAGTTCACGGGAGACAGAAAATCACATCAAGAGCTATGAAAAAGCAGTGAGCCTACAGTGCATATATATTCTGAGGGTTTTGTTGTGTTTGGTTGCCTTTTCCCCCTCCTTACTTTCCTGCTAATTTTCCTTCAGCTGTCATAGACATGAAAATTTACTCACATCTTACCAGCAAGACAGATCTCTATTTCATCTTGAGATACAAGCCCTGAAGCATTATTGAATGGGTTTTCCCAGAGAAAGAATTTACCTGAGGCAAAATTGCTCTGCTTGTACTTCGTAAAGGAAAATATTGGTTTACTACTGAAAACACACACCTGTGGAACATACACAGAAGATCTGGATTTCAGGGTGGAGACAGGCAAGAAGACAAGAGACTAACAGAGACAAAAGAAATCAGCACTTAACATTAGAATCAATTCTGTAATTGGTAAACAGAATATTCCCCTTCTTTCCCAAACTCAGGGCAAACAAGCCCATTATGCAAACTTTGTAAAATAAATCACAGCATTTCTTCCACTCAATCACACCTAACAGCTGATAGAAAGAAAACTTACTCTACTTTCCACGCAGTTTCATACGTGAGTAGAATGTAATGACGCTCCCGGCAACATGTATAATATTCATCGACATACGTGTCCATTTTCCCCATCACATCCTCTTATTGCAACCCCAAAATGCTCTGGGATGTACTCAAGGATTTTGTCCCTCTGCCTCAGATCAGATGAAGTGAGAACTTTATCTGTACTGGCTTCCACAGAACATGCTAGAGAGGAAGGGAGTTCATCTAAATTTGTTGGGATTAAGATGGTGCTATGTCAACCTGAATCTGTATTTTGATGTTTATGAGGGGGGAGAAAAAAAAAAGTTCTTTTTTCTTCTCAGGTGCATTTTTCTGCCCTCCCCAGCTTCAACCACCATTAAGCAACGGATTACTTCCCCTCCTCATTCTTCCTTCTCCTCTTCACCTGTCCCATATAAACTTATTAACATGAGATTTTTCCAATAACAGGAATAAAATATGTATATTTTATTTAAGTTCCTTTATTCTGAGCTTTCACAACAACAACCGAGGACAGAGTCCCATTAAGTGCAGTGTCTCTACAAGTACCACTGTCTGAAAAGACAATCGACATTTACTTACTGTCCATATAGAGCCAAAGGTAGAATGACCACTAAGGTAACATGAGGGTTAGCAAGAGATTCACGTTGACTTCAGCAGAGTTTGGATCCCTCCTCCATAAGGAATCGCAAGAGACTATAGCGCAGTTTTGATGAATGTTCGAAATCTGGAAGCCCATATAACTGGATTCTTCCTGGTTTATTTTTCTCTCAAGGTTCAGAGAAGAAAAATGAATAATTGAACACAGGAAGCAAAAAACATATCAGTGCACCCAACCAAATAGAAAAATTCAGTAAAGGTTCCTCAAATATAGGTTAGAAGTTATGAGAAATAACGATGAAAGTCAGTGCCTTGATGCACAGCGCTCTCCATTTATTGAAAAGACAGAAAGAAGCTGGTTCCACTCAGGAGGCGGCAGAAAAGGCTGTCAGTCAAAACCTGGCACGTACCACAGCGGCGAAACACGGAGCTCATTAGGCTGCACGTTGCTGGTGGCTTCACCTCCCCGTGCCAGCTGAGGCTCTTCAAGGTTGCAAATGGTTGTAGTAGGATATTCTAAAAATCTGATAAATGCTTAAGGGGAGCTGCTTTTCAGCAGATGAAGTTAGTTTTTTCTGAAAGGCAGGTTCCTACAGAGCACCTGAATTTAGGTTCGTCAAAACTGAAGCAGTCTGGACCAGAAATATACTTTGTAAAGAGAATCTGGTGTATCTGGTCAGCAAACAACTGGTAAAAGTCAAATTCCTATATGACCTAGACGACAGAAACCTTAAAAGGACCTGTTCCAGTAAAGGTTATTTTTTGTGTGTGTTTTAACAAGCAAAAAGCACCGGTCACTTGAGAATAAGCTTCAATGTCTCAGCTCTGCACAAGCGCAACATTTGTCACTTCAACTCTGCCCTGTCGGCATATTGAGCTATGAAGGGACGTCAGGCGTAGCTGTGCCCTAGGAGCTCGCTGCTTGCGGGGGAACAGCAGAGAGAGATTGAAAAAGGGGGTTTTAGAGAGAGAGAGAGAGAGAGAGAAGAAAAAGAAAGAAAAAATAAAAACAAAACCAAAAAAATCACACAAAACATCTGTGCTAAGAGAGAAATTCAGAGATACTGACTAAGTAGTAAAAAAAACCCTGATCTTATACCAAGATGTGCTTTAAACAAGGCTCTGTGATGCACAATAGCAAACAGAGCAAAAGAAGATGGAGAGACGAACACAGATAGGAAATACCAACTACAGTTCATGCGTCAACACGTCACAAACATTTCACCAGAGGGGTCTGATATATCGCTGCCATGCCCGAGCCCGGCCTCGCATGCCATAACCACCACCCAGGGACAAGAAAACACTATTTCACATATGCTCCTTCGTGGTGACCCCACCAGTTAACCAGCCATTTGACACCCAAAACCTGCTTTAGATCAGCTTTTCGTCAACTCAGAAAGTTCAAACCTTCCCAGGGGTAGCCTCGGTGCTCCTCACCCTCCTCACTGCACAGGATGGCTGCAGGTGCCTCCGTTGGACCCCGTCCCTCTTCCAGGCTGATGCCACCTCCCTTCCTCCCACCTCACCAGGACCTCAGCAATGGCACTGGCTCTGCAACACGGAGGAGCTTCTACAAGAAATCATGACTATTTCAGAGAATTTAACCTGAAATCTGCTCTGCAGATGCAGTGAATGGCCATTTAAGTAGTGAGTCATCCTTTCTCAGATCCTTTTAAGGAACTCAGCTGGCACATTTTCAAGGCATATTTCTTAATACTTCGTTTTGCAATTTTCAGGGTGATACATCCTAGAGCTGGAAATATGGATCATATGGCAGCAGAACCACATTTGTCAACGGGAAAGCATTTAGCACTATTTTTCCTATATGTGGTACTCACAAAGTCTGATCTTAAAATATCTCAGCTTGTCCTTCTGCCCTTTACTCAATGAAATCTTCTTTTAAAAGAAGTCAGCTGAACTTGGCCAAGGAAGTATTTAAATTCCATCTTCCATTACAGCTGAGCAAATTACACTTTTAAACATTTTCAGGACGCATTCCCAAACTCAGCTCATGTCTGTCTTTGACTGTCATAGCGATCTCAAGCTTTTCCAACGCTTTTCTTTTTTGTTTTTCTGTTACCAGAGTCCTATCACCTACACCTGCACTCACTTTCTAGGAGGCCCCACGTAGCACGTAACTACCACTACCCAAGTATGATCACTTCCAACAAGTACATACTAGGCTATTGTGGCCTCTGACAGAATTTCTCTTAGACCAATACGAAAGGACCTTCTACATGTACGTTTTTCTAGACTGAATGTATCCAGGTTGAGAATCTGTACTACAGAGACGACCAGGTTCCTTTCAGGGAGATCTCAGGATTCACCAGAAGACCCTCTACCAATTTATGAGATGTGGCACCTTTTATTTTTAATTAACTTTTCAAACGGTAAATTATTTTTTATTATTCTAAAATTCTCTAGTGGATGTCAGCGCGCACCTGCCTTTGATACGTCAACAAATTGCTGTCTCTCTGCAAGCAACTGGGGAGATAATGCCTGTAAGTATTTTTAGCCCTCTTTTCAAATAGGCAATGGGTTGCAGATGGGTGAAAGTGGCAGACTTGAAGACAGGAAAAAAAACCCTGAGCGAGACAAATCTGACAATTTATCTAAACCCAAGGATTTTTATCACTGCAGATAGGAAGAAAGGAAATTTGGTCTCATGTCTTGCTCTAAAACAAGTAAATGATGTTATTTAATGCATCCAGATCACTAATTTGGACAACTCAGCAGGGAACCGAACAACCACCTACACAGAAACGGTTAAGCTACAACCTTATGTTATGATTACTTGTTCTCAATGAAATCAGGTATGGTGACTAGTCCTGGAAGCCTGAAGAGATTAATACCAAAATAATATTCCTGTTATACACACAATAATGGTGCAGAGATTAACACATTGTTGGTCCTTAAGGAGCAGGGTGTCAGCCTGGGCTTTGGATGTCAGAGCTCACTACATAGGCACATAGAATACAATACTTATGTTTATATTTTTATATTTTATTATTATTAAATATATATTAAATATATATTATTAAATATAGATATATATTTTATATATATATACACACATACATATATGTGATCTGTAAAGGACATTTACCTCACATCAAGGCAATGAATCAATGGCATTAATTAGATATTTTATCACTGAAAAATCTTTATTCTTTGCAGACCTACCAGCCTGCACTAAAACACTGTCTTACCCTTTTACACATACACAGAAAAAATGCCAAATAAATCAAATTCTTTTAATCTTTCATCTAAAATATTACTCTCCACTCACTATTTTCACAGAAATGTGACCTTTTTTTGGATACATTTCTGGTGAAGTGACGGCACAACACTCATGTGCTGCCCCTGTGGCACAATTTCCCTCCCATCACCAGCATCTGGACCATGGCTATTGACTCCTACAGGATCCAGGGGGGATCCATCAGACACAGCATTAAATGACAGGTCACTTGATTTGCAAGTGTGAGAATGACTTTGAACAGAAACTGGAGTGCAGAGAAACTGAAGCTCGAGCTAATCCTATATACCAAGCAACCTTTTCTCACTGATTTTTAATACTTACTACAAGAAGGAAAAATAAAGTTTCGGGTCTGGACGTTGCCAGCAAACCACAGGGAGTCCAAAGGCTACAGCTCACTATGGGAACTTCAAAAAATATGTCAAAAGCATTAACAGTTCAGAGGGAGACGAATGACTACGTTTGTATTTGAGCCCATTTACTAAAGAAAGCGTTTAATAACGAGTGGCATCAAGAGCTGGCCTCAGTTTTCCTTAGTTGCAAAGCAAGAAACGAGCAAAAAGTTTTGCAAGTGCTTTCTTAATATCGCTGTTTCAGTGTTTCCACCAGCGCCTTGACAACACTAATGTCCTGAAATCTTTCATAAAGCCACTGCTTCCCAAAATGCCGTTTTAAAAAGTAAAACTGCCTCTGTTACCACCTTGAGAACATCAGGGAGAAGTTATCGTATATGCAATGGATGCCACGCTTAGTTTTCAGGGTTTTACTGAAAACTGCTCCGTTATCCAAACTGCTCCGTTATCCAAACTCCCCCCAAGCTCTCCTCCAGCTCCCCGCAAGGAAGGTGCCTTGCTCCCCATCAGCAGGGGCTGACTCCATCCTCCCCCACCAGCCCTGGGGACAGGACAGGAGCACCCCACGGTCCTTGGGGGACCCTGCGTACATCCCCTCCTTCCTGGGAATTCACCCACCGCGCTTGCAGATAAAAACTCAAGCCTTACGCTTGAGTTTTACTCACAGGAAATGAAAATCCTGGGTAATGAGCTGAGTTTTGGCAAAACCTGTGCATCTTTATTTGGGGGATAAAGGTTATAATGTTGAAATGGATTGGTTTCATGAGAACTACTTTTTTTTTTTCTTGGCAAAGGAAAAAATGCTACTTTCTGTGACAGCTTATTGAGGAAATGAGGCTTTTTACACTTGTGCAGCCTCTCCCATCTATCCAAACCCCTCAAATCGCTGGCGAACAGGGAAGTTTCAAAGGAAAGAAACTCAGACTAGTGCCTCCGCTGAGAAAAGGGGCGCTGCAAATTCTTTTTGAGAGCAGCTGACTGGCAAATCTCAATGTGTTTACTGGCAAGCCAGTCAGCCTGTACATAACATTGGCTGTGAGTAACCCAGTATTATCTCCTGCAGAAAACGTATGAGCACTGCCCCATGCAGAGCAATTGTCAGTAGGTCAGTAGAAGTCAGTAGGAAATCAAGTCAGGCTTTTAGGTTCACAGGATACAGAATATCTTGTTTTGTAAGAAAGGCTCAATTTTTAATTACCTGGAGAGAATTACTTTCCCGGTTATTTTGTACTGTATGGGTATTATTAACTTTTTACTTAAATCTGAATTGCAGAAATGTAAACCAAAGTTGGTTAATGAAAAAACCACCCTGTAGGGACAGCGCAGTTCAACAGACGATCAAAAAGACCTTTTGCATCATTAATCTGCGTGATTTCATGATGCTGCCTTGGAAAGAATTAAGAAAAATAAGTAATTCACTAACGTAGGCGTGAAGCATCCTTCAAAGGGTCTGTCCCTCCCCCAAAACTAGTTTGCCCAGAAACACTGCACAGCAACAAAGACTTACTCAAATTTGAAACCAAATCATTAACCAGAAAGCACTCAGTGGGAAAGCACTTCTTGCCCAATATAAGAGGTTTCATAGCCATCACGTCTGTAGCCTGCCATTTGTTCATTAATTTTCAAATGAGGGATTATGAGCGCAGACAGTGTCCCTTTGTCTTCCAGCGTGGCACATTGAGGATATAACGCTGAGTCCCTTATTAGCGGGTGTCCTCCTCACCCCTCGCTCCAAGGCAGAACTTCTCCTATGACGACAGAAACCACGCGGTGACCTCCAGCCAACGCAAGCTGTCGGGTAACCGGCTAACAAAAAAAATGTTTATTTCACAGCGGCCTCTCCCAAGCTCCCAGTACACCCAAAAATCTGCCATGGAAGCATCTCTGCGCCCTCACACCTTGGGCCTTTCCGACAGCCCTTCTTCTACATTTATCAAAGCTCCAACCCTCATCAGATACAGAAACCTACCGAGCATCTGGCAGGTGCCTGCGTGCTATGCAGCAGATTATAGAAAAGCAACCCTTTGGAAAAAGCATGCCCATTAAATTGGGAAGAGCGATAACAGTATCCAAGTTCTTGAATTTAATGAGGCAACATCACTTAGGGCTGACTCTTACTAAAGTGTATATAAGGAAATAATTCCCTTGTAATGAACTCATGCGGCAACTGGCTTTGCCTTTTCTGCATGCTAATGATAATAAATTCCATTTAAATTATTTCAGGCATTGAATAGCTGGTCTATTGTACTTACCAGGACAAGGTAAGTCGTTTGCAAGGACAAAACAGCAACTACACTAAAGGGAAGAAGGTGCATTAAGCCACTTAGCAATAACTCTTTTTTCTCTTTTGCCATATTCAGACACGGTCAGCAATTATTTTTTTTTGGCAGGATATAAAATGCTAAGCTTGGCAGGGAAGCGTTTAGAAGCAAATGACTGTTTTCAAAGGTAGCAGTAAGGAAATATGCGAAGTGAGATGTCTCCAAGAGATATTGGCCCACTTGGTAATCCTATCTCTACCCAGCCAAGGAAGATGGCACAGCCAAATAAACAGATTACTAAAGGCAGGGACTCACTACAATTGAACTACAATCTATCTTATATCTACATGGAAATAACTTCTACTGCAACAATTTTTGATCTAGCATGACAGGACAGGTTTTGAGGAAATATGTCAATAGTATAGCAGCATTTAAAGAAAATCCCCAAGTAATTTGTCACATCTCTGTCAAGCCCAATTCAGGCATGCAAGTCATTCTGTAACGAGACAATAGCTTTTAGAAATTGGAGCTGCAACGACTTTCAAGGCTTGAGTTTCTAACATGTGGTTGATTTGGTTAGCCAGGGTATAATTTTGTAAGTCTACTCAGCGTACGCGGGTGGGCATGGAGAACAGGAATCCATACGGGCACATGCCAGGCATCCATAATGCAGGATGAAATGACTGAGGAGAAAGCTGCAGTCCTTCCAGACAAACATGAACTTCTGCAAATGTTTTCCCCGTCACTACCCTAAACACTTGTCATACATGGGAGACACGAGCACTTTCCGAAGCATATGTGCTCTGGGAAGGGAAACGGAAGGCTGATACTAATAAGAGCTGGCACATCGCCACGGCTCGGGCTGACGAGGCGGGAATTTGTGAACACCACCTCTGTCGACTCATCACCGGGTGGATGTCGTGTGTTTTGTTTGTTCTTTTCTGGAAAAATGTCAGTTCAGTTAATCCAATCAAGGATGCATCAGAGTGTCAGAATCAGTTTTCAGGCTGACAGAAAATAAAGCAATTCCTCATCACTTAAAGACTGAGTTACTGTTGCCTAAAGATAAAAAATTGGTAATATTAATAATTTGGTTCACAAATCATATCTCTTTATGCATCACTTTTCTTTTCAAAGTCTTCCTAGTTACCATGAACTACATCCAGAGAAAATTGTAATTCTAATTTCTACTCTGATCATCTTCATAGTTTTATTAACTTAGTATTTTACCTGATAAGAATAAAAATTAACAGAGATTTTCAAAATATTTTTTCCCTATTCTTTTTCTTCAACTGACTCTTTTGGGTTTGCTCCATTGACTTCATTAAGGGTCTTTGCACATTAGGAGTGTTATTTATGTGAACTGGCCTCAGGACATTACCAAAATAAGTGCCAGTGGTAAATTAATTCTTTAATCCTCTTTATGCCACAGGATGCAAATCTGTACACATAACATTTGCTTACCTACTTTTTGCTATTGATTCTTACATTTTTAATCACTCTCCACTCTCTAGCATTTACTTATGCTATTCTGTCAAAGAATGACTTTAGAAAAGGAATTCAATACCTCAGTCATTTTGAGAAAATTAATTTATCTTTTCATTTCATGGAGGGTACTGCATTGGGTTTTTTTGTTTTGTTTTGTTGTTTGGGGTTTTTTTAATTTTTTTTTTTTAATATTTCCTTTATTCCAAAGTACAGAACTGTAGGCACCCTTTTATCAAATTTATCAGGAATACCTAATGGGAAAGTGGTATTGCAGAAAAGGTGAGTATTCTTCATAGCAGAATGAAATACATTAACAGTCAAGTCTATGAGGGCAGGACTTGGAAAGAGAAAAAACTACTAGAATGTAACAAAAAATAGGCCATGCCTTTTCAAGAGAATCTCATAACGAATAGTTTATCACACCTTATTAATACATCTATTATATTTACCATATATTTATTATTCCAATACTCTCTACTATTCTATACTTGTGTTGTAGTGGACATCAGAGGACAGCACTACAACTAAACACTCTCCAAATTTATAACTAATATTGCAGCCAATGCATTAATTTATTACATCCATATTTATACATATTGTTGTGGTAAAGCCTCAAGATGGTACACATTTTTTCCCCCACATAAGAAAACCCCTCACAACACAAACCATACGTTTTAAGAGCTTGTTTTGGTAACAACTTTTGCTTCCAGAAGTTGGCCCAATTCTGATTTTTATTATCGCATCAAACCAGAGTGTTGGAAAGGACCTCAAGAAGTCATCTAGCCTCTTGGCAGATTCAACCACAGCAGCTGGAGCCTCAGCAGCCGCCCCGACAGCCTCGGTCACTGGCGAGGTGTTTTGGTTTTTAGGGCAGATTCTTTCTACTCATTTCAACCAAAATGGTTCTGCATTTCCCCAGGGTGAAGACTAGCAAAAATTCACTGGTTTCTTGTGCACATATTACAAATCCTGAAGCCCTTTTTCCTGGAAGTTCTCTGTCTCCCTTCCCTTCCAAATTCAGCACAGGATGCCACCTGGCTCAAGGTTATGAGAAATCATTGCAGTGTTATCAAGTTATAAGCCTCTAAAAAACCCAATTTAGGAGACATTTTGCAGCTTAACCCTCAAATTCCCAGGTGTTGGATGCTCAGGCTGCCAAAAGAGCAACTCCCCCCTCATCACCCTCAGTCCTACTGCTGTTAGGCCTGAGATGCACCATCTCAGAGGGACTAACCATCACCTAAGCAAGCCTGCTGGAGCAGGACATTCCTGCAGCGCTGCTGCCAGAGCAAGGATCAAACACCAGGACTGCAAAAAGGTGCTGGAAATACAGCCTGGAAGGAAATGCGACAGGAGAACACAACCACAACCACAGTGCCCTTATAGAAACAATATTAATGCTGTATGGGTAACATGTTGTTGGTGACTAATACAAAAATACAGATCTTCAAGTCTTCCGGTTCAACTAATGAAGACTAATTAAGCAATAAGAAATACTTCATATAAATCTTAATGAGTTTTTCTAACCCTCCAGTAGTTGAATTGGCTGTAATTAATCAAAAAAATAAAGATGGTAATTTACTAAAGAACCTCTCACTTTTGATGACAAGATCCCTACTTCCTACCTTGCCTGCAAAAAGGGATTTAAAAGGTAAAGAGAAACATCAGTCCATTACCTAATGGGGAAAGAATAGCAAATCACGCTCCACATATAAGAAGCAGGCCTGTTCAATGCCTTTTTTTTTTCCCCCTTATGATTTCACAAAAAAGTGAAAAAGTTTACAGTGAGCAGACTCTCAATATAATTCATTTTAACTAGGAGCTCCGAACACAAGCTGAGCAGAGAGTTAAAGACAGCATGAGTAAGATACAGCTAAGTAACTCATTAAGGATTACATTTATTTTGAAATATTTCAGGTATCAGCTGAAGTTCTCTTTAAACTACTAGTAATTACTTTTTAGTATTCCCAGGGAATGGCTGAGGTCCCAGAGGGTAAGAGGTGGTCAAACACTGCAGCTATTTTTAGAAATGGGAAAAAGGAAGACTACACAGTCTCATTCAGTACCCTGAAAGACCCAGGAACAAATGATTAAGCACCCAGAGGTAAAAGAACCCAGAGGAATACAAAGTGAGAAAAATTGGCCAAAATGCATTTGTGAAGAACTAATCATGTCAACCTAGTCATCTTATTTTTTTTTTTTTTAAAAATCAGGATAATTACCCTATCATAAGAATTAGATATGATACATTCTGAAGAGACAAACATATTCCTCTATCACAGTAAGGTAGATTTACCAACTTCTTATTTTAGACTACCAACAAACACAGCCAAAGAACAGTTTTCAACTGTCCACTTCCAAACTGAGGGAACACACCAGTGCATCTCCACAGGTGTTTGCACTTGGTCCTGTATCTTCATGCGTGACTTAGGTCACATGAAGTGTGGAGGAGCTGCAAGCGCTCTGGAGGACAGCACTAGCATACCAAATTATCCCAGCACATTGGGAAAAGAACAAACTATCTGAAATCATGAAGGTAATTTAATAAAAAGATATGTAAAGTCCTACCTATTTTAGGAAATCAAGCACAGACTTTAAAAGATGCTTTATCAGGTAAGGCAGCAATGCAGAGAGACCAGAGAGGTTAGAAAGGATAAAACCTAAACGTGAGTCAGCAACGCGAGCCTGCTGCCAGAGAGACAAGTGGTGTTTTGGGAAATATTAACAGATGTTAACCGCAGGACACAGGAGGTAATTATTCATATGAGATTTAGAAGACATGACCTAGAAAGAAGGATATCTGTTCACTCTGTAAAGAGATGGGACCAAAAAGCAGACATAGCAGCAATATTCCCATACATAACGAGTTTTAATTAAGGAAACTACAATCAGTTGTACTTCATGAGCACAAGTAGCGATTGGCTTAATTCACAGAAAGGAAAATTAAGGACAGATACTACGAAAAGCTTTCTGAGCTATACAGATAGTTAATCATTTCAATACGTTATCCCCAAGAAGGCTGTTGGGACCCATCACCGGAAGCTGCTAAAATGACCTTGACACACACAGCTCTCCCGAAGACAGGCGATGTGGTGTGGTACAGCGGGCTGAACTAGACGACCCCTAAAGATCTTGTGCCAGGTTTGAATTCTGACACTTTTAGTGTCAAAAGCCAAGAAATAACATCTTAGAGAAATGTTATCGCCTCTGGAACAAAAGAAGGGTAAGAGAATCACTTAATTTGGCACAACTGACTACTGCTGCCCGGTACAGCACCAGCTTCATATTATCTTCATTTTTAAATGCGTATTGCATACTTGCAGGTCAGACCAAATATGTACAATTAGCTTCCCATACCTGAGAGTTTGCAAAGAATCTGCCCACCAAAGCACCTCTTTATCCCAGTGCTGCCTGTTTTATCTTTTCCCAGGAAACACAATCAAATAAAACCAAAATAGAAAAAGCTACCTTGTTACACTTCTGTTTTCCACTCCTGTATACATTGGTTTCTTAACAAGGTCTATTCTATACTACCTTTAGGAAAAAGCCATTCAGGAGGAAAAGGGTGGCATGTAATACACTTCCTCCATTGTGATGATTTGTATTACATATTCTCATTCATTTTTCTTAATTTACTATGCTTTACTATGCTAAATATATTATTTACTACTATACTATGTATGGTAGTCCTACACAATACTTTGCAGGAAAGCATCAAACCAGAATTTTGTATTTCAGTTTACTGAAGTAATACACAAGCTTTGCTGGTGCTGAATTTATTTCAGCTTTCTATTGTTATGTGATTTTATTAACTCATTTATACAAAGCTGAATTACAGTCTATTACCAATCTATTTTCTCTCTGTGTACAAGTATATAGTAATATAGCAGATATATTTGAAATAATAGGAATAACAAAAGTAGTATTATGCACAATTATAGCTAGTAGCACTCAAAATCAGACATTGTTAATAATAAATGACAATGTTATATAAAAGAAATACCATCTGAAAACTGATTTTACACGGCATATTAAAGACTTGATGGCTCAGGAGATGGGTAATAGAATAAAAAGCCTTTCATCTCAAGGTCATCAATTCAAATACAAGTCAGACTGATAGTAACTGAAAGCCATTTGACGAGAGCTCTAATGAACCTAGTCTCGTTACTAAAAATTTAAGAATAGCCTCTGCATTTAGCCCTTTCTGCTGCCTCTGACAGCAGTCAATACAGAAATCAGAGAGAGTACGGAGGAGCAGATGCGATTCAGCAGGTAGAGTTGCGTTTCCCTCATTACACGCTGCCAGCCCCAGGCTATCGCTATTTTAGCGGTTTCCTATAGCAGGTACCTGTTTGTTCTGTTCCAAAATTCAACATCCTCAGCACTGCTGTGTCTTTTATTGCTTGCAGGGTTGAAAAAAAGAGTTGGGCTTTCAGCTCCCTGAGTGACCACTTCACATGATGCACAGACAACACTCCAGTTGGTTGTTTGAGCCATGACAGTTTGATACATTAATGCATTACCCTTGTTTGATATCTTACTGTTTTTCTGGTATGTATCCAACAACATACCAAAGTAAAACAACACATTGGGGAAGAGAAGAATCCCCGTGCAAACCAGAGCAACTGTTCAGATAGCCTCACATTAGCCAACAAATAAAGCAAACCCCACATTGTATGACTCAACAAGCAAACTCAAAGTCTCCTGGAATAAAACCTTTGGTATAATTTCCGTTGTTCCAGGATAATCCCTACAGAATGTACTGTTGGCTATGGCATTAGCATGATGCAAAGCACTGATGAGAAACCCATTGATGTTGTCCTTTTGTTTGCCTTTTTATGCTGAATGAGACTTTTTTTTTTTTTTAAAGAAAATACGAGATGAATTTTCAATGACTCTCCAGAAAAGCATCCCAGAAGGAATTTTGCTTTCATAGGCAAAGCTTAGTGTTTGCATATCCAAACGAACACCTACAAACACCTATTTGCAGGTATAAATGGGGACATACAGAAGCATCAGCGGGACACACAGCAATAGGACAAATGTTTCCCATAATCTCTATTCGGAACACATACACTACTTTTTGAAGTGAAGCACCCAAACAGCCTCCTCAGATCACTTCCAGCCTCAATTATTTTAAGATTCTAAAAATTAACCACCTCATGGCTCACGTAAGCTCCATCTTCAGCAGCACTCAGGTTTAGGGGAGCCCTTTCAGTTTTCCAAAGTGACTAGCAGATTCATTTCAAAGGTAACCAGATACCTAAAGATGCAGTTTACTACCAGCACAGGCTTACAATGTCTGGATAATCAATTCCCTTAATGCAATTTTTCCCCAGCATAGCCCAGGTGTCTAATAACCATTATAAACCCAGTCCTTACCCAGGGGATTCCTATGAAATCGCCAATCTCTCACTTTTCTGCTGTGTCTAGAGATATACGTCAGCACCTACACTTCCACCACTGAAACCCTGTTGAAGCCTGTTTTTCAGTGCTGAACTTGACCATTTATTCCTACATCCTGATAATCTGGCGATATTTATAACCCATAACTTGGTGGGATTTTCAGATACAATGCTATTTCAAGTTATTTCCCATCTAGTACCTCAGTGGGCACTTCTCATGCCCACTTCTCCCAGTTCAGCCCTGGCAGAGGCAGACGGGAAGATGCCAGCCTGAGCTGCACTCGGACCACATTACATCCCACAGAGCACGGGAACAGCCCCATCATTCCACACAGCAGCGGTTTGGTGATAGTTCATCGGCAGTTTTGGCAGAGAGAATATGCTGGCAATACATACACGTGAGCTTCACCCAAAAGCTTCACCTTTACGGAAGCTCTTCAGATGGTGGAGGCTCTATAAATTTTTGAAGCCACATCAGCCCGAGATTTGCGCGCCTCTGGTGTCACTGTGCAGCCTGCAGCACCGCTTCAATAACCTGATTTTCCCTTGCAAGAGGTCAGGATTTAACCAACTCCGATTACCTGAGGTTAAAACTAGAGATCACTTTGTTTCAGCAAAGAGCTACCTCCTGGCTCGCAACACCAAACAGTCCTACTTACGTCATGTCTGTCCAGACGACTAACTGTCAAAAGTACAGAAATACGGATTTAAGAGGATTTTGGAGCGTGGAAAAATCCCGAATCCATCAGTTAAGGTCATTAGCTCATGTGACACACCTCACTGAAGTCAATTTTCAAGGATAAGCGTGTGACAATCTGACTGGAGGAATTCTCCTTTAATGCATTATTAATTCATTTATTATTACAGTTATTATAATCTTTATGCAGGGCACTGAAGCTCAATTTGTTCTATATCAGCTAATGTTTTTAATGAGCCCTTTCTTCTCCTCAGGATGGGAGCTTTCTTAACCAGTTATTTGGCTTTTAAGCAAGTAGAAAATGACATGACGGTGTATCCTCCTTATAAATACAACTTCACATATCATGCCCTGAATTTTAAATTAAAAACAAATGAGTACTAACTTTCACATTGCCAAATATCTTTTAAGAGGTAATAGACTCATGAACTCTAAATATAGGAACTTCATCACACAGTTAAACGCAATGAAATCTCAATTAGAATTCCCCTCTCTGACAAAGAGGAGAAATACTTTGAAATAAAAAGATCGTGAGTAAATGCAGTTAGTCGTGGGGGAGACATCGGAGCATAGATTAAATTAAGTCTAAAGCCCCATCTGAATGGCCTCGGGTTCAATCTCTGGTCACACAGGGCAAAGAGGTCACAAGGAGACGTGTAGACGTGGTGCTGAGGGACACAGTTAGTGGTGGACTTGGCAGTGTCAGGTTAATGCTTGAACTCGATGATCTTAAGGGTCTTTTCCAACCTAAATTATTCTATGATTCTATACAGAAATCTGCTCAAGTCCACACTCGGAATGTTATGCCTGCACTTCCAGTAGTTCTCCCTTGAACTAGAATAGCTCAGCCCATGGGATACTCTCACAGAGAATACAGGAGAAGGTTTCTGCAGGGAGGGTAAAAGAAAAAATGAAAAAAAAAAAAAAAAAAAAGGCAGGCAAAAATTAAAAAATGACAGGCCAAAAGACAAAATACTGAACGGACAAAAAAAGAAAAAACATAATTAAAAAAAAGGCAAAAGAAAAAAAAATTATGCATTTTTTGGGGCTGTGTAAGAAGAAACAAGACAGAGTGTCCCACAAGAAAAGCAGAGTAAAGCTTTATTCTCATTGCTCATGCATACCTATAGTCAGCCTTCACATGGTGACCTTTCCAGATGGCTGGTCTTGAAAGAGGGAAAGTTTATAAGCCAACTTACAGACTGACAAGAAAGCGAGACTTTCAGTTCTGAACTGCTCCTAAAGAGAGATGAGTCAAAATAGAACCAGATTTTATGGAGATCTAGATTCACACAGAATCTGAATCCCACTGCCTGATTAGTCAGGGTTTATCAGAAATTAGTAAATTATTTTCTACTTGAAAAAATCACTAGCTGTAAGGAAAAATAAATTTATCAGTGGGTATAATAAAAGAATAAAAATATTTTACGAAAAAGTTTGTTAAAGCAACATTCAGACAGATTATATTTTACCAATAACTTTGTCATTGTGAATTTTACAGACCACAAAAATACGCAAAATGAAACTCAGCCGGCCAGTAAGCAGAATACAGAAAACCCCAATAAATGCTACCCCAAAAGAAAGTTACAGTGTAAATAATTCCCATTATACACAAAGCTTTAGCTTTGGAGCTCCCATTAATAAAAGTTAACGAGAAATGCATATTTAAACTCCATGTATTGGTAGCACAGAATCCCCTTTCATCAGCCACAAACAAGGAACAGAAAACAAAATTATGGTGGTTGATTTTTGTGTGGTATTTTTCTTTTTTTTTTTTTTTATGAATAGGATTTAAATAAAAAAAAAGAAGGAAAAAAAGATAAGAAATCCCTTGCCAGTGTGATTATTTCCTCCGAGCACATCTCACCACAGGAAGGGTCCATGGGCACTGAAATCCCCTGGTAACAAGCAATCCTAGAGAAACCCAAGACATAAATAACTCCGTGCTCCAAGACCATTTTTCACCGATGAACAGTGGTTGGCAACACCACCACTAAGGCCCTGCTCTTCCGCTATTTCTCTTGGACGCGCCCCAGGGGTACTTTAAAGAAAGGCAAGGTCCATCCGCCACTCTGCACCCAGGCCCTCCACCAGAGTTTGGGGTAACTCTCTGCTGATGGCCACCACCACCAGCTGCTGGAAAGCAGAATGGAAGATCTCCTTTGAAACAATCAGAATAGAGTAATTACCTTTTCCTACAGGTTGAAGGACGAAATAGATTTGAGGGGTTTTTTAAAATGTAAAATCGCAAGCTCCTTACCAATAAGATGCTACACCCGGATAAAACCAAGCTTAGGGCTCAGCCACACATAATGACAAATTACTGTTTGCTTAACGTGTAAAAAGAGAAGACAAACAAGTTCCATCTGACATTAGAGAGCTTTCAGCCTTTGAAAGCGTGCTCACATCCTCCAAGTAATTAAAATCACATGGAATTATTCCAGAACACATACATGCACAAAGAAATAGACACACACATGTTTATACTTTTATAGAAAAAATGTTATGATTCCGAAACAAAGATAAATAAAATTTACATCCAAATGACGAAGACTTAATTTTTAAAAAAATAAGAATAATTTCTAACCAGCACATGCAGCTGCTTCTTCATCAATGCATGGTCAATTTGCAGTTTTACATCTGAACCGTTCTCCCCAGTTTACTGCATCTAGAGAGAAAGACAAATTTGTGATTTGAGTAATGGTATGTCATACATTGAATTTATCTAAAAATAGCATCTATATCAGTACAATTCCTTTGTTTACTTTTTTTTTTCTTCCCCTCTGTGTCACCGAGTTCACGTCTGATCTCATTCTCTCTGCCCTCCATTTGACTGGAAAAGAACAGGTTTGGGGTTTTTTTTTCCATATTTGAATAACAGAAGCAACATACCCCATGGAATAGAAAAATGGGCTGAAGTGAGAAGACCTGATTCTTATTCTAAATCTGGTTTGTGACCTTGGAACGAGTCACTTCTCTGCACCTCTGTTTCCCCTCTCTCTTTTTACCTTTCTTGCCTACTTAGATTACAAGCTTTCTAAAGCCTGTGAAGTATTTATATAGCACCAACCAGATAAGATTCAGCTTTCAATGGAATCACTAGATAACACAAAACCAGAAGCAATTAATCTAATTATTCACTTACATTATTGCCTGCCTATAGTCCACTAGTGTGAAAAAAGATTTCAAAGTTATTTTCAATATTTACTTTCATTTAAAATAAAAGAAATTTTAAAAAGCCCATGAAAGAAAAGTGTGTTCAACAGGAAATAAATTCCTTCATTTTTTTTGGTGTTTTTTTTTTTTTTTTTTCAATACCATTCCCCCTACTTCAAACACATTGACAAAGAGCTGCATTTCTGTATCCATCTCTGGGATACGTGGACACGGTACAGCTCCGCTACTGAACCAGTGCCACAATATTCCCTCCTGGCTGAGCCCTGGTACACCAGGGGCTGTAATCCCTGTTCAGCATCCTGCTCCCTTCCCATCGGATGCTCCGCTATATCCTGGGAGCGGCAAAGGCAATGGGAAGGCTTCGGAGCTTTGAGACCACTTTCCTTGCTCTCCCAAAAGGGAGTGCGCACACACACACACAGAGTGTAAATCCCGGGCCATATTCCCATGCCACCAAGGAGCAAAAGAAGCACACAAGCACCATTTTTTCCTTTTTTTTTTTTTTTTTTTCTTTTTCTCCTTTGTGGGTCACCTTTAAAAGTTATTTTCTTTCCAGACTCTCTGTACGAATGACACGATATTCAGTGAGATGTCTTAAGGGAAAAGAAGCGATAAAGAGAAATTCAGCTAACCTATTTTCTTTCTTGTCACTATTTGATAATCTCTTTATCTGGTCTCATTTCACCAGTTGCAGGCAGACTTATTTCCCCACGGACAGTCCCAATCCTTCTTCCAAAGTGCACACGTGCACAGCACCTCCTTTCCCATAGCTTTTTAAAATCATATTGTAATGTCTCTTGGCTATTTTGGTGCATATATAGCCAAATCTAGCACACATAGATGTCCGTATGCTTACTGCCATACGCATCTCTAGTCTTTCACATAGTTTCTGTGGTTATGGACACAGAGAGAACATTTACACAAACCTCCCCGTCAAAAGCTGCATGCAATTTCACTGAAACACAATTCACGAGCGCATAACTTTTAAAGTTCAACCCCTTTGTCAATAAATTATTCTTTCTGATGTGAACAGAGAACATTTTCTAAAGCTCTGCAGTGATTTAGGAACCTCAATTCTACTTTCAGCTGCACCTTAATCCTTCTTGACTTCTATTCAGGCTTTAGCTCAGAAATGTTTACTCTCCTGCTGGCACTACACTCAGCCTTTTATAGCGTCTTTACCTTCACAAAGTAATGTAACTGCGATTTGTAATGCCAAATGCAAATTGCCTGGTCTACAGCTTGTGCCAGCTGGGCAGAACCCAACAAAGCTGTGGCAGCCTGGTCCAAGGATTGCAAGACACGTCTCGGCTAGAAAACACAGCAAACCCAAACCCAGTCCCACGCACATCCACCAGGGCTTGCAAAGCAGAGCAGAAAATCCCTATGCCGTGAAACAGTGTAAAACAGAGGCTATTTTCAGGACTTCAGTTTATCTCAGGACTGGATTTAGAGAGTTCAAGGCCAGAGATGCTGCTATTACATCAGGTCCAGACTTCTTGCCATTACATTTCCCCCCGCTATCTCTATATTAAGCCAATTCACTTGTAATTGATTAAAACATCTACTCCGAATAAAAAAAAAAGAAATCCACTTTTTATTTAGAGACATGGAAAAAAACGAAAGAGGAATTTCAACATTATTTTAATCAGAGATTTTGAGGGAGGAGGGAATTACAATTTTTATGTCCCCCTCCCCCTACTTTTTAATCTAACTCAAAAAAAAATCACAGCAGAGAATAGCAACTCAAATGCTTTATAGCTGAATTCTTTTTAATCAGCTGTCTCCTATCTTTACCGGCTGTTTGTCTGCTTCTCCCATTTATGTTGTGTATCTTGGACTTATCGATCTAGTAAGCTTTAAATTACAGCTACCCATGGGGAAAAAAAAAAAAAAAAAAAAAAAAAAGAAAAGCAGCAGAGGCAAACCACAACAGGAAAGAACAGACCTGATAAAGGATTTCTGAAGGGCTACTCACTTTTGCTGAAAGAAAATCTTAATGGAATTTCCTGGAGAGAAAGTCAGTGGGACTGAAGTTATCAGTGTACTGCACAGACAGAGGAAGGGTAAATAGAGCTCACAGATTGAAGGAAAGGATTTATATCAAAAATGGTTCCAGTGAGAAGTATGTGAAAACTTGGAAAAAAAGCCCCACAAGGTGCAGTATTAGTAACCTAGTCTGTATCACCCGGGTTTTTATAGGGTTTATTAGAACCAGACAATTTATAGCAGTTCTTTTTCTTTCAGGCACAGTATAAACAGACAGGAAGAATTCATCACTCCCCAAAAACACTAAAAGTGTTTAACATTAAAAGGGCAGAGTAGGAGCAGAGCTGATTTCAGGGCTCAAGTGCAGCTTCAGCTCAAAGACTGCTAAGGGGAATCACTTCTGGTTTTCACCAGTGAGCCATCAGTACTGTCCTACTGAAGGAACTAGGCTGTCCATAGACCTCCACAATCATCCTCCACCTCAAATCCAGTATTCCATGTGCTGATATTGCAATTCCATGGGGAAGGTGATCTAAGCTCCTGGTGATGTGCATCACCTGGAGGTTATTCATCATTTTGCCCAAGTCTCTTCTGTAACGTGTAGGAAGAATTAGGAGTGGGTGGTCCGTGTCCCATCTGGGGTGATGCTGTTGGTAGGAAAGCATCGTCATTCCTCCTGTGTAACACCTAGACAACAGGCACAGATGGCTCTTGCTTCCTTTGCGCAGATAAACAGCTCTCTGTCTCAATCATGGAACTTAAGTTTAAAAATCAACCATGAGGCCAAGAAGATGATGTGTGGCACTCCGGGCTACGTGCTGTTATTACCACTGTGCACAGACGTATCCATGTGGCCATTTCTAGGCTGCAGAAAATTTGCACCTGCAAAAAAGCTCTAGAAAGATTGCTTCTAGTGCTACACTGGAAAAGAATTACTGAAACAATGTATGTCTTAAAAAACCCGTCTCCCAGCCTATGTTGAAAACGTAACCTGCTGTTTGGCTTTTCATGCCTTGTGTACTACAAGGGAAAAATCTGCAACCTTACAAACTGGGATTTATGACGACAGTTCTAGAGACCTCGTGGCCTGAATCAAAGTGGCTAAGTGCCCTGCTCTTGTAAATCTGTTGGGATTTTCAAAGATGAGAAATAAAAAGACAATCTTCTTCCTCCGTGGGTACAGGCAAAGCGTCTGCGTGTCTGGATTCCCAGTGCTGCTTCTGCTTCGCAATGGCATTTTGTTGTTATGATGTTCTGCAAGTACAACCACTTTAGTCCTTCAATTTTCCAAAAGGTTAGAGGGAGCTGACAGATTTCTAAGCGAGGGAATGCAGTTCACACTTTAATTCACTCAGCTGGCCGTTCATTGAATTTGACACTGTATTTCGGCCGAGTTGTGCATGGTGCAGAGAAGGGGAAAAGCAGCAGGGAACAAAGATGGCTTTAAGGCATCTCTGATCCCTGTGCCGAGCTACTCCGGGGCTGCTTGGTCTCTGAGCAGGACCAGAAGCAAATGCTGCAGCCAGGATTATGCTGGCATCGCCTGCTGCCTCTGGCCATGCCACAGATGGCAGGAGCAGCTTCCTGGGCCCCTCCATCCACTGACTGCAGAGCAGGAACAGACTGGAGAAGGGACGAGTGGTCCCTGCTGCAATGTGACCTTCACATTTCATCCATCCATTTCTCTCTAAAAAATACATGCATCTATGAAGTACAAGCCTCCGAGTCAGGGTCGGATAATGTTTTGAAAACAAGAAACTAAATATTTAAACATTAGAATCATAGAATCATCTAGGTTGGAAGGGACCTTTAAGATCGAGTCCAACCATCAACCCAACACTGCCAAAACTACCACTAACCCATTTCCCTCAGCACCACGTCTGCCCAGCTTTTAAATACCTCCAGGGGTGGCAATTCAACTACTTCCCTGGGCAGCCTGTTCCAATGCTTGACAACCCTTGCGGTGAAGAAATTTTTCCTAATATCCAATCTAAACCTACCCTGGAGCAACTTGAGGCCATTTCCTCTTATCCTAGAGGAATCATTACTTGAATCATGCCTGCTGCACAGCCCCACAATGCCGATAAAAATAATTCCTGGGTTTGGCCTGCAGGACTTGACAAAGCAGAATGGTATCAAAAGGGGAGGGCTGGCCAGGACGAAGCTCTAATGCTGCTTTGGCTGCACTCTGTCGGTGCTGGGCTCCGCACATCAGACCTGCTGAGAGCTGACTCTGTCTCGCGGTGCACAGACCCACTGCAGAGCACATCGTGTGACGCCGGGGCAGCAAAGGGATGAAAGGACCCAAATCCCAGCATCCCAGGCCTGAGCAGTGTTCCCATCAGCTCCAGCACCACCACGAATGAGGAATAAGCTTCACTTGTGCATATCAGAATCCTAGACTCATAGAACGTGTTGGGTTGGAAGGGACCTTTAAAGGTCATCTAGTCTAACCCCCCTGCAGTAAGCAGGGACATCTTTAACTAGATCAGGTTGCTCAGAGCCTCATCAAGCCTGGCCTTGAATGTCTCCAGGGATGGGGCCTCCATCACCTCTGTGGGCAACCTGTGCCAGTGTCTCACCACCCTCATTGTAAAGAGCTTCTTCCTAACGTCTCGTCTAAACCTACCCTGCTCTAGTTTAAAACCATTGCCCCTCGTCCTATTGCTACAATAGCAGGAGGTTTTTCAAGGAGGAAGTTTTGCCAAAGAATAAAAAGATGCATTAACCAGCTTGGAAAATAGCACAGGATGGAACGGGTAAACTGCAGTCATAGCAAGAGGTTGCCGTCCTTACAGCTTATGGATCCCACGTAAGTGCAAGTGTGCTGCAGGGAGTATTTGCAATGACATCTTCAGACTAATTCCAAGTACGTAAAATTAATATGGGTTGAGAAAAAGAGAGCAAGAGAGAAAAGGAGCTCTTAATTATTACAGAAACATTTTTAGATCTAATTTTACCCACGTGCATTATGAATACAACCCAACAAAGCTGCAGTGCTACCGAGGAAAGCGAGTACAGCAGTTTTTCTACTTCTTAAATAATACGAGTATCTTCTTTTTAGCAACAGTAGGAAAGTACTGATTTTACAGGAATAAAATTAAGATGTACATTTTAGTAGACATGCTTTGCCAACATTTCAGTTTTCCCACCAGGAAAAAAAGTGAATATTGTGTTTTGGGTCAGTCTCACATTTAGAATAAGGTGGGTCATAATTACTGCAAGCACAATGTTGCAAGGTGCTCAAATATCTGTTTATTTATTACTGAAAGGACTACCAGAATATGAAGAGAGCCTTGAAGTACTAGTCATAGCTATCTAAGACCATCACACGATGTTAGCCAACAACTTCTGTGATTTACTGTACCAATGAAAGAAGGCAGCCATGATCGAGCATATTGGGCCAGATTCTGGTCCATGATTACTCAGGCATAAGAAATGTTATAGTGCTTTGATGGTACATAATTCAGGTCTGTAGTGAACTTAGCAATATGGATGTGTGGCATTAAAAGCTATTAGAATGGTTACCAGAAGAAAATCACCTCGGCTTTAACATACATACAGAGGCTAATGCATACACATGCACACACTCTCTGTCACGCGGGCTTGTCACTAACCGGGCACATCACAGATATTTTTCCCTAAAGAAAATGTCAGGGTCTGTGCAAAAGCACTCAGGTCTCACGTACGGCACTGCCACGCGATCACGGTAGGTAAACGTTCAGTGTTAAACCCCGTACCACGATACACATGCAGGCATTGGGTTTAAATTTACAGTGAGCACCAGGTGTTATTGTCCCCTTAGGAAAACTGTGACTGGTAGGAATCACCTCTGTCAATGTTTCCCTCTTGGGTCAATAAATCCTGATAGTCAATAAAAGTCAGCGAGCAAAACCGACACCATCACAGGAGCCCACGCATACCTTGGGGTAAAATTTGGCACACTTAGTACCTGCTTATTAGTTAAAATGATTTTGCATTTAAAGTCCCCAAGGTATAGAGTGCACTTTAACTTGATTTTAATAACCTTCTAACACACAACACAACTTTGCTTTACAACGTCTCCAACACGGAGTATGTGCAAACTGAACGGCACGTGGGCTGAGAAAAGGATTTCTCCTGAGCTAGTAAGGCCGCATCGTGAACATCTACATGCTGGCTGAAGAATTTCCACCATTTTTTGAGACCCGTGCATTCCTACTGGGGTTTCAGGAAAGAATACAGCCATAAAAATTATTTCTGTGTTTTCCAGATACAAATTAGATTTCAACTATTCATACCCACGTGCCAAAACACACAGTCATTCTCAGATAATCCAGAGCAAATCTTCAACCAGGATAAATCAGCGTAGTTTTGTTGAAGCTATTTTTATTTACACCACCTAACAAACTATTTTCCTAATGTTTCCTGGTTAAAAATTCTAGTTGAGCAGTATGCAAATTTAACTGAGGATGGTTTTTTTTCCACTCTACAACACAGAAGTCAATCATATGCAAGCTACCATGATAGATGAACTCACAAAGTTCAGAAGGACCTAACCCATGAGACTAGGTGTAGAAAGCTTTTTGAAAATATTTTTAAAATTGTCTATTTTACTGCTGCCCTGTTCACAACAGATTATAATTTTAATGAAGGAATACTCTTTTCCTGATATAAAGATTGTTCATTGTTAATCTGTAATTTTCAGGATTTTTTTCCCTGGAAATATCTTTTAAATACACTTGAAAAAAATGCCCAGCACTGAAATTGGAAACTTAACCTTATAAAAATGCAATTCTATGTTCAGATTGCTAACGATCATACAAACTAATCAGTAATTTATTTGGCATCTAAAATGATAAGTGAAACCACAAAACAAGCAAACTTAGAATATTTCTAAACCCAACCGGCAAATGATTTACAGACTAAAAATTTCTCTACAGATTGACTTCTAAAAGTTAATGACTTTCAAGCAGAAGCAAAAATAAAGTCAATAGACTGAAGTTGTTCATTGTAACTCATTAGTTCAGTTCTAATCTTGATTTGGTCATCAACTCCCCACTTACTTATAAGATGGTCAAGCCGTGCAAACAAAGTGTATTTGTTCACATAACAATATCGAACGCTTATATAGCACTTTTCATCATCAAATCTCAAAGCATTCTGCAAAGAAGGAAAGCTTTGTTATGCCTAATTCAGATAGGAAAATTGCAGCAGTAAGATAATTGCAGAGCCAGAAATAACACTTCCGAGTCCCGGGCTAATGGCCTAACTCATGAGCAACAGCACAGGGCATTTCATTAACACAGAAGACGACTGAGGTCAAGATGAGTGATTTCAGTATCCCAACTTTTGAACTGCTGAAAGCGCAAAGCGAAAAGTGCAACTGAAAAAATACATCAATTCAGTAAGTGCTTTACATTGGCACTTAAGACTTGAAGCATGCTATTAACTCCTTCCGTCCACAGATACGCATGAAGACTTTATACCAACCAATCCCCCATTGAGAAATGCTATTAAGCATATGCTTAAGTTATTACGATGCCCCAAATCTTTTGAGTCCAAAAGAGTTTCAAGAGGGGCTTTTGTCTATCGGAAAAAATACATTTCTGCTAGAAAAAGCACTGTATAGGATGAAAAAGTGTTAAAATGCATGCTCAGAAAACAGGATTTTCCTCGCAAGAGACTAATGAGTCAGATTTATTTCTCAAGACTTCTATGCATGGAGCTCTGCTGCTGAACAGGTCAGAGGTTCGCTGAAAGCTAATGCTTATGGGTAAGAATCAGAGAGGCCAACAAGGAGGACACTGCTGCGGGTGTTTATTGCTTCACAATCAAAGGCCCTGGTCATCCTGGAGGACTTTAAGCACCCTGATGGGCAACTGGTGGTGCACAAGCAACCAAGCTTTCACGAGCGCATCAAAGACAACGATTCTGAACATCAGGAGAGCAGTTTGGCTTGCTCGGGGAAGTAGCAGGTGTAATGTCATGGATGACTCTCCTGGGGTGCAGAAAGGCACAGGGGAGTTCCTTGATCTTCAAGGAAAACCTCTTCAAAGCATGAGAGCAACCCACCCTGACGGAGTGGGAAGTGCAGCAGACGTGGCAGAAGGCTGACTTGGCTGAACGTGGAATCCCTGACTGAGCTCAAACACAAAAAGAAAGTGAACAGAAGGTGGAAGTGGTGATGGGCTACCCAGGAGGACTACAGAAACCTTGCCCAGACTGCAGGGGCAAGGAAAGCCAAAGCCCAGGTGGAGCTGAAACTGGCAAGGGATGGTATGGCCAATAAGAATCGTTCACCCATAGCTACATCTGCAGCAAAAGACCATGGAAAATGTAGGTCACTCCTGAGTATGTTAACAGAAATACTGACAAATGGTACAGAGGAAATATTGTGGAAATTGGGGGATCCTTTTGATGACTGAAAAAGGAAACTGTCATGGCCATCCTCAAGAAGGGTAAGAAGGAACACCACACATAAACGTCCAACTGCCTGGTGACCCTCACCTCAGTCCTAAAAATGATAACAGAAGAAATCTTCCTGACAGCAATATTTTTAACCACTTAATATCTTTGTTAACAACTTCAACAATGAGAGGGAATACACTCGCAGCAAGTTTCCAGATGACACCAGAGCTGGGGAGCAGCTGACATGCTGGAGAGTGGGACCGCCATTCAGCGGTGCCTCAACAGGCTGGAGAAGTGGGCCAACAGAAGGCTTACAACATTCAGGCAAAGCAGACATGAAGCTCTGCAAACGGAAACCCACGGTGCAGAAAGCAGCGCTGGGGAAGACAGCCTGGGGGTCGAACAGGAGTCGGCAGCGACAGTGATGAACACCAACCACACGCTGGGCTGCATTTGTAGGAGCACAGACAGCAGGTCAAGGAAAGCAATTATCACTCTCTATTCAGCACTTGTGAGACTGCATCTGGAACAGAGTGTCCAGTTCTGGTTTCCCTGTTACAAAAAAGGCACTGACAAACTGGCAAAAATTCAGCAGAGAAGACCAAGATGATGAGGGAGCTGCAGCACATAACTTATGAGGAGAGGCTGGGGGAACTGTGTTTGTCTAGCCTGGAGAAAAGATGCCTAATTACCGTTTTCAACCGGACAAAGCCCTGAGCAACCTGATCTAATGTCAAAGTCAGTCCTACTTTCAGCAGGAGGTTGAACCTCCAAAGGCCCCTTCCAACTTAAATTATTCTACAATTTTAATGGTTTGTTCATCACTTGTATTTATCATAGGGCATTCACTTTTAAAGTATCACTTGGAAATAATTATTCTTTGTGCAATGTTTTCAAATGCAATAAAAAATTCCATACATATTTGAGAAGCATCCAACTGCAGGTGAAGAATATCATGGCCTAAAAGCCAGTCAGCTGGAGCCAATTAAAGCACGATCAACCTCCCATGACACCAAAATGCCTAATTGAACTTCTACCCTCTGTGCAAGATGGAGATTTTTGCCTTCTCCACAGAAGCCCAAAATGAGGGGTTCATTGCTCTGTGTCTCTGTAAATGAAGATCATTATCAAAACATAACGATCCACGCAGGAGATGCCTGCATTGATTAAAATAATGGTATTCCATCCTCTAAGAAGAAAGAATACTTCCCTTGCAAAAAGACGACCTCAGATGTTTAGTCAGACACCCATTTTTACCCTCCTGGCAAATGGAGAACATAAGCAGGAGCAAGTGACACACATGCATATTTAGAATTAAACTTCAAAAGCAAGTGGTTCATTAGCGTAACGTAAGAAAAACTAAGACATGTTTGAATGAACAGCTATGGTCTAATAAAACCTGAGGTTGGTTTTATAAAAGAAGAGGAAAAACTAAAGTGTACGTCGGCTGAAATACATAAACTTACAATGAAAAATCAATTGGTATTTATAGTTACTGAATAATGCACTCATTACTATTCATTCTCATTACTGTTCATTTTGCAACCATCACAAAAAATATGGTGACTGACTGACAGCTTTTAAAATATTTTTATGCCTGAAGAACCAAAATAGCTGAAAGAGATCTGCAATTTTGAATTCAAAAAAACGGTACAAACTGCCAATAGTATAGTCATCTAATCTTCTCTTAATTCTTTTTTTGTTTATTTGTTTTTTTAAGTTCAAATCTCCCCAATATTTTGAGTTAATTTGAGTAATCCTTTTGTTTTTTCTTCTTTTTTTTTTTTTGGGGGGGGGTATTGGGGGGGTGGAATCATAGTTCAGTTCTGTTTGGCTTTACTAAGCTGTGAAAAGCTCTGGATATCAGAAAGAGTACAAGCAACATTTTCCCTAATTAGTCCATAAAAATGCTAATTTTTCTAATGAATCAGATTGAAATATCACAGGAGTAGGTAATAGCGCAAATACAGAGTTTGCTTATGGGGTAGGCTTTCAGATTCATTTTGCTAATCACTACCACAGCACTGGGCAACTTACAAAGCCAATACTATAATGAGGTTAGAGAGGCAAAACATGCTCATCTTAATTTTTGTGCAAAATAAAGACAGTTCCGTGCATATGCATTCCCAGCCACCCCGCATTCATTTCTACACGTGAAGAAAACCAGACCCACAGTGTTTACAGCCCAGCTCCCCAGCTGCGGCGAGCCCTTCCATCCCCATTACAAGCAGAGGTCCTCTGCCTGTTTACTCAAGCTGAGGATGTGACCATAAATCTTTATTCTGCCCAATTTCACTGTTAATATAATCCATTTCTGAAACCGATAAAATAATACCTTCTTTTTTCATGGACCAGTAGCTAATAATGTCACCAGTTTGAATTGTACAAGCGAGAGACTGAAATCATTGTCTGTCTGCCCCACAGCATCTTTCTCAATTTTTTTTTTCCCTGCACTTACACTTTTGCTCCTGCCTTCTGTGCTGGCACATACTAAGGCACTTGTATCCAAGCCGCAGATCTAGGAAGGAGTGGTCTTTTTTCAAGTCAAAAAATCTAGTAGAATCAATGAGCTCTTAGAGGAAATCTCCCAGGGCTTGACCTTCAGGGTGGCCTTTTACTCTCTAAACCCCGTGTAAAACACTGATTCTGCCAGTCAATCCTTAGTAAAAGATTTAAAGAAAGGGACTGTTGCCTATTGGTGGCACCAGGAATCTAAGCAGGAATTAAGCAGCTTGAAAAAAGCCTTTAAATTCAACTTATCATTCTCCCGGAGCTCTCCGTATATTCTTTATGGCCCTGTGTTCCCTCACCCCTTTGATCATTTTATATTGAAGTAGTCTCTTGTTTAATAGGTAGCTAAGATGACTGCACGATAACATCAAAACAGAAGGGAACATAAAGAACATGAAAGAATATGAAGTCAATAGCTTCGCCAATCACAATACATAAACAGGCCTAGTTAAAAGCCACGGCACCACAGTGCCGTCTTTATGCTCTCACAAAGCCGCATGCAGCATTAAGACCAACTACAAACTGAAACTAATGATTAAAACTACATTGGGCTTGTTTTCTTCTGCTTTAATTGTTGTGCGCTTTCCTCAAAGGGTATAGACCTACAAATCCAGCACCCACCTTTGTGCTTCATCCCAGAAGCCCACCGCACCAGCTGGTCTCTCTGTTAGAAATCAGGGTTTCCTCAAGCATCCTCAACTGCAAAAATCCATAAAACATGGTCCTTCACCCTTGTACCATCATCCTCACAAGAGAGGTCCAACCATGCTCTAACCAGTTCCAGAGGTATTTTTGATGAGAAGCAAAAAGGGAGAAGAGATTTCATTGAAATCTCTCTCGGGCTCTTTTAAGAACATTAATCCCAGTTCAAGGGGGAAAAAAAAAAAAAAAAAAAAAAAAAGAAAAAAGGCCTGGTAACACAAGACTCTCTTCTTGATCCCCAACCCAACATCTTCCTGTTTTAGTGTTTACACAAAACTACGTGGTATATGTCGGAGGCCAGACACACAGAAACATTGATGTCTACCATCTAGAACTTATCTCACTCCTGGTTTTCATACCATATTTCTTGGCTGCCTACACTCATGCTAATCTGCTAAAAATCACTTTACCCTCTTGGAAGGCAACATATCACTTGTCCTCAGTTCTATTATTCATCAGACAACCACGATGGCAGCTCCGTGACTGACTGCTAATTATCCTTTCCCACTGGATGTCAGAGACAGTTGCATTTTCAGCAGCAATTTATTCTTCTTCCCATGGAGTCATGAGGTGGAAGCTGAGACCTATTGAAGTCAGTGACAAAAGCCCTATTGACTTCAATTGTGTCGGGAATTCATCTTTTAATGGAAAGAGACCTGCTTAAGTGTTATTTAGTATATGATGTCAACACTTTGGATAACAACTGACATGAGAACAACATGCATATTACCAACAGGGACGGGATGGGACGCAGTACTCAAAGGCTCTGCACGCCGTCAAACCCCTGTCACAGGACCAGACAGGGTGGTGGCACATTCACATTTCACGTACCTCCCAACAGAGAACAGTCGTACGTCTGGTCAAGCTCAGCACACTCAAAGTGGTCTCTAATCCCTGGGAACAGCTGTCCTTTGCCAGCGTGATGGAGACCTCTCATTTGCTTGGTGGGCTGGATCCATACTGCAGCCTGTAGGCTGGTTTTTTCATATTTAGTGTCTACCAGGGAGATACAATCCCTGTCTACAAAGGCAGTTTGGAATAGCTATGGCATTACAAAGTCACTGCACCTTAGCTTCTTTAATAGAGGCAAGAGCTAAAAAGGCAATGAATGAGAACGCAAAGGAATCTCACCTTTCACCGATTTCCTTCCTGTTTCCCCCTCCTAGACATGCTGGCAAGAAGGATGGCAGCATTGTCCAAAATGCTCACTCCTTACAGGAAAAGTCATGGTTTTCATTTGGAGAACATTTCAAGTAAATGAAAAATGAAAGATAAAAATCCAAGTGTTCACAAGCACATACCTTCGGAATTACAACATACTTTGATGATAGTTTTGCTGGTTTGGGGTTTTTTCTTCCCCCCTCCGAATAATCTATTCTCACTTGCCCTGTCGCTGAGCTAGTGAGCTCACTGGCATTAATCAAAGCGTTTCACTTTCGCATCCTTTCACTCCCAGCTGGAGGACAACTTTTGCCTGAACTCCCAGCTGGAATGATGGGGACCTGCTCCTCTTCCTCACCACTCCTCAGCCCTCCCTCCCTCCTCCACCCAGCTCTTCATCCTATAGAGACAGGAAACGTTTCAATAGCCCATCACCACACCCAGACAGCGGGTACCCAAGCATCCACAAACACAGACATTTGGGACATGACTATTCTCTTATTTCTGCACAGTCTCCTCAGGCTACATCTCTTCTGGCTGTCTCTGGGTTCCCATGTTTCTTCCAGCTGATATCCAGCCTATACTCACTCCCTGCCTCCTGTATTGCTTCCAGACTCTGTGCAGAAAACTCTTTCAGCTACTCGTATAACTCCTCCAGCTTACAGTAGCTGAGGAGTAGTCACCAATTCCTCCAGCCAACATGTTGCTCGCAAGTGAATAGCCATAGTTTCAGCAGAGATGTTTGCATTTAGTGATGGTCTTCGCAGAGCAAAGCCGTTCCTGGGGTTAAAAACCATCATCAGGCTGCAGGAACTCAGCCGGGTCCAGGGGCACGGAATCAGCAGGAACCCATCATCTTTTCCCCACCTGCAGGAGCCTGAGCAGGTAGGGAAGGAGAGTTGTCTCCCGAGGGCGGCAGCAATGACCAGCCAAGCTGGAAGGTGATATTTAGCAGTTGGTCGAGGCCAGCAGTTGTTTCAGCAGCTGTCCTGCCCCAAACTGAGCTGAAGAATATCCTGCACAACTCCATCTTTCTCATGCGGCTAAACAACATCCTAAGACAAAACTCTTCTGTTTGCATGCGAATTATTTGAAAATAACTTGGCTTTTAAAAGGAAGCCTCCAAATACATTTAAAATCCTGTTCAAGCCAAATTCTCAACACAGCCTATGAAATTTTATTCAAATACATTTTTCTATGCTTCTGTATCACCTGACTGCAAGTTGCTGGTCCTTTGTTCTGTGCGAGGTTCATCTTCTCTCTGCTATTCCTGTACCAGACAAACCAGCAAGCTGACCTCCGAGGACAAGGGAAACCCACTCTCCTCATTCAGGACTGGTCTCTGGAGCATCTAAACCGTGGAAGCCTTATAAAATCTGAATTGGCTTTTCTGATCCATCCTTTCATTTGTGTTGTTTAAAAATGCTTTATGCAAGAATTGCCTAAATGAACAGGAATTCTTCTATACGGAAGGACAAAAAGAAGAATGATAAAATAAAATAAATAAAAATAAATCATGATTCCTACATAATATGTGCTACGGCAAAATGGTGTAAGTAAAGATGGATTGTAAAAACTACCTTACAATATGAAGCAGAATCCACGAGAGCAACACATCATATAAATAAATAACCAAAAATCAATGTGCACCGCACTGGTTGCTTGCAAAATTAGACAATTAATTCTGTGTAAACTAAACTATCAGGAAACCACACTGTGGGGATTCTGATAGCTATTATTGCAGTACACTATATTAAGAAAAGAGCGCTTTAATGAGATCCCCGGAGAGTCTCCATGGACTTGGATCTTCCTCTTGAAAAGACCATTTTTACCCCATTTAACTGCCAGTATGTTGCATCTCCAATACACATATGAACAAAGAAAAAAAAAACAATCAAAAAACAAAAAACAGAACACCACCAAACCAAAAAAAGCTATTAACAGTTATCAGTACCAATAAACATTATGCTTTTCAGGATCAAAAAAGACATTATGCCATTTTCAATATATAAGATCCATCAGAAATAACATCTGTATATTAAAACCCACTGCACTTAAAACCACTTACAGCCAGAACAGCAGCAGCATAAAGAAAGCTTTTACACAGGGGGGTGTAAAAAACCATAATAATAATGATAATAATAAAAAAAAATAAAATCACATAGGGCTTACCAGAACAATCTGCAACCTGGCTTTTATTAATATTTTATTTCTTCTATAAGTAAAGACCTAGTTTAGGACTTGCCAAATACAATAAATGCCCCAGTTTAACGTGTGATTTTTCAAATAAGTGCTGGAGAAAACCACCTTCAGCACCAAATTCAAAATGGCTGTATTTCAAACTGACTGCTTGTTGTAAAATAACAGCTGTAAACCAGCAAGGCAGAATGTTTTTGATCAGAAGCTTAGTAGCAGAGACAGAAGCTGCTCTTCTATTTGCAGATTCTCTGTAAAGACACGCATAAGCACATTTAAGTCTCAAATCGGAGGAATCAATATTCTCAGGTTTCGAAAAGCTTTTCCAGTGAAGCCTGTGGATTTTTCTCAGTGTATTATCTGTGTAACAGAAGTGGTTCTAAGCGATGCCTTAGATTACAGGGGCAAAAAACCTGAAAAGTTATTTTATTAATCGCACTTAACATGAAGTGCAAATACATAAGCCAAGAAAGAAACCCTTATGAACCTTTAAGCCGCCCTGTACATTTAGATGAATTACTGCATTTCTTCTCCAATATACGATTAGATCTCATGTAACTACCAACTCTCTACATCACTAGTATAACGGACTGGACATTACTAATATAATGGACCAGGCTGTGATACCAATGTTGATTTGCAATAGATTCATACTTCAGCAAGTTAGTAGGCTAAAGAATGAATGGGTTAGAGAGTGAATGCAAATACTCAGAACTTAAGGAGTTAACGAATGCGAAACAACATGCTAGTGTTTGTGGAATTATTATTGTGCTGCTGCCCTTTTACCTGGGACAGTTTATGTGACATCCTCTGCCGTCATGGAAGTGAGCTCCTCCCTGGACCATCTGAGACACACCAAAAGCAAAGTTGGAGGAAGCCAACCTGCAGGAGATCACCCATGGACGGCCACCACTGAAGTCAGCTCTCCACAGGGAAGCGGACTGTAGCATGTTTTAAGCACCCCTAATTGATTTCACAATGCTAGGAAACTGAAAAAGAGTTCAAATACAATGTTTAAGTCCTAGTATTTACATGGGCAAACATTTGTTTATCTGTCAGCTGTGTAATCTCAGGGCCTCTGTAGAGCCTGGGACAGCCTCTTAAGTAGCTTTCTCCAGTTTTGATTAGCCGACTCCATAGCCAGCCCTATAAATATTCTTAACATTTGCACCCAATGGACCAAGTATTTTGTTGAGCAGACTAATTGGTTCACAACCCCTGCTAAGTATCAGCCATATCATCCCTGACTGCCATAGGCTACTATCATCATTAGCCAAGTGACAATCTCCTAGAGAATTTTGGCTCTTTAATCTCCGTTCTCCCTGAGGACATCAGGCTTATTACGGGTTAAAGCTATCAGAGTTCATTCTCGCTCCTTTCCTACGCTGTATTCTCAGCACAGAAGGAAAAACCTAGAGAACACGGTGACACAAGAGAAGCTCATGTCCACCTCTCCCTAAAGGGACCGTAAGATGCTACGGACCTTGGAGCTGACGCAGCCAAGGAAGAGGGACAGATCCATACAAATCCATGCATACAGATTTCCACAGTTCCACCGATTTCTGTGTAAATTAAGAGATCCGAGCTGAAGTCACACATGGATGAAAGCGTCCTTGATCAGAGTAATTCCTTTTACTGACACCACGTTAACACTGAAACGCCACGGTCGGGATTGTCCTGGAGGCTGCAGAAACATCTCGAGCCCAAGCACACCTGCCCCAAGACCCAGCAGTTGGGGAATGAGCAAAACCAAAGAGGGAGAAGCAGAGAAAGAGACGAAACATGGGTCAAAAAGCTGGAACAAAAGGTGAAAAAGAGAATAAAGGTAGGAAGAATGAAAGAAAAACTCTGAGAAGACATAATATCCTCAGAAAGCCAGAACATACTCAAAGAGTACCAGCTTCAAACAATGGAAATCTGACCTTTGTTGTGGCTGTGCCACAAATCTGGAGATTTAGGCAAGAAATAGGGGGGTTTCTCTTTGCTTTGTTTCATTAGAAAAAAAAAGTTCTGCTCGTAAACGCAGGAAAAACTTCAAAATGTTGGAGATCTGGAGTATTAAGGTCTCTTACTTCAGAAGACACACAGATCACAGGCACCAATAGCTCATGGGATATTTAGAATTATAGATGTTTGCTCCATTAATTTTCCTGAAATCATTTAAAAAAAAAACCAAACAACAAAACACACCAAAAACCCCAGAACAATTACGAAGGAATTCCTCCCCTCATTTCACCTCTCCCCATGTAAAAGGGGAAAAGCAATCACCTTGGTGCAGACAAAAAGCCCTCGTGGCCCTCCAGCAGTCTTTGGCAGGAAGCATCCTCCGGATTGCCTGCTTTCAGACCACATTCTTTGTCCTCTTAAAAATATCTTCTGCTCACTGATGCTAGAGATTCACCTGAGCATTTAAAACAAGTAGGGGAAATGAGATTTTCAACCACTAGTCACCATCCCAGCCTACCTGAAGGCAGTAGGGAAAAACCAGCTCTGCCCTGTTGGCTTTTATGAACTTTATGGAGGAAAAAGGTTATTAAAGGAACGAGGTCAAAGAAGCTTACTCATAGACACTGCCTCTCGTGTCCAAATCTGTAACAAAGCAATAAACTATGGATTTCGGGGCCAGAGCTCCACCACAGCAGCACCCTCCCACCAAAGCAAGTCATCGGCATGCACAACGCTTTTTTTACTTTGAGTCACACTGAGAAATCTCTGCAATTTGTAGCTTTGGAAAGCCTCCACATTCACATTTAATTTGAAATGATATCCTCCCTGTCAAAACATGCCTGGGGGCAAGTCACTTATGAAGAAAAAAAAAAAATAAAAAAAAGAAAGAAAAAAAAATCTGAATCCTCATGTCTGCTCTGAGTCATAACATCTGCCACAGCGAGTGTCTGCAGCCAAACACAGGAAGATGTTCTTCTACAGAGAGGAGCCCCCAGGTAAAAGCAACACCCCAAAATGGAAGGAATCTCTCCATAGCTGTGGTACAACCCAACTGTTAAATATTAGGAACCACTAAAGATTAGTATACAAGCTTTCCAGCACTTCTCATGTGCCTGCACAAGACAAAATCTCAATTATACTCATATGTATTTATAAATAGAGGGTATATGTGCACTCGTATGTGTATACTCATGCAAACACACACATTATAGGTTGTGTTTCAAGTTTCAAAATTCATGTCTCCAGAATAAATCTAAATATTTGATATGCTCCATATTGAGCCGCTTCACTTTTGTTTGTTTCCCTTTCAGTCACATCAGATCTTGCTGGTACTCAAATTATTTTCAGGGAAGATAAAGCAATATCAGATTCAAAAGCCCAAGGCAAAAGCTATTGCCCATTGCACAAAATGGTTTAGGAAAAAATAAAATAAAATATATATGCTCTCTCTCTATATATATATCCCAAGTGATCTTCTTTTTCCATAAACTGCCATGATGGTTAAATAATTTCATGCAAAAACATACATATATAGTAAGCAATTTAACTCCTTGTGTGTGGTGTGTGTATACATATGTATCTTATAGCGTATCATCTTAACACTTCATCCGCTCATACTACCATCTCTTAAAAAATGGCCAGGACACTCAGTTCAAAGGAAACTGTGAAAAACCTTGCAGGAGACAGTTACAGAATAATCTACCCAGGCAGACATTAATTTCCGATCCCTATATTTAGAAACGGCCTATGATCTAAAACATCAGACTTTCTCAGAGGCTCATAATAGATTTGTTTCATTTTATTTAACTGAAGTTAAACTCCCCAAATAGCCCCTGGCCTTCGGAAGGCTGAAAGAGAGCAGTGTTTCTATTGGCTTGTTTTCTTTCGGAAAAAAAAAAGAAAAATCACGTCAATAGAAAGCATCTGCTCAGCAGGCCAAGGTGGTCAAGAAGCAACCGAGATGGGAGGTTCTGTACAGAACACATTAGAAAGGACTAAAAATAAGTATGATGCAAGATTAGCAATTTCGATGTGTGGCTAATATATTCTTACCTTTGACACTAAGCATAACTGCATTCAAAGGGCATTCAAAAATTATAGAAAGGACTAAACAGGTCAAAAATAAGCAAAATATTAAAGGTCCCTTTAAGAAAAGAATGAAAAGAATTACCAGTATTTCATGTGCAGATGAAGCGTTTCAAGGAACGAACACGACAGACACAAGTATTTAGGAAAACAGGTGAAACAAGGTCAAATAGTCACTTTAATGATTGCATTGGAATTAAGAGACAGCAAATTTAAAATGGGAGAAAAATCACAATAATTAACTTTGTGAACTCTCTGACACAAAAACGTTATTGATAAAAAGGGGCATAATGATTAGGAGAATTATTAGATGTTTAAATTGCTAATAATAATACTTTCCCCAGCCAGGATAAGAATTTATCAGGGCTATTGATCTCATGTTTCAGGATGGAAGCCAAGCAGTAAGTGCATGGTAAGAAGGAGGGGAAGGGAAAAAAAAAAATAATAAAAAAAAAAAATCTTTCAGGAACATTTTGTTTCTGAATTGTGACAATGAGAGTTCAGGGGAGGATGGAGGAAGGTGTGGGGTTGCTTGTTTTAGTGGTTTGTTGTTTTGGTTTTTTTTTTTCCCAGGGTGTTGAGTCATCTAGTATTAGTTACTAGCAGAGATAGGATTCTAAGTTAATTGGATCTTTAATCGGATTGAATAGGGTAATTCCTACCTCTCTGCGTTCCTAATGGATGTCACAATGTCATGAGTTAAATGCTGAAGTGCTGCTCTGATTCAAGAACAGCTTCTAGGGAATCCTTAGGCAAAAACAATTATTCGGCTGTCCACCGAGAAAGAAAGTGATCATCAAGGTCAATATACTTCCAACAGCATTTTGGAATAATTACTGTCCAGTTAGTCAATTATTACAGGTGGTGCAGACATTCTTGCATGATTTTTTTTTTTTCCCCCACAAGAAAACAGTTTATTACGATTTATCAGTCGTCCTAGTTCCAAGGAGAATATTACCATAATAAGCCCAGGTTCTAGCGCACTCTTGAGAACATCCGCACTCCAGCCCAGAAGTCAGAAAACTGCTATTCTGTACTGGCTACATAAAATGTTTATGGCCATACGAGGCAGAAATAATTGACCCATGCAGAGTTGCAGGTAATTGGGTGCTCTAATTGATCACAAAGAGTTTATGTTTCTGTTAAATAGTCCAAAGGAAACACATTGCCAATTTCCATTGAAAAGATCCTGAAATAACTGCACTCTGCAAATCTAAAACAATATAGGAAATGTTGCTAAACAAGGGCAATAGCTTTTTGATGGAGTTGTAAAAAAATAACATGTGAATTATTTCTCTCCACATAACAATTACAGTAGTATCCTCTACTGTGGACATAACACAGCACTTTGGAAAATTTTGCTGGAAGAGTGATTTTCAGTCCTGGCTAAAGAGCTTCCATGGTAGCAAAGTGACTTACAGTCCTTAAAGCGCCTGTTTCACTTCCATTCTAACTGAAGATCCACAGAAAAAACCAGCAGCAAATTCACCCAGACCGTGATCTTGACCGAGCCACCGCACTTCCCCATGGAAGAAACACAATATTACACTTAAATTAACGATTACCTGGTTATTAGGCACTGTGAGCACTTGAAATACAGTTTCTTCTTTGAAAAAAGAAGACACTGTCACTGATCTAGTGAAACTATTTCAAGAGGACAAACACATACGTGCAGTAGTCGTCAAAAATAACCAAGACCACATAGGTTTCCCTGCTGGATTTCCCAAAAATTTAGTTTTAATGGTATAAATATAGGGTTCATTATTTCTTTTAATACTTGTATGTATAGCAGTGGTGTCAATAGAGTGAAGGGCACACAAGAGACCACAGTGACAGCTCGCCACTGAAAAGGTAAGTCATGCCGTAGCCCCAGCGATACCGGCCATGGCCTTCGCTTCTGGGGAACATGGCACGGCTCTCGTGGTGGGACATAGCCCTGGGCTCCAGCACGGCTAAGCATAGCTGGCTGCACCGTCTTCTCCCACAGCAGCGGAACAGGGAACCAACGGTGCCAAAAGCCCAAACCACAAACAGGAGGTTTCTTCATCATCATTAACAAAGCAGAGAATCCAAAATTGCTGTTTTGACTACGAAACAGATGACTCCAGCTCTGCCAACAGTCAAGGTGCTTCCAATGCCAAAACCCACTTTGCTGAGACATATGCTCCCACGTTTAGAAACAGAAGCTCCTTCTCCCGATGAAATTCCTTTCTTTGCCCTTTTGGTGCTTCTGTTTCTCCTTTTTGTGCTTCCTTTTTCTTATGTGCTTTCTTTGATAACCCTTTCAATGCTCACAGATTTTAAGGCCTTCTGTATGTCACAGGTTGCTGTGCTTTTCCCTAACGCCTGCAAATCATATCCAGTACCTTGTGTTTGGCCGATCATATCACACAAGGTATCCACTCTCAATTTGAACATCACAGTTTATTCCAGTGGTTAATCACAGACAAAAAATTGTGTTTAATGTCTAATTTCAAATCATCTGGCTCCAGCTTCCAACTATTAGATCTTATTTTTCTTTTCTCTTCTTGATTAAAAAGCTGGATATGCTTTCCCCATGAAAATACTCGCCCCTGTAATCAAGTCCCCTCTCAATCCTCTTTTTGATGAGCCAAGCAGATTGAGGTCTCTAAATCTCTCACTGCAGGGAATTTTCTCCACTCTTCAAATCAATACTGTGGTTATTTTCTCGACTCTTCAGTTTTATAAACTCTTTTGCAGCTGTTGACACCAAAAACGGCCATAACTTTCCAGCATTCTCATGTACTCAGATAAAAATCCCACTAGTCCTTCAGCCACAGCATCCCATTGGGAAGTCATCTTCCTTTTTCTGTCCGCAGTGACCCTCCGTGCACTTTCATGGTAACTCTTCTCAAGGCTACCCTCTTCCAGTGCATCGGTTAAGGCACAGACTGTTGGGAGGACAAGAGAAGAGGGAACATCTTGCCAGCCGGTCAGTCTGCTCCATGTAACTTATTATTTCCATACTGACGATATCGCCTCATCCACAACTTTGGGAGCAGACATTTAATTTTTGTGTCCAGATTATTGATAGAGATGTTAAACAGCGTGAGGACTAGTTCTCACTCTTGTGAAACTGCGCTAAACCCACGCATCTTTCAATGAACAATCCCCACAGACAAATACCTGTTCAGCTCCGTTAGGTAAATCTTAATCCACTAAAGATGACTGTTACTAATTCTACATACTAACATTGTTGGGTTTGTTTTTAACTGAGATTTCATGAGCTACCAAATCTAACACCTGGAAAACCCTGCCACAATGCTTAGTTACCCACATCTATCAAACCTGTAACCCCACCAGGAATGGGGTCCCTCTTCAGAAAGCCATAGTGACTGGCCTTAATTATCCCTCTATTCTTTAACTCTATACTAATTCACTCCTCTATCAACTTATCCATTATTTTTCTGGGATTGGTGCCAAGCTCTCCAGACAATCATCCCCTACCTCTTTCTGCTTTCCCTCTTTGTACACGGGCTCCTCCAATATTCCTGCAGAACACCAAGATGCATAGGCTAACGGAGCCAGAAACACTTTGTCATCCCTGTATGATATATCACGCTATCTTTTCCAAAGATACTAAACAAGACTTTTTCCAATAGAGATTTTATCCCTCGCCTCTCCCTCCCACCACCGCTTCTCCCCACCCCACCCCCCGTTCATCTGTCGCACAGGTACAGAGATGCCAGATCCAGCCGCTGAGAACAATACAGACCACAAGGTTTATCACCACAGCCTGCTCCCAAAAGCTGTTTCTGAGACTTCAGTCTTACGTTTTAGCTGTAAAACTTGATTTTTAGGAGAATTCAGCTTTTGGCCTTTGATATTAACTCAGTAGGAAGTTTTTTTCCAGGGATGCCTGTTTCATCCCCCCACAGCATCCTTTCGAGTCCCTATTCGAGAAGCACATTTAGCACCACGCGTTAATTGAACTTCCAAGCTGCAGCCTAGCACTGGGTGATCCTAAGTGAACTGGACACCGTCTCCTCTCAAAGGTGTGCTGCAAATTGCCGGATTAGCAACGCACAACCCTAATGCAGTCAAGCATTTGGAATATAAGCTGTCTTACATTATTTACCTGTAGCGAAGTTACAGTTCAATTACTGAAGTAATCTCTCATTCAGGCAGAACAAAGGGGGGGAAAGAAAAAGGTATGCAAATGAATGAATTTAAATTCACTTAATTTAAAGGCCTAAAATTTTTAAGGGCGCATTCCCTCTCTGGGGACATTTGGGTTGGGGGATTATAAAATACATAAATGGTTAAATTTATTGCCTTTGCCTGAGCTTCAGAAGTTTGCATACGTTATTCTTTTCAGTAAGTGCATTATATAATTAACACTGCAAAATACATCCTGCCTATATCCTATCCTATGTAAGGATGAAAAGTTTGGTCTAACCATCACCTAGTACAAGGAGGTTTGTGCAGAGACAAGCTTAGTGTACCTTTTGGAGGATGACAATGGAAGAGGTCTGTATGGAAAATGCTGCTTACCTGCTGAATACAAAGATTATTCCAATTTTTTTTGGCAATATACATGATAAGATTTGTGAATAGCCCCTGATGTTTGTTGCTTGTTCGTGGTGTGCTTGGGTTTTGGTTTTTTTTTTGGTTTGTTTTTTTTTTGTTTTTTTTTTTAAATGAACACTGAGGCATGTTTTTATGCACCAAAAAATGAAATTTTCATCTTGTTACGCAGTGGGAATTATGTGAGGTTTCACTGCACAGGGATGTCTGACAGGAGGAATGGCTGACAGTGAAAATTTGTTGCACTGGCAGGATAATTAGGTACAGTGCTCCGAAAGGCAGGATCCTGCCCTCGTGGAAATAAATGGGAAAAACTTTCTTTTCTGTAAGGGCAGCATAACCAGGCCAGCTGTTATTACTTTCTGGTGCCACCACACTTGCTGCCCTTTACCTTTAATAAAGCTTTGTGCTATAATGCAACTCAAACAGCTCTCCATTTTCAGCGGTTCCCCAGGATGTAACACGAAGCTGAAAAGGCGAGTCCGAGGGTTTCCCAGCAGGCAGGCACCGTCTGGGCATGTATTAGCCGAAAAGCGGGGTGGGCAAAATCACCGCTAGAGCACTGCACGGACACAGGCAGAGGGATGCTGCAGTTCAACGCGAGAATTAGAGATAATAGAAATCCCAGATTAAGGTGAAAGCCTAAATCAAACCTCGTACAGTCAATAACAGAGAGGTGCATTTGTCACGCAGGTAGTAAACCCTCAGCAATTACTGTGGATTTCAGTGTAAATTTAATGAAGCAGGTATGCCTTAGCTTTGTACAGCTGGGACAGTCCTTTAATCACCGTTGCTCTATAGCTTACAGCACGACATTTGTAATTTGTATGACTCAGAAAACAGCAATATTCATTACTGTTTCCTGGTTATTTGTTTCCAGTCAAAATACGAGACAAGAATATGCCACTTGATAAGAGACACAATTATAAAGCTCCTAACGTGCCTGTCTGCAGCGAGCCCGAGCGTGCAGCCTGTCACAGTGCGCTTACCCATGGACACGGCCAGCCTGCGCGGACGTCGGACACCATTCTCCAGAAGCCCAGATGGCGTAAATCAGCGTAACTCAATCATCCTCAGCTCAACCACAGCAATTTGTATCAGTCAAGGACCTGAGCCATTATGCCTATTTCTCAAACCGGTTAGGTTGTAAATTAGATTTTCATCGCTCTTGGGACAAAAACCTGACTCTGCTGAGGTCAGTGGGAGTTTGACCATCTATTTCAGTGGCGCCATGACTTCACCAGTGGTTTTCGTGTGCAATATTAATCCTGAAAGTCACCACGGTGTATCAGGTTCATTACTTTCCTAAAAATATAATAAAATAAAATCCTCCATTAGTACTTCCAGATACTAGCAGTTAAGTTGTGTTATTTTCTTCTGCTCACATGTAACAAAAGGAATATTTATCTCAAAGGGTTTTGGATTTTAATTACCAAAATAGCTACAGTTTTGATCGATTCTTCAGTAGAACTCATACAAAGTAAGCACTCAATATAAGTTATTCAGCTGCAAAACTGTCTCATGACGAAAAAGATCAGATGGCACCTTCTCTGACTCATAATTCAGGTCAAAATAGAAATCCTCTAAAATCTATTCCCTACAATGAATTTTTACTAGAAGCCATTGGTGGAGTAATATGAAAGAATAACCCGTGAAAAATAAAGTACAATATCTTATCCAGTACAATAGCTGAGCAGTAGCCCCAGTTTTAGTTAATAAATGCACTGAAATCAGCAAGCTTATTCTGGTTTGGAGTATTTTACCTGTGAAGAAGTAAAACCAACAAATTAGGCAGACGGGCATGGGTGCAGGCACGCACACACACCTGTATCATCCAACACAAACCGCCCCAGTACTGCGGAGCGAAGGGTTTTAGTGATGTGACAGACAGACCACGCGGGGCTATGAGAACACTCTTGAAGAAATGTGCAGATGCTTCAAAATCTACAGACAATCTTTTATTATTAACAATTCTCTGATTTCAGTAAACCGCAAAAAAAAAAAAGAGTATATTCTGTGAGTACGTCTAAAAAAAATAAAAAACCATTGAGTTAATCACTACTGTTAGCTGAAAGCATTGTTATGGTATTTTCTAACAGAAAAAAATCTGCCCTGGAATAATAATTTTACTTTTCCTATAAGCAGAGCAATCTTTCATCAAGACTAGTTTTATTTCAAGCACTGGGGATACGATACAGCAATGGCACAGCCATTTTTTACTGAACCCTTGTTCCAGGCTTCCATCAGTTTTAATGCTGTAATACACAAAACATAACTGAACGATGCGTTTTTCAAATATACTTTCAAGCTGTGGGAATACACCCCCTTAACAGCAGCCCTCTCCTCTGCCTTTCAAGTGCCACACAAGCACAGCAGGCAGCATTCAAAGCCACCTCGCCGGTGTCAGACAGCGGGAAAGGCTGACGGGGAATTGGTTGTGTCACACTCGAAAAGTCACCAAAGGAGACACAGACTGAAAGGTGGATGGGCCCGAATTCTGCAATTTATTTTTCCCTAACTCCTCTTAGGAGATTACCGCCTCACCAATTAATTTCAGCCAGGAGGCTGCCCTGAATAGCGACTGCCAACCTTTCACGGTCATCCCTAGGGTCCCCCAAAAAATGGAGACACCTGAAATGAGATTTTTAAAGGCACTAAAGTCATCTTACTAAATTATATTGAAAGGTAGGAGGAATTTGCCTCACTGAAGTGCTTAGATATGCTTCTTTGGAACTGGAGCCCTGTGCTTTCACCGCTTGGCTTGTTTAGAGTTAAACTTTCTATTCACGAGGGCAGCGAGACTCCCCAGCCGTTACAGACCCCTTCATGGGTTCATCCCACCTTTAAAGTCACAGCATTATCCACCTCTAAAACAAAGACCAGCAGCCACAAGCACCTGTGAATGCACAAGCCATGTGCTGCCTTCCACGGTCCCGAGAGGAGGAGAAGGAAGAGGAGGAGGAAGAGGAGGAGGAGGAGGAAGAGGAAGCAGCAATGGGTGCAGCAGGAGCATCGCCGGGCAGGCCAGAGCAGCATAGGTGAGGTCCAGGCTGAAGACCCAGGCCCCAGTGCCCATCTTGCTTCTGCCCTGGTGGAGCTCATGGGAAAACAAAGCCCACACAGGTACACAAGGTTCGCCGTTCCCCACCTCCTTGATCACAAACGTGGGGAGGATGAAATGAGGACGCTACGAGAAGCTCCGTTTCTGCCATGATGAGAGCAGCTGTTTGGAGGTTACCTGTCGGGAGCCCCACGTGGGACTGTCCCCGAGGCAGCTCAGCCTAGCCAACAGACAGGCTATTAGAGCCACAGCCAGACCAGGAACCATCTGTTAAAGTTATCCTCGAAAGCTGCACTGTTACAGAAACAACCCTGCCCAGGCTCGACCGTCAGCTCTTTCTCCCCCAGCTGCCCAGGCCTGGGTCCAGGCATCTCTATTTCTTCTGTGCAGAACAGGAGCAAAGAAGAGGATGAAGCCAAGCAGGCTCAGCCCCATCCTCCCCAGTCCCCCCTTCACCCTCCCTAGCCCGAGTCATATCCCCACCACACCTCGAATTTAATTCCATCTTGTTCCTGACTCAGCAAAAGGCAAAAAACACCTGAAAGGAGAAATCGGCTGTTTTCCCAAGAAACGGAGAAGAGAGAAGGGTAGCAAGGGGCAAAAGAAATTATGAAGACTTAAAAGCCCTAATGAAGAAAGCAACATAAATCTTGTCCTTCTTACGTGGCACAGGATCTGCACCTGGAAGTCATGCTCAAAGCAGCTATCGCTAGTTCAGCTGTAACAATAAACACTAATTTTAATGATAAACTGTTTTTCATTTGCATTTTGCGGAGTTTTACACATTCAGGTGTAACGAAGGAAGAAGGAAACATCTGCTAGGGAATGCTGCAACCTCAGAAAATAACACATCACAACGGCCGTCACAGCTCCACACGGTGTGTTTCACATGGGATGCCTGGAAATGCTGGGAAGAGAAACCCGAGACACCAAATACGACCATGAACCTTCATCTCGTTGCAGCGCAGAGGCAAGCACTACAATGGCAAGCGCTAATCAGCATTTGGGTATGCAAATGCACTTAGAGAAATCAATGCATAAAACAGACACAAGGAGAACAGCTGGGGAAAAAAAGCACCTCAAATATAACAACCTTGAGTTTTGGGTGTTGACTTTGTTACATAGAAACAACAGCAGAAAAAACAAACAACCCCATCAAAAAAATCAAACAAGCTCACATGTACCTAAATCTTTACCTAAATCTGCCTAAACCTACAGAGGCAATTACAAGTGCACAGATTATGAACTATAATAATCCTAGTTTAGGAATATTGACAGATAATGAGTCGAGATTTGGTTCACTGTGGTCCAAATATGGCAACAGTTACTATGGGCGCTGCTACAACATCCCCTTGCAGTCCAACACCCCAGTAAATCAGGGAATTCCCAAGCTCTGTGTCTAGGAAAGAAGAGAAATACCTGGATTCCTTCTTCTCACCACGAGGGAGAAAGAAATCTTCCAAAATGCCAGCTACTATCTAGGTAAAATAAATGCCATGACAGCCTGCAGTTCTCCTAGCCCTAGTATGCTTTCTCTTGTTACAATTTTAGAAGGAGAAGGATATGTCTATATTAGCACATAGCAGAGCTCAGAAGGGCATAGATAAGTAGAGCAAAATGGTGCTGAGAACCCCAAATCCACCCACACACGTTGCAAAGGCTTCACTTCAGCTCCAGTCGGGAGGCCATGGATGAAAAGCCCATTAGCAGTGGAAGTGCACAAAGTAAACTCCTGAAAGAGACATTCTGGCCTAGGTTCAACCAAAATTAATCCAGTCTGTGCGGTCTCCCCAGAACGCAAGCCAAAGCACAGTACGTGGGGACAAGGACATGATTCCCTCCCAAGGTGCACTCCAGAATCAAAATGCCAGTATACACGGTCCCAAGGGTAACAATAAAGAGTTCTCTGACACAAAACCATAATTCAGCATATATGAACCGTATGCAGGATGCCACAACCTGCTTAAAGCCAATACTGGTACTTTGGGTATATATAACCACAGTAACCTTTATCTTCCTTCTGCTCGTTGAGCACTAAATCTGTTATCTCCTTAGAGACATGTGTTAAGAAACCCATGTCTTCTGCGAGGACAACCTAGCAGAGATCTCCAGCCACATGGGCTATAGGATGGGCCGGGCTGCCCCGCCATAATTCAGGCAATGATCAAACCACATGTTCCATGTTGCGTTTCATTTGCTCATCACGGAGCGTGGGGTAACGCCACAAGGCCTTGCAGGGTCTCACATCTCAAGACAGCATGCGGGGAACTGTTCGAAAAGTATTTGGCAGATGAGTGTCTTCGTTAAGACTGACTTGTCCCACTAACGATTTTGGTTTTTGAACAGAAGTCTAACTGAGAAAGGACAATTGGAACTTGGTCTAAAACACTGAGCACATCACCACCAGAATGGGGTTTACAAGTAAGATTCTTGCTCCTTTTTTCATACCCACGCTGCTCCCCAGACTCTGCACGGAGGCATGATTTTTAATTATACGTTATCTAAGGTTGTTAGAAGGTGGGCTTTGTGCTAAGGGAAAAAAAAAAAAAAAATCTTTAACAAAACAGAATTTCTACTTTACTGGACAAATACACCAAAAGAAATTGTGGCATCTTGGTGCGTTGCTAAGCAACCAAGAGCTCCAGTGTCACTTGTTTGTGATCAATTCAAGTCATTCATCAGGCTCTGAAGCACCAGCTCAGGAATTCCAACAAATCTTCGCCTTGGGAAAGCCACGGGGACTTCCTGCCACACAATAACACTTTCTTCCCTCCAAGATAAACTTTGTAGATGTTCTTTTGATCTGTGTGATATGTTAATTCATTATTCTTAACATACTGCTAATGGGAAAAGCTATAATTAACTAACTACAGCATTGTAACGCATGCAAGATAAACTGAACTAATTAGTAGTGTTTAAAGTAGTCCCTGTCCTCTCCCACTGGGAAAAGGGGGGGATCCTGCCTTACCACAGAAGCAACTGTCCGCAGCACCGTTTTCTGTAACGTATAGCTACCTTTTTCTCATTTTTCCTTCCAAACCTAAGTGATAAATTATATTTTTATTGGTAAACAAGATGGCCACAATCCAAGCCACTCAAGGTACGCATACATGCTGTGAGTAGCGTAATCTTTCATTTCAATGAAGGCTTATCTGCTGGGTTTTTTGGGATAAAGAAGTGGACTGTTATATTTTCATTCATTAAGTTTAATTACTGAAGTAACACACACTAAATGTCCATAATAATTCCATTCACTCACACTGAGAGCGAGTTAAATGTAATCAAAGTGTATATAGCTGTCTTTTCATTTCAGCCTCATATCCAGAATTTATTTTATTCCTATTTTGATAAAAAACAATAATAAATTGCAGGAGTTCAGAAGACAAACTGGTTTAAAAGCTGTGTGTTGCACATGGCAAAACTTCTACAACTCTTGGATTGCTAACAGGTGGGGTTTTTTTAACTAAAGATATTTAATGATACTTTCACATATATTGCACAATATTCCCGAATGAACTCCATTACCTCCTGTAAACCTTGGTATCTTATCTTTTGCATCTTATTTTAATGTAACATAGTCTGGTCTAGTAGTTCTCTGAGCCAGACTCCACTGACAGCAGATGCTCGGCCTAAGTACGGGCCACAGAAACTGGCTAACAACAATTGTCTAATTTTTTAATGACCCATTGGGAGAGGTAGTTCATGGTTTGGGTTTGTTTGGGTTTTGAGGTTTTTTTGAAAGACCAAGAAATGTCATTATTTTTAAGCAACAGAAAACTGTTAACACAGCAGTAGTTGTGCACTCTAATGCTTCAAGTCAGTAAAAGCCAAGCAGAGGATCACGGGAAGCAACGGGCAAAGGACCATGTGCACAGCCCCAACAAGGCAGCGTCACACGTGCGTTCACCAATGGGCAAAAATTACACTTTTTTTTTTTTTAAGACGCAGGTTTTTCCCCATCTCCTTTCCTCAAACCTGTAACTACACTCATAATATTTATTATTTATTGCTTGTGGAGTGGTATCTGGGAGAGCTACATAACACACATTTAATTCAGTCACATCAAATAAACCCTTGACACTCAAACAAAAATACCACCTGTCAAGTCTTTGGTGATGTTTTCCAAAAGATGTTTCAAGCAAAACTATTCCCAGGTAGTGCTGATAATGAATTTACTTGCTTGATATCTGTTGAATTATGATTGAATACCTATACGTTAGCCAACATATCATAGCTTACCTTTTTTCTACCCAAAAATAAGAAGCAAACTAACATTAATCATAGAAGTGATAGATGAAAAGTCTATTCACATTTACTGTGATCCACTATTAGAATCTCCTTGCATTCAGAAAACCTAAATCTAGCTGAGACCATCGATGCTCTGATTGTGCAACACAAATTAATAACACAGCACCCAGCACTGAGGTTTCAAGATTCTTACAGCTCTCCTGGAGTGCAACACAACCACATCACTTCCCCAGAAAAAAAAAAAACAAAAAAAAACCACACAACAAAACACCGCGAAAAACTGGGGTCATTTGCAATTATTTAGGTATCGCAGGAATAAGAAGAGATAAAATACTCTCCAAAATCATTAGGAAGGAAAGAAGAAACAAGTGTTTGCCACAGATGCGCGACATCCGGGTTTGCAAACTTGAACCCACCTAAAACAGGAGACTGAGCGCGTCGCCCCCAGCCAAGGCCACCGCCACCGTGCCTTTGCCCCCCCGGCCCGCACCTCCACACCCCGCCAGCCCCTCGGCCCCCCGCCCCGGGGCTCCGCGAGGCTCCGCGCCCCTCGTCAAACTTTCCGCGGGCAGCGGCTCCTCCGCCCGGGACCCGCTCCCGAGCCCGGACCGCCCGGGGGAATGGGGGAATCGGCCGTGACCTGTGCCCCGGGGACCCCCCCGGGCTCCCCCCGGCGCTGCGCCCCGAGCCGCGGGCACCTGCGCACCCCTCCGCGGGGCTGAGCCCGGCTCGGCTTCCTCATTGCTTCGCAGGGCGAAGCCCGACGCTTGCGGAGCGGGACCAGGGTCCAGGGGCGGCACGGGGAGGAGGAAAAAGGGATTTAAAAATAAAAAATTCATAATAATTAAAGAAGCTTTTGGTAAAAAGGCAGGGCTAGGGGAGGCGGCGGCCGGGGCAGCCCCGCGGCTGGGTACCCGCGGTCCCAGCGCCCTGCACCACCCGGCAGCCCCGAAGGGGGACCGGTCCCGACTCCCCCCTGTCCCGGTAGCCCCCGTCCCCCCCGGCGTTACCTTGAGCCCGGTGCGGGCAGAGCCGGCAGCTCGCGGGGGGCGGCCGGACCGCCGGGTCGCAGCAGCAGCGGCGCCTCCACAGCCCCGTCCCGGCTCTGCAAATTAATCGCTCCACCCCGGAAAAAAAAAAAAAAAAAAAAAACGCAAAAAATCCCCAAATCCCAAACCCAGCCCCGCTACACACCCACGAGAAGGAAGAGGGGTCCCTCCGTGACTGGCATCAGTATCTCCTCCGGCAGAGCTTGCAGGGAGCCATGGCAACCAGCCCCCGCACCTCCCCAAACCGCTGCCCGCTTCCCCCGGGGGGGCCGAGCCGCCCCCCCCGACCCTGGCCCCGCTCGGCGGCTCCCACCTGCCCGATCCGACGCCCCCTCGGCGAGAGCCGGCAGCCGCCGCGCTGCCCCGGCGGCACCTGGGGATGGCGGGGAGGGGGGGAGGGGGGGAGGGGGGGAGGGACGCGGGGAGGGAGGGAGGGGAGCCCCGGGGGGGCCCGGGCCGGCCCGCCCGCACCTCCCCTGCCCGCCCCCCGCCCGGGGGGGACTTCCCACCGGCAAGAGCCTCTGCGGCTCTCACTTCATCGCGGTGGTGGGGGCCGCCAAAATCTGGTCAAGGAAGGAATGGGCACTGTCAGGGAACAGGCTGATCCCCCCGGCCCCATTTTACCCCTCTCTCGGTGTGCAGAAGTCTCATTTCTATGCAGAGGAAAGGATGAGGGATCACAAGACCTCATTTGGGGATGGTCCTCCCCGCCCCATCCGCTTCTGTGCTGTCCCTTGCTAAGAACCCATGCATTCATCATTGCAACATCTAATGTTTTATATATTCAAACCTTTGAAAAATCTTCCTTTTCTTTATTTTTTGCCAATGCCCTTCTTAATTTTTGATGCGTGTGCTCTACAGCACACATGACCACAAAATCAGAACAGGTTTCTGTGGGCGCTTGAACACTTGGACTTTGCCTGTATGGTTTACTTCTGTAATCCCTTTGTGGAATGGGCTAAATTTTTAAGTAATTGGTCAAGACAGTCGTCACAAATCTGCCAGTCATTTTCTTAAGCACTCCATCCAGAGGCACTGTGTGGAGGTGGTGAAGGTCAGACATAATCATTTTCATGAGGACTCGGACTTCTCAGACAATTTTCTGTCTCACTGCTGACCTTTGGGTGTTTTTCTTTTCTCTGAGCTTTGTCTAATGCCATGAACAATAATCATAAAGAAACATTCACAGACATTAAACCATAAAACCACCCTACCGAATCACAGTTAGCACTCATGGGGATTATTATCATTTTTCGGACAGTAGCAATCAGAATTTTTTGACGTACCGGCAAACTCGTGTTGTTCATCTCCAGCAGATCTAGGTAGGTGAGCTTACTTTTTGGACAGGAAGTAAAGAATTAAATTTAAGGAAAGGTATTATAAACTAAAAATGGTTAGTAAAAGAAAAAGATCTGAAAGCTAGAAGGGAAAATGGTAGAATAATTTAATACATTTGTTCGATGTTAAGAAAGCAGAAGTAATGTTATGCTTGATACTTTAGTCATGCAAAGTCTGGCAACTTGTAGATATAATTTTCATAGTAAACTACATTTAAGTCAACTTGCGCCAATATAAATGCCAAACTTCTCACCAAATATATGGAGAAAAGCTTCTATTATGTAAGGAAAGTGTACTGTGGTTGCTTAGAAAGCTCTGACGTTGGGTAGTCGGAGTTCTGAGCAGCAGAGGCCCAGCCCAGAGCACACACAAGGGAGCGGGAATTCTCCCTTTGAATCCCGCTCTCATAGCCAAATCCTGAATTGACTTACTGTTCCATCCAAGGACAGTAAAATGCTATATTTACAGCACATTGCTTTCCAAAGCAACCAACAGCTAAGCAACAGGGCTGTGCCCCCACGCAGCGGAAACCTCTGAAAATAAATGGAAAAGGAGACAGCTGTAGAGGAATGTCTCGACCGCGTCAGGGCTGCCGATATATGGAAATGCCATTTGACCCAGCATAAACGTGGCCATCGGAGATCGAGTCAAAACCCAGAGATGACTGGAGATTTACTGAAGCGTTGGCAAAAACTGAAGACGCCAAGGGTAGCAAGCTGTGTCCTGCTCGTCTGGGAGCAGAGATAACAGAGCTGGCTGGAGAGCTGGGAATAGCTGGCATTGCCCCTCCTGCCATTGCCAAGAGGATGAAAAATGTGGGCAATGACTCCTACCCCCTTCTGGCCAGTACTACCCACCTCCTGGGATACCACAGCAGTACCAGGAGTTTCCAGGTTGATTTCTGCAGGGCTCTGACATGGAGAGACAACAATTTAATTACCTCCAGTGACTGCTTGAATGAGGCAGAACCGCTGCCAACGTCAAATTCCCGGGCTGCCCATACCTACACTGCCACATCCACTCCTCAGATACGCTGAGCCGCAAACAGAAAGAAGCTGGGCTTGCAAAACGCAGCGACCACTTAGGCTTTCATTTCCCTGCCTAGCTGGCCCAACTTTTAGATCCTCTCTGGCAACACGATTCCCCCAGGATCTTGTCATATTTTCAGGTTTCAGCCCATAGTATGGAAACCAATAAATGGTTTTAATTTTTCAACATAGAATCATGCAGATAGTTTTCCTTCCACTGGGAAGCCAGTTGATGGAAAAGTCAAAGTATGTCAGTTCACCAAAAACTGCTCCATGCTTCCAAAATAAAATGTGTTCATATTTATAATAAGCCTAATCGCATCTTTTTCCAAGACTAGGGTTTGCCTTAAGTGAAGTGTAAATAGACATAATCCATTGTGCTTCAGATTTCACTGGGTAATGAAACAGGGCAAATGTCATCACACTTAAGTCTGCAACAGAACAAAAATAAAGACAGAGAAGCACAGTTTGGTCCTGTCCGTGTCTCCACAGAACTGCTCTTTATTTTGGGATTTCCTGCTGAAAATCAAGGAGCCTTTTCATCAAATCCTCTACTTGGTATGAGAATGAGGGAGCAACATTGCTAGAAACATTGGAAAATGTCGTTAAATCTCTCTAGGCTGGTACAGATCACATATTTAAAATACACATTAAACACATAATGTTGTCTCAAATCAAGTGTAAGGAAAAAGCCTCAGATCTCAGGAATTATCTCAGGAATTGTCTAAAGAAATCAGAAGGGGTAGAGGGTCTGTTTGTGCCTATTGCAACTTTATCTTCTTACCTGATTCACTGAATGTACTCCCCCAAGAAACACCCAGCATTTTAAAATCAGTTCCAGACTCTGATGGGAGGCTCAGAAGATTTCCAGTCTTACTCTGAAGGCCATTTAAGACAAATGAAATACTCAGGACAAAAGAACAGATTGGCCAGATTTTCTTTAGAGAAAATTCATTTTCCTTGTAATTGCCAGCACATGTCCCACCATCACAGCTCGTTAATAAAGATGAAGTAATTTTTTTAATAGGTAAATATGCAAAAATGTGAACGCATTTCAATACCAAGAGCCACAATTTGATTTTTTTTTTTTTAAAAAAAAGATCGGTTTCTAGGAATCTGTTTTGGTCCTGGACAAAGTAAATGGCTAAATTATTGACATCATGCCAACTAACATTTTTTCCATGTCAAAATTTGTTTTGGACATCATGTCATGCTGCAACATTTCACAGTGTTTTCATTAACTTTGGAATTTTTAGAATATTTAAATTATTCCAGCTGAGTTGTATATTGAGAGGCACAAAGCTGCATTAGAAACTTGGAGCTCACAGGGAAAGATTTTAACTGTAAAGGGAAAAACATAGATGAGAGAGAGAGTGATGCATGTCTCGCTAATGACTTGTTAAACACGTATCTGAGTTTAGATCATCAACTCTTAGCTTTGAAATGTTGAAAGTTGGATGGATCTTGACCAGACCAGAGAAGCTACAGATGTGCTAGAAAATGCTAATCTGTTCCTTCACAATGAGAATACAGGAAAACTCCACATGATCAAAAGACAGCAAATTTTAAATGAATTAAAGGAACTACCACTTTTCAAGGTGCAAATCAATCCGAGGAATTTAGGCTTTGAATAACCTGGAGTGAAATATTGGGATTTTTTTTTTTCTTAATATAATTTTTTTAAGGCTGGATGATTTTATGACTGCTAATAACATTTGTAACTATGCAAGCTAAGATAATAACAATGGTAATCAAATCTCATGCTTCAGGGCATAAATTGATTGCTTGAAGGGGCTATGGAGGTTTTTCTTTTTTTCCCACCACTGAGTAGATGATTTCACAACTGACTAAGTGCATTACAAGGGGAGTGTTTGCTACTGTTGCTAGACAATTGATCTAATCCGTAATAACACATATGACACCAAAATACGGTGAGCTGCCTATCTGCTTTGCAAACACTAATAGATTTAGGATCAAATTCAGGGAAATATTTGGTTCTTATTTTCCAGTTAGTTTCCTACGGTTCTTCTGAAAGAAAGCAGTAAGGTCTGGATTTAAAAAAAACCCAACCAAACAAAAAAGCCCCCAAAACCAAACTACTCCACAAAATTTAGGACCAAGAATCTCACCACGAATCTTAAAGACCCAAGTTAGGCAAGTGGGTTCCTCTATAGTTAGGTTCAGATCCAAAGATCAGGACGAAAAACAATTCATAGAGTATGGAGTCACCTCACAGGCTGGCCCATGCATCTCCTATGGCCAGCTTGTAAGAACTTGCTTTTGAAGACAACCATATGTTTCCATTAAAAAAAAAAAAAAAAAGACCTTTTGGTCTCTTTTCTTTGAAAAACAGGCACAGCAAGAGACGAAAGAGCTCAGCTTGGAGATGGGGATTTAAGTTTAAATCTAAGCTGTACCAGAAGACTCCATACAAGTTTGCACTCTGCTCCAGGACAAGTAGAAATTGATCCCTTTAGAACATATTTCATCAAACAAAAGTTAATTAAAGATTCACTGGACCCAACTTGGAGCACAACTGCGCCTCACTTTTATTAGGGCATTTGTGGAAGGAAGGCTTGAGCTCCAGTGGTGCCACAACAGACTAGTCATGCTTTTCCCTTCAACCATTCACTAAAGATCCTAGAACCTGTCCAGAAAGCTTCTTTATGAATGAAAATACGATGAAATACAATAATATAATATAATTTAATATAAATTATGTATTTTGTCAAATTTGATGTCATTGCTTCTCAAGTGAGACTTTTATCATTCCAGGTTTTAGGATTGGGTTGGTTTGGTTTGTTGGGGCTCTTGCACTGCACAGCAGTGACATTCCCACATACAACAGCTCAAAGCAGAACTCCATAGCACAGGTTTCAAGTACACACGTGTATTGAAAGTAGAGATCTCCCACGTCATGTCTACTTGGCCACTCCACTGTAGACACCACCTACTTTGGTAATCTGCCCAGTTATCTTGTTGGCGTGTACCAGTTTCTGGGATGAAGCTAGAAAACTGTAAGTCAAACCGAAAGGCTGTGCCTGAACGGCAGACCAATGCATGCCTAGTCATCCTCCACACTATGGGACAAGTTCATTTCTAAAGAAAAGCAAGTACCATACTCACAAAAAATGCTATCTGAAAACATATCTTTGGTCTTTGTGCTGAACTGGCACAAAGCCCAGAAAAAGCGAGCCACAATATTTAGAGAAATGGAATCGTGACTCACATTGGACAATGGCATTGATCTCATTAATGTGTGGAAAAGATTAAAGAAGCCTAAGAATAAAGAATTTCTATTTCTTGAACAATAACTGCTAGTCACTGGACAAACCACCAGCAACAAGTTCCTCACAGTTGCTCTTATTCTTGCGTAGTGTGGAGGTGGGATACGTGGAACGAAGCCCTTTGCCTGGATAACCCGAGAATACAGTCATAGCGTATTCAGTGACGTAGATGAGACCTATCGCTCATCAATGACTGAATAAAATGCTTTCATTTTGTTTTCTGTCAGGGCCAACTGGCATAATTTGCACAAAATGTCTACTGCCAAACCACTACATTGATATAACACAACCCGATTATCTATACTCCTCTATACAAAAATAAACCCCAAGTATTTAAAGAAATGGTTTGTGCACATTTTTCCACTGAGAGTCAACCCCACTTGGATTATAATAACAGGTAACATTTACAGAATTATTGTAGCTACCCTTGAAACTGAGCAGTCACAGTTATGAACTAAAGAGCTAATTCTGAATTACCAGGGACCCCCCTCCCAAGTTCTCCAGACACGTGAACAAGTTGATTACTGGGAGATTCATTTGGTTTTCATGAGAAGAGAAGAAATTACACTGATCTCCTAGGACAGGGACAAGCAGTGGTCTTGGCTAATGCTATAATTTATATTCTTCCATTTTTTATGTCCATCTAGTGAACCAATTTTATTAAAATAACCTACATTAAAGTCCAAATCAAAAACAAAACCCTAGATGGGTTGTTGGTGAACCATTTGGTGCTCCCTGTGTTCCTTTACCAATTTAATCTGACTGGTGGGTGGCAGGGTGTTCAATAGGTCACCTGCGTCAGCAATTTCAGTCCAGACAATTTGCTCCTGAATACTACATGGTATGATACACGTTTTCCAATTACATTTCAAACTGCCTTTAAATTCTACCAGACAGACAAAGTTACATGAAGAATAGAAGGCTTAGGAGACAATAGCATACAAATAACTGCATATTAAAATAATTTATTTTGCACAGTCAAGCTATAGCAGTTATACACAATTATTAATGCAAGTAGGGAAACAACAGTTTGAAAACCAACATAAGACTTTTCTAAAAAATATTGGCAATTCTCAGGTAACAGAGTACATAAATGATTCATCCCTCTTCAATGTCCTTCAGACAAGACATTCAAGGAGAAAATAATTATTACTGTAAATGCCAGATACAATAATTGGGAAAGCACTCTGTAAAAGCAAGCATACTTCTGTCTTACCCTTCAACCTTATGTGTATATATATAAAAAAATTTAAATGTGTGTGTATATATATATATATATAAATTGATGTTATGGAAACACAGGAAATTTTATTAAAAATAAGATTCACTCAGTAAATACTGGAAATACTGTCACGAGGTCAAAGTGATGAGTATAAGTCAAAAATTACATTTTTTTCAAGAAGGAAACTAAGGACTCTCGTTAAAGCCTTGGAATTACCAGAATGGTCAGAATTGTACTTGTAAGGTATGAAAATATACCCTAATAGTTTCAGCAGACTATGCAGGCAATGCTTAGCGCTTTTTTTCAGTATCTAAATTAAAAGGATAAATACTTCCAAACCTTTCAAATCAACACTAACAGTAAATGGAGGTCTGCGTGACCTTAACCATTTAGTGAGCTGGCTGTAAGCAAACAATACACTTTTTTCGGAAGGGCCAGTAAATGCAATGTGGTGGAGCAAGGAATGCAAGTCAAAGAATTGGGATCCCTATGGAGAACCTATAGTCTGAGTGGAACATAAGTGTGAGAGGGATTTCAGAACTATCAGCTGAACCCTATCAGCTTGGAGGGCTAAAAAATCCACAGCTGTATAAGCAGAGGATATTAAGCAGGTATAAAAAGTCTCTATTGTTTTTGTATTTTGTGCTAGTATGTGTTTTGCAATTAAGTGTCTGGTTCTGCTACCTGCAGCTCAGGATGGAGAGCAAACTGTGTGTTAGGAGTCAGAAAGGAGCCAGGCAACAACTGCACCATTGGAAAGTACACGCAGTGAGCAGCAAGAGGTCATCAAGTAGCACGTGAAGAGGTGATCAGATCCCAGTCTGTGGTACCAAAGGGAATAGGTGTTTTGTAATCCAGGGCTCCTCTCTCCAGCTGACTAAGTATAGCAAGATCTAATGACTGGCAGACGAGAAAATTGTTTATTAATTTATTTTTTTTTCTAAACAGGGAGTTTAATTAACCCTTTGGCAAAATTTTCCTAGTTGTAGTAAATTATTCATGATGGGCCATTCTAACACTAAGACTACATATTTTTCTTAAAAATACTATTTAGTTCAAGAAAAAAAAAAAAGATCAAATCAGGAATGTATAATATAAGAAATTCATGTTAGCTGACCACAATGGTTGTACCTCAGCCCTTGCTGATGCCCAGCAGCGACAAAAGCCCAACTAACCAGGCCAACAGGACCCTGAAACGAAGGAAGGCTGTGAAGATGACCTCAAAAGAAGTCCGTTAATCCAAGTCCTGTCAGCAAAAAGAACCTGGTTTTGAGCCCCATCTCTCTGTGAAGTGGCTCCAGCTGTAGCAGACTACACAGGCTTATTCTACTCGGTCATCCTCCTGTTCTGTGCATACTAGTTTGGGTAGATGTTAAATCCAACACTGAGGGCAAACAATAACGGAGAAAAAAATGCTGTCAAATTCACCTGTGTTTAGATTCATGCAGGTGTGCTATGGTACATACTGATTTAATGATATAGAATTATCATAGTTTTGCTTCAAGTTCAAGCTGAGCTGACTTCCAGCTCCTTGAAGTTAATATAGCTGTGACACTTCCCATCAGCTGAGAATTTTTCCTGTGTACTTTTCTAAATATATCTACCATCTCTAACAGCTCCCAGATTTCAACTTCATTGAAACTGCTTTCTCAGGCCTTCTGCCATCTGCTTTTTTGCTGGGCTCACATGTGTTTCTCTGGCAGCGACTCTGGAGAACATATTAAAACAGTGAAAAGCACATCGGAAAGTATATTTTTAAAGTTTCTTGCCTCATTTGGGAGTTAAATGCACTTATAACACAAATGCATCATGATTAAAAAAAATAGCAGAAGCCAATATGTCTACATTTGGGTGTAAACTTCTCTGCAAAGTATTCACTGACTGCTGACAAAACCAACGTCCCGCGAGGTCCGTGAGCACAGCCTAGGATATATTCCACACTCGAAGAGTCGCACACATCCCTCATACAGCCACCGAAGAAAGAAATCCCCATGCCAACATTCAGGCTCTGGACAGGAATGCAAGTCAGGCATCATTTTGCCATGATGACAGTAATCACCAATGTACAAAAGGAACTTTTCTAAAAGGAATTGTTTCTAGGAAGCTATATTCAACCCTCCGTCCAAGTTGGGAACACCTGAACGGTTTATATTTCTCTCTCCTTTGCTAGAACGGGTATCCTTCCCCCGTGCCATCCATGCCGCACTGGCATACATTGAAAGGGTTACATGCTTTCTTGAGAGAGGGAGCAGGAAGGGAGAAGACATTACCATTTGCTTTCAAACCGTAAAAAAACCCACAAAACTGTTTAAAATTTTACTTCTTTCTATATGACTACATCTCATTCCAACCTGTATAATTACCTGATGGATCCATTGGTTAATTTATCCCCTAATTTGTAGAAGGGACTGTATTTTCTTTTCTTGCAACGCTAGGTATCACCTTATACATTTATTGAAAATGGATTATTTTATTCTCCACCCTTATTGCCAAGAGATTTGACTGACTGAAAATAAAGAGAGGGATGTTAAACAACACAACTGCAGCAAAAGTAAAGACAAAAAAAACTGACACAAGCCATTAAAAAAAGGAAATCCTTATCAAATAACCTGTCTACCCAAAGTGGGAGTAAGCAGGGGTGGAAAGACAAAAGAAGACAAAATAGGTGCAGCTTCCTCTAATCTGAGTTTTTGCAGTCATAAAAGTTTTAATTCTACATGAAGATGCATTTCTTCTGGCACAGCGGTCAAAATATAACGGGGCCCTTGGGTGGAAAATTAGAATATAAAGGCTATCAACTGCCAATTAATCTTGTGAGGTCAATGGGAAACAGCCAGAATTGCTGTTTCCAGATGGGTGAAAGGACGCTGTGGAATTTAATTTATCCTGTTACCAATGCACTCTGGCAGATCTCCGAGCCCACGCTCTCAAAAAGGCAACTGAAAGACAAATGAGTTGGCAAGATTTGGGGGTCCTATGTGTCACCTTCTTATAGTGCCTGGGCTGGAGATGTAAATTCGCCCGCTAAGTGGATACATGGGGTGCATCGCTGGGCGATTCTTATCTGACAATTTAGAATGGCCTGTGATGGCTGTCCTCGCATGTCCGACGGTGATGCCTTGGTTGTGCTTATTGCATACAGCCCAGGAGACGCACAAGAGAGTGATTCGCTGTTGAATAATGTCAGACTGCTAATTTAAACATTAATAGTGCTAGTTAAAAATCTCTAAAAAGCTAGTCACTTTTCAGATCGGGTTATGTATTTAAAGAGAAGACAGTATTGACTTACCATAAACAGTGGAACACTTTCAATGTTCAACGTTGAAGTATAAAATGGGCTAGCAAGTTGTATTTGTCAAGAGCAACTGAGTGATAGTAAAATTAAAAATCATGCCTTCAAATAAAAAAAAAAAATCACTGAAATCTTCAAAGCAATGGCTGAAGGTGTGAATGCTGTCACTGGTTCATACAGCTTTGTGCTTTGCTGGGAAAAAAAAACAAGTGAGAAATATTCACATTACTGTGCGAAACTCATGTTTTCTCATCAGAAGATGCTATTTGAACTTAAATTACTGAGCAAGCTGCAGCCTGTTTGGGGCTGTGGATCTCCAGAGAGAGTTTTGAATGCTGTGACGAGCTCTGTGCTGGCAAAGCCTCTTTTAAACCACAGCTGATCTGGATCTGGCCACAGACCGCTCAGCCAAGGCTGCTTTTAAATACCTCTGTAGTAAAGTCAAGTATAGCAGATAACCCCTGTGGGCACCTATTATGGTTACTAACATATTAATTGACTTATACAGTTAAAAAATGGAATAGTCTTAAATATGAAATGCTATGTCTTTAAAATAAGTTGTGATGTGTATTAGCTCATTACAAACGGCATTAATATAACACTGATAACAGACAATGCTACAGATGAAATAATATATTTTCACGGTTTATGGCAAGTATTTATCTTCCAAGATATACGGTTAATCTTTATCCTAAGCATAAATTACCATTCATGACAAGGGAAACTTAGCTTATGTGTTTCCCGGAAAATGCTACTTTGGTCCACCAAGGAAGAGAGGGTTATTGGTGGAAAAGTGAGAGATTTCCACCAGCTCTGTAGGTTGGCAAAAGTATTTCTCAGCTGGAAAGTCAGGGTGGGAAGTTGTGCAAGGCAACGGGGAAATTAACGTTGCAAGTTCAGCACGCAAACCACCAAAAGGCAAGAGAAAGTAAAACATGGCTTACACTGTGGTGAAGAGGATAAGGAAGGCTTATGGGTGTTTATGCTGATGAGGTTAGTGGCTTGGACTGTGACCCAAAGAGTGGGTAAGATGGATTGCTCTAATGGTGTTGTCTCTATCTCGTGTAGGAACGACAATGAATAATGGGGCTTTAATTGGCAGCTGCCTTTTCACCTGTTCTGTATAAATGGTCTCACTTGTGCGTGCTGGAGTTATGGATCCCAAGAAGGGCAAAGACAAGCTGAAATTAATTAAAAAAAAAAGACAACAGAGTAAGAGGAGAGTACATTTTGACTGCTGGTATAAATCAGGAGTAAAGCCAACAAGCAATAGGGTGATGCCTCTGTGAAACAGGAGCAAATGTGGTCAGAATGAGACCCCTTCTCATTAAGTGAACAAGTCACTTCTGAATCAGGGCAGAAACATAATACTGCCTTAAATTAAAGCTGCTTGAGAAACAACTTTTGCTATCCAAATGGCACAAGATTTGTTTTGCTCACGGACTAATTTATCAATATTTCTATTGCAGTAATGACTATGAGGTCGGTGTTATATCAGGCTGTGTGCGCACTCCTGAGATAACATTCAAAAAGGCAGAAATCAGAAAAAGAATGGCGCAAACAAAGACAATGTAACGGGGAATTTTGGCAATCAGACCATATGCTTCATAGACTAGTGTCCTTTGTGCATATTTTTCTTTTTAAAGATGAAGTTTTTTCATCCTTTCATGCTGTAGCATTATAATGACTGATTTGGGCTATTTTCTCTAATGGAGGGGAACTCAGGGGACAGGAGGGCAAGGGCTTTTTTGATGCGAGGAAAAAAAAAAAAGAAGAGGTTAAAAATGAAGAGGAGTGTGGAGAGAAAAAGGGCAGGGCAGGGGTGGATGAGGAGTGAGTGCTGGTGCAGACACGGCCTGGGCCAACATCATGTTGTCCCACTGCACCCAAGCCTCGCCGTGGGTCGGGCAGGCCCCAGTGTGAGATGGTGGGTCAGGCCTGGGGCATCCAGAAGGTCCAGTCTGGACCAGCAGGAGATGAGATCAAGGACAAGACTGGACAAGGCTACCCAGAGGGTGACTCTGAGGTCCATCCTCGGGATGCCCACAGCACAGGTCCAGGGCCCACCAGTCAGTGAGGCTGGTCCATGGGAGATGGAGCAGGGCACAAACACATCAGTGCCATGTCCCAAACACCTCCTAGGTGCCCAGGGCTGACCTTCTGGCTCCTTAGGGAGAAGGTGTGAGAGTGGAGGTCCTGGTGAGTCTGTCCAGGGCAATTAAGTTTGTTAGTGCCCTTGGGAGATGGGGTGAAAGAGGATGCACAGCAAAAGGATAATGGATAAAAATTAACTGACTGATAGAGCAGAAAGGCATTAGCCTCTTGCGTGATGGTGTGGATCTGCACTGCAGAGTTGAGTTTCTCATTTCAGTACAGACAATGGCAGAATTTAAGTTTCCTTCATGGGAGCCGGGGGGCTGGTTTTTCCTTTCAGAGGACATTTCAGCCTGAGGAAAAAGGAAAGTCTCTGGGGTGTCCCCCAAGCCTAGGGGAAGCTGTGGGGTTCAGGAGCCCTGATGGACCTCTGGAAGCCACACCAACCAGCCTTGCAGGCAGCTAGGGACTTGTTTTCAGTTTTTTTTTCTCTCCCGTTGTTATGGAAACAGCTTGACAAAAGGCTGCTGAGGTTCTGAATCCTGGATGTGCAACGAGGGCAGGTAGATAGGGGATCACTACGTGTAGTTTCAAAGCTGAATAAAGATGTGGATATTATTTTACATATATATTAAATAAACACAGGTAGTCAAAGCCGTGACACGGAGGCATTTCAAGGATAGCAATGTCCATAAGAAAGCTTGCTGGTGTGAATTTCTGTAACCACCTGTAGGCATGTACGGCATCACTGTGCTGAATGCCAAAGGTTTTGCCTAAGGAGATACCTGATTATACTCAGAGACAATTTTACGTGGTGCAAATTTCATTAAGATATTCCTTATGTTTCTCCAATTAATTTAAAAGCTGAAATTGCAGGAGCAAAGACCTGAAGATATAAAACCATGCCAGGATAACAGTGGTGATTTGGAGATAGCAGGAGGTTTGACACCTGAGATAATTCAGCAACTCTCGATGCTCCAAGGCTGGAGATAATCATTCCAAGTGTGTTATTTCATCTGGGATAACATGAATCATCCAAACCACTGCCTCTAATTTCTTACTTGGCAAACCAGACTGGTTTTTTGGACCTACCATCCTTTGTGTAGTCAATCTGATGCTCTCAGCCTGTGAGCCAAGAAGGTTTTCTCCGAGAGACTCAATTACTTCCTTCAAGAATGAACTTGCAAGAGGCAGCTGTTAGATGCATGCACTCGTGTGAACGTGCCAGGGAAATGTGTCTGATTGCAAAAAGGTCAAAAGAGATGACTAGTCCCTCCGAGGGCTTTCTATCCCACCTTCTCTGCAGGCCGTCAATGAAAGCACGCTGCTTTCTGCTTCTCCCCGAAGCACGCTTCATTCACTTGCAGCTCACTCTCTATTTATTCAGCTGCACAATCTGCCTAAGACTATTCAAAGTCTGTAAATCAGACAGCAATATATAAGGACAGAACAAAACCATCACAAGCCAATTCACACAGTCTCCACAGGATGAAAGAGGAAAGACAAATTCTCCAACACTGTTTCACTAATGAACCTCACACCTTTGTAGTAAAAGTGAGATTGTCTGCAGTTCACTCTCCCAATTATATCTTCAGCTCTTTGCTAAAGCTGCTAATCAATGTACCGGTTAATGCCAGCTCTGAATGTTATTCTGTACACGAATATTTGTCGATTCAGTATTGCCTGTAGAAAAATTGAATTCACACAGGGGTGCTGCAAGTTCTGTAGGTAAAAACCCCAGTCTTTCCAAGTCAGACCGTGAGGTATCTCTGAACCTGGGAACAGAGGAGTAAGTCCAGAAGAGAAACAGTTGCATTGTAGGAAACTTCCTCCCCTGCACTTCCAGGCCTGGGGCACACTGAAATAGAGTCAGCGCTTCTGGTGCCCTCTCCTGGTGCCACAGCACCACGATCTCTGCCACAGCAGTGGAACCACCAGCATGGTCTACTGGTAGTAGACTGACACTAGGTACTAGTATTTATTTATTTATTAGTGTCTGTGACAATCTCCAGATTCAAATCAGCAAATCTCATGCACTGTGAGAGAAGGAATTTAAGGAAAGGCATGAGGTGCTTCACCATGCCATGCCATATCCAGCCAAATGAACAATACTGCAGTGACACACAGGCGTACCATTTGCTTTTGGAAGTACCATAGCCATATGTTTAGACCCATGAAACATCCCAGATTTTTAGCTAACCAACTATTTTGATCTGAAGCTGGTTTCTTCAAGGCAAGCTTTGCATTTCTCTGCACTGCCTGATGTAGATAATATCAAAACCCTTTCGTACTCATAGGTCTTGTGGAAGGGACTGCTTGTACCAGGATTCCCACAAACAGAAGAAACAGGCTTGCAGTCTGGGCTACTGTCATCGGGGGCTTCCCAAATAAATCAACCCACATGCGTTAGACCTTTAGTGTAGATGTGAGAGAGAGAGGGATCTTGTGGGCACAAAAGGAATATAGAGAAGATCTTTCCTTCAGAAAGACTAGAAGCTGCCAACTTCTTCGGTCCTTACGTACGGGATACCAAAGCTCTTTCCTCCAGCAGTGTTCTCATTCCTGAGAAGATACAATGATTTGCTGTGATCAGCTAAGAACACTACTGTAACTGCTGTATTCACAAGAAAAGCATTATGATACTGTGGTACAAATGACAGAACAAAAGCTTGTGATGCATAGACAGCTTTTTATTACCTAATAGTTCATCAGACCTTGAATTTCAGTACAGAAAAAGTGAAATCTGTTATTCTACTGTCCGTCCCTACCGTATTGCCTCCATCTGAAAAGGAACTCACATCGTATTTTTCCATCAGTATTTGCTCCTGAAAGTCAGTCTGAACTAAACTGAAGGATCTCTCTCTTGGAAGCGCACTTCTCGGAGCAGGCAGCAGCTTGGAGAAAAGATTATTATGCAGGAGCAAGGTTACACTACTTGGAGAAATCGGTGTTTCAGCTGCTGCTGTTTTGGAGTATTGGAATGAATCTGACATTATATAGGTATTGAGGAAAAGTACCGAATACTGGGAAAGCAGAGCTGTGAGCATGCTGAGGAGGTCTTTTATTAATGTACAGTATTTTATGATTTCATAGCTGTTTGTTTCACTGATTGCACAAAGTGACCCGAGTCTTTCTATGGCGTGTCTGTAGGATGTAGAAGAAATGTCCCACAGTCAATGTGCAGCAAATACTGAGGGACACGCAACCACTCAGCAGGTCAGTGAGACACCTGGAAGAGATCAGAGTCCCATCCCGTTGCCTCCCCACAGCTCATGCTGCCTCCTCAAGTGTTCCTCACACAAACTCACCCCTCAGTTTCCATGGGGAAGTCTCTTCAACATGAACACGTATCATCTATTTACTGGGTTTTTTTCTACTTTATGGCAGTACATCACTATCCAACACCCACAGGCTCCTGTGCACCAGCCAGTAGACATAACAACAGCCTCTAGTTTACAGCTGCACTGACAAAAGCTATTTGAATGCAGAAAAGAAAGAAATTGGCAAAGGGGAAAGACAAGATGATACAGGGCATTATTCCCTTCCACAGGGCTCTACAAGGCCATAAGTACTAGGTAGCATTTTCTAACAATTATATATTTTTGCCTTTATTCATCAGACTAAAACCAAAACAGTTACACCAACTAGTGTTGCATGTAAAACCCTTTTTCTATTTAAAGTAAATTCTGTGTGAGCATTTTTCAGAAAATACTGATAAAATAAAAATGTCCTCAGGGAACCATATACCATTTCTTCAGCTGTTCATTATACAGCTTGCTCTAACAGTTCATCATACTGAGTTTCCTATCCCAGGTGCCGATGAGGACAGAAACATTTTTACCAAAAACCAACAGTTTGGAAAATTTTTAGGGCACTGATTTTATCAGTGTGCAATATCTGGGAGATTTAGTGAGGTAAAGGCAGGACTAGATCCAAGCAGGTTGAAAGGTGTTACATGAAAATATTCAGAGCATAAATCGTTAATTGGGTAGGGGAGAGGTGCTGTTCTTGGGTATTCTTGCTTATAATCTTTCATTTACATAGTGGAATAGTCTTCAAAATAGGGATTACCATAATGTCTGAATGCCTAATTGAAAGAAGGTGCTGTGGTTAACTCAGGCACCGTTTAAATTCAAACCCCTTATCATCCCTAAATGTGAATCCACATTTAAACATGGAGGAAAAATACATGGTGTATTCAGGAACAAACAAAGGTATTGTCTGACATAAGGAGCTTATGTAAATGTAGGATGGCAGAGCTCCTTTTTTCAGTAAACCTTTCAAATACCTCCATAAATCAGAAGAACAAAAAAATCTTTCTTTTAAGGACGTTTGCAATGGGATTTCACCTGCCCAGGACTGATGAGGGACAGCACTGTTCAGGGGAAAAAAGAGCTTTGCTAGCATCTTCCTAAGCAGTAAATTGCAAATAAATAACTTTTTTTGTGTCCATGTGCTTGTGTGAGAAGGCTTCCATTATGTATCCACTGACAATTCCCTAATTTTAAAACAGAGGTGACATTATACAGGGATGGATGCACCTGCAGTAGTGTTTTACATCCTTTCAGTCCCCCTTTACAAGCCAGTAGATTTATTTTTGCTTTTAAAGGCACAGAGCATATTTTAGAAAAAATAAAATTAAATTAAAAGGTGCTTGTACTACAGTGTCTTAAGAAGACGTTTTATGTGATACAGTGGATAAAATGCCGGATCAGAGACAGTGGATATTTCTGTTCTACCCAGTGCAGTCATTGTCCTGCCATATAATCTCAGCAAATTACTTCACCTCCTTCTTTCTCTCCTACTATTCTTACTTTTTAATTTTCCATTTAGACTGGAAGTACTTTGGAGAAGGAACTGTCTCCTACCACGTATCTATAGAGGCCTTTAGTTCACAGTGTTCTGCTCTCAGTTGTTCTTGGAAGACCAACAATTATAATTACATGAAGGCAGGATGCATGTGGATGCAACATTACTTTGTTCAGGCTAATCAGCTCAATTCTATCAGTGAAATCTCTCTCAATTATAGGAGAATCCATGTGTGCGACCGAGACAGCAGAAATCAATCCTAATTACTCCCCACAGCCTGCACGATTCTCCTGTGCAAATAGAGGAGAAGGGACATGAGGTGTTCCCAACACCGGCGGTGGTCGTTGCAAATTCCTTCTTGTAGAAACCTGTTACTGTGCTATCAGGAAATGCTTACGCTACACCAAGCAAGAATACCAGAAGTATTTATGTCAGCAATATTAAAAAAAAAAGGCTGTTTCAAGGAAAAAAAACAGTTATAAAACTCATAACAGGCCCTTTCTAAAGAGAGCAGTGTGACAACCTGTCTTCCTTCCACCAGGACATTCCGAGCAATTAATTCAATTGCTTGTCTAAGAAAAAAAGAGAGACATCTCTATATTTTATGCCAGGAGAGAACTTCAGAAAATAATTTCCTTGTCCTACCAAAATGCTAAATTTTCTGTTCTTAGTAAATCCTCTTTATCTTTCTGTAGTCTCGCAAATCTCTCTTAAGCCAAAATTCATCTATGGATGACCATTGGGTTTACCTACCACTACTCACAAGGCACGCAGCAGGAGAGAGCTGGGTAAGCTCTGTGTTGGAGGGGGCAGGGATAGAAGCAGACACCAAAATTGGCTCCCGGATCAACCACCTGAGCTGTTGGCTCATCCTGCAGCCACCTTCAGACTGCCTGGAGATGAACTGGGACCTGGTTTGTTCCCAATAGCTTCAATGACAAGCTCAGGCAATTTTACAGCTGCTCTAAGCACTTCATGAGCATCCCTGACAATCAAGTTTCACGTCTACGTGTACTATTACAAAATGAAGGAGTGAGTGGGTTGCAGTGTTTCATTTAATCATCTTTATTTTTATATTAGGCTCCTGAATACGCGCCTTCATATGCATAAGTCAATTTGAGTTACAAAAGATATTGAGCCCTGTCTACCCAACACAGTTATAAAACGTGAGGGATGCAGACAGCCCGTGCTCACGGCTGTGGTGCCATTTCAATCAGGTTGCTCACCTCAGCATATAAACCTTCTTTTGTTTTTATCCACTGAGATCCGAGTGCCTGTATTTTGAAATGTCTGCTATAAAACCACACAGCAGCCACATAGGAGTTAGAAAGCTGCTGTGCCTCAGAAAATAATTTTTGTCCACAGTGTTTACACAAATCAGAAATGAATGAAATTATTCAACATAGTTGAAAAGTCTGGACAAGACACTGTAATGAACCAAAAGAGCGATATCCAAAACGCTCCCGTAGCACAACGTCCTCCCTTTATTTGACACAAAGACAGAATGCTGCTTCTTCCTGGCATGAATTACAACTCCAGAGGTTATGCCCATACACAGGAGAACACAGAAAGAAATATAAAACAAAATTGGAGGAGACAATCAGCAAAATTTTATTTTAAACTTACAGCCAGAAGATCAAAAGGTCAACTTCAAGTTTCCAGCTCTTCTTGTAGTAATGATAAGCTGAATTATGCCATTCTTCTCCAGGGCTAGACTTGGAAACTATATGCATTCGTTGTTATAATTTGACCTTGCAATGATCTGCCACAATAGGGATTATGGTGTTGTCAGAAGATTATTCTGCACCTGTTTCCACGACATTTGTCCCTCGCAGAGGAAGTGTAAATACTGGTGACATCTACCCTCAGCGATGCCTTGTCACTCCTGTTGAGACATAGCTGGAAAGCAAAGAGAAAGAAGCAGAAAAACAGGTAATGAAGAAATTAAAATAGAAGCAGAAATTGGAAGGCACTCTAACTTTTCCCCCAATAACCACTCCTACCAACAAAGAAAACCAAAAAAGATGCACAGGAAAAATAAGTACAAGTCAGCAAAGAGAAAAACATGTTGGAAACACACACAGGGAGATGCAGGAATGCCCAGGCGTTTATACTAAAGTCATATTAAAAACTGTATCTGTCTCTAAAATATTGAGAAACCCTGGATAAAACATGTGTGATATAAAGGATTGCTCAGATTGAACTGACTGACAATATCCATGGGGAAAAAAGACAGATGAAAAACAGGCTACTGCAGCTGGATGCTTTGACTCGAGATAGACATTTCTTAGCGGGAGAGAAATATAATAACTTTGGAAAGAAAATTAAATAAAGTTTGAAAGTGTCCTCTACAGAATAAGTGAAAGACAGGTATTACGGGCACTGAAAACAAAGCTTGAAGCAAGCTTGAAACCCCAGTTTTCAAGAGGTGCAAAGCTCTCCCTCTGGTCCCTGTTAACCTTCCATTAATCACAAATGGGATAAAAAGGCCTAATAAAGTTATTACCTTTTACTGTTTTTAAAACCTGTATTTTCCTGCAGACGAGCTATTCCTGGCTCATGGGCCAGTGATATTAAGTTCCCTCATCCCTCGACTGTTGATAGGAAATGGGAAACTAACTTTGCAGGGCTGTTATAAGAATCTCATTCTGTCTCAGTATCATTGATATACGCTGCCTTTGGTATAGATCGCATCTGTAACTGTCAGAAAAGCAGCTTTCCTCTGAAAAAAAACCCTGGTTTTATTTACTGAACAACGTAGTCTGCCACGAACAAATCTCTAGCTCAGAAATCTAAGATGGACACCTTTCTTTTAAACAACCTTGAATGTTTTAACCCCATCTTACTTAACAGCAACATGAAAAGAAATAAATCTGAGTTTTGTAGCTGTGGGACACCAAAATCTCATTGATTTCAGCTAGACCATAAACACATCAGTGTCCCAAATTCCTGTTCCTATAAAGACAGGTTGAGATTTAATTTACAAAAACATACGCTATTTTTAAAATATTCACCAGTTTTTCATCTTCATTCATTCTAATGCACATATTTAAACAGTTTCCAGTATTTCGGTTTTCTTGGCCAAGCAGAAATATTTATTATACTTGTTAAAGTTTATATTACCCTGTAGCAAAGCAATTTATCATTACTATACATGGGTGACTTTCTTGATTATTAAAATACTGTTAAAGTGAAAACTGTTCAGCTCACACCACACTTCTCTTTAATTTATTCTTGTTGTTTGACTTCAAGTGGAATATAACCGCAAAATAATACATCTGATCTAGAAATTGAGACACAGGATGGGTAAACAGAAAAAGGGAGGAGAAGCATCCTATTGAGAAGGCTGATTGTGTCCTTATATTTTGTACAGGCATGGTCGAGGGTCCCAGACTGTCATCGGGGCCACGTGGCCATGAAAGGTTGATTTTGCCTCTGCACGGTAGAGCTGCCTCCAAGCGGCATTAGCAGTGCCATACCCACTTCAACTGCAGGTGATGAGAATCCACCTTCACTAAATACACTCGGACAGACCTCCTTTGCTCCCCATCTGCCAGAGTGACATTGCCTGCTGATAAGTTGGTTGCACACTTGGGAAGCTACACTGATCTGATAGAAAAAAATATACATATAACTTTCTCAGTGCTAAAATTGTTGCAGGAAGCACCTCCTGTGCTTTAACGAAGCCACCATTCTGTGAATCCTTATGAAGAAGCACACATATTGCCATCCAAATTTGCGTTCAACCTATTCCTGTGTCTGTATCTTAGGAAATGCATAAATGTATTGAGGAAAAGGGGTTAGCACCATCCATAGAAAGTCATGGTGCTCAGAGGACTACCTTGATAAACAGCAGCATCTGAAACACTCTGGAAGCCCATCAGGGATGCAGAAAAATAAGCTTAAAAAAGTAGTTTCAAAGTAAGGATTAGATAAGAGACACGATAGGAAGGCCAGCAAACAAGCAAAGGGATGAGTCTGGAAGACTACAATGGAGTCCTTGGAATTCACCTGGCGTTGGACTACCTGAGGATCTGCTGCACTGTACCAGGCTCAAGGGACTGAAACTATTTCCCAAGATTAGAATCTGACTATCAGTTTGTGTGGTGTTCTCACAGGCATATTGGAGAAGGTGAACATCACCCATCCTGAGCTGGGCACAGGCATCTTTCTTAACGATCATCACCTCACTTGATCTGACAGGTAATCACAGTCTGAAAATATTACTTCTGAATTCTTTTCAGATCAGAACGGAATAAGATTTGGGAACTGAGTGAACTTTTGCTCGTGGCCCTGAGGACAAGAATGATGGACTTTTTGTTCCAGTCGAACCAGATGGTGTTTTATACTGTCCACTTCTGCACTATAGAAAACCTTCCACAACAAGTGCGCATATAAGATTTGGAATTAGAACTATGTGCAGCTTTTATTGTAAGAGTTGGTTCCTATCTGCATGCCTAGTATCAACAAATCCCAGCTTTTGCAGTGTTCCTCATCGGAGACGCTGTCAAAGTAAGTAAATGTTATCCATGTTTTACAAATGTTTACTTTGGGTTATGGGGAAGGAAAACAATTTGCTCAGTTAGCCTGGTTACTATGCAGGTGGGAGAACTAGTATTAGTGAAACAGCAAAACTAGTATTAGTGAAACAGCTGGGAACTAAGACCAAATTACCCCAGACCCAGCCTCCTGTCCACTGGACCGCGTGAGACCTTCACAGAAGAAATGCCGAGATCAAGAATTCCAGTCATGGCACATGTGTAAGACACATGAACGCAGGACTCCCCTGCACAGCCAGCTGCATGCTCAGGAGTCTGCTCAACCAGCTCCAACGTCTGCAGAAAAAGGACATAGGGTCTGTTATTAGCAAGAATGAAATGGTTTCACTATGCAATAAGGGTGGGGTTTTTTCCCCCGCTGTCCCTTTGGTTAAGGATAGGTTTATGTCCAGAAGCGTCATGGTCCAAAAAGCCCTGACCCCCTTTTCATGAGGACGTCGGGAATTTGTGGTGATGTTAAGTTGTTCTGACAGTGTTTGGGGCTGGTTAGAAACGGCCCACGGGAAAAGTTCACCAGGGAGCAATCCAGGGCTGCTGCGCTTCTCACGGCTCTGCTGCAAACACACTGCAACCACGAGGGCTGCCTTTACTCCTTCCCCACTGAATCTGGAGGAGGTTTTGGAGAAAGAAGAGCCATTTTCAACAATCCCATGGGAGGGACTTCAAGTTCCAAGTGTATAAAGAGGAGAAGTAGATAAGCGTTCTAGATCTTTGTTCAAATCCAATAAAAACATTTTGTGAGGTTCAGACATTCCCATTGAATGTAATAGAAGTGGCAATTTTTTTTGTTGGTTAAAATATCTCCTTTACATATCTTTTTATATATCTTTTTTATATCTCCTTTACATATCTTTTTTTATACAGAGTCTATGACTGTATTCTAGCTAGAATTTTGCATACCGTGTTTCCAACTAACAGTGATTATTTATGGCTGAATCGTCAACTTCTGTATGCAAGGAACCACAGTGGCAATGCTGACAGAAAACAGCCCATAAAAGCTTCAACGGGTTCTGTTGTAAGTTTTGTATTCCTTTTTTTTTTTAAGCATAATGCCTTGAGAATCTTGTAAAATTAAAACATAACAAAATCCAAATGCTCGTAGGCAGATAAGAGCACCGAGCTCATTATATCTGTGTTTTTCATTCACTAGCAGTTACATTTTTCTCTATTATTTGCTGTCTTTGTAGTGATAACTCACATCATTTTCGAGCTGTCATGAAATGAGATTTTCAACAAAACATTTATTTTTCAATCTGAATTCACCATGTTTTAGGTAACATTTCTGCCTCCTTTTTTTGGAAACTGAGACTCAGATCAAGTTGTAGACTGATCTCTGCTGGCAACAAACAATTGCATGAATCAGAGTATATGATTTACTTCTTAATGAGTTGATTGTTTTCTCTATTTCTTCCTCTGCGTTATCTTAAAATGCAGAAGATGGTAATTTAGTTTGCCATACAGAAAATCCCCTCCAGTAAAAACCACACTCTTCTGAAGCTGTAGTGACCAATAGCAAATAAAGTTCAGTTCTTTGGGTGATGTCAAAACGACGCCTGATAGTAACAAAGCCAGCTGCTTTGATTTATATTGCCTTCCTCCAGCAATACCAGCCAGCATTCTGCCTGCCCTTTTCACTGCAGTTGCACATTAAGCTGAATGCTTTAGAGATTTTCTACAACAACTCCCAGATCTCTTTCCTAATCAGTATTCGACACATCTTTCCTTTTAGCAGATGCGCTATTTTTTCCCTTTGTTCCAAGATTCATTGTTCCCCATTAACTGCAGTTGCCATTTATTAGTCCAGATGCAGAAATGATCCAACGACCCCTTACGAGTCGATGTGTTTGCACCCACCCACACGTCTGTGCGCCAGCATGCAATAGGCCCTTGGATCATCATATATTTAAATATATGCACTGAAACTATAGGCTGTTTATGTGAGATTTACGATGTTTCTCAAATGTGCGTATGATAATGAAATGTGATTTTGAACTGCTAAAAGTGAACCAGGTTCAAAGATAGTTTCTGAAGATGTGCTCTTCTGGGCTCTGAGAATAACATAAAAATACAGAGAAACAGATCCTCAGCTGGTGAAAAATCTTGTTAGAATTAATGCTGCTATGTTGATTTACACCACGTAAGAGTGTGATCAATTAAGTCTGTGCTGTGAACTATATAATTTTTTAATGAAAATTTAAATGTAATCATGCTAGGCCACAATATTCATTTTGGAGAGAAAAAGGAGAAAAAAAATTAAGTATGGAAACACTAGGTGAAACCATTCTTGAAATACAGACAAATTGGTAGGAAATGGAGTGTGTAGTGCTTAAATATTCAAACTACTGATAATATAAACAGGTGGCAACCATATAATATAAAGTACATTAACTTGGAATTCTGTAGACACTTGGAAGATAGGAAAATAGGATTTCACATCGCATTAGTTCACTGGTCCATGAAATCCTATATCCTTCTTTCAACATTGGCTAGTAGATAATTCTTCAGTGGAAGACAATCCTGCCCCTCATAATGCATCTCAGAAATACAAACTGCTGTTTGCAGAAGGAGCAGAAAAATGAAGGGCAAGACACTCATGAAAAAAATTGGAAAAAGCCAAAGTATAAGAGCTCATAGCTTTAATAAAGAGAAAAGACTCATTGTCTTAAAACCAAGCTCAGTTGGGTATTGGATGCTAGAAGTATGCAGTGCTTTTTTTACCCTCAGGTTACTAACTCATCTCATCTCCCCCATCAACACTGCCTAAAATTTATGATCATAGTGCCCTTTGTGAATAAAGATGTTTCCACTTCATAAAATCAATGGTATTATTAGCACTCACTCTTCTGCTTCTCCTACCGGGGGCAGCAAGGATGGCAACTCGGTGAACCTCCCTTTGTGACAGTCCCTCCAAACCAGCCCTGAGAGTCATTATTAGGGAAAGGTCGGAAGCTAATATGAAACTCAGTGAAATATTGTCTTAGCTACCATATAAATAAGTCTGAGTTTAAATTAAATTAAATATGGTGGGATCTTCTGACAGCTAATACTTGCAGTTGCCAGTGGGTCATGGAAAAAAACCCAACAAAACAACAATTCTTCAGTCTTGTTTTCACACTAGAAGCTTTACAGTTTAAAACAGTTAGAGAAGCCACAACCATCCACCATGGCATCATCTTTATGCTGGTGACAGCGACACCCAGCTCAGAAGCCCTGCCCTCAGGTATCAGGAACATCCAAGCACAGCCTAGTAGCAACGTGTCTCAGCTAAATATTATCAAAGGTGATTATGGAGACGAGCAGGAGCTAATGTGACCTGGCCTTAAATTGGCCCATCAATTCAAACCACATCCAGAATCAGAGACTAGCTGCACAGAAAACTCTTGCAAAGTCAGATGTGATGAACAGCCCAAATCAAATGTTACCCATTAGAAAACTCTTTCCACCACTCATTTCCAAAAGCCACCTATCCATTTTCTGTCCTGAGCAGGTTTCCTTTGTGCCAGCTCTCTCAGGGCACTGATAGCCCCTTTGCAAACATCTTGCCAGGCTTAGATGAGTTACTGCAAGGGCAGCAGCTCCTGCTGCACTAACCTAAGGGCCTTCCGAGGGGTCCAGCCGTCGGGGGACATGCCAGGAGAGGCAACGGTAGAGAACTGAACCCTGCAAGGAATTAACACAAGCCTTTACAAATCCATCAACTTCTTTCTATAAGAAGCAGGAAAGAAAAGAACAAGGAGAAGGGAAAAGGAAGAAGGGGCTGATTTGGGCTACTGATGTTATCGGGACAGATTCTGCTTTCTAATGAACTTTGAGTCAGGCCAATGAAGACATTTCTTTAGCATTTTTCTCCCTTACTACCCTCTTTGAAGTAATCATATTTCAACTCCCTTGCATTTGTTAGACAGTAAAAGACATAGCACCGACAACAGTGCTAAGCCTGAAATGTGCATAGGAGCGTGTGTCTCTAGGGACAAACAATACTGCAGGGTAACCGAGAGCAAGGTCAATGACCACAATGGTGGGAGAAGGCTGAACACCATATATATACAAAAGGAGTCACCGTTAGACCTGAATCCACAACTTCCAAGAGTTTTGCTTAGTTCAGATGTTTCTAAAAATTTCACTTTTCTTTTTCTTAGAATTTCATTAAAATTCTCAGACCTCCTAACTTCTTATTTCTTCTTAATTCCCTGGGCTGCAGCCGCAGCCTGAGACACCCCCAGGCATTCAGCTGGTCTTCTCTCCCTCTCCTCTTGGCCTCATCCCTACCTGGTGAATGTGCTCAGTCATCACCCAGCTCGGTGAGAAGGCTCTGTCTCCTCTCCATACGTATGGGGAATCAAAAGATAGAGGTCACAATGGGAACCTCTGACTTGCAGTGCACACATGTACTTGTCAGGAGGCATCAGGGACGCATCGATTCAGCTGCAAGTGAGCAGCGGTACTCACCGACCCGGCGAAACCTTTCCTGATTGCTCAGGGGCTCTGTCGGCATTTAGAAATCTCCCCAAGCAATGGAGAAACATTCCCTCTCCATGTCTACCCCCAGATTGTTTTCTACTTCACTTTTGTAAAAAAAAAAACAAAACCAGACAACGTGAGGTGTCCTTGAAGTTTAATACAGACACTTAATTGTCTCTGATCCTGGCTTGAGCTGGGCAGAGGAAGAAAATGAAGAAATCCATGTGCTTTCAAAAGGTCTGGAGCAACCTGCTCTCTCTGTTTTAACCCAGGAAAGAAAAAATATGAATAAATACCTTCATGTGTTACAAAGACTTAAAGATGCTGTTTACTGCCATGGAACCATGCAGAAAGAGAAGATACTGCAACGCAGATCACACTCATTTCCAGAGAGCTGCTCTAAGAGGCATGATCAGGAACATTCAAATAATGCCATTTATTCTTATGAGTCTGGGACAGCCCACACCCAGTACTCCGAGCAGCGAGGTTATGGATGGGGCTGTGTTAGGTTATCCCAAGGAAATGAGTATAAGCAGAGTATTGCACCCCTTTCTTCATCACTTTTAAGCATGTGTTTATAGTGGGAAATAAGCCTGGAGCATGGTCAGAGGATGGCACAAGGGGGCAGGTCCTGGCTCGGGGCAGACACCCCACTGCAGAGCTGCCCCAGCGAGCCACCATCCTGCCCCACACACAGTTCTGGTTTTCTCCCCTCCTGGAGAGGTGACAGAGAAAAAACCTTCACAGCAGTCAGGTGAAACATCTCAATAACACATATTTTTATCTTTGTAGGTAACGACACCATTTTCCTGCTAGATCTCAGTGCCAGTCCTGTTAAACAGCATGGTCACTTCTTTCCTTTGTTCCCAAATGATTATTTCACTAACAAACACCAACAAAATGACAATTTACAATGAAATAGTTTCAGAACTGTAAACCATTCTAAAATCTGAATGCAGGCAGAAGCTAATGATGCAGTAGATTTACTAAGCCAGATCTTAGCATACGAGGGTGATAGGAAAAAAATATACTGTCTGATACTATTTTTAATATACTTTGGATAAGAAGAGTACACAGAACAGCATCATTTAATATATTAAATGATCCATCTTGTCATGTTATGGCTTCATCTGTTATGATCTATTACTTTACAGCACACTGTTATGCATATATAAAAAAACTACCTTCCAATAAATTATCACAGCATCTATTTACTTTGCAGTTTCTATTTACTTTCACATTTAACCCATGCCAACTTAAGTCCATTTACAAAAACACAGGTCCATTTCCTCATCTTTGTGAGCTCTTTATAGATGTGGACCACAGGATCTTGTGATATCTCTCCTGGATAGCAAATGTTTGAACCTGAACTCTTACTGATGCACACTGGCATTAATAAGAAACTTGATCCACCTTTGAAGATGATGAGCAAGTCGAATTCTACAGCTACCAGTAAGGGAACAAAATCCCTGGGAGATGCAGTCCTAATTCCCTCTTGTGTTTTGGAAAGTATCTTCCATAAGACTTGCTCTACCCTTGGAAAAGATAACCTTGATAAAGAGCTCAAACCTAAATCTTACTCATGATCTTTGTGCCATTTCTATAGCGTGATGTTGCCAAGAGCAGATGGGTTTGCCAAGATGAATATTACTTTTTCACACATTGTAGTGAAAGGGTTTATCCTGGGAATCACAGCTGGGCAAGCATAGTTTAAAGGAGATCTGGGGACGCTCTAAAAACTATAGATCCCACAGAAATGCAATAATAGGTCAGGCACCAAACACTTCCCAATTTATGTAGCAACAAGCTGTTCTCCAATTCAGGTGCAGATACGAGCATAGCTCCAGATCAAGACTCAAATCTCTTGCATTCGTCAGAGTGGAATTCTTAAACAGCTTTCCCCCCTCCCATTGTAAATGACATCTTTTGATATGTGTTATCGCATTTTTTCATACAAATTGCATTGAAACAGTAGAACGGCATAACAAAACACCAGATTATTCCTGCTAGATTCAGCAACTAAAATTAAAGAGGGTTTTTTTTGCTACTTGATCATAATTGTAATATTTCAGATTCCTTCTACAAAGAGCAGAATTTAATGGCTGTTATGGATTTTTCACCCCCTTAGAGAATTTCTGCAAAATTCAATTATTTTTGGAGACTGCTTGAGTTTATACCTCACGGTGATGATGAATTACCTATTGTACTGGCCGACTTAAAAACAATACACAAAAATCAATTTTTTGACAAAAGGAAAGACACAGAGAATCCAGGACTGGCACACAATCCCTTTACCCTGAGTTTAAAAATGAGCTAATTTCAATCACTTTGCCTTTTTAAACCACTTTCTGTAGCAGCATCTGATTACATTTCAGCTGTTTAGGTTTCCTATAGAGATTGACTTTGCCAACAAGACGATTTGCCATCAAGGAATTGTAATTAACTTAATGAACTCTGTCTTTTAAACAGTTGGAGATTTTAGAGCTAAGAGTAATGATTATCACAAGTATCAGAGAGTTTTGTTTTAAACATACATATTCAGTGCCAGATATAAGTAATTTGCATGTTAACGTTTTCATGCTCAGATATGACAGTGGTATTTAGGATTGCTGACTGTCTAAAGTAAGAATAATATTATGCGTCAAATAATAGCGTCAGAAATAGCAATAAATAACACTGAAAATGGAATTTAAGTAATGCCTCTTATAACCAAGACTTTTACAGCTCAAATTTGCTAATAAAAGAAAAACATTGCACCAGACCAGAGCAAGCATCCTTCTGTGAAGCCCTGAGATACAGTTTGAGCCAACTTTTCATTCTGTCCATGGATCTACAAACAGATTATACCACATACTTTGGGTTGAGCAGCATATAAATTGTTAAGAAAAACTGTAGGTATCCTGAAGCTACCAATAAAAATTTTTCCTGCCAAATGCTCTGGCTTTGTGAACCAGCTGATCTTCCCCCTCTAAAAGTATGTTCATATTAATCTCATGCTAAACAAATCAAAAAGTGTTGCACTGGTAAAATCTAACTTGGTGTAATGCTGTGATTTTATATAGCAAACACTCAACCTGTTCTCATCCCTAGACGATCAGATGTTATGGTTTGGGGGTTTTTTGCCATAAACCTCTCAGCAACCTTGGACAAAACCAGGGCATTTCATGGGGAGTGATACCGGGCCGCGCCCATGGAAATACTGCTGTAAGAAAGACCTGCAGCGTGCTCTCCCTCCGAGAAAAGCCGATAATATTGTCCACAAGAGAACCAGATCTTTGTCTCTAAACTTCATTACGAGGAACACTGGCTCTGAACACGATTTCCTATACAATATGGCCAGGGCAAAAGGAACGGCATAAATATTTAACAACCATCTTCATGAGAAAGTGGCCATTGTGTCTTTTTCCCATTGATGGGCAGACACAACCCTATTAGCTAGATGTATAATTTATCCTGCCTTAGAAAAGTAGTGTACAAGACCATCCCAGCAGTATAGCCCATGTACCTCCTTGTTGCTCTGAGGCAGGTGTCACCCTCATCGCCTGCCTAGGGGTCACCTTTCCACTGAGGGGGAAAAAAAAAATATTGAGGAAAAGTTAATAACACATCTCTGAGCTCAAAGTAAGGCATGTATGGCGTGCATTGAAATTAAGGTGCCAGCTTGCCAATTTTAATGGGTGACCTCATCTCAGGCACTTTGAAAAGGCTGTTTTCAAAAGGCAATCAACCTTTCCTGAGAAAAATCAGTTTCCTGGCAAGGGGTTCATGCTGAGTATCTCTCAAGAAAGAGCTACCTTGCATGGCTTAGGTGAAGAGTGTTGTCAAAAAACGTGGGGTTTTTTTTTCACTTGAGGATGTCAGCATTTATTACTTTTCTGTTTTGGGGTGCTTTTTATTTTTATGATTATTGCTAAGTTATTTTCAGTCTAGGAAAAGTGTTCCTATTTTAAGTGTCACTCCACGGATCTCCTGCCAAAAGACAAATACAATTATATTGGCACTGAAAAGCAAGAAAGTTAAATCTTGAAGCTCTTACTCACTTGAGTAATCCCACTGAATCGAAGCAGTGGGATCAAGCTCCTAATTATGTATCCCTGAAAGGCATTTTGTTATAATGCTCCTGAACATCTCCACTGAGGACCCTCCATCACCCTCTCACACAAAGCTTTACAACAATCATGAAAACACCAGAGCTCTGCAGACGAGCCCCACAGAGTGTGAGGTTTCGGTTTTCTTCCTTCCTGCAGAGGTGAACTAAGAGCTGCCGCTGAGAGTCACCGTGCAGCGACCACGTTGCTCTCCAGCTATTTATAGATGAAACTTTCCCCAGTGTTTTTCGCACTGGTGAGTCACAAAAGGGAAGCACCGAGTGATTCCTAAATTCACCAACAAAAGTTTTCTCACTGTCTGTAGCTGCTGCAGGATTGGGATCAGATCATAAATTGTAGATTAAATCGTGTGCAGGAATGCATGATATTCAGGTGATTGTATTAACTCATCATTGCTATGTAAGGGCTGTCTAAACTATAAAACCATCCTAAAACACCTTCCTAGCAGAGACATGGCTCATCCCGACAAACAACTTCAGTTTAGGTAGCTTTAGCTGCCCAAATTCAGGGAGTTCTATTAAAGAATAACTGCATCTACATGAAGGATTTTGTGAGTACAAGCATGCAGATTTACACGCGTCCACCTGTATGTATGACATACCCAACCTCCGACTTCCTTGGGGCTTCTGTGGTACATGGAATTAAAGCTTTTGAAAACTCCTGCAAGACTAAGACTGCAGTAAGTCTGGAACAGTTTGGACTGCAGAAGTGCTAATGCTAAAATGAAAATTATAAGATGTACAGCCTAGTGGTAAGGGAGGTCTGCACCAATCCCTGTTTGATCAACCGTGGCCGCAGAGCCCACCTCCGTAACACAACAGCAGCAAAGGGAAAAGCACTACCATGGGTAGGAAAGGCAAAGAAAAAGAAAGAGGATCAGCGAGTCAGCTGTCGGAGACCCAGGGAAGAGAAAGGATGTAGAAAACTGCAAATATTCCCAACAAAAAGCTACCCGTGAATAAAACCACCACATGTGAACAAGCTTGTCTCAGCAGCAGAGACGGAGTGAATAGTTGATGGTACCACAGGACGTCAAGAGACCGCCCGGTGTCTGCAGGTTCAGTCAAACCTGGCCTCGACTGCAGCATGGTCACAGCTCAGCTCCAAAATACCCGACATCTAGAGGCTTAGTCTGGATTTAGGCAACATTTTAGTTGCAATCTTCTTCAAAAAAAGACCCACAACAACAGAACAATGAAGCAAACTATCGTTTGTGAGACTAAAAAAATTACTCTCTATCCCGTTGTAAAACCCACACGCACGCACCCACACACAGGCACATTATTTGGGGGGAATGAAGACAAATCCTGTCACCGCAAAGCGCAACCAGCTGACAATATTTTCTGACAAGTACCTTGAGGGCAGAAATCAGTTACAGCGGCTGGGCAAGCTTCCCCTGCGATTACTCACCTATGCTGATAAGCCATCCTGCCAGTGGCACGATACAGCTAGTCCTGGGCGTATTCATACTACGTATTTCACATGCTTTCATTTCTATGAAATTCCAACTGCACATGCCATGGCTCGGTTACTTTCTGTAAGGCTTTCTAAAAACCAGGACACCTTTGATGATCACCGTCCTTCTGGTCTAGAGCCGTTATGAAGTGCATGTACTTCTTCACCTTTTCCTAAAACACAATTACTAAGAAAATGATTGGTACAGATATAATTTACGTGGGCAAGCAAATGCATTGCAATGTCGCCACATTATGAGACAGGCGCAGCACCTCCGTGTGCTGAAATAGGAAAGATCAAGAGTTATTATGCTCAAGAGGAGAAGGACAACGTTGTCACCATTCAGCATCATTCCCCTACATTGCCAGGGGCAGACACATTTCCATACAGCTGGTAACATTAATTAAGGTTGCCTTTTAGGGAATTCCTTAAGGAATCCATACTATCCCCTAAGTTAAAAACTGCATAAGCAGAAACATGCAAACAGAGCAGTTTTTAAATCAGTGAGGCAAAACATCATCCCACCTACATCAAAATAATAGATAATAGAGATTAAAGAGAAGAAACAAAGCCAGAGAGAGAAAAAATACAAAAGTCTTGTTCTTTCAGTGCCATATTTACAGTGCATACCACCTTTGTCGTGCATAGAAATACTCCAGCATCTACCTACCCACCTGTTTCCGTTGAACCCTTGATTTTTCCATTAAGTGAACCAAAGCATAATACTGAAAATAACAGTAAAACAGACATCAGTGAGGTCAGGAGTAGCCCTACAAACCGCTTTCATCCAAGACAGATGATGGCTTGGGATGCTCCCATGTTTCTGCAGCCCTCCGTATCTTCCTTCTTACTGTTTCTCACAGAGATTTTGATGCTTCCTTACTTTTCAGTTTCTTATTGTACTCATCAAACTCATTTTTGGCAAAAATTGCAGCCCAAGTCTGTAGCTAAGGAACTGCTGTCCTGACCTGCCATTTTTTACTTCCATAATAATAGAGGGGAGGGAGGGAGAAGGATACATGCAAAAGCAGGACTGATAAAACCAAATGCCTCCATTAGGGGTGTTCCTCTAGTTTTCTAAAGCCTCCACCATGTTTTCGTAGAACAAGGGTAGGTGACAGGGCTGGTGGGATGGAGACATCTGCATCATCTCAGGGCTACCTTGAATGCACGAGGGCAGAAAAGCATGCTCTGAATTTAAAGGAAGCACTGTGGTCTACTGGGCTTTGCTCTAGTTTGTCCCAATTTCTTCCCATTGTTGGAAGCTTGAATTTTCCGCTGGCTTTGTACACGCAAATAAACCAGCTCACCAACTTCAGGAAGCGCCTGCAGAGACTCATAAACAGTTAGCTGCAGCTGTCATTTTACACAAATGTTTCTCGCTGTGATGAACTGGAAATGCAATGCGTTCCTCATCAAAATCATACTTAATTGCAGCTAATTCCAGTGCTATCAGAGGAAGCGTTTGCACATTTGCTTATCGCAGCCCCACTGGCTGACACTTGTGCTGGTTTCCCATTTATTTCATACCCAGTTCAAAGCTGCCTGCCTTAAAATTCTCCACGGACCATTTCCAGTCATCTTCACAGATCTTGTGCCCGTGCTAGGTTTCATTGAAGTCACTGGGAAAATTTCCATTGATTTTAATTGAACAGGCTGTTTAGTTTTTCTTTTTCCCCTCTGGCAATGAAACATTCCAACCAAAAAATTCAAGACCATGTGACTGTGGGTCTCTTATTTTATGGCAAAACTGAAAATCAGCTCACGTCCACTCCAGGTTTTACTAAGATTTACAAATAGAAACCATTTTGTGTGCTTTCCTCTTGAAATGCACACCAATTGTGTAATTGATATGAACGTGATGCTGTTCTGAATTATGTGTTGAGATTTGCTTGAATGGGACTTTTGAAAACAAAAAACATATTTTGCATTATATGTTATACTGTCAGTTTTCTTAATTAGTTTGTCTGTTGTTTTCTTTTTTCCCCAGGAAAAATATCATGATTTCCACATAATTACTAAAATGGTAGACCATACCATGTTTTGAAATAAGATTTCAGGCAGGGCAAGTTCATTCCTATCTATTGCATTACTGTTGGCCAAAGTACCCGAATATCTGAGCCCGCAGGTATCCTTGGTCTGCCAAGGGGAATTACAGAAAGATTAAAAGAGGACACTTACCATGGTCCCTCACCCTTTTTGAGCTGACTGGAAAGAAAAGAATGGGATGGGGAGACAGCTGGAGAAGACCTGTTGGGTGGCAGTGGTGAAGGAGACTTTGCTAACTCCCTAAATAATTGTGCCCCAACACTAGGCATCTCCCAGGGCTGGCACTCCCCTCCTGATTTCCTCACTCTTGGGAAGGAAGGTTCCGTATCCTTGTCAAATTCCATGAATATTTTTCTTCCAGCGTTAACAAAGGTCTGACTCCACTCGAGCGCTGTGACGGAGCCTATTCAGGGTGGTTATTATGACTGCAGGAGTGTACACCAACAGTAAGATGCCTTCCATGGTAATGAAAAGAAATCCACAACAAAAGAAGTCCAGAAAGTTCAAGTCTACCTCAGGTTCACTGGTTTCTGCGCTATTCTTTCATGCTATTCATTTACTCACAATGAAGTACTGCAGAATTCAAACACATTTTATCTATGCTTCTTTTACTATACAACACAAGGTTGTATAGTAAAAAAAAACCCAGAAAAAAACCCCACAAACCAACGACCAAACAAAAAAAAACCACAAAAAAACCCAAACCAAAACAAAACCAAAAAAATACCCAAAAAACCCAAAGCCAAGCTGTCTCTTCTGGACTCAAGTATCCTAACACAGAGACTACCCCACACCAACAGCGAAGTGAGCTCCATTAATTACCTTGATTGCTCACAAAACTAAATCCTAACAACACCGAGTTCCAAAATTTTTGTCTCTGACAGAGCACATTTGGCCAGGACAAATGGTCACTGCTTAATAACTGATATTCCCCTCCACCCAACACAATGTTTATTGCATGGATTCCATTGTGACATGAACAGGAAGGACCAGATTAAAAAAACAAGCCATCTGTAAACAGAGACAATGATTTTAATGGGAAGAAAATAAAGGCTAGAAATTGTGTGGTGAAGTGCATCAAAATGTTAATTGCTTATAGTCACATCCTTCTGAACTAGTGGACAGGATGATAAGGTCTAATAAAATGTCTTTTCACACAGCATAAGTTCTAGTTCTTGGTTATTCTGCAATGGAAATAAATGGGTAAAATGAGGAATATTTGCAACTGCATGGACTTAGCGTCCAGAATGAGTTCCAAAATAGTGAGTCTGTTTTGCCTTTCATTTTTATCATCATTTACATCTATGCAAAGTGAGGGCAGAGCAGATATAGACATTTCTAGTCCAACTTGGAAGCTGTTCTTTAGGCAAGATACTCCAGTTCAGGCAAGCAGGGCCAACGTAACTGCCAAACACGGCTTGATACCACTTTACGGTTCTCGTAACTGGTTTCTACATATAACACAGTTTCTATCAGTCTCAGGACCAATATTAGTTGCATACTATCGTATACGCCTCAAAACTCATTCACAGGCGAACAGCAGAATGATAGCGTAATCCCTTTTCTCATATGCTGCATTTCATGAGGCACACCAGATTCCTCAGAAAACAAGTTATGCAAATTTATGACCTCTACCTTAGAGTGAGGCCAAGCCCAAGGTCCTTGCCTACCTACACACCAGATGTAGGATATGGGAAATTGATATTAACAATCCAAAAGGATTATTTTTCGCATGTGACTAAAGATACTTCAGGAGGTAATTTTGGAGGCATCAATTTTTAGAAAGGCTCTGTCCACACAAAACTCTTACAACACCCATGCTTTCTGTGATACATAGGGAAAAGCACAGTAGCCAACAGTCACCTAGGACAGAAGAAACTGTGGAAAATCTGGCCTCAAATACAAGTCCCAAGTTCTGAAAATTCTCACCCTATGGTCTCCAGACAATGTTGTCCAGGCATTTTATAACCACCTGAGCATAGCTACAGTCTGACCCTGACTTGTCTTCATCTTCACAACTCCAGGCCTCATCCGTCACCTAGTGAACGGCCTGGTGTCACCTAGTGAAAGGTTTGCCTGGTTTGACTCCTCAGCTCCCTGATGCCCTCTCCAGGAGAGAGGGATGCACTTCTTTCTCATTTGTGTGTTGTTTGTAGGACTGGCAATTAAATTCCAATGGTAAAATATTGACAACGGGTGACGATATCCAAATCTGAAAGAACCATGTTTGTCTTTCCGGTTTTAGGAGTTGGCTGTAAAAGAAATGCCCTTTCCACTGGTGATGCGAATCAGGACATAGAGAGCGACCTATTAAAGAAAATGCTATCGCATTCTTGATGGAATAGCAGTTCATTTAACCTCCCTTACTATTAAGGGAAGAAGTATTGATTTTAATATGATAAAATAATATGAGGTTTTTAATATGAGGTTCTCAAAGTCACATGGAGTATCCCCAGTGAGGTCCTCCTAGCTTTTGTTTCTCACTCATAACTGCAAAATATCCTCACGAGTGCCGTAATGGGAACTTGGAGGAATGAGAGTCTGGGGAATTTTAAAATGTAAGAAACATTCAAATATTGCGGATTAGTATTCCACGCAGAGCCATAATTTTCAATGTTTGCACTCATTTTAGCATTCCTTTTAAATTAAAGGCACAATAGGTAAGCTGGCAGCGTGCAGATGGTTTAAAGAGTTTAAAACATCCTTATTCATAGTTCTAATTTTTTATAACAGAAGCTATTCAGAACCCAATTTTTGTGCTTTTTGAAAGGTAACAGGGTTTGTTCTGAAAACTAAATTCAGCAGGAAACCAGCAGGTAATTTGGATTAATGGGTTTGCATATTTTAAATACAAATAATATGAGTTAATAATATCCCTTCAGGTATTTAAACATACCTTGAGATACAGACATCTAGCTGTGTCGGAAAGATTACAATGGAACAACACTGTAATCACCAGGCAACAGGCGCAGGAGAAATGTGCCACTTAAGACATTTCTGAAGTAGATCTGGAGAGCACTGCTACACTCGGATAAATGCAGCTGGGGGTAGATGAGGGATGTAGGCACTTCCACTGCAGTGCCAGCCGCCAGAGGTAGACTCTAGAAATGACAGTTCATGAAAGTAATCAGGCATTTGGCAAAATACATAAAAACCATCCACAGGCTGATCAAGGGGTGGTTTTAGAGTCAGTCACCAGCAAACACTAAACACAGACCGAACTCATGCTACACTCTGATTGAGAAAGTTGTCCCTTTCGTTTGTAATTCTGGGTACGGTTTCGTCTTCAGAGGTTGACAAATTCAGAGAAATTGGTATGGATCTGACCTATTTTATAGTTTGATGGCCTCAAAAAGTGGAAGATCCACGTTCCTTTTCCCCCTCTATCCAACGAGGATCTAGCACACATCAGAGGAGAGCGTATTACCAGTCTGTAATGGGGTATAGACTGTAACCCCAGTTGGTAATGCTGTCGCTGGCTTTCCGGATTCTCCATGTCCCAGTGAATGCCCTGAGCTTTGAATTAACTCTCTCTCTGACTTTCTTTTTCTGGCCTCAGGGCTTGCAACCTTCTCTGTGACAACCGTGAGCAGTGAGCTCTGCTTGCTCCTAACAAGCTGTGAACAGACCACTGCTTTAGGAAAAAAAGATAACGGATGCTCCGCTTCATGCCCAAGCTCTGGGGATACGCGAGTTGATGCTTCTCAGAGCAAGGTATTGGTATGGGGGTCTCACCATGGTGTCGTTGTATAAAATACAACTACTGCTGTTGCCACCTTGGAAGAAAACACCGTAGCTGTGGCTTGTTGAGCTGGCCCCTGAGAAGACCTGTTGCCCACCTCAACCCATCCGGCTCAGGTGGAGGACATATGGCTGCCCGCTCCTTTGGGAGCAGCTCCAGGCATGTGCAGCGCTATAACAGTCAGCGGTTTGGGAATTTTAATGTCAAAGATAAGATGAAAGACATTTATTTCTTCCTCCTCCTGGCTCCTTAGAAATGCTTGTCCCTTTCAGGTTGTTTAAAGTACTGTCCTTATGTGCCCATGAGCACATTCCTGATGGAGCCTCCCCAGTTAATAGACTTCCCCTTGCTAAGTAGGGGGAAAACACACAAAAACCAATCCAAACAAACAAAAGCTTATCCTATTAACTAGTTGTCAATTATCCTTGATGGGTAATTGTACCAGTGGCCAGAGGGAAATGCTGGCAGGTGTAATTACTGGCTTCTGTTTCCAGGGTTATAACCTCTGACTTGCAAGGCCTGTCTTCAGGTACAAAAAAAGAAATCACTGAATAAATTATGATAAGCATCTTCCCTGCATAAATAAGGAAGATTTCAACTGAAACTGGATAATTTTAATTGCAAAAGCACTTTACTTCCAGTGCTTCTCTACTCATGATGAGCAAATCTCCTCACAAAACGTGGTCTCTTGTTAAAACTTACAGGTACCAGTACAGAATATTTTAAGGAAAAACATTTATGTAGAAAAATATTGCATGCTGAGTTGACAAGTATCTACTTGTGCTTATTACAAAAAGATACAGTGCAGTTTAAAACTGACAATCCATTACCAGAAATCCATCTTTTGCTTAGGTTGATAAACCAAGATTGAATTATAGATTTCACAGCAGCAATTCCTGCGTTCCGCATTTAAATCCACACCTTCTGCTTTCCTAAAGCTTTTTTAATCCATTCATTTGAAATAAATGGTCATGCTCAGAAATTGCCTCAGTTCGTGAACATTTTCATTGCAGAAAACGTAGCAACACAATCCCCAAAACTGTTCACAGACCTTGTTAAAAGGAGCTCTCTCATCAAAGTGTCATTTTTAACATTTATTTATTTATTTATGTTTAGTTTGATTTGTAAACAAGTACATGCCCCAAGTGCATGGCTGCATTTCCTATTTAATTCAAATTTGCAGAGAGTGCTCAGATGTACTTACATTTTTGGGCAGGATTCTGAATTCAGCCCATTGCCATTCACATATGAATATTTAGTCACAGACGAAGTCCATCTAATCGAGAGATTGCACACAAGTGAATAGGGCAAGTTTGTTATCCACATTCTCCCACTAAATTGAACCTTTCTGTCTTGTATGAACTCATTTAAAATTGAGATTTGCCTTCACTGTACTCTATTCAATGCTGTGCCCCACGGCTCAGCGGTTGTAAATATGGGCCAATTCCTACAAACTGATTTTACCCCAGAAAGGGATACCAGCAAGTCCCCGCATCCAGCCTGCTGCTGCTTTCTGCTCCTTTCACTTTGATAATTCAGTTACAAATAAAAGCAGTTAAAACAGTCAAAAGCTTACTGGACTGAGCAGTCCAGGCCAAATCTCGTGTCACTCTTCCTAAATAGCTGTCCCCAACTTGTAAACAGATGTGTGTGTGGGAGAGAGAAAGACTTCCTAACTCGCCCCCATAAATCTGAAAAAAGTTCAACATTCAAACTCCACCAAATGTTAATCAGTCCACCGCCTTTTGTTATTCTTATGAATGACTGTAGTCAGGCTATTTAAAGCAACTGATGCATTCAGTTGTTAATTGTAAGTGCCCATTGAGGGCACCTCAAATGAACCACAGTCTCCCTCAGTTCTCATCCCCCCTTCCCAGCAAAGGGCTGGAAAGACTTTTAAGAGAGAACAAGAAGTTCATCTGCTAAGAAGCTCATCTGCTAAGGCAACAGAATCCTTCAGAAATTATTATGGAAAGGGAAGGGCAGTCTTGGAGGAAAGAGGAAAAAACAGTGTTTTAGTAGCTTTTTATTTATCACAAAAACCTCTGCACTTACTTGTTCTCCGACCTCCTGAAGAGAAAACTGCCCAGGCTCTGTCCCATTTCCCTGCGTCCCCTGTCCAGGCTGGTGAAGAGGGGTCCTGTGTGAGAAGATTGAACTATACTATTATTGCCATGGTCAGCATCATTTTTACCAAGTCAGAAGAATTATTCTGTCTCTCAGATTTTTGCCTACCTCTCCAATTTGTCTGCTCAAGTGGGGGCAGAGGTTGCGTGCCATCAGTCCATAAGTGTTATTTTATATGCTAGAAAACCTCTGTTTCAGCCCAATACATAAATATTTAAGGGCCAGTCTTGCAAGGATTCATGAATGATTTCAACTTAAACAACCAGTCCCAATAATTTCAACGGTTTTATTTCCAGAGTGTAAAAATAAGTACAGTCACAGACATTTGCTGTGTAGGGCAATAACTGGCTCAGTGCATACGCTCTGCATGAATGTAAGAAAACACCTGCACCATCCTCCTGAAAGAACATATGACCATCTGCAGGATATGATAAGAAATTAAAAAGAAAACTACCTTCAGGGAAAAGTCATGCGTCACTAGGAAGAGTCACAGAACTTCTTCCTTGAGTACTGTGTTCGGTTCTGGGCCCCTCACTACAGGAGGGACATCGAGGTGCTGGAGCGAGTCCAAAGAAGGGCAACAGAGCTGGTGAGGGTCTGGAGCACAAGTCTTGTGAGGAGCGGCTGAGGGAGCTGGGGGTGTTCAGCCTGGAGAAGAGGAGGCTGAGGGGAGACCTTCTCACTCTCTGCAACCACCTGAAAGGAGGGGGTAGCCAGGGGGGGTCGGTCTCTTCTTCCAAGGAACAGGCGACAGGACAAGAGGAAACAGCCTCAAGTTGCACCAGGGGAGGTTTAGGATGGATATTAGAAAAAATTTCTTCACCAAATGGGTTGTCAAGCATTGGAACAGGCTGCCCAGGGAAGTGGTGGAGTTACCATCCCTGGAGGTATTTAAAAGACAGGTAGACGCAGTAGTGAGGGACATGGGTTAGTGGTGGTTTTGTCAGTGTTAGGTTGACGGTTGGACTCAATGATCTTGATGCTCTCTTCCGACCAAAACAACTCTGGGATTCTTTAACCCAAGCAACATCACATGAAAATAAAACAATGTTGGTGTTCCTAGATATAGGATTCTTCTAGACGTTTTGTCTGCGAGGCTTCCTGCTTCGAATCCAAAGCAGGAGGATGCAAAGAGGCACCGCTGCCAGCACAGATGGCCTTTGTGGGGCCCTGGCCATGGGCAGTGCCCGGGAGTCCATAGCCCTGGGTGGATGCCAGGGCAATGAACAGCCTGGACCAAGCAAGGAAGCAAAATGAATACAGGTGATGTGGAGCTGAACAGCACCAGCATACCAATGCTAAATCAGCCCACGTTGTTAACTAATGAGAAGGAGTGAGTTTATGTATGCATGAAACAGAAGGCTGAGGCCTTGGGGATCTGTAACAGATATTTATCCCAAGAACAAACACCCAAACCTGAATCCAAATTTAAACAATCTAAATGTGCACAGTCTAGAAGCTTCAAGTATGTAAATAAATAGAAAATCAGGTAGCATTTCTACCAGACACACAAAGTGGCTCAACAACACCATGAATCTACTTGTCCTGTCCAGGTATGTCCCACAACTATTTAATCTCTATAATGTTTCAAACCCTGTCGCATTCAGCTTGGGGCTTTTTTTTTTTTCCGTGTTAGAGAAGGTGACTAAACTCCATCTCCCCAAAAATGGCAGAAGCAAATATTTTCTTGGTGAAATTTTCTTTCTCTGTTTCTAACTGGAGCCACATTCAGGATCTCTGTCTAATCACTCCGTCCTCAGCATACGCACAAATAACCTCTGCTCCTTATTCCTGAGCATTGCAAAATACTTTTTAATGGAAAAACCCTAAGACTTGGGAGTTTTTGACCATTGTTTTCATAACAGCTTTTATTTGCTTTTAATCAGTGTAACCAAAAATAATAATGAAAAACTGTAGTGATCTCACCACTGCTTCAATAAAGGTGCTATTAACATCAAATTACAAAAAATGTCATTTATCTCTATGTTCTGTAGACTTCTCAAGCTTTTTGAAAATTCAACTGAAGTGAAATATATTTTGCCCCCAAATGGAACTTAAAGTACCCAAACATTGAGTTAAAATTTACTTTTGTAAAAAGTCCGCAAAAGATTAGTCAAAGAAGGTTACATTTGCATTAGTAAAGCTGATTTTTGAGAGGTAGTCAAAATGAAAGAAAGAGTAGTCACCAGTTTTTCTTCCTGATTATTCATGTGTGAGTGAAAGATTGTACTCTGCTGCTTAGAGATGTAGTAGGTTTAAATACTAAGTAACCAGATCTTATTTCTAAGGTATTTTTCATCCACTGGCAGCTCTCTCCTACACCTTTGTAGCTTGAGAGGCACTTCTAGGCAGCAGCACTACCTTTAACGGGAGTTTTTAAGCTTCTCATTGAAGTCTTACAATTACAAGACCTAAAACCTGGCTTTTCATGGAGTCTGATTTAGCAACCGCTGTACTTTGTAAAATCCAAATTCTATTACCAAAGAAACCCTGCCAATGACATGATATTACACAGCATGAAATCACTCCGACGTCTAATCTTCTAAGGGACTTACACGACAAAAAAGAATCAGGAAATCTACGCAGCCATCATTTCTCAAAATTTTTCCAATTTCCAAGCTTAAACCAGACATGGGCCTGTTTTCTGAGCCCCGCGTGCATTTCAGCATCGTTCAGCATAAGGAGCAATTTTCTATTTGAAAAGAAACCACGTTGGGATTATAAATTAATATTAAAACCAATCCCCACACTCTCATTGTCTCCCCAAAGCAGCAGAGATCTGAGGCTGAATTTGAAAGGAGGTGGGTTACAGCAGACACAGGCTGCATTTCCTAGTATATTGTTTTTAGAAAAACAGAATAACAATAAAGCCCTGAGGTATTGTCTGCTTTCTACCTGAAAGGACAGGAAAGTGATTCAATCTACATTCTCTTCATAGCATCTGCTTACCATTTGTGGTGACACAAGGCCATCACATCTAGTGCTCACACGCTGCTGAGGCTGCATTTCCAAGGACGCATGTGCGACACTGGCTCTGATCTACGGTCCCGGCTCCACCGGTACTCCAGTGAGCGTGTTGTTACCATTTTTCTGTTAAAAAATATGGAGAGAAGGAAAATTTAGTCATGGAAAAGTGAGCCACAGGGAAAGGCACAGGAAGTTTGCATCCTCCCCCAACACACCACACGATGTTATACAGAGCCAGGATGCTAAACATAGTATCTGCATTTCAGTCTGACCAGAGCATTATTTTACAAGAAAAAAGGGACTAAAACTGCTTGTGCCAGGGTGACACAGTCACATATCTGACCCTGTGGCTTTTAGTCAAGCTGAATCCTTCTCACTTGCCTTATCTAGGAACCCAAGCGCCCCATCAGCAGGAGCCAGAGACCCCCACACGGATGTTAGGAGACCTCAACCATCCTTCAGGGGCAAGGAAATACAGCTTTCTGCCCTCACAGAAATAGACGAGAAACAGGGGGTCTGCAAAACAAGTTACATCTGAGTCTGTCAGTTTTCACAAGCTCTTTTTTACTGGAAGAAGTGACCTGCCTCGTAGCACAAATAGCCTGAGACCATCCAGTCCTTCACCTCCTCGGCCACATCAGCCCTCGGGGGAGCGCAGCCAACTTAGTGGTGACTCAGAAACATTTGGTGAAATGTTCGGCAACAACTAACATGAAAAAAAAGATATTTTGAAATACCTGCAAACAGCAAATGCTGTCAATTCCCAGAGACATTCTTCCGAGCTAAGCAATCACAGTGTCAGAGATTTTAAGAAAGGAAACTGCGGATCTTGAACTGAAAACAAACCAATTGAAGGAAAATGGAGGCAAATGGATGACAGGTAGGTTGAAGTCAAGCTTCTCCTAGACTTATTGTTTTTTTTCAAGTCTGAACCAAAACTCAAAACCAGAAAGTAACAGGAAATTTCCAGAGAAGAAAGCTGATATTCATAGAAGATATGCTAGGAAATATTTTTGAAAATAACTCTTAAATGTTTTTTGTATTATTGAATTCTTTACCAAGTAGACAAATAAACAAATAGTGCAACAACAACCAAAAAAAAAAAAAAAAAAGAAAAAAAAAAAGAAAACGACTGGATGCATGTGCTAAGGTCATATTTTTGCTGGGTTACACTTTTATGCCACATGAGCCCAGGGTCAGCAGTGTTCCAGTGTTACTGTCTGACTCAGCTCTCCAGAGAATATCTAAGTTCCAGGGATTTCTAAATAATGCCAGCCTGCACCAGCCGGCCAGCCAGGGCTTGCAAAGTAGCGACCGGTGTATAATGTATGCCAAGCTGGAGCCTTGACACTCCAAGTAAATGCGACATCATTTTGATCTGTTAATAAATAAGCTCCGTCCTGCCTCGCCTGGAGTGTATTTCACTGGGCAGACGATGGCACAGCCCCACGGGTGAAGGCAGGGGCAGTGACAACGCCCGGGGGTCAGGGGCACAGCCAAGGACCCTCATCCCTAACTGCTGCCCTTTTGCCCAGATATGTGTGATTTAAAACATCAGTGTAAGTACTTCAGGGCTTCCATGTACCATTTTACAGAAACACAAACACAAAGGAATAACCAGTATTTAATGAACAATAACATAAGACAGGAGAAATTACATTGGCAGATTGCGACTATAGCCTTTAATCTTCATTACGGATTCAAACACAAGCATCTAAAGTAAGATTCAAGTGGGATGATGAAATTCTTTTTGTTTAATGGATAACAGTCAAGTAACACATAATCCCTTATAGCAACGATTCTGCAACTACTCCGTCCTTTTTATGTGCATAATATATCTTAATGGGTTTTACAGCAATTTAGGCCACAAGACAAAGCATCTGGCAAAGACTAATTTACAAGAATGTCACTCATGAGTAACATATACAATCCACAGAACTGAAATATTTTATGGTATACGCACTTAATCTTACTGCTATCCAGAAGCCCTGTAAACGCTCTTCAAAAAGATGAGAATTTCTAGAGAGCAAAAAACCCTCCCCAATGCTGTTACACTCCTTTATGACATTACTTGTCTTTTAGTTCTTATCTTTTGAACAAAATACTTATTTCTTTTTCACTCATTAATAAGATTATCTCACATTAATAGAGATATTGCCTGTGTCTTTCCTAGACACCCTTGCAAGATATCAACAGCACACAGCTCATAGGGAAAAAAAGCGGTCACCACATAAATAGAATTATTAGGCTTTTGAATTAAAAGCGATTTCAAAGGTAAATATGTTGAGGAAAATCATGATCTCAGTGTGTGTGTGCAGGCAAGGCAAGCTAGGAAATGATGAATATATGGAAAAATGGGATTAACGTTCCCTTTTCATTTTAAGTACATGCAAAGACATGAGACTGAGATACATTTGTTTTAGAAGATCCTTACTGATCACACCTATATTCTGTAAAGTAAAAAACCCACATGCTCTGAACACATGTAAGAGCAATGCCTCTTACCACAATTTCATTCAGACACTACTGAATTTAAGGGGTGTCTTTCCAGAAGGACCTGAAATATATTAATGAGCACCATCAAATTCTATAGGACTGCAAGTAGTTTAGAAACCCTCGTGATGTCTACACTAGTCATTAATTTTACATCATGGGCTAATACTGGCCCTAGAAGCCTTTTGAATGAATCCTTGCTTGAGCTAAAGTAGACCTTGCAGGAGGTGGATTAATTTTCTTTAAAATAATTGCCACGGAGATAAAATCCACAAAAAAAATATTCAGTTGTTGAAATGATTAATTGCCATGTCTATTTAGACTGTGCCTTTTTTTTTTTTTTTTTTTCTTTCCCTGATGAGCATCTTACGGTAACTTTTGAAAGTAGCTGATTACCCAGATTTGGGTTCTCATAGGGAAAAGCAGAGACTGATTTGGTGAATTGTTAATATTCACCTTGCACCTGCAGTCTCCCACTGACAGACAAATTTTCTAACCACTTTACCATTCTCTGAGTCTTCTCTCCACTCCCTGAAATTTCTAAATTGTGTAAACTGTGTGAATACTACCCTGTTCATAAATCCAGGCGTGTCTGTGACCTTTTGGTCACTCACTTGAATGGGAGCTATTTTTCCACTGACTATTACACAGTAGTTTTCAGGTAATTTTGTGATTATGTTGTAGGCATTAACCAATTGTGTATTACTCCCATTGATCTACAAAGACCTGATAGGAAAATAATGAAAATACAAAACATTGGTTAAAAGATATTAAATTTCCTGAGCAGATTCCGATGTTGACCTTGTCTCTTGATACAGAGCCAGGTGCAAAGAAGCTAATCCAAAAGTACAAATGCCATATGAAAGGACAAGCTTAGGTTTTCTAGGGATGCACACTGAGAAAAGTGGTACCTACATTTTCAAGAACGGTTTTATCTAAACAACTGATAGCTGCTCTACTAGAATTGTGTCCGTAATTAGCACCAGAACTTCTCTCTCTAACTTCTGTCCTGCCTTCAAAGGATTTAGAAAGGTGAAGGTTGAACAAAATTATAATTCTTTCCTGTATTCTGGTCAGGAGAGCTGAGAAATGAAATGGGAATTACAAGGTTTGCCGTCCTGTCAGCAGGGAGCAGGCACTAAGATCTCATTCCCTTTGATCCTTCTGGATCCAAGCTGCGGCATCGCACCGAACACGACTCTTCTGGGCCAGCGTCTATCGCTTTGCCTTGTTTGCAATGTGATCTTGCTAGCTAGCAGGGTTTCATGGTTAATTTAGGTTTAAGGGTTGTTTTTATTATTTTTTTTAATGAATGTGTGACGAAGCCATCTCCCTCTTCATCTGCTCGGTAGATTTATTTTGTATTGGGCTACATCTGTTTCAGTACCTTAACTGTTCCAATCTGAGGGCTATTGACATTTTCATTATGTGCGAGCTGACAGTACATGGCTGTATTAAGGGATTTCCAGCTATGGGGGGAGGGAGGGGCTGGGATCTCTCTTTGCGGAGATTTCTAGTAGATAATGCTTTTCAGTATGGCAAAATGATAGTGCAAAAAGAACTGGGACATTTTAGTCAGTATAAGAGGACAAAATCACAGCATCCTTGTGAAATAAATGCTGGCTGGAGAGCAAGGTACGTGTTATTAATATATATCAGTATCTATATTCCAGAAGGAGATAGCCAAAGACTATAATTAGCTCTGAAGCTCAAGTATGAGCAGCATAATAATAACTATTAGACTAAAAAGGAATGTAATGAATAAAAGCTCAATTCACAAAGGAATACAAAGTTAATATTGAAATTTGGACATGTTAAAATGGTAAGTTGTAAAAGAGGAGCATTTAATGACACTGTGTCTGTGCAATTTATTCAGGATAGATTGAAAAAAAAAAAAGAAACAAGTATAATTTACAAGTACAAGGAGTGTTTAGTACGGATTTTGTGGTAGTCTACCAAATCGATCATCGCCTTCAATGCTGTCTCCAGCGTACACAAGCTCAGTGCAGCACAAATACAGACACATACATATAGTTATAAAATTAGGTTTGCCATTTTCCTACAGCAGAAAAAAAAAATAATAAAAAAAAATGAGTAGAGAGAACAATGTTGGAACAGATAGATAATAAACTTCACAGGAGATCTCTCTGGTTCTCCAGATCTGACCTTGAAAGAAAGGCTGCTTACGCATGATTGTCAGTAAGTGCCTCCTCCCTTTCATTGACCAATTATTTACACATTTCTATTCAAACCTAAGGCTTGAGAAAATGGGGAACGGGAGGAAAGATAATGCTGAGGCTTTCTCTGCCCTCTTTAAAAGCTAGCTGTTGTTCTATATCAAGACAAAGATAAGTTGTTTAAACACAACACGAACTAAAAAAGCAAAGACAGCATTCCCTGTATTCATTTTTACCCGGTGATCCCAGGTTTGTTAAGAGAAGGCAATATCAAAGTATTTCACAATCAAAGCTACCATCCCAAAGGGTATCAAGATAATACTGAAATATTTCAAGTTAAAATAGAGATTTCTGTTATTTTCTACAAGATTTGTAGTTGATCCATCCTTTTTAACAGAACAAAATACTTCTCTTACTTCAGAATTCAATTTCTTACTGATGAGTTTGCAACTAGTGTGAAATGGGAGACATTTAGATAAAAAGAAGAGAATTAATCAAAACCCATGAGCTGACAAACTAGTCACATTCTTCTCCTACGGTTCTATCACCTCTTATTGAATTTCAATGGTGAGTTACTATTCAACACATTAAAAACATTTCTGTCATTACACGTAAAAGCTGCCATGCTCTTGACCTGGCCCACGTACCTATTGCTCTTCCTCCAGACTCTCTCTTTAACTTTCCCTATTCCTTTCCCTGCATCCGCATTAATATTTACAAAACTTTCTCTATACCATCTCTCATCCTGTCACCTGTACGTGAAATAATCTGCTATTTTTCATGACCAAATATTCTATCTCACCACATACAAATCTCTCCTTATAAAATAATAAATAAATAAAATAATCTACCTCTTTCATAAATTAATGCTCCTCACCGATGACAACAGTGAACTTTTATTATTTACGTGGCAGCTTGCTAGAAACTTTATAAACAATTTTCCTCCTCCACCTTACCTGAACTATATTTAAGATGTACTTTAAAAAAATTACTCAAACACAATTCGTGCAGGAATGTTCTAATATTTTCGTTTAAATCAGGTTGAAAACAAGTGTAAATTTCTACCTATTTATTAAAATAAGGTTCTGTTAAACCTAGCGTAAGATGATTTACATAACCATCAAGAATGATTTAACTACATTGGTCCTACACAAACAATTTTGTGAAACCTGTATAAATGGAGTGGGCAGAACCACAGAGCAGAAGATGGATCACCTATTTTTCTATACAACATTCTGCCAACACATCAATATTGCAGGATGCAAGACAACAGCAGATCAAACCTGTTATTTATATCAGAAAAGAGCCCAGAAACTTCAATTTTCTCCCAAACTCTAGGGTTTATCTCAGTTGAGGCTAAATCTTACGTGTATGATATACAGCAGCAAAGTGAGTTAAAATATGCAGCATATTTTGAGAGTCTATCAAGAGTTCACGCTACAGCGGCGTGCAAGATTGACAAGGAGGACTAAAAGTTAACATAGCTGTAGACAAAGCAATTAGCATCTCTATTATGTGGATATTGATCCAGCTGATCTCTCTGTTAACAAACCTTCCAAAATGAGATAAGAAGGCACTTGCTAATAATGCTAGATGAAACAGATAACAGCAAAGTAATCAATTAAATGGAGTCATGCAATGCCTACTTTGAGGATCAAGAAGGAGTGGAGAGATCAAATGAAGAAAAAAAATTATAATTTACAGTTGGGAAAACTCCGTAAGATGTTTATTTGAAGTCAAAACTGATAACGTAATCCCATGAAACAGGAACAATCGGCATCCTGGAGGGATGAGAACGTTCCTCTCCTACTTGAGAAAAGCCTTTCAGTGCCTGGCTCAAGCTGCGGGACTGGATGCAACCCTCAGTCGCAGGATACTGTCCAACGCCTACGAGAACAGATAGAGCCACACACTCCACTGTATGTGACATGGCCCTATTAACTGGGGGCCTGGGGATGACTGCCAAAAGGTCACGATTAGCTCTTTTTAACTCTTCTTGGACTCCGGACACTATTTCTCTCTCTTTCCTCATCCCCCCGCGTTATACATTACCATCATCACACCTTCTCTGACACCGGTTCCCATTTGCTAGACACGGTGCAAAGATATTCTGATTTGCATCGTTCACAGCGTGGTTGAGTTGCACTGGCAGAAGTTTCACTGGGATTAAAAAGAAAGGAAGCAATTTGCCTGACTCGAGCGTGGACTGTTAAAGGCAGGAGCAAAACCCACATCCTGTCCCATACAGTGCAACATGACAACTGCGCGGTCCCGCTGCCTACATTCTGTACATCTCTTCATCTCCAGCTCACACAGTTTCATAAAAGCAAAGTCTCGTTTATTTGGGGGCATTTCTCACAGTCAAAAAGCCTTTTGCCATCAAATCATGTTCACAAAGAACGCTGCTGGAATTACAAACGTGAAACACTGTTAATTAACAGCAACTCTGTTAATTAACATAATATGAACCGTTGAAGGCATAGGTAAATCTGACCAAGGTAGACAGCTGGCTTAAAATAAGCGTACTTGTTAAACCCACAGTCTGGTAACAAAAAAAATTCATAATGCATGGTAAATTTATTATAATTAAAACCATAAATATGTGATTATGAAGGGTCTGTCAGTTTTTATCTTGAGAAGCTTTTATTTCAAGACAAACTTTTTTCATGACAAGTTATTTCAAGACAAACTTTCACATAAAGATGTGAAACACTATTTTATATGTTCTATCTCTACTGTTATTAAGTTTCTTGTCACTGGAATTCTTTTGAAAGGAGATGTTTTTGTTCTTTGGTTCATCCAACCCTTGAGTACACAACTCCATTTGAGTATATAAAAAGAAGTATGTCGTTTTTATTCCAGAATCTAGAAACCACTGAGGTCTTTTTTCCTCAGTTTTAAAAAACACGTTACCATTTGGGCTGGGATAAAATATAAACTTAGTGTGAAAGGGTGTCTTTGTCTGGTTATAGTAATCTGGGAAACTGAAAAAAAGTGTTTATATATATATAAATATATATATAAATAACGATATAGCATTCCTTTTTTGTGTGAAAACCGCAGTGAATCATGATGCTGTAAAACAAGGTTATGTTAGTAATTGAGGAAGAAAAGAATTAAAGTACTCTTGTTTTTACTTCATTAGAGAGATCTTGTTTTGTCCTTCTCACCATGGAAGCCAGATACAAATAACAATGCGGCTTCTTTGCACATGCCGCCAAGAAATAAATGTTATGACTCTGTTTCAATTTTACATCTGGGGGTTTCATGTGTTGGAATACTCTGCCTTTTTTCTAAATAGGTGAGATTTGGTTTTTTTTTTTTAAATAGTTAATAGTTATAATAGTTAGTCATTGCAACATTTTAATTTCAACATACACAGAAGTACGGAAAGCTATGCCACAGAAGTCTTGTTGGCTGTTCACATATTTTAAGTAATAATCATAAACATGAGACTGGGTAAAGAACTAGAATGAAGACACTCAAATCTTTTTGCTGTCCTTCCCTTTTCTGCTTGATTCCCAAAACCTCTTAAATCCTATTTTCTCATTTAGCTGGGATTTGCAATAGTCATTATCCAATAGGAAGTAATACACTCGATAAGAGCAACAAACGCACCTACCTAACAGCAGCCCACTGGGGCTTTTTGGTCAGCGGCCTTCAAAAATTCCCAAACACCGCATATTCAGGGACCTTAGGTACTTCAGGTGAGCTGTATGAGAACTATCTGTCTCCACTGATATACTTAAAAAAAAAAAAAATCAGTTATGTGTAACTTATGGAGTAAAACTGACACACTCAGCATCACACACACTGGGCAGCAAAAAAAAGTATGTTTTGAGGGGTTAAAATATCCCATCTGAAAATACGATGCTGCATATTTCCTCTTTCAGAATATTTAAACATTAAAAATAATTTGAATCTCTGCTGCAAATTCTACAATGCTATAAAACTAAGGTAGTGCCATTCATTTAAATATGGGGTCAGCAACTTGTACCACGTGGAAAATCAAGTCCAAAGAGTAAAATATAAGTTGGAGTTTACCCAGAATATTTCAGTGACTTATTTCCCACCCCCCCCCACACACAGTGGTAAACATTGGTTCACTGCAATCAGAATGCCTCAGGCAAATATAGCACTACCAAAACACTTGTACTGGCACACTTTCAGCCCCCTCCCACCTGGAGCTTCTCCAGGCTCCTTGGAGAAGCATCTGCCGTCCTGCAGCAAGACTGGAAGGTTTGACCTGCAGAACCTCGCTGGGACTGTGGATCCCGGACTCCCCGACTCAACAGACATCAGTGCATTTAGCCTAAAACCCTGGGTTTAGATTTTGCCTTCTATTGAAAAGGTCTGATCACTCAGCTCTTGTTTTATAGCAGACCTTGTACAAGGCAAGGAATTGAAGATGGTGAAGTACGATGGTGACATGTCACGTGGAGCACAAAAGAGGTGGTGTCAGTGATGTTCAGGAAGACTGAACTCCTACAGGAACTGGGGCAAAAAAGGACTACTGTGAGGAACAAGGGATGGGAATGCTTTAATGAGACAATATTCACCCATCTTGCCAGTTCAACCTTACAGAGCAAAAACTGAGAGTAGATGCCCCTGCTTGTAAATACACCATGTGAACAACAAGTAAAAAAGATTTATAAGAGGAAAAAAATTAATATAAATTAGCCAAGAATAAATTTAGTCTGAAATTAGATGAAGGTCTCTACCCATTATTGGAGAAAGGTTACAGAGCAGAGTCCCAAGAGAAGAAAAATTCTAATTAGTTTTAAAACGGTGCTTGATCACTTTATGGAAGGTATTACATGGCATGGATATCTCCTACAGCAGAGAACTGAACTCGTGACCCAGCAGATCCCTTTCACTCCTAGGAGTTTCTTCACATTAATGGGTATGTACCACCAAAACCTGACCCTTTTTCATACTTTTAATGCTTTACATCCATTTTAATGCCAAATTTTGTGCTTTTGGGAGTTTAATTTGTTAATGTTTTATATGCTTTTATGTTAAATTGTTTGAGAGAGCCAAACCAAACAAAACCTAACACTCTGCTGCAGCCATTGATTCTGCGCGTACTGTTATGGCCCCTTTATCTGACTGTTATTTAATGAGTGTCCCTGAAGGGATTAGCATGTCAATGTGTGTATATTGATTTCCTAATGCAGCCCATCAAAGCTGTTATGATCTGGCGACAGCACAAGAAACAGGAGTTCAAGGTTCTTCACACAGCTCCGACAGTATGTTCTCAAGCCTCTTGATGTGAGAATTAGCTCAGTCCTGAAGTCCAATTAATCTGATGAGACTGTCAACAAAGATGTCATTTCTCGTCACATTTTTGAGGATGTGGACACCTGTCTAAAATACAGAATGAGATCACCAGCTAATTAACATTTTCCAACAGATGGTAAAAAGCTGCATTTTACATCATTTTGGACTGCTCCACATTTTATAGCCAGACCTCTAAGCTACCTGTGCTGTAGGACTGCACAACAAAGTTAGCTTTAGAAATCAAAATATCTGGTAGACACATATTTAAACACTAGCATCAGGATGTTACTGCAGAAATAGAAAGAGCTTGCAATCCCTTCCCAAACGTTAAAAAACAAAACAAAACAAAAACAACTGGGGGAAGGAAATTGGTTAAACAAAGCCTTTTTCCGAGTAACTTAAATTTTCATCCAATATTCCTCTCCCAAAATATTCCAACCTGGCATATTTCTGTTGTCTGTGGTGCCATGACCCCCTCCTTTCCTAAGATCTATGACCAAGACCTCTGCCTGGTCCTACACCAGAGACACCTCCATGAGACACACTCCTCCAGCTATTCCCTAATGCCATAAAGCCTGCAGGAACAGGAGCCTCAGCATTAAACTGTGTGCCGTACAGCAGAGTAAGAACCCGTTTGACAGTTCCCGTGCAGACAAGGCACAAGCTGCTTTTCCTCATCAGCAGCACTAAGGTCTCAATCCTGTTACTACTGTGTTCAACAGGAAAATTATTTAATGTAACTGGAGGAAAATCAGATTCTAACAAGTTCCCAGCTGAGCTAAGTACTGCAAAAAGAGAACATTTAAGTGCACATCCTAGTTAGAATGATTTCAATGATACACAATAGTGGAGTTTTATCAGCTAACATCTAGAGAAATTGCTGTCAAGTGAACAGAATATTTTTGAATGCTTTATAGGGAGTCCCCCTTTTTTCCTTAACCGCTATACATTCAACTAAACTATTCTTACACCATCCTTATATTGCTTTTGCTGCTCAGATGTGTCACAGCACAAATTGGCATGCTTCCTATTTTTGATATTGTCTAATTCCCTGGGTCATTAGTTATGTAATCATAATCATTTTTCTGCTGGGCAGATTGGTGTTATCTATCTCATCTCCTTTTCTCATCTCACCTCTTTAGTAGTGTTAGAGCATAGACGGGAACATCCAAGTCCCTCAGGGCACCATCTGGTACTACCCTCTACAGAGGGGCTAAATGAATGACATACTGTATGGTACGTCCTACTCATTAGTCACTGATTCCTTATGTGGCTTGTTTTTTGTTTTTGATTCTGTTTTTGGTTGTTTTTTTGGTTTTTTTTTATTCATTCCATTACATGTTCTTTAGTTATTTTGTTCATCTCCATCTCCTTTCCTTTATACCCATATCTAAAGACTTCACAGAGTGGGGAAAACAGCCAAAGAGTAAGAAAGGGACGCACCGGAGGGTGTTAGGGTGTCAGAAGTGATAGTGCGAACGTGGGAACAGAGGAGATTGTACGGGATCAGTGTTTGAACTACATGCAGGAAACAACATAGAATATACACAGCCCACATGAGTCACCTGCCTACGGAGAAGTGATTGCACTACACAGTCCGTTAACACGGACAGATGAATCTTTTATATGTAAATAACACCAAGTCTAAAAGCTATTGCCTCCTTTCCCAACAGGATTAAAACCCAGTCTGTACCGTTGCAGAAACAACTAGAAGGTGCCTTCTGAAGTTTTGATGAACGTGTGTGTACCAGCCATCGCCTACCTGCACCGCTCGGCGACAACGTGCTGCCTGTGGATGAAAGGAGCCCAACATTCGCATTTATTACTGCTTTATGTTCATCTCAGTAAAACAGATTGTTATTTTTTATTGTACTATGTAGCACCATAAATATAGATGGCCTTTTAAAGCCAAATATCACTTTTGCTAAGTAATTGTCAATTAAATTTAGTATTAATTATTCTTAATAGCCCAATCTCATGTGCCGTTTTCCATGTGTCCCATTTTTTGCATGAATCTGATGTTAGAGCAGATGAACTTCAGTTTGGAGGTTTACTTAAACCCCCTATTTAATGAAATCACTGTATTGTTGTGTGAATGTGTGAATCTCTGAAGTGAAACTGCAAAAACTGGTTACCAAAGCCCTGGCCAGCACAGAGCTGTGGCACGTTCAGTTCTTGCAAGGAAATGTTAAAGCATAATCTGACAAAAATGCAGTAACTTAATAATCAATTCAGGCTATAGTTATAATGACAGTCAAAGCCTTTGATTTGAAGGTTTAGTGTTGGAAGACATGTTTTCTAAACCCCAGTAAGACAGAAAAAAAGATTCCAAAGACTCCATTTCTGCCCAAATTTCCAGCCTCCACCGCAGCACAACCTGCCTGGAAGGATGGAGAAGCGATGCGGGTCACACAGGGTGCCCAAAAGCCGCGTGCCGTGGCCCAGCAGCACAGCGGGACCCAGGAGCTGGGGCTACCCACGAATGGCTGGAGCAGCAAATCTCGCAGAGACTCACTCCGTCATTTCATGGACGGTTAAACAGTTCCTCTCTGCCGTACCCACAGGGCAAACGCCTCATCTGGCGGAGCTCCACTGATGGGAACAGAGACTGCAAATCCCCTCTGAGAGCAAAGATAAATGAAGCCTCAGGTGTTTCCCTCCTTGATGTGGAATCTAGTAAAGCTTAGGGGTTATTTCTAATGGGTTAGTTTTACCCTGCCCTCCAGGATGGATGTGCCGGCATTCCTCTATAACCTTTTCCACACCTTACCGACAACTGCTATGTACAAGAGTCAGTTCTGCAGCATATTTCAAGCTCTGCCTGAGCAGTTCAGTGCTTACAAATAGCCGGTGCCTCATTAGGCAAGAGGCAGCAAGAGCTGAAAAGGAGAAAACAAAGGCAAGAGCCCACCTCTGCTCCCAGGCCCGTCTCTGGCGAGATAGGACCAGCCGCTGCGCTGGGTTCGTCCTGGGACAGGGCGGCTGCTCCTCTTGGTCTTTAAACAAACGCCTGAATTTTAAAAAATTTACTTATGCATTTTACAATTGGCACTTGCTATAGCACAGAGAGACCTCCTGCACAAACAGGGGGTCAAAGATGCCCACAATCAATCTGTCACCTTCTCAGTGAAATGGAAGGAAATGTTAAGCAGTGTTCCAGAGCCATGAAATTCAAGGGAAAAATGTCAGCTCCCCGAAACGGGGGTTGTGTTTTCCACATAGCAGCTTCTCATCAAATGGCAAAAACAGAATGTAGCATAAAATTCATAACAAACAAATTTAAAAAGATCCTCAGTTCAGAGTCTGTAACACGCATTCTTGAGATGCCTTATAGCCATTCATTCTTCCTTATATCCATTTGAATGTTCCCCCTTGGCCTTTTGTTTTCATTTTAGCTTTCTAAGCCCCTGCGCCGTTCCAGAAGCCTTTCCCCCCTCTCCGCTATCCTTTCCCTCCCAGCCCTGCGCACTCTGCCTCTGCAGGACCCTTTCTCCTATGTTGATTACTCTCGCTTTTTGGCATGTGTGCTCTTTCTAAATTCTGTTTTGCTTCTTAAACCTTTTTATTTTTTTCCCCTCCAGACTGATTCCCTTTTTTCATTAAGCCAGACTTTTTTTTTTTTTTTTTTTCCTCTTTTCTTTTTTCCCCCACCCTTAAAAAGAGCATTTTATTCTGGCCAAACTAAGGGGCTTGCCATGTTCTCATTTACAAATGTCACTGCAGCATGGCTAAAATTCTGCTCCAGCTCTGAAAGCTGCACTGGCACAGAACAAAAGCTTTGCAGCGCCTCGCACACCACTGCGTTGTTTCCCCTCATTCCTCCTCCAGGCTTGCTTAATAGTAACAGCTTGCAATGACATTTTAGCAAAAGCCACGCTCTTTACAGCTCCTCCCCCGGCTTACAGCAGAAGTTAATAGTAGTCTGTTTAAGAGAAGCCATGAAAGACCGGCCCCAAGCAAGAGAAAAGGAGATAGACAGCCCCTCATTCCTATTTGGCCTTCTTTATTTTAGTCCGTCCCGATATTTGAGATTTTTTTTTTTCCCCTCATCAAATATTCAGTTGTAAATTGTAATCCTTCAGTTCAGCGCAATAACTTTAATGGGGTTCAGCATGCACTTGAAAGTATCTCTTTGTAGACCTAAGAAAGACCAGAGATAACGTTTACATTACCAGGACCGATATGTTAATTGCAGATAAGACCATATTCAGCAGAACGTTATGCAAAGCAATGCATGATTTAATGTGTAAGACATCACCAGCTAAACCCAACTCAAGGTCTCATTGCCAGACCCCTCCTCTCCCAGTCTCCTCCCTCCCCTGCCGGCGTGGTCTCCTTGGGGCCCTCCGAAACTCGTGGCCAACTCCTGGATGCAGCTGGAAGAAGACTCAGTAAGTCTAAAGAGCTCTTGGTGGCCTATTTTGCTTATTTGTACATATAAACATCAACTTCGAAAAGAATATGAAAATAGGAAGCTAAACATTATATAATTGGTAGACACTTTGAAGACTCGCTGCAGAAGCTCAGCGTTTGCTTTCCCTCGGACGCCTGCGGAGACGTGTTCAGTAAGCGGATACCCTGCCAAGGGACAAACACACTCAGGGAAGGATGGTGGAGGAAAAACCCATCTCCCGCCTGTGTGTAGAAGCAAGGGACAGCACAGCGACACGGCGGCAGTTCACTCGAGTCCACCGCACAAACACAAAAGGAGCTGGGGCGGCTGAAGGCGACTGGCACTGGCTGTATAGAGATATCAGGAGCCATCAGGAAGTCCTTGACTAACGGGCGAGAGTCTCCTAGGCCAGCTCCAGCAGTGAATTAAATCAGTGGAAAGCCTCCCACTGGCTCTACTGGCATCTGAGTTAGCCCCGTAAAAAAAAAAACAAACAAACCCCCCCCAAAATGCCAGGAGAATTACGTAACATTTGCTTGCTTCACAGTGGGTTTCAGCAGCACCGGTGCAGTTTTTGGGTGGAATAGTCTCATTTCGCCTCAGTGATTACTGCGATTTTCCTACTCAAACCAAAAAGGGGACAGAATAATTGAATCCCCGATTCACCCAGCGGTGGGCCAAAGGTTGGTCAAGCAAGGTTAGCAAAGCACCAAAAGGGTGATGAGGAGGTGTCCTAAAGACGCAGCGTTGCGTGGCAAGTGGAGCATCCCAAGCTGCCTCTGGCTTCTCGCCACCCGCCATATTTAATCTCATTGACTATGTAGACTGTACAAAAGGAAGAGGCTGTTTGGTTTACACTGTTGGTGTAAACCTCCGTCACTCCTCTGAACTTCTGAACAAGTTCTTACAAGGTGGAGATTAGCAGAAAGAAAGCAGGGAAATTAAACAGGCAGGCAGTTTTCCCAAACACAAATGAAGAAATGGGGAAGGAGGGAGGATTTTCTCTCGCCAGCACAGGCAAGTCCCCCCCGGGGAGGAGCCGAACCTGCCGCGAGCTCCACGCTGCTCAGAAGATAAAAGTGATTTCCAGCAGGAAGAAAAAAATCTATTTGTTTGGGGGCTTTGAGTATGAATTAGTATTGCTGGGCTAAAACTGATTAGTCTACCAGTTCCAGTGCAAGATTTCTTAGTCTACAGAAGAATAATAATATTAGAGGAATATTTCCAAATTCACAGCCGAACGGCCAGACAGCAACTGCTTTAGTTGGAGACCTGCTGTGGGACATCAGTGCGGCTGCAGGGCTTGCGGCTCCGGAGGGAAGCCATTCCTCACAGCCCCTCCAGGTGCTTTTATTCGCTTCCTCATTTGGGTATTTTTGCATAACCCTCTAACAGGAAGATCGCTCTGCGTGCAGAGAAGTAGAGCAGAAAGTTTAAGATCCCCCCCAAAACTAACAGCTGATAAAAACTATAAGTTCTGTGTAAAACCTGAAACTTCTACCCTCCAAAAGCCAAATTACCCTGATTTAACTGGTGACGTTGCTCATACAGGAACTATAAGGCTGTGGATGCAGTAACTTTCTGTTATGCATTTGAGTTAATGTTTTGATTGCTTTCATTTATAGAATGGCACAACAATAAACAGCAGTTTAAATGACCATAATTAAATGTACGAAAGAGCTGAAATGATTTATCAGCCAAAAGCCACTAAGTGCTTGATCACTTCATCAGATCATTAATCTGTCTTCCAGAAATGTGCTTGGCACTTATATAGTCAATTATATGCATTTTAAGTGGCTGGACACAAGTATATATTCACAAGATTAGATCAATACTGGGCATAATTCAATTTATATATTCCATCAGATATTTAGTGAGGTTTTAAGACAACAATTTTCTTTTTATTAAGGCAAATTAATAAGTACTTTAGTGCACATATAGTTCAGAAAAGGACCAATGTGAAATAGAAAACACTTTATATTGACAGCTGCCAAGTTCTTCCAACATTTGGTACTTTAAAAAGTTACGACAAACCCAGCTTGTCTCTTAATTTCTTCTGTGCTATAATTAAGGTGCTTACCGAACACACTGGGCTGGATTGCTACTTCGTTGCTGCTTCGTAGCATCTCTTTTGCCTTCCTTTTTGACTGGAGTTTTGTGCCAGGGTGCCTACAGATGACTACTACAGCCAAAGTATTTTCGATAAAAATATGGCACTAAGAATACGCACATACACTTTGATGAATGTCAAAATAATCCTGAGTGTTAAGCACAAAGAAACACATCCTCAAAAGCCAGCATCCTGTAATCTAAGTTAAGAAGCAAAATAAGTACGAGTTCTCTTAGTTTTGAATTTTTCTGTAAAAACTGCCTTCTTGTACAGACTCTCTTGGATCATTTGTGCTTCCAAGAGGCTTTCTCTTGTCAGCTCCTCTCTCAGCTCAGGCAAATTCTGCAGAAAGTTGGGCAGATCACAGATCTAGGACTTCCAATTCTCCTTTATCCTTTTAAATCCCATATGCCTGGTGGCTGTATAACTACTCAGATAGTGAGAAGCCAGCGGATGTTTGGGGTACTTTATTAGAAAAAAACAGTTCAGGGAAGAATCAAACCAAGTGGCTGAGTTTCTTTCCATGAAATCACCTAATTGTCTTTTCAATATTGTGTCTTGGACAAGAAGTCCTCTCTCAGCCTGGGGTCATTAATTTTCCATTTCAGAGGACTAGAGACCTTCATTTACAAACTCTGGTCATGTAACAAGGTCATTTTTCTTTATTAGCACCTCTTCAAGTGTCCAGTTCACTCTTTTCCTTGGGATAACAAATAACTTCTTCAGCGCAATGCATTGGCCTGAGTCAGCCTGAGATTTCCCCTCATCACGTATCTCGAGCATGCCTGGTCTGCTCCCAAGGGCTTCATGTACTGGTCAGTGAGCCTGGATCTCTTTAAAATGTCCCTCTTTTTCACTGGCAATGGTTTCATGACCTTTTTTCATGACTTTCTGAACAGCCCCACAGTAAATGGGAGCAGTTCTCCAAACAGCTGCCTGGCCAGAGACCCTCTCCTCTTTGTTTTCCTTCAAAAGACTCACAACAGAAAAATACAACCAAGACCAAATAGTCAGGATTAGACTGAGAAGATTTTTTTGGGCAATCTAGAATGATTTGGTTCATCTTCTGTTATTGCTAGTAAGAAAACACACAGGTCATTCATTACATCTCTGATTACTTCTCCGAATGCTGCTTGCCTCACTCTCTTCCACTTGCAAGAAACAAACTGCTCTAGTACAAGTAAACCAGACATCCCGACCTCATTTGAGTGCTTTGTAACCCATTAACAAATGCAACTGCATCCACAAAGAACATTTTAAGTAAGCAAATAGAAAAAAATAGGCACTAATAAAATAAAATGCGACTATCATAGTAATTTTGCCCACATCATTTGCATACGAATTCTAGTAATGCATTAGTTATATATTTTTTAAAAGCTTGGTTTCTTGAAGATCGTTGCCGGTCTTCAATGCCTGGTGAACACTGCCTTTTGACTCTTGGCAAAGAACATAAATTAATTACCTGCTTAGTATTCTGGGTTTGCGTTAGTAAAATGAGCAGCCAACTTTGTAGTGGGCCAAAAATTCAAACAGAAACTCAATTCATGCAAAAGAGAGCAGCCTTACTTTCCAGCCTTAAAACTTGGATAGGCACCATACTGTCACAACGGCTTCTGTCAGCCGAGGGGGTGGTAGTTGTACAATGCAAAGCAAACATCCTTGTCAGCAGAAAAGGAGAGCACGTTTGCCGTGATACACTGTGCAGTGAAGTACATTGAAACCTGTCTTACAACATCTACAAAGATTTCTTTTATTAAAGCACCCAGCCTTCCTATGTTCTTCCTGAAATACGTTATAAATGCCATGTGCCAAGGACCAGTTTACTGGCAGTTTTATAATGGCCAGTATGGAAACAAAACAGTTTTGTGATAGAGCAGGAAAATCCTAGGAGAAAGCTTCAGGAGACACTTATGTTATCACACTGGATCCAGGGAGTGTTCCTCATTCAGTGCAACTCCCCCATCCCCACCTAAATTTGATCTTTGAAGTTTTTTTAATACATTTAAGCATTACTAATGTCTTTAGTGAAGGAATTTCGCTGTCTTATATACAAGATATAACACAAGGAATCTTTGCCATATTTCATAGTTTCAATTTTTTATTGTTTCTAGAAAACAACTTGGACCACTGGTAGTCATGGAGACCTTGGGTCTGACTGGAAGTTACTAAGCTTTAACTAGTTGTTAGCAAGGGACAAAGAGACACCAGAGGCACAAACCTGCCTGAAACTTTGCTCTTGAGGTCAGCCTTGCTCAAACAGCTGAGGAAGACAAAAGACATTAAGAAATAGATAAACCCAAAGCTACCTGCTCTTCCCAGGGGGACACGGTGGCACTTTACCATCATGTCTCCATTGGGATTTCACCCTAACTCTGTTTTAAAATAAGGATATGTCACAATACATGCACAGACACACACGGTCACCATCCCCATGCTAACCATGGGCTCACGCTCTGAAAGACGACTTCTCCAGTCCATTATTGACATATATCTCACCATCCCATTACAGCATTACAAGGCCAAGACATTTTAATGGTGTGGCATAAAAAAGTGCACCTATGAAAGCACATCTCATATTCCAATTTGTTTACTTGCCCGGCCTCAGTGATGACACGACAAGGCAGACAAAAGCCCCAGGAAGCTTGCGACAGCCCTAGAATATTGAGTAAAAAATATCATATTCATACAGAGAAACTCCTTTATGTTTCGAGTAAAGAATGACTTTAGACATGGACCTCTCCTTTCTCAGAGAGGAGAGCTGTAACACTCTTAACAGTTTGTCTACGCAAAATCAGGTAATCTCTCTGTTATGAAAGTAGAGATTGATGTAAAAAAACCAAAACAAAACAAAAACCAAAACCCCAAACCAAACAGCTGACCAAAAACAACCCAAAAAACCCCCAAACAGAAATCAGCAGCATTTAAAAAGATGATTATGGAAGGGATTAGTAAATATGGGTAAGTCACTGGAGATAATTTGCTCACAGTATATTAGACAACTGAAAAGGGGGGAACTAAAATACTGGATTAAAACACCATTACTGAAATAAGAACTGGAAATTTGTGAACTCGTATTGGTTTACACAGATGCTTGTTCTGATTCTTCTGTCAAAGTTGGAAATACTTGAGGGGAGTAGGGCAATACAGAAAAAGAGTTAGAAAAGCTGATTTGGACTCCCAAATAATTCATTTATGCTGTATTTAAAAATCACTTTTAATGGAAATAAAACGTAAGATACGTAATACATTAGTTGTAACATTTAATTACCTACCTTAATTAACTTGAATAATGAAATAATCCTGTTCCTATTTAAATACAGCATTTTGCGTACTGAAATACGTAACCCAATTAAAGAGGAAGGCTGTTTGAATCTCAGAGCTGAAAAAATTAAGCCTGAAACCTGTTTCTGTAGATGCTGGAACTGCATTTCAAATGTATTGATTGGATTTGACTTCTATGCAAGGAAATTACTATGAGTTTTCACATCATGCCAGGATGCAGAAAAAAAAAAAAAAGAGAAGTAATTGTCTTCTTCCTTTCTCTGATCTTTATTAGGAGATGTTATTCTGAGCTAGTTCATTGCTGCTATCACTGCAGTCACCCTGGAATTTGTCGTTGTGGCAATGCAAAACACAATACAATGAGATGATTACAGCAATTGCAAACATTCCTTTAAATTATCCACCATTACTCATCTGAAACTGTCAAAGTCTCAAAGGCTGCATACCTAAAGTCAGGCTCCTTAAATCTACACACAGGTACCGCAGTCACAACTATCTGATTACTGAAGGCATTAAACACTTGTAGGTTGTATTTAAAGCAGCAGGATGGCTGGGTTTTCCACAGCAGTTATTAAATCAACCTAACACTCTGTTTATCTGACAACATTGGTAGTAGGAAGGTCTACCTTTTGGGTGTCTACCTTGTACGAGCAAGGACAGGCTGGCAGGCACCATCTCCTTTAGCTCCCATGGCTACGACCAAAGTTGTCAAATTGCATCATCAGGCACCTAGATAACACCTAATGTAACAAGTGCTGCGATCAAAGCTATTTAGAGACTTCAACCTATAATTATGTCAATGGAAACCAAATGTGAGAATACATCGCTCCCTGGGCGAGATACCTAGGAAAGCTAAAGAAAACTTCATTAGTGTATTATGGCATTAGTTTTCTATCTTGTTATTTTTAGCAGCTGCAGCCCACATAGAAGAGACAGACACAAGATCCCTAAATAAGATTTTTCCATAAGGCATTTTCCCCAAATCAGATTATTTGTCTTCCTTTATTGATTATTAGCTGTAGCAAGCTGGAAAACCAGCTTTTGACAAGGTATAACTGGAGAGAGTTAAGGATCTGATGCATTACTCCATGCCACACAAGAGAGAAATCTCCTTCTTGAGATTTACAGGGCATGGATGAAATGCAACAATCCGAATTTTAAGAACTTTGCATACTGAACACATATGATCTTTCTGATATCGAGAGACACCAAGGGATGCAAATTTACAAACCTTCAAATTATTTTTTTTCATCCTCCTCACTTTCCCACCTTCAACCTCTTATTGAAGCCTTTCTCAGGAAAACCACAATTGTCTGAATTAATCTCCCCCACCCATCAATTTATGTTTCTCCAGCGCTACTCATTGTTACAAAAAGAAATCTCTTTTAAAACAAACTACAAGAGGCTCTCATTCAAGCCCTGTTATGCTACGCTCCACTGGCCAATTCAAATATTTGGCTTTTATTTCTCATTATATTCAGTTAAAAATCATAGCAAAACTCAGTCATAGAAATGCAGGTTTGAAAGGATGAGATTTTCCTTGGCAGCTCACCACCTGATTTCTTTACCTTTGTGCTTTCATCAGTTCTGTCCTTTGGTTCATGTGTTTGATGTTCTGCTATACAATACCTACAAAACCAGGAAAGAATGCCTTTGCTCTCAGAAATAATACAAAATGACTAAGCACTTTGAATTTTTTTTTTACCCCAAACATTTGCCTGACCTTTTGCTCCCTTCCCAAACAAAGCGGCACATCCTCCATTAGTATAAAGCGACCTCATTTGAACAAACTTATCACGGCACTGGCAATTTGGAGCTGTAGCCACAGTGATTTTTTGATCTGAAGAGGAACCACAGGTACACACGCTCTTGAGCAAGTGTTTTGGTTCCTGAACCTTTACTTCCAACATCTTTTGTTTATTCACCCATCTATGATGCCGCAGCTGTACGGAACACCAAAGTTCAAAGTGTCGTGCTTTTTAGGATGGTACAAGATGAAGTAGCAGCATTTTAGAAATTTGAGATCTCAAAAAATATCGCAGCCCTTTACTAACTCAGATTTAGTACGCTTTACAGAATTTAAGGACATAAAATATTTATGTCATTAACACGATTCAATACAAATGAGCTTCCAGCTCCCCTTTCTTTTCTGAAAAGAGAAACCACTTCTTTTTACTACAATTGATTTGAAAGTAAAAGCAATAGCATAGCAAGAAAAACAGTAATGCTGATTTCCGCGGTCAGAACTTGCACAAGTATTTTTTTTAGTACCCTCTGAAGATTACACAGAGTACCTGTCTTTTTATAACACATTCTTCAGATGAGTGTATTTCTCTTAAAATAGGCTTCCTGTGGGAAAAAAATAAAATAGAATCCCTTTTGGCAGCAGCCAAATGATGGACTTTTTAAGAAAAGAAGAAAACATCCCCATAATTATGAAAAATGTTGGGTTTATGCCTTCAACTTTGCTATAAAGCGTTGTGGCTCTACCAGCCATCACCATAAGCAACCTAAGCCGAGTTCAGAGGCCGTTGCAGAGATTCACCATATCTGGCTTTTGGTCCCTGCCTCGGGCTTGAGTAGCTGAGACAATTTCGCAGCCCTGTGCCTGCCAAGGATATTGTGTTTTCTGGTGACAGCAGAGAGGGAAGGACCACTCAGATCATACCTAATTGCTCAGGACTTCCCTTCCAAGGAGGATGGCAGAGGACGCCAGGACAGTTTTCTCACATGAGGAAAGCCTCTGGTGAAAATAGAGGGGCTTAATTTAAATAACAGAGTTCACCACTAAACTTATGGCATATGAAAACAGAGATAAGAGAAGTTACGAACAGTTTGGTCTCAATTTCTTAGCCAGAAAATAGATGTGGGCTTATGAAGAGGACTTATGTCCGCTTAGGAGGACAGCTGGGCTCAGGACAAGCCTGTAGCTCAGCTTGCATTCACAGTAAGTAATTCATCTGTAAGTCAACAACAAAAAAACAACTGAAAAAGCAGTCTCAACAAGATCAGTTTATTCACCCAAACAATTTGTACCGTGGCAAAGTACTGCCACAATATTTCTGCTTTGGCAGCTGCTTCAGCATCATGATGCTACACAGTCCTATGGGTGCCTCTGTACTGTCCCTTCTTATGTATTTCCCAAGAGACGATGCCAGAGCTCGAGTTGCACAGCAGCACAACTCCCCACTCATCAAAAAACGTTACTGCAAGTTACACACAGCTTCAGCCACATGATGAACATCAGGCCTTTGTCCAGCCAACTTTGGTCCCATCTTTCTTGGGTTCGGGGGAAAATGACCATGGCATATCACTGGTGCAAGTTAATTTTGCATTTCTTATCCGGATTGTTTTATATTTAACTGGTTTGTGCTTGAAGGTGAAGGGCTGGTTCATGAGCTGTTGTTTGGGAGCAGTTCTCCTGGGCACGGCAGCACCACAGCCATGTCCCTCTCCTGCCTGCTTCTTCTCTCCCCTTACCTTTCCTCCCCCCATTCCCCATGCAAAAAGCAGACAGCAAACCGCTTTTCTACCACCACTTTTCTGCCCAGAGAATATTCTGCTCAGAGCCACTTCCCCGCCCTGCTCAGCTGGAAGCGTGTTTGGAAGGAGTCATCATGGAAGGATGACTCCACAGCATCCTGTCTCTAGTCAGACATAAATAAATACCTGTTATTTGGAATTAAAACTTCCTTCACTCCCCAAAGTGCTATATTACAGCACTATTTATACACAACATTTATTTTAAATTTCTATTGAGAATTATTTTTCAGCAATAAATCCTGTTGTGATGCCTGAGAAACCTTTGTGTTTAATCCGTGTGTTGTCTTCTATTTTAAAGAGAAACACGTAACGTCTCTGAAACGAGTGGCAAAATAGCAAAATGCAATTGCCGAGTGCCCTCTAGTGAGGCCAGGAGAGAATAGCTCCGTCTGCGAAGATGAAGGACTGAATCACCTTTTTTTGATAAAAAAGATCCCCTTTTTTCATGGATCTTATCTTCTGTGTGCATTTCATTCCTGTATTTACCCAGAATTTCAATTTAAAGCATTAGGAACAAGCTCAGTAGTGCCGCTCCAGCAGCATAAATCAAGAGGAAGATACAGCTTTCCTCTATCTTTATTAGACCTGGGAAATCAAATATGTTACATTACATTTTACCTTTATCCTCCCTTTTTTACCCATCCTGTCCTACCCGAGCTAGACAAACAGCTATTAAATCTTTCCTATTACTATTTCCTATTCTTTATATACATCACAGCAGCATCTAGAGCTCCCATTGCACTAGACAGTAAAAAAAGGAAATTCCCAAAACACCTGCATGTTAATTTAAAATAGAAATGAAGCAGATAAATTTAAAAAATACCCCAAAAAATAGGATGGGGGCTTGAAATAAGACTATGGTTTATGAAACAACAAAGGACTCGATGTTGTCAGTACAGGAGTGGGGACTCCCGGTCTGGATTAACTGCGCCCTTTGGTGCGTTCCCACCGATGGCTGTGGCCGCAGCCACCCCTCTCCCATCCCCTCCTGCCAGGCAGCAGCACACCCTGGGCTGACATGGATTCCTCTTGAGGGTTATGATTTGGGGGAGGATTAGGGAAACTAGACATTCTTCGTAACTTTCGGATAATGAAGTCTTGAATTGTGCAATTGCACAATTGATCAATATAGTTCAAGTTATTTTCTCTTCCAAATAACACTGGTTTCCTCTATTGAGGGATTTTTCTTTTTGTTCTATTTTTTGGCAGCCATGTATTTTTATACTAACCCAGGTTTCAGGGTAAGGCTAGGGTTTGGGTTTGCTGGGGGGTGTTGTGAAAGCCGGAGACTGCAGATGCAGAATAACAGCAGCATTTCACATGTCCCAGGGAAGAGCCACAAGGGCTGAAGTTATTAGCTTTGGAGTAATCGTTCTGTCTTTCTGATTGCAGGTGTATTCCCAGAAGGATGGGAGGTTCAGGTCCATGTTAGGGACTACACTGCAGTTGGGAGAGGAGCATTATGGCACTTGGCATTTTGCAGTTCCCAGGACTGGAGTCAGGATAGGCATGTTCCCACCTGTCACCCTTTCTCCTCCAGCGTCACCGAGCTCCACTGCTGTGATAAAATCTGAATTGGACCAGAGTTAAGGTTGAAGCCTGAGAAAAGGTTAAGGTGAGTCCTCAGGCCTGCATGCTCCAGAGGCGTACAGGGAGCCACAAGAAGGCTCCTGTTGAATAGTCCCATCAACCACATGGGTTTCAGAGGACTGTACTCCCAACAGGTCTGTCCATGTACTATCGGGAGATTCCTCCTTTCTGGCCATTAGTTTATTCCTATTATGGAAGAGTCAGGCTAAAAGCAAAGAAGGAAATGGGAGGCAAGTGCTCCCCCATGGGAAAGCCTGCCAGGTACAAACACCAGAGGATTGCCACCACAGAGCCCCAGGACACCAGAGACTGATGAGAAGCAGATATATGGCTCTTGCCTGGGAACCTTTCCATCAACAGCCTTCACCAGCAAAAGCAGTCTAAGGTATTTTTCAGTTCCAACCTATTTCAACCGCAATGAAGTGGAAATGCTATGAAAAACCAAAACCTTTTCATTCTGATCCAAATGTAGCCCTATATTTCCCTCAGCCACTCTGCCCTACGATATACTGTGATGTCTAAAGTCTTTGAAACATGGTTGGATTGACCCAAAAGCTACATTGGAAACCATCGGCTACAATCAGAATAAATTACAAGCATAAATTATCACTTTTATGCTGTAAAAGCATAATGCTGGCTCATAGATGTTTGAAAGAAGGTTCTTGTTCTGTTCCCTTTATTCTGCTTCCTACAGGTTGTCTCCTACACAAAATGTCCATGATCTTTCCCAGGCTTTTTATCAGGCCCAGTAACGCAGGCTCTCGGCCAAGTTTGAGACCACTTTTGACATACCAAGAAATCGCTGGATTTTAAGACAGTTTATGAATCTGTGAACTGCATTAAAAACCAAACAATTCACAGAACACATGTCTTGAGCTATGAATAATTCAGATCTCTTGCACTGCTTCAGAACTGATTTTTTTCTTGCCGAAGTTCCAGGCCATTTGAGTTGGCATTACAAAATATACTGTTTGTGAGAGAGAGATGCTGACCTTGTGACCGTGAGATAAAATGGTTCGTAAGCGGTTGATAAGGATTCGTTAATTTACCTGCATTTTATTCTGTTAAGTTCCCTGTTATTTCTGGGAGATGGAGGAGGGGGCGTTTTCTTCTGATGGTGGAGCCTCATATTCGATAATCATGGCTGCTGCTTGTGACTGGTTTCAGTACCATTGACTTCAAGACTGTAATTACCAGGTTTCTTTATGGACGAGTCAGTCATCTAACTGTAGGATTTAATTTGATTGATCACCATGCTGTAACATTTGCAAATCCAGCACTGTAGGACAGACGTTTTCTGGTTATACACCCACATATCCGAGCTCTTTCTAGAGCACACATTTTTAAAAATCTCTCTAATTGCAATATTAGTACGTATGCATCTGAAGATCCTACAGAGACTGCCAGTGAAGTTGCTGGGGAAATAAAAGAAGTAGAAATGTAGCGGTATTCTTTATTTTATTTCAATCCACTTTTTAGATTAATGATAATTTCCCTGTTTTCCTGAATCCACATAAACTTCAATACTGTAACAAAGGTGCAGGAAAAAAAACAAAACAAAAAAAACCCCACACAAACCAAAAAAACCCCGACACACAAAACCAAAACCACCAATCTTTTCTCTCCAAAGTTGTTATTCCACCTTTACTCACCAGTAAAGGGTTTACCACAGAGCGGTACCAAACTATTTGCTACCCCAGGATTGACAGGAGGCTCCGTGGGATTTGCAGGGCTTGCCTGGCATCTCCTTCCCAACAAAGCAAAGCAGGAGGACAACACTTCATTTCCAGTCCCAGGTAGTATCTGCCTGCCCACGACTGAGGAATATACATTGCAAATGTTCCTTCTCCCTGGGATGACACCAGTCTTCCATCCCACCCACCCAGCCCAAGGAATTTTTAGCTGTCTCTGCAGCAGCAGCACTGCACGCGCCTGAGTCAGCACAAAGTGACAGGCTTGAAAAATAGCCGGCAAAAACTGATGGCAGGTCTAAAACGTCATTTTACTCGAGGAATTGCTTTTGTAAGTTTAAGGAGCTTGCTTCCCTTCTGACAAGGAAATGCTTGAATAACTAATTTTTTAAAATTTATAAGCATACATTAATAACCTCTTGCACTTTTCACTAACGTTTCTACATATGAGACAGTTGTAATGATCTTTAATACAGTCTATATTTGCTTTCCAAAGAAGCTTATTTTCCTTTTGCTGCAATGACAACAAAAAATGTCTTTTAATAATAAATAGTATTTCCTAGAGCGAAAAGCATGAAAATTGTGTCAATCCTTGAACAGCCCTTTTCATCCCTGCTCAGCAAAAGTAGAATATGGATAGCAATTTGTATATTGAAGAGCAATTTACAGATTTTCTTCAGATGGCTAGTTTGTTTGTTTTCTTAAAGCATGAAGCAGAGCTGTTACCAAGTCACAAGGGTCTCTCATTTATTATCCTGACTATTTATTTAGGTTAATTGCAGGTACACACTCTACCTTTTCTACACTGTCATTGATCACTGCTTAATTCAGCTGACCTTTACCCTTCAACCAGATCCTTACTGTATTAAATGGAAGAGCAATAAAGATTTAAAAAAAAAAAATCTAATTTCTGGTTATTATGCTGCTTTGCTATCTCTAGTACTGGCCAAAACTTGTCAAAATACCAACAAGACAATTTTGACCACAATGAAAAGTTACACCATTATGGAGCAAGTTAATAAAGAATGAGGTACCGTTGCTATGAAAAATTTATGAAAGAGTTTCATATTCCTTTTCTGGAGAGATGCTGGCCTGTTTTAGGTATATTATGTAGGTAAAGCTCCCAGTGAACGCTATACCGGCTGGCTAAACTTTACACAGGAATCACCCTGCCAAATGTAAGCTGCAGGTAAATAATTCACTGGGTGTGAGGGCCGATTGGGAATTCAATCTGATAAAAAAAAACACCAAACTTAACGAAAGAAATGATGAGCTGGTAATAGGGATTTTGAGAGCGGCACCACGCTTGAAATCACCTGTATTTTGCACGCTTTTCTCAGGTATTCCGCCAATAACGTGTGACTATATGATTATGAGGGCTACTTCTATAATCAAAGCTATCCCAGTGAGTGAAAAATACCGTACGCATTTTCCAGCGCTAATTGTAATTTAGATAGAGAGCAGACAACAGTAGAATTCGTCTTTAAGAAGAAACAGCCAAAGATGGGCTACAGACGAGATTTGGCAGTTGGTGTCTTATTTTAAACCCATCAAAGTCAATGGAAGTACCCTCAGTATTTAAAATGAACTTTGAATTTAAGTCTTAATGTGACATACGTACACAAGAACAGCTGACGGTTTGAGGATGTGCTTATAACTTACAAAAAAATATTTGGAAGACAAATTCTTAAAAGTTCTATAAAAGAGGGTTGCTTTCTATGTCACACCAGTTTTCATCATCTCTATCATGCCACAAAAGTATTCTCTTTTAAAGCGCATTTACTTATCAAATAAGGAAAAATTATAAACAAAGAAAAAGCTTCCAGTACCGAGAACTTTTTTCTTCGATGAAAAATTAAACATAATATGTTCCAGTAGGAGGAACAAAATATTAATTTTGGGGGTTTCTTCAGCACATCTCTCCAGTCTTTAAAAGAGTGAAACTTGAGGTTTGGGCTCAAACCAGAACCAAGAGGAAAAAAATAAAAGAAAAAAAAAGAAAAAAGAAAATGAAGCTACCATACTTAGAGTATTGACCTGGAATTTTATAGAAGTACACACCTGAAATTTGTGTGTCAATGGACAGTCTTACCTTAGGGAAACGTATGTTTAAGGCAATGTCTAAAATACATATCCAAAGTATAGCAGCACATGAAAACGCTCTACCCTTTATCCAGAGCAATAACTAGCCCTCCAGAAATGCTGTGAGACAAAGAAATTAAAACTTTTAGAAGTACAGACCTCTATTAGACACAGGTTTCTTGCTTTATTCTCTGGTGACAGACACTTCCGTACCTGTAAGGTATGCTGTATGCAGTGATGTATAATATTTCTAGAAGCATTTTTGTCTGTCTGTGGCAGTCGCTGCATGGCCAGCCTGGGGAAGGAGAACCACAGACCAGCTGCAGGTGAGAAGCTGCTGGTTCAAACTGATGCAGCTTCAGTGACAATATATTCTATTCGAGACCTCTTTTACATGCTGATTGAAGCAATTAGCGACTCTTAATTCTTGCATAATTATTATTGGTTTCATCTTCAGGCCACATCACCCAGTTAAAAATAATCTCTGGTTCTTTTCCCCTCCCCTTGCTGCTTCCTCTATTTTCTGCTTTCCGTTCAGAAGCCTTGAAGCATATTGACAATTTAGAGCCACCACACTGATTTGTAAAAAAGAAACATAGGATTACTGTGTTTGGCCTTTTTGTGATGTTTCCTCAACTCACTTGGCATCTTGACAATGATTTTGATCAACAAGATCCCGAACACAGCATGCTCCGAAAACAGATTTGCTCCTGTGGACCTCCAAAGGCTGCAGAGGACCAGGAGAATCTCTGTTCAGATGGAGATACAGGAAAAGTGGGTTGGAGAAGTATGAAGAGCTCAAATAAATTCCTATTCCTCCACATCACAGAAATTGAAGCAGAAAATTATGCACTCAAGTGGCAGTGAGATGCTGCCTTTGAGATGATGGTACGGTCTACCCAATTACTGTGATTACAGAGAATCAGAGAGAAATTACTCTGTACCATTACAAGACTGCTACTTGTAAAAGTAAAAATAAGATGGTAACAAGTTGTAAAACTTAAGCTACACTCACATTCTTCCCATCATTGTTATATACCTTAATATTTATCCAGAGACAGATTTGAAATAATTACTGAGTGCGCACATTGTACTGAGTAGATTGCATTCATATATAATTACAAAAGTAATATATAATGGCTATACAGTAGTCAGAAAGTTAAACCTGTGAATAATGCACTGAATATATTCCTAAGAAACAATAATCAAACCTGATTTTCTCCCCTTTTAAATATTTCATTCTCATATTACAAGTTTAACTGGAATAGAATAAACCACTAATTCTAAAATGGATATATTCATAAGTCACTGCTTAATACCTCATTGGAATGTATGTTTTCTACAGTTGTTACTTGTAGCTCAGCAAAGCATTGGTAAACCTTAAAGATACTGGAGATCTGATGTAAATCTGATCTTCTATCTGGATATAGCAAATCTTGAAAAGAATATCTCAATTCTTCATATATCCCCTCTAATGAGTCCAGACAGCAAAAGTTGAATTGATATGGCAGATATTAGGTCCCTACTGGGCTTTTAAAAATTAAAAATTCAGTGTTTTAAACTCAACTGATGAAAATTAACCTTCCTTCGAGGAAACTGCACTGAACAAGGAAATGTAACCTTATCTTAGAAGCTATAAGCCAAGATCTAATTTGACATAAATCAGACTAAAAAATGCATATCTATTTTTGGTTCTACACCTCAAAACCATCACCACAAAATACGTGAATATTTTAGCTAACCGGTTAAGCATTGGGCCACATAAGAGTTGCACAGCCTCATCTGAACACTAATAAACTGGGAACAAAAAAAAACAAAAAAAACAAAACCAAACCTATAACACAAAAAAAACCCATGAAGAACTCCGCAGAAACCTCACCGTGCTCATATTCACACAAGGTAGAATTTAGATCTCTTGCTGTGCAACGTCACTGGTGATGACTGCTGCAAGGAAACATGTGCCCGATGCCCTGGCTAGAGAAGTGCAGTGCAACAACAGCAGTTTTCCAGATACGTTACTGAAGTCCCCATAACAAAGGTGTAATGATTATGTGGGTTAAAAATACAAGGAGAACATACCTCAACCAAAACCATAGGCTGGATGTGACCTTGAACTTCAAATATGCCTTGCAACCAGAAAAGACCTGGCACCACCAGCCCTCCCTGTGCCTCCTCCCTCTTGCAAGGCAGGTTCCTTCTACCCTGGGACCACCCTTGAGGTCCAAGCCATGCTGATCCCACCAAGCTTTGCCATTGGGCTATAACACATCAACCTTCTTCTCATCCTTTCTTTTTCTCTCCCTTTCAGCTCACGTGGATCTGATATCTTACTCAAGTCTTGCCTATGGCTAACAGGTCCTTAAGGTTCACCCAGAACATAAATTGGCATAACTTTTTCCCCTTGCATGAGTACATCTCTATCCTAGATGCACTGACATTAATATAGAAATTTTACTGGAAGTAAAGGTTTACAATCATGGAATAGTTTGGGTTGGAAGGAACCTTTAAAGGCCATCTAGTCCAAGCCCCCTGCCATAAGCAAGGACATCTTCAACTAGACCAGGTTGCTCAGAGCCACATCCAACCTGACCTCAAATGCTTCCAGGGATGGGGCTTCTACCATCTCTTTGTGCAACCTGTTCCCTTAGCAAGCATTTATTCTGGGGCTGTTTTGAGGGGAACCTAGCTAAAGACCTCTCATCATATCTCAACTAAAACCACATCAACATCAGAACAATATAGAAATTATTAATAAGGTATTTAATTGTTCATTGCTTTCTGGTCTGGAAGGATAGTTACAGTGTCATGAATGCTTTCAGGAATCATTTATATGCCCACAACACAATGCTGAGTATGTGACTAGGAAACCACGCTATCCATCCTGCATACCATATTTAGCAGTGGAGGTAGATCTGAAGCACATGCGATAGGGATGGAAGTTAAAATTTAAATAGCTCGTAAGTATTAAAGCAAATACAATTACAGCCATATGTCTAGCAGTGGCATCAGAGAAAGAAAAGGCACATAAACAGCCTTGTTCTAGACAACATGCACAGTTATTATCTGATTATAAAAATGCTGCTGTTCTCAAGATCTTTAAAAATACTCTACAGAAAACACATCCGCCTCTCAATAAAGGCCACTGCTCAATTATAGAAGTGTTCTCTCTGCTTTCAGAGAGGTGTTTTCTTCCTTTTCCACCTTTCACTGTGAGAGATAACACTCAAGAATGGCTTACAGTCTAATAAAGACTTTGTGTGATTCTGGGAGTCAGTCTCATTTTCACTATTCAGGTTAGCTAGAGAATGAACAAAGTGAAGTGTTGTGAATTTGACACAGAGCAAAAGTCAATAAAATTACACTTAAAAAATTTTCATCTAAAATAGGTTGTTAATATAGAGTACAAAATAAATTCTCAAGGAAAAGTTGAAACAATTTGGAGTCTACCTTTACATATCATAATAAAGACAAAAATAATAGTATTGCGTGGGTCTAGACAGCAACTTGCAGTAAAAGCTGGAGAAAGGTACAGTAACAAATCCTTGATCCTGGGAAAGATCTATATTCAAGTAACATCACCCAACCGTGCAATCACAGCATAACAAATCTTCCACTCTTAACTACTTTACAAGCTGCAGATCAAAGGACAATTGTTCATCACACAGACACACAAGAAGGGATTCATACCTCCCAAATTGCAGCCACAATGATGTACAGGAGACAAGGCACCCCCTGTTTCCCCTGAGCTCACAGAAAAAGGGAGGGAGTCTCCGCCAAGCGCAATTAAAAATGCAAATCTAAGACAGGTGCTGTGAGTTTCTCCTGGAAAAAACCCCAACCCTCTCATTCCACCAATTATAAAGGGTTATTTTCTATAATGACTCTTTACGAGCTTTAGATATAACTGTAAGACCAGTTTACAGACAGGAGATAAAGATACTGCCCCGTTATTTATGCCTGTTGTGCTGACATTTCTAGGTGTTACAGATTAGTGGAGACAGAACTTTCACACCAGTTTAAGAGCCAGCTGAAAACAATGGGGATTGAAAGATAAAGATTGACACCCAGGTCACAGCTGTTTCACATCCCTTTCCATGCTCTAAAACTGTGCATAGCACTGGATTCTGCTCTTTTCCTGCCTCATCTTCCGTAGGCACAATGGGGGTCACCAAGAGCCCTTCCCAAATGCTCAGTACATAATTAAGCACTGCCAGCCGAACCAAGGACCTCAGTAATCTGGATTTTAAGGATGTTTCAGGGACTTTTTAAAATAAATTGTGCCCTTTTTTTTTAATAACAAATTCAATTCTCATAGCAAAAGTTTCCTAAAAATGTCCATGTTATTAAGGGAATAAGTTTCTCCTGTTTCTGCATACCCCTTTGGACGGGACTGCAGGCAGTTCAAAACAATGGGTTCTGGTCTTAAATACTATAGAATGTGAGATGTTTTCTTCCAAGTTGCATAAACGTGAGTCATAAAAAAACCCACAAAGCCTTGACAGCTTTACTACAAAGAAAAATTTACATTATACAGTCACAGAGCCATGCATTGCCCAATGTCTATTAAGAGAACTCATCAAAAATATAGATATAAAACATACACCTTACTTTTGTCTCAGTACGTTGCACGATTTTTATCTCCTATCCATAAATAATGGAAGCATCAGCACATTCGTCTGTGCACAATAACAAATCCCATCCTCTTGGTAATTGTAAACACACTGAAGCTTGTTATTGACCTTGTATAAAATACTGACACAGGAAAATGGGAAAAAAAGAGAAACAAAGTTTAGCTCCCCACCACCCGTTACATCCAAAGCCAACCATGAACTAAAATACAAATGAATTTATAACCTGTGATGTGGAAGGAATGAACTGTCATAAAAAATGAGCCACAAAATAAAGTGTGGAGCAAATATAAAATCTGAATTTAATATAGTAAGGTGTATCCATCCACAAAATGACGATTTACACGCATATTTTACTTAATTTAATCAGCCTTAGTTTTAAATCTTAAGATACTGGTCACTGTAATGAAACAGAATTTATTATCAATCTGTACAACTAGCATTGCTGATTTTCATAAGTAATCCATTAATATATTTTTTGGACCTTTCAATGGCTAAATTCATTAGGCACGCAGCTTTCATTGACTGCTTGCCTACCTCCCTTATGCCCCTCTGAAATTCCCTGTGTTAATGCAACACTGCCAGTACAAAATAAATTATTCATCTGATTGAGTAAGTACATTTCCTGAAATGTTCTTCATCTGGAATCAATGTTGGAGAATATATTTTTCTATAACGATAATACAGCCATAACATTTTGACATAAAGTATCCTTTCGCACATTATCAGTTCTCAAGGACCGCAAAGGATTGTACTTATGTACTCTATTCAAAATGCGCTGAATGAAACAATTCTTCCAACACGACTCTAAGAGGTAACAAAGTGCTATATCACAACCAAGGACGTATCAGTTTAAAAGGACCACAAAACTTTGTGTACATAAATATTGTGTTTGATGGGCCATAGGGGATAAATTGAGGGGTCTGAACAATCACGGATCATGATAGGAGATATACAACTTTCGCTGGCAGTAGACGCATGTGAGGCAGAGTTTAGTGGCTGTTACAACACTTTCTTCTTCATGCTCATAACTTCCTAGAGACATTTTCCATGCCTGGTGTTACGGCAAAGGCAAATCCATTTAGGAAAGATCTGTATCAGAATCTATTCATCCACTGAAGATATTGTTCTATAGAGCTTGGTATTGTAATGTATATATATAGTGTGTGTATAAATATATACACACGCCTATTAGCGTATCCTCTTTTTTTCAGCACCGAAGCATATAGTTTTATTATAAACTAGACATTTGGACTTGAAAAGGACAATTCTTGTCCAATTCATAAAAGAGTTTTAAAAAAAATAAAGTTTTGTGTGCAAAGCCACGTTACATAATTTTCATTGAGAAAGAGGTACCTGGTAGTGCAAAATAAAACCAGAATATCCCCAAATAACAAAAAACTATTGAAGGAGTTAGCCTGCGAAAAAAATGTTCACTCAAGATGTGTGCCAAATTGCTTTTAAAAAGATCATACCTCATCTACATGCAGTTTATGTCTGTATAACTGCTTCTATCAAGAAGACCATGTTGTTTAGATTTCAGTGGCGGAGGGTGAGGGAGCATCTGGGCAACATGGAGAGGCAACATTCAAGTCCCAGCTTCGAGTCAGATGAGGATGCAGAAAGACTTAAACAGGAGAATTTTTAGTTACATCAGATAAGATACAACTCCTCTCACTCACTCTCTGTCCTGAAATTACTAACACCGTTGATCTCATTCCATATCACTGTACAACCATATGTGAATATTTCAGTAAAAATCTTGTTTTCCAGCCAGAAAATGATTAGTAGTGGTCATATTATCTTTAATGCTGTTCTTTTTTATAGACTGTTAAAACTTAGAAAGTGTACTTATGTGCTCAGCATCTTGTAAAATTGCTAATAAGTGGCAATTACAGTTATTAATACTTTCCCTGTAACTGAGAAAGCATATCCTTTTCATTAGATGAAGTGGTTTGTCAGAGAAAATTAGTGAAACAGCAAGCCAATTTCCTATTATAACAAGGCGATTTCTAAGGAGCTGTCTTCAGCTAATTCAGGGCTCGCTTTGACAAACAGGACACGCTGCCCAGACCATCCGCGGACGCTTCTGCTGTCACACACCACGCGGCTCAGGGGACCGGGTGAATTGGCCCCAGGTTTTGTGTCACCTCACTCGAGCGTCTCTGTGCGCCTCTTCGCTCTTCGTCACCAGCAAGAAGAGTATTTGGCTTGAGATTTTCTTTTTTGTTGGACAATCACTACACGTTGCACCAATTATGGCATTTTGTGTTCCCCAGTGTTTCACTGGGAAGTGGATAAATCCTAATTTCCCCAGCATCAGAGGTCTTCAAGGGGGATTAAATGAAAACACGCACGTTTCCTCGAATCACTGCCTGAGACACTTATGTGTTGGTTTTGGGTGGTCATTAATGAGCACTCTGGCCAGAATGATGAATTTTTAATGTAACAGGTAGCTGACCCAACACCACAAAGAAAACCCCCTCTGACGCAGGAAGATGGGTGTGCGTGTCCCCCCGGCTGACAACTCCAGAGTCAGAATTAAAGCAAGAGGAAAAGAAACAATAAACATCTACAAAGGGTTTTCATCAGCATGTTCCAAGGCTCCTTACACCAAATTCCTATAACAAGACACTTTCCCGGTAGATGGATATTCCCGAATCTCCACACCATGTTTTCTAACTCCCAGAAAGAGCAAAAGCCAATATCAGTATACTATAAGTGAAAAATTAAACCTTATAAATTTACTTTTATACATGCATTTGCACTGAAATAAATGTGAAATGTGTGAGTATTACAAATGCAAGTATCAGTCAACAAGTTTAATTTTAAAATAACGGCTTGGCTTTAATGAAGTCTAAAGCGTACTTTAAATTTATACCCAAGATGGGTTGACTCATAATACAAAGATGCAGAAGGCTTTATAGGACGCCAGGAAAAGTGAGACAACCATGGATTTGGCAGCTCTAGCTACTACCTTAAAGTATTTTAGGGGTTTAATATGTCTTTTTGTGCTGAAATGACTGAAGAATCAAGTTTGTGCTGTGGAGTTCATCTTCTCTTCAAAACGCACACCTCACCTTAAAATTATTCCCCATCTGGGATATCAAAATGGAAAATAAGTATCGCAAATGGGGATCAGGCTTTCAGATAGAAAACTGAACGACACAGTAAAACAAAAGAAAACCTGTATTTCTCCCCACATCATGAAAGTGATAGCATACAAGAAGATAATAAATTTTACAAAGATATTCACAGATGTGTTTTGAAATATAAGTTTTTGAAATTTTCTAGGAGATACCAGCTCCTATTTAGATAACCAGTTCAAAAGAAATAGTCTACCTTTACTTTTATGCATCCATAAAGTTCCTCCCACTAAATGTTCAGTGAAGTATCAGACGGTAAACTGTGAAAAACAGAACCATAAAGCTAAAAAGTAAACACGGGAAAAATACACAAGCTTTTTAAAGAGATACATTAAAATGGAATTCTGTGTCTATTTTTATCTTTCTAATAAGTGCATTTATTTTTGTCCAGTACAGGATGTAAAAAACAGATGTAAAAAACATCCAAGATACTCAAACAAAATCTCTGGACATTAAAATAATGCAGCGAGTCCAATCTCCAATATCATTTAGGGAATAACGATAAGTAACAAATTGAAGAGACTATTAAATTAAAAAGAGGTTGGTTTAGTTGGTAAAAAGTTAACCAAATTTATGCATTTATATATTCAGTCTTGTGTGGTTTTTCCTCTGTATACTCATTACTATAACTCCAGATCTACTAGAAAATTTTCTTCACGGACAGCATGTTGTTGGTTAGAGTCGAATCAAGTTGAACCAGGTTAAGAAAAAAAAGGCAACCCTAAAATGATAGAAACAAGTAAGGATTTTATTATTATTATTAATAGAAGAAAAAAAGGGAAGAACAAGAGAATAGCTCTGGCAATAAAAATAATTTGCTGTCTTTTACTTGCTTGTTTGTATCTTCAACTCAAATGTGTCAGTGCTAAGAAAAGAAAAATCACCTACTGCATTTCAGTGGGTTATCTGGAAGCTTTAGATTTGCCCACAATAGGGTCATTTTGGGAAGCCAAGAGGCCGCCATGCTTCCCAAGCCTGTGTGGCAGACTCAATCACGTGAAAGCTTTTTGAAGTTGTTTGCATGACCCAAAGAATTCAGAGCGATGGTTCTGGATGACCGCAGAAGTGATACAAAATCCTCCGCGTGTGCACAGCAAATCCCTTTCGATGGGCTTGTTGTACGTGGACTTATCCATCAGCATCAGCCCTGCCCTGGCAGCAAACCACCAGGTCTCCTCTCCAGCAGGGACGAGGCAGGTGGAGTGGGAGACTGAGATTGAGCAGTCTGGCACCAGTTTTTGGACAGTTCTGGTTTATCACATTCTTGCACTATATTGCAGAGCAATCTAATCTACACAGAGCAGCCTGGGGTCTGATTCCTTGTAGATAGCAGAGGAAGTGGCTCTTAGCCTTGGAAAATCCTCAGCCCTCCACACGGTTATGGAAAAATGCCGCAACCATGACAACATGAAACCACACAGTATACATACACAAGGCGTAAACATTATGATCTTTGTGCAGTGTCAGTATGTATACTGCTGCTAACAGTATGTGCAAAGTCTGAACGATTCATTAGGTTTTTTTAAAATATATTAATGCAACTCTTAAAAACCAAGCCCACGGTTTTGATATGAAGGATGTGGAAGTATTTGCTGTCCTCATGAAAGGCCTCGCTTAGTATCAACTGCAGAAACATGGCAGAATTCCTGGGCAACTATAGACTTCTATTTAGTTTAATTTTGGGACTCCTTCCCACTAATTGCCCAGCAGGAGGAACAGTAATTTTGTGAGCTGCAATATACAGGGTACAGAAAAAGCAATGTAAATTTGTCACACCAATGAAAAGGCTGAGAAATTAACTTTTGGTAAAAATTAATTAGATACAAGCAGTAAGCAATACAGTAATTGCTCCTTGGCATAACGTTCCAACAACTACAGGAATGAAGTAAAGGTTTCCAATAAGTACCTACGAGAAACAGATTTTTTTACAGTTTTGTTTCCATTAGTTTAAATTTCTAGACAATTACAAATCTGACAAAACTTTCCTTTTGGTAAAACAAAGAGAGTAAAAAATACCTAGACCTCTTCCATGAACAGACGCTTCCAAGTATAGCATTACAGGGTTATTTTCTTCTTTCCTTTTTCACGACATTCCCACAATATACTGCTTGAACACTTCTTAATAGTAAAACACATCATTAGCAAATATTGCTCCTATTAAAATCCAGTGGGACATAAATGCAAACAACACTTTAGACCCTCCAGCATTATCAATGTGTGGCACCAAATAGCTATTACCTAGATATGGGGCATGGATAAATTGGTCTAATAAGCTTATTTCATTTTTTGGTAATTGATCCAAAAGCAGAGTAGACGTTAGGTATGCAAGAAGAAGGTGGTGAGATCACATCCTCTTCATGTAAGAGTGATAAAACCCAGTTCTTGGTAAGAAATATTAATTTCAGATAGGTAGCCTGGAGTGCAGATGTTCATCAGAGCCTCTGAACTATTTTCTACTATCTGAAGCACCCAGGTGTCATGCGTGGGGTAAGCAATTACAATGCAATGCAGAACAGATGAGCAACACCAAAATTTCTTCCAGCAAGACAGCTTATCACCCTCTCCTGTGGGCCCAGGTCTTCCTTCCCCTGAAAATTAAGTGAGGATGAAACAGATCTGGCAGTTCTCAGTTTGAGCTGCCTGGATGTTACCAGATACTCAGGCTGAGGTTGATGAGTCCATAAAAATGGATTTAGGCTTTAGTACCGAATCTAAGTCATCAAAACAAGATGATATAAAGTGCTGATCTTTGTGTTCAATCCTGTTCCAAGAAAAAAAAATGTTAACTTTTTAAAGGCAGGCTTTATGCTGGATCAGGCAGGCATTTGTGGTCATACTGCAGCCCGCTCATTTTCATACCTTCATATAGGTGTAAATAAAGGCCTGAAGGGAAATACAGTCGCACGCTCATCCTTATCCAGGACAAACCTGAATTTCTTGGTCATCCAGATGAGCACATATCTAGAAATGACTGTAAAACAACAGTCCACAGGACTGCAGCTGATGTTCTTTAAGGACAGTGCAACGATGTCCAGAGAATTTCAGTGATGGCAGCTGGCGTGTTTGTTTGTGGAGACAAAGTAAAACCTAGAGTCAGAATTGAAATATTTTTATCACTGAAGAGTTTTCCAAAGAGAAACACCCACTTTAAAATGTCAATGAAAATATTTTGGTTTTTTTTCAAAACAATTCTTCATTCCAGCTGCTTAAGTTAGTTCCATATTTTTTAAGCAAATGTTTTCCCTTGGGGAAGCAGTGAGTTCAAAATTATTTTTTTCTCTCCGTTCTTCAATATTTTCACATCTAGAAAAAGTTCGGAAGTGCTTAGACAAACCACTGCTGCCAAGGCTGTAATCTTACCTCTGTATATTTCTGAATGAATGAGCAGGTGAAAAAACACCAAGACAAAAAAGACAAATACGTCTTTATAAGAAAAGGCACTGGAATATTTAAGAAACATCACCTTCAGCAAGCTAATTTAAGTTGTCTTCTTCCCTGTATAAATGGAATCACTAATATTATAGAGTTGCTGCATTGGTTAATGTTTCTAAGTGCTTTCAGGATTGAGAAAATCCTGGCCTGCCATCGAGGCACTATTTGGGGCTATAGCGCTGCAAACCCCAGTCACAGGCACTCGCATCCTGAGCACTCACATTATTGAAATTCATGCCTGCCATTAATAAGCATAAGACTTTATGGGAGTGGTTGTAGTTCAGGGAACACTTGGGAATTGGCCCTTCTTTCCAAAAGACACAGCTTAATGTAGAAATAAAAATTCCCTTTCAAACAAACATATTCATTATTTCGAAGAGCTGCAGGCTATTATTCCTCCATATAATGCTTTAAAGAGCCAAAATTATCCAGTCTGGCAGCCAAAGCAGTACTCGTGTGACCTAAGAAATGTATTAGACAGACGAACAGTCGAAGTGAACGGTACACTCACTTTCTAACGGTGTAACACCACTTTTTCATACAAACAGATGGCTGTTTACCAACATACCAGTGAGCCACGCAGGCTTAAAAATACTAAATGACAGAGAAGAAAATCAGAGGCTAACAGCCATCACTGCACACTCTCCGTGATTTCCATGAATCTCTGTAACTTCGGGGACTGTTCCGTGTAGGTTGTGAAAACCACTGACAGTGTGATTTGCAGTCTTTTCCAAAAAATGCCTAGCCACGGTGTTCCAATTATGTGTGAAATTAGAACTCCGAGCAGGTGGGGCTAACAGGGCGATTGCAGTCACTCTCTCTGAGCGCTGGTCCAGGGAGCAAACGATGTCACTCCGACAGACCCAACATCCCAAGTAACAGGTGATAGGACAAGAGGAAATGGCCTCAAGTTGCGCCAGGGGAGGTTTAGGATAGATATTAGGAAAAATTTTTGCACTGTTATTAAGCATTGGAACAGGCTGCCCAGGGAAGTGGTTGAGGCACCATCCCTGGAGGTACTTGAAAGATGGGTAGACATAGTGCTTAGGGATATGGTTTAGTGATGGGTTTTATCAGAGTTAGGTCGACGGTTGGACTAGATGATCTGAAAGGTCCCTTCCAACCTAGGGGATTCTATGACTGATTCTATGTTGCGTTATTTTTCTATAATACAAATAACTTTACACCTCACTTACCAAGTGAGAAAACCACATGGCTTTTGGTGCTTATTTCTAGAATAAAAACGAAACAATTTACAGTAAAATGACTTACTAGGCAGCCTTACCAAGCGGATTCAAGCCACTGCGGAAACAATTGTGACAGTGGACAACAGCCACGCTGCACGCTGGCGTCCTGTGACGTGCTGGGTCTCATTGCACTCCCTAACGCTAAATGTTTCACATTTGCTATTCTTCCACCATCGTCTAGTTTTCTGCTTTCAGCTTAATATAAATTCCTTTGTGTATTTAGATTTCTAATCAACATGGTGGAAATGTTTTGCAATTACCCAATTTATGGGGCTTTCTGCAATTTGAAAAGAAAATTACACAATTTAATTAAATTTTACTGCCATCAAACCTGACCTATAGCGCTGATTTATTTCTAGGTACTCTAAGCCAAAGCCAAACATCCAGCAGCAGAACCACTTTTCCCTTGCAAAACCTCATTACAGCTTTGAGTTCTGCCATAACATTCAAAATGACTAGGCTCATTTTTACACGTACTTAAAGAAATATCTGGCCCAAGTACGGATCGACTTGAAATGTCTCTGTTTAGGACATTTTAACGACATTCTCAGTGAGTAACTTTAAAAAGAAAATGTTATTAAACAGTTACTTGAAATTAAACATCTTTGTCAGAATAGACACCCAAGTATCAAAGATGTTCACGGAGAGGAAAATTCTGAGCGCTGAATGTCTTTGCAATGAAGTCCAATCAATCAACCTTTTGCAAATAACAGATTCTAGTCTTTCAACTTACTAAGACTGAAATCCTACTTCCCTTGATTTTTTCCAACTGTTTCATAATTAAATGTTAAATCCACAGCTTTTGGAGTTGACTTTTGACTCCGACATGAAATGTAAATTTAACAGCCCATACTAGCACGAGTCTAAATAGAAATGCATAAAAGATAGCTGAGAGGAGGAGTAGGTGTTGATCACAAGCCTAGAATTTTTAATGTTGTACAGCTCGTTTTTCATCAGAATCTTTATTTTCTAAAAATTTAGTGCTATATCATAAAGCCTTTCCTTTTTTTTTTTTTTAATCGCTGATACATAATGTATGACTATGCATAAATCTAGTCCAAGTCTAGCTTTGGACATTCCCAGCCACCACTGTGGAATAAATTTATAACAGAGACTGACTTTAACAGCCACCTTTTATAGAAGTTCAAAGCATTCGGTATCTGCCTGCATACTTCCTGAACTTTGCCGTACCTGGAAGATTTTTAGCCTTTCTTCTCTTAAAAACAACAACAACAACAACAACAACAACAAAGAAAAAAACAGTAAAAAAGACAAAGCAAAGGGGAACTGTTATGCTAATTCCTTGTAGCTCTCGCTAGTCATGCTGTTCTGCATTAGTGGCACTTGCAGGAGTAACGCTGATGCAATATTATTTAAGGATATTTTCAAGGACTGGGCTTCCAAAATCACAGTGAGTGGAAATCATTTTCTTTGGAGGTTCTTTTTGCAGATTTTATGGTTGGTAGCTTGGAAAAAAAACCTGTATGTCAGCTCACCTTGTGGGCCAACTCTACAAACACCTCTCCATAAACCAGCACGAGCTCTTCCAAGGTGACCACAGCAAGCAGCTCTCCCTTCCTATCCCCTGTGAATTACTCTCAGGAGTGCGTTTCCACCAGTGATTACATTTTCTTACTCTTTACTTGGTTAAGACATCACCCAAGAAATACAATAGCACAAGCATGTAGAATGACAGCCACAATACCTGTATAGCACTGGCACCACGAATGCTGTAACAGGATTAAGTACAGGCAGATTTTAGCACGTTGCCTCTGCATCATTTATAAGGAATAACTGAATTTGCAGACCACAATGCTGAGCTCACTTGGCATTTGTTCTGCCAGAGTCTCTTTTTGCTCCTAGTGACATGGCCACAGGTCCCATTGAGTGGCAGCAGTAGTAATTTAACAGAGGGCAGGACCTTTTTAGAGTTAATCCATTAATAGACTACATGCTGTCAGCTTTGCAGCCACTCAAAGTCAATCAACTCTTTTAATGAATCAGGACTGGAAAGGCAGAAGGCAATTATCTCTACTTTTAGATAATTTTAGAGACTTTTTTTGGACACAGAAGATGAATCAGAATCAGTTTTCAAGTTAACTTTTTAAATTAAACCACTTAAATACAACAAAATTAAAAATTCTTCCCGCAAGACCCAGATCAGGGCTAGAAACAGCAGCCAACTCGTCCTCCTGAGCAAAGGGAAGCACTTCTTGTCTTCGGAATGGGGGTAAATCTAAAGACTTTGGTAAAAAAATAAACTTCTTGGCTGTAGGAAAAAATTCTGGATGAAATCCTGACTAAAAGAAACCAGGGAGAACTTTGCAAGAGATTTACTGGAACCCAAGTTTCACACTTGAACCCCTTCTTATCTGAGTGTAAAATAAAACCGACAGATTGGATGTCTTGGTCCTTAGTGATATGAAGGACATCTTTTGCCATTGCTACAGCAGTGGTGGAAACCTCCCTTCAAACTCCATCTTGCAGAGAGGGCATCTCTGGCTGATACAAATACTCTCCGCTGTCCTGCTGACTGCAACAAGCAGCTGCGTTTCACGTGGGATGTCAGAACACACACTGGGGCAAACTGGCTATTGTAGGCTTGACAACACCAGAAAACAGCATGTTTAAGTGCATTAAAAATGCCTTGTTCCCCTCCTTACTCCTATCTCCAGGCCAGAGAAAGAATAACTAAGTACTAGGCTCTAATTTTCAAGTTTTCAGATATTATGAGAAAGCAGATAAATAAAAAGTTATTCTGAACAAAATTATGGAAAAAAGTAAATATCAAAAAAAGTACCCAGGCAAACCTTAACTGAAATGATACACAGCGTCCTGTAAAAACAGAGAGTTTGCTGACAGGGGGAAGATAGCATCTCATACCTGGTTTTGTCTCTGTGAAGAAACGGAAGGAGAGCTTTTCATAAAACACTGTGGTGGAGATGGTTTACCCTGTTTTAAGATGATGATTAATTGGTATGGGCAACGTTCAGGGGTGTGCTGTTCTATAGGGAAAATATTCAGGTATTTCATCTTCCTGGACGGGTAGCATAACTCTACAGCATCTTTCAGACACTGGCTGGCAAAAGCCCAAGGTTTCGAGGCACATTTATCTTGGCCACACAGTTTAATTTTAGAGCTTGTCTCACCGTTTTTCCATTAGTATTACCCTATTGATTTCAACAGGTTCACAATTGATTTATACCAGCAGATAAGATGACTAGGGGCTTTTTTCTCTAGCTGTGACTGATTCCATAGGATGTACTCCATAGGGACCCCGTATTCTGGGTACCGCTGCACACTGTGGTGGGATCCAGTTCCCTGGACCCCAGGAAAGGTTCTGGTATGCTTCCAACAGAGCAGCAACAACAGCATCAATGATTTAATCAGCGTGAGGACAGATCCATATTGTGCCTGTTAAGCAGCCAAAGAAATAGATATTTGATAGCAACAGTGGTCGAGTACATTTTATTTTGAAAAAGAAAATTTATGAAGCCTATGTTTTCTGGGAAACACACTATTTGTTCTAAATAGGTGAGCAACTATGATATAGAGTCTTCATACGATGCAGCTGGTGCTCCTCGGCAATACCTTTTCCTTGAAATATTCTGAGATTGATATCAGTGTATTTCCCACCAAATTTAAACAACATCAGTACTTTGTTTGGGGTGTATTTATTTCTCTGTTTTAAATTAGGCTTCTTAATTTAGATAACTTGTCTGTCCTCTTCTTTGTCAAATTTGTTCCCAATTAATAGGACAGGCCAGACTTTGAAAATGCAATCATATGCTAATAAACCTGGGTATTTCCATAGCAGCACCAATTAGAGAAAGTATTTCTCTTTCAAAAATAAATCTGTATTTTCTTCGGTTCTTTTTGCAAAGCAATCTGATGAGAGTTGCTAGGAGTTTGAAGAGAAAAGTACATTGAATGTTTCAGAACAAAGAAAAGCAGATAACTATATGGAAATCGTAGAAAAAAAATTGTAAAGAGACTGCCTTGTTTTGAAGTTGGACTCTGCTAAAACTCTGAAGTCCACTTGCCTTAAAGACAGTACTTGAAATCCGTCACTAAAACTTCAGAGTGCGTCACTTTGGCAGGAAAACAGAAGTCACCAGCCTGGAAATTAGTTTTTAAAAAAATCCTTTTTTTGCATGAAAAATTACTACACCCTCAAAACCCAAACTGCCTGCAGAAAGAGACCCATTTCAACAAGTTCTATAACCATGAATTTTCCTTAGGGTGGCAAAACTGTCAGAATTTCTTATTTTGACATTTTCAAAATTAAAATGTGATTTCCCATTTCAAAGCAATCTTGCCCTTCCAAATTTGAGCTAATTAGGAAAATGACAGATCAACGATAATAGCAAAAGAAAATCAAATGCTTCAAAATAATCAAAACTATTTTTTCCATTAAAGCAAAGAAAATAGTTCATCAGTTTGCAAAAAAAAAAAAATAATCAAAATTTAATAGGCTTCTTCTGATGAGGGCTTTAAATTAGGGGGAAATACCAGAAAAATAATTTCCCCCTTTGCATGGGTTTTGCACGTTTTGATGATCCAGTGCAGCACGGTGCTGCACTAAAGTGCACCTCTTTGCTCGTGCAATGAGCCAACACAGTTGTCAGGAATCACTGGGTTTAAAAAATGCCCTTCTGTGGCTTCTTTTTCAATATTCTGGCAGCAAAGTGGAGGTGTATGGCCTTGATCACAGCAGCTGGAATCCAGAGTAACGCAGGAACTGCCTTCTTCGTTGACAGCCATGATGCGCACGGTCCAGCCTCTGTCAGCAACCTCTGACAACCTTGGGGGAAGAAAACACAGAAAATCAGCAGATAATTTACCTATATCCACATAAAAATGAAGGCTGGGTTGACATTTACAGCTACAACCTCTGCCCTCCCCAGGATACCAACCCTTCCCTGCCAGCTCCTCGAGAACTTGTTGCTGTCGTGGCAGTTACCAAAGAGAAACTGCAGCCCTGTCCATCAGGTGTGAACTCACGGCTGTGTGTGGGCGCCTACGTAGAAGCACATACACGCGCACACACATCTGTAAGGCCACCATTACCCTTCAATCTTTCCCTTTTTCTATAATTATTCACTGACACGTACTTACAGGGCGTGGAAGGGGCGTATGGGCACACGGAACAGAATAATTCCAACCCACTCCTTGTCAACAGAAACGCTAACATCTCTTATTCTTTTAAACCCAGTGGTTTTTTAACTTAGAGGTACCTAATGTGCAGAGCTGACTACGACTGTGTCATCTAAAAATAACATTTTTGTGATCTCCAGAAACAGTACGGAATTGTTTTCAGTAATAATGGGGAATTCCCTCTTTGCAGTCAACTGCAAATAGAACCTTATAAAAATCTACTATTCTCCTTGGTGATATTTTCTTTTGAATAGAAGGCACAAGGAAAAAAAAATGAATAAGAGAGGGTGGGAGAAGAGATGATAAGAAGAAAAGGAGCAACATTACATTTAAATATTCTTAGTATGAAATTTATTTGCTTGGGCCTGAGGGCTTTATACAAATACATGGATTCAAAAATATTACCAGTGACTTCAGTGCACTTTGCACGCAGCTCTTAGGGCTGGATCTGTGCTCACTGAAATTAAAATTCCCATTGACGTGAATGATTATAATACTTTTTGTAGTCTTAGTGTCTCCATCCTCCCTCATTCTGCTATAAGATCAGTGACTAGAAAAATGCACGTTTGTGTTATACCTGCAGATGTAAAACAGCGCGAGTTCCTCAAGTTATAGCAGTGATTCATCAGGAAACACTTGTCCTCCTGCACTGCCTCCCAAACCATGGGCGAGACCAGTCCTACCCACCTAACTCCTAAAGAAGGAAACCAGGAAAAATAAGTAGTCATTAATTATCCACCTATACAATATGCAAGAGTAAGTATAACCTCGTAACTGCAGACTGTACTACCCTTATCAAATATCTCTTTATTCTGGGAGGGCAAATCTTCCCTGAAAAATTTAATTAATAAAAACTCGATGAATTGGCTGTTTTTATAAATATTCCTCTTTGCCCTTCTGTGACTTTCACTGCTGGATTCCACCATCGTTTCAGTACAATTTACTATGGACTGGATTTTTGAAATGTTTAAGTGCAGAGGGAATGCAGATAAGCATCAGACGGGACTTTTCACAGCTGCCTAGAAACTCACCTCTGCATCTTAAAGCCCAATTACCTTTCGAAAATATGATTGCTTCTGGTTTAGGTGTCTGCATCGTAAAATATAGCATTGAGAGGTACGAGACTGTAGATACAATAAACACATATACTACTGAAAAAGACATGTAAACTGTCAGTTACAGGGTAAAACTAGCTATTTCTTCCAATAGGATTAGCATTATTAAAAAAAAATAAGCTTACCTTTCAAGACTTGCAAAAGCAATACACACACGACGTTGTATCTACAGAAATTTGTGTGCTGACATAAGGAAAGAGCAACCAGCTGATATCCTAAATCACTCATAATAGTATTTTATACGCTGAAGTCAGTAGACTGTAGAACAAGGCGCCGTTTGGTTTGAGTTACTTTTCACCCCTGCAATCTATTCTCTTCTGGGCCACACTCAGAAATCTTAACTTTCTCATAACCTTTGGGTCTTTTTCCATTTTTCTCCATCTACCCGCAATCTTCTCTGACAGAAGCCGTTTCAAAGAAAACCTACACGCACCGCGCAGCCACGTTTCAGGTGAATACAAAGCAAAGACTTACTGATGGCTGTGAAGTGGGACTGGCATACTAGGAACTGGCAGTCCTTTATATAAAACTACTTTTAAACTGTTAACAAAGCTGTTCTGTACGAACTCGGGTGTAATGACTTTTTCACCAACAGTCTAATACAGTGAACAAAACCCCTTTAAATATTTACAGATAAATCTTTATCGTCATAACTGTCATTTTCCTCTGTTATTATTACTTTTTTTTTTTTTTAATTGCCATGCCCATTGTCATGCTATGGGAAAACTGGAAATGTTACTGTTACCAGTTCTTTGCACCCTTTTCCCTATTTCCATACCACCTGAAGTTCTGTATGGAAAATATGTTTCCTGAAGTATTCCCATCTCCTTTGAGATTTGGATAATGAGCAAAGCATCTGCTCAGAATAGGGTATCTTTTTCGTACAGTTTCTTGTTACATACAATTTACTTTCACAAGTTGCCACCATTCAAATAAAAAGCTTTTGAAACGACGCTCTGTACAATTTTAGTCTGGAGTCAGAATATGTGAAAGCGGCAAAAAAAAAATAGAGAGAAACGTGGGGAAGACCATCCCATTTTATTGTGAGCTAGCTGAAATGTACTTATTCCGGGCAGAAGAAATAAATATAGAAATATGAGGATGCAGAGTGATCAGTATCCTGTGATATCTGTTGATCCCCTCTGTTGTCAGAGGCAATTTCACTGTGGCTTACGAAAATCAACATCATCTTAAAAATATAAAGCTTTAAGAAAGATGAGATTCAGGTGCAGGACAGATGTTTAGTGTTATTTTAGACATTTTAGCATCACTTTCAGTTATCTAGATTCCACTCACTGAAGAAAGGGCTATAAGAACATATGGACAATACAATACTCCTGTTAATCAGACAGTACTCGTCCAACATTAGTTCTAAAAAAATTGTCACATTTTAAATGTAAACTGGAGCATGATGTTCAATATCTCTACAATAGCTAGTATTTTAAACCAAATAAGTGCAATAAATACAAAAAAATAGAAATTAGTGCAATGTAAACCTTTGAAATCTATGATTTATTTCTATATTTGCCTACAATGGTATCTGAAAGATAATCTTACTGATTCCCCAGGGTTTAATAGCCAAAGCACAAATCATAGCAACATTTATTAAGACATTTAAAATCACAGATTTGAGCACTAAAAGGCTAAACACATTTCAAAAGTGATAATGCTATTTGCCTATACTGTCATATGATCTCCAGAGAAAGGAGAAATAAACTGGAAACCCCTCGGCCCTACATGACTGTGTATTGAAAAGGCAGTAAGACTGATTTTCTGCCAGAGGTACCGGGGGCGTTTGGAGGAGCTGGTGCTGGTTTCCAAATGGACATTTTGCGAGGGACCAAGCGCAGACGCTGCACCTGACACGCTTGGTTAAAAGCCTGGGGCATCACACACACTGCAAGGTGCTGTGGGCACTCAGCGAGCCAAAAATAGGGAAACCCAACAATTTCAGCTCAATGGGTTGGCTCACAGGAGATCGACGCTTTCGGTATCTGGTTTTCAGTCTTTATGGTTGATTCTATGCAGCAACGAAAACAGATTGAATTAACAGAACCCACAGCATTAATAACGGTATTCACCATGCTGGCGCTGCTCTGAGACAGGCGGGTCATTTTCCATCAACATTTCAGGTGCCCTCCTGCTTATCGGAATTTTGAATTGTCATTCATCCATTCAGCACGTACCACCTTCAACATTAATATCTGTCTTCCTCAAGAACGTGAAAAACACCTCTCGGGGAAAAACTAAGGACATTCAGTCTTGTTCATTTATCACAAAAGAAACTCGATGATCTGGCCACGGTACATAACTACCTTCATGAGGTGAAAATGGCAGGAGCTTTGGGGGGGAGTCTGTGTTTGCTACAGAAAATAAATAAGGGCTGGAAGTTAAAAGTCAGAAAATCAAAGCAGGAATTAGACACACAATGTTAAAAGTGTGGCCAATTTATCACTGGAAAAAAAACACTGGGGTATCAAGAGGTCCTCCATCTCCTGAAGCTCTCCGTGCCACATGCTACGTCTGTCCAAAACCTCCTTTGACCTTGGTCTGACAGGTCAGGCTGGATGAACTAACACCTCCGGAGCCCAACAACCCCTGCAAGTCCACCTTCACACATAGAGTGGAATGAGATGAATACAAATACTGATTTTTTGATCCCCAAAGTCTAGTTGAAGTTCTTTGGGGAAGATAAGCACAGGGTTTATTTCATTCCCATTTCTGGAACGATTCCCCTCAGGCTGAGGGATGGCTCCTGGAGCACATACCCTGAAATTGTAACTTCAGAGGCTCTAGCAAACACAGAATGAAGAAAAAATGCTAAAATTAAACTGCTTTATCTCAAAACATTCTTGCTCCAGACACAAATTGAGCAATTACTGTCATACTAATTATTCTCCAAAGGTGACCTTCACAATTCTTGATGATTCTCTCCCTTAACTGCACTGTATTCACTAGAGTCTGACAAATACACAGAAATGAGGAGAAAGGAAGGGGAAAAAGGAAATAAGAAACATCTCCTTTACACATGATCCCCCAAAGCTGAAGAAGAAAATCCATGATCTTAGAAACCTCCTTCCACAGAAAGCTTTGAAAGATATTTTTTCTGAACTCAGGATTTAGTCTCATCAGCTAACACCTGGGGAATAAAACCAGTTTCCACCCAAAATTTTTACTGTTCTCTCTGTTTCTACATCACCATTCAACACAAACAACATTTTCAGGTGTTTCAGCTGAAGAAAAATTTTTCCCCATTTTTTTTTTAGTTTTCAAATACATATTGTGTTTGCAGTGACATTTACATAGCTCTGGAAGAATACATCCAGTCCAGGAAGGCAGCATAAAATCCAGCTATGGAAAACAGGTAACAACCCAAGATGGGTTCTGCTTTTAAATCCCATTTACATTTTGGACTTTCTACACTATTCAGTAGAAAGTCAGAAAGTAACACTGATCTTATGAGTTGTATGCAAATATATCTAGGCTAAGGTCTAAAGCATCTATGAAAGTAAAAACTCTGCAAGTGCATTGGCTTTGAGCCTGTGCTGCTGCATGTAGGACATGCTGTGTCCAGATAAGACATTATCATGAAATCCTGTCCAAATTCATGGGTTGGTAATAAAATACCTAATGTACCCGAATGAGGATGCATCCTTTCGTGGTCCTTTCTGCGGGGGATACCCTGCTTACAGTGGAATAAAATAATAGCCGGGGAGCAACACCATTGCTGTGGATGCCAGTTTTGCTGTACAAATCACTAATAAGGTTTATATCCTGTGCTTGATCCTTTTTTTTGGTGGGGGGAAGCTTTATGTGCTCTTCTTCATACCTTTTTTTTCAGATAAAGTGTCCTTCACCTGACTGATTGCATTAACACACGTAATGGGAATAAATATCCAGATTTATCAGTCATGCTAGGGAGATAGTAGAAAAAAAGAATTTAGCAAGCTTCAAAATAAAACAACCTTAATCCCCACTTAGCGCTAGTAGTTACAATCTTAAGCAAGCTGAAATGAGCAACTGTACCACAGAATTATTGGAAGTCATTCAATATTTTATATCACTGATCCAAGACACCAAATTTTAGCCTTTTCATTACAGCCTCTGCACAACACACACTTCCTCATTCATGTGCCCTGTGGTTTATGCTTCTCATCTGAGCAGATGTTTTGCAAATCATAAATTAAAGCATAGCTTTATTGCCTCTCATTTCTCTGACATTATTGGCCTTGTCATGGGTCCCAGATACAGGATTTTATGACATGTACTAAATCCCTCTTGGTCGTTTGTTACATATAACTTCAGCTTAATAGCTTTGTCACCAACAACTTTTTTTTTTCCTCCAAACAAATAAAATTTCCCAGGGTTTACACCTGGAAAGATAATTTACTTGCCATTATGGGTAATGGTAAAATTCTCATTCGAATGCTTCTTACTCATGCCTATATTACTTGTAGAATTTCACTTGATCCAGCAAACAATCGGTTAATGCAGAAATAATTTGACGGTGTTTTGTTCATTCAATCAATTGGACTGATTTAGATTTTTCGTAATTTTAAAACTTACAGATTTAATTTTTCCAGTTAAGGAATATGCAATATATTAGGTAGAAATTATTTCTCTTGAGAAAGTGTTGTAAACACTAAAACCGCTTTTTTTTTCCCTCTCCATTTTTTATTCAGGCTGCATTTCCACAATTATTCAGGACAGTGCTGGATTTTGTGAGAGAAAAACACCAGCTTAAAGTGATACTCACATAGATCCCAAATGATTAATGGAAACCTGATATAATGCGGATCATTCTATCTGGGAGAGTTCTATCTGTCAAGAATGCTTGACATCTAACCCATTGCTCAATGGACCACTCCAGAGTCATTACGTGATGAGCAGGATGCTCCCTAGGATGGCTATGAGGAGACTGGAAGAAATGAGAAAGAAGAGAAAGTAAACGGTATCCCAAAACAAGCCAGCAAAATGGTTATACAATAAATGACATGGGAAATTTTCTTTTAGCTACGTACTTGAAGAGAACAAACAAAACAAAATTGCTGACTTTGTACTGAATGTAGCATCTATGTAAATTCTCACTTCTATAAACTATTATTTGTGCAGGAACAAAGTGAAAAACACAAGGATGGACAGAAAGTGTTTATGAAAGCAGGTTCTTGAGAGATTTCCCTTCCTCTGCTTTCTTCTTTATATTATTTTCCTTCAGCAGAGAAATAATTTAATATAGAAAACTGCTATAAGTTTTCTACATCTAGTCTTGGAAACTTTATTTAATGTAAATAACTCCCCAAGAATTTGACCCTATTTTCCTCACCCATGTCAATAGGAATTTTGAAATTAATTACAGTGGGAATAACACTTCAGCTTCAGAAATTAGCTAACCTGATCTAACCAGGACAACAGGTTGTGAATGAACACAAGAGGGAGAACAAACCACACATTTGCAATGTTTGCAGCATCACATATCTGTAGCAGGTTGATGTAATCCATAAAGCCCAGTGTGAAGAACAAAGTTGAGACTTTGAAGCAAGATGATCAGGGCCAAGTAGAGGCATTTTGGCTTTTTACCTCCACTTCCTATCTTATTCTGAAAATAGGAGTGACCGATCCCTATCCTTCTCTCATTTAAAACAACCATAAACATCTAAAACCTAGATTTTATTCAGAAGTTCCTCAGCCAACTAAAATAGGAAAAAAAAATTGTGGTCCAGAAATGTATCTTAAATAATAACTTGTGTTGTGATTTAATAAAACACATGTCCAGACCATGACTTGGAGTAAACCAGGTCTAAATTTGTTGAGTAGTCGTGTCTTCAAATGTCAGGAAGTTTTAGTTAACACAAATGAAATTTCAAATTGCTGTATTCTAATTTGAACTAAAACCGCACAAGGAGAACCTCTCAAAGGCACGATCCTACTAAAGTGGGATTCCACTAACTGTAGTGTTTCTCCTCCTATGCAAGGCATTTCCATGTAGCTAAGAAAAAGCATCTTGTATTAACTCAATCCTTCCCAAAGTGTAACGCATTCAGACAAAGACTGTTTGAATAGAAAGAAAGTAATGGCACTAAGGCACCCGTTGAAAGTTACGCTCAATTGCAAAGTATCTAGATGGTACAGCTGGACTCTGCTATTCCCAGATCCATCAGTTTATTCTAGCAATATTTTATAACTACATGCATTATCATCTTTTAAAAATGATACCATTTTAAGAACCACAGGTGAATTGAAAATGAAAAATTATGGAATTGAAAAATTATGAAAATGAAACTGAAGTGAAAAATTACATGCAAAACCAGAAGATAGTATCAGCTGTGCAGCCATTATTTTAATATGATCGCAATTCAAGACAGTTCTGCCATTGCATTAATATTGTTAGATTTCTCTGTTTCTGGTGTGATTATTCTCTGACCATGAAAGACTTTTATAATGAGACCTTTAATTATGGTATAAAATAAATAGAAGAGAGCTTATCTGAAGCTATTCAATGACCACCATATTTCATTGCTTAAGTGTAAGCAAAAGCCTTATTTGTTTGACCTAGCTTACTCCTACTTAGCCAAGCTACTAATTTTATTATCTTCTAAAGTGCTTTGGGATGCACTGTATGAAGGACATAACGGAAGTTTGATTTTGATTGATTATACATTAATTTGCATAATCCCCATAATGCAAATCAGTAGAACTTTTCATTGGAGATAATAGATGTTAAGCACATTATGCAAGGTTTATATTTTTAAAAATTGCTTGTAAGAATTATTTATGGCATAATAAAACAGGACAAATAAAACTGGCACCTTGCAGTAGCAAAAACGAGAGCCTATTTGATTTTGTAGCTTTCAAGAGCAGACTATGCAGTAATGCATGAAACATGTACAGAACTAAAAAAAATTAAAAATAAATATGCACTGTAGGAATTTTTGCTTCTCTTCCATTTGATTTATGGCCAAATTTCCTCTCAGCTTGAAGGCCTGTATATTCCACCTTTACAGTATAGGCATCCGCCAAGCCCAGTTTTGAAGGAGTTGTGGATTTCACTGTGAGCGTTGTACGTGTGTTCTGCACTCTTCCTTTATGACGCCGTAACACACACACAAACACCACTGGAAGACTGATGGTCAGAAAACAACAGCTCCACAACTGGGGTCGTTTCAGTTTTTCACCCTACAGCAGAACAAGTCATGATTTAAATACATTTTGGTAAAAAAACGTCCACTCCGCATTCCGGCAGGATACTGTCCTGCTCTCCCCTTCATTCTTGCCCAGCCACCCAGCTATCTGAAGGTGCATTTCTCTTTGTCTCTCTCTACTTTTCCCTGGCAGTCAAAACTCTGTAACCCTGTCTATATTATCTGTGCCAATCGCTGACAATAGATGTTAGGTAAATTCTCAGCCATGCGAGGCAATATACCTTTCCAGACAAAGAATCCAAAGTAGAGAGCTGAATCAAAAAATCTTTAAACGCAATCATTTGTTACAGTATGTATCAACTGACTCCAGTATTTGCATTCATTCAAATGCTCACATTCAGAATGAATATCAGGTTTGGAAGTTGAAGGCTTTAGACTACAACCTCTGGCAAGAGAAATTTTTTTTTTAATACATCTAAACAATGCAAACCCAACAAGAAATTCTATAAATACCCTTGAGTTAACAAGCGAACAACATGTACAGCAAAATGTTCTCCTTTTCCTTCAAAATCAGCATAAATGATACAAGTAATCATGGGTATATCCAGGGGAAAAAAAAAGAAAAAAAAAAAAGAAAAACCAAAATCAATCGTAACTGTTTCAGAAGCAGCTAGCATATATATACTTGAAATTCATATTGGTTTCTCAGAAAATATTGACAGAAATAATGATCCAAACTTTAAGCCAGTTCAAACATTTGTATTTTGCGTCTGTCTCCACATGTTACAAAACATCCAGCTCAAATCTCCTTCTTCTGATTTTTTGCAGGGCTGGAATCCATCCTAAACCTGCTTTGACTTCTTCCTTATTTTTATAAGACTTTTTTTTGCAGGTACAGATTTGTATTACACAGTATTATTTCACCGTTGGGAACAACACTGCAACTTGAATTAGCACCGCAGAATTATAGAAAAGTCCTCACTAACTGGTCTTCTTATACCTTCATTTGCATTTTGCTGAAGTTGAATTTCAAAGCATATAATTCAGTTGAAGTACATAAAAATTAATCTCCTGATTATTAGCTTTCAAGGAAGCCAGGTGCACAAGTACTAGTTCTAAGTATCACGGGAAAGTAACTAAATATAAGGGAAATAATTCTATATTTAGCATTTGCATACTGTATCCTGTTTCAACTCAACTTTTATAAATTGAAATTATTTGGATAACTATCCTTCAAAATTTCCATAATACAGTTTGTTTAGAGGAAGTGTGCTTAGAACTGTCACATTTTACTCTTTCCACCTGTCACTTTATATGTTTTATGTGTTTACAGTACTTTATATTACTATATATTTTATATACTGTAATTATTTACATTTTTAATGTGTAAATGACAGCCACCCACTTCACCTCCGGCATGGTCTGCCACTCTGAACCATCAGGCTGTTGGCTTTCACAGATGACTCCATCGGGTCTTCTGTCTTTAGCTGCCTTCTCGGGCCTCACAAGAAGTGTTTGTGAACTCTTTAAAGTGAAAAATCAAAGTGATTACACAGTCTTTATGGTAACTTACTCCTAAGACCAAAAGTGCAGAAGTAAGTAGCAGTTCGTTGTATTTCCATTTCTCAGTGCTTCTATTGGGAAAAAAGTAAATAAATAGGAGCTTCAATACTTTAAGAATTGCAGAGGATCTGCCCTCTTAGTAATCAAGTTCCCCTTCTCATCCTGATATTCTGTAGTGCTGAGTTTTTGCAAAAACAAATGAACAGCATTCAGTTTACCTCTGGGAGGAGTTACAAACCTGGCCAGCAAGTCACAAGCATTGAAAAAAGGCTTGTGGGGATTTTTTTTTTTTTTTTTTGCAGGATCTCTAATTAAGACCTCCCTGAAATGTCATCAAGAAATTCAGTGGAGATTCTTCCCAGACCTACCGCTCCCCAGCTTCGGTGTAAGTTCCTCCTGACCTGGAACACACACTTACCCATCAGTTTTCATCACTAATAGCATAAGTTGCTGTATTCTGTAGTTGACAATGAGATGCACAGACATGCTAAATTAAGAAATAATAATACACACACACAAAATCTCTTAGCTTGCAGGGCTTAAAATTATATTTTTACTGCCATGAGTTTTGGAGCTGTTCCATAATATTACTAAATTTGACATCTGGTTTCTAATATTCAAATTTCATCCATTCTATTTTAAACGCCAGAAAAGGTATAGACATTTCTTTCCAACAATAACAGCTATATATTGAAATTGATGGTAACATTTCTAGGTCTTTACTGTAGCTGAATAACGAAGAGGTGTCATACAAAATCCTATCAACACTGCAAAAATAAAAAATAGTAAGGTGTACACAAAAAATGCAGTTCTGAAAAGTTTACGTTGTTCTTTACCTTTGAAGATAATATTTAATGGATCTGTATTTCTATTTCTGTGCATTTGTGACAGTTACCTGGTAATTAATTATAAGTAAATAACCTATTTTAGGTAGACCCACCTTCCAGTCTTTTAAAATACGAAAAGGACTCAGTAACTGAAACCCACAGTGTTATATATACCCTGCATTTGAAATAAGACATGGAAAAAGGACTAATTTGACAATGGCAAGCCCTCTGATACTATTTAGGCAGCTCATTATGTAAAGCATTCAGCTTGTTCTCTGAACTCAGCTGAAGTTTTTGCTGGCTTCCTGCACTTGTTATGTCTCTTCGATACAAACTAAAGAGCTAGCTGTCTAATCAGATCTTAATAAGGCTCTTCTCAGCTTATTTGGGAACTGTACAAAGCAGCAACATCAAGACAAAAAGGACTTAAGTTAAAAAGTTACCTCGCAGCACAGGGGGGAAAAAAAAGAAATAAATACATATATATAAAGTTTGTCAGCTTCGTTTTGAGAAGTTAAGACTTATTACTTTAAATTGAGCTTTCTTACATATATTTCCATAGAAAAATATTTGCGAGTACCAAATTTTCAAGCAAAACATCACTGAACAAGGATCAGAGCGCTCTAAAGCTCATTATAATCTTTTTCTTAATGTTGTTGGATTTTGAATCAACTCATACGTGTCTGTCTGGGAGTCGTTAAGAAAAGGAATTGCAGCTATATAAATGACTCACAACCAAAGCGTTACTAGTTGCTACCTAGTTCACACTTGAAAATATATGGAAAATATTCACAGAGACCAACTACAAAGTTATCTTTGGTGAATTACACTTGCCTTGGGCTCCTAGGGGAAAATCTTCAAGAACATAGCACTGGTCCCTGACTTCTGTTGAAGTCAGGGATGTTTTGCCACTGACTTCCTACAGGAAAGGAGTGAAAAAGCCTTACAGAAGACATTTCTTAGTGTTTTCTACAATCCCACCTGCGTTGCATTAGATTCATTGTAAGAGTTTGAAAACAAACTACCATGCGGAGAAAAGCCTCCCAAGAGACATGATCTTTCCAACTTTGTTTCCTCCCATTTGGAGAATTTCCCCTTATTTAACAGCTCCACCACCAGGCTCTGTGGGACTCTTGTATCTCACTCCAGCTCTTCTCTCTTCCAGATCCATCACTCCCGGATGCCAAAAGCAGTGCTATCTTCCCCACAAGAAAGATCTCGGAGCATCTCCTCTCAGCTGAAGGCACACATTTGCTGTTTGCCTTCTTTCCCAGCATGTAAAAAAGCAAGTTCAAAGGATGCTGTGACTCTACTACATCCCTCTGCCACAACAGCAAGTAACACTCCTAAGTGTTATTTAAACTGAATTCTGTTGAGATGATTTCTTTCCAGAGATTCCCTTATTCTGTACATGGGACCTAATTCTTACTCTAATTTATACTAAAGTATAGAAATGACTATTAAAATACCATCTAGTGAGAATATGGAAAGCCATGCCATACAAATGTGCCTTAAATTATGCCACCATCGCCTCTGCTCCCAAACCCAAAGTACTAAAACTATGACTATGAGTTCACATAAACAGATGCGCCACCAATTATACTTCCATTCCTGCCTGCAGAACCAACACTGTGTTACGGGAGTCCCTCCTGAGCATGACAAATGACAGAGAAAATATTTCATCATGCCATTCAGGAGACAAGCATTGTCCAGTAAATGTGGCAAGCTAGAGGGGAAGATGGGGGAAATAACGTCTTTTTTATCTAAATGGCACCAAAAACGTAGCTCAGAAATATATTCTGGCAAGTGCAGAGAGCAGGGAGTCAGAGCAGAAACACTATTTTGGATGTTATTTTAATGCAGGGACGCTTTAAAAATGCATTAAAGCCACTTCACACACACACAAAAAAAAAAAAAAGTGAGAGACTTGATCTCAACCTTTCTTGCAGCCACTGCTTGTAAACAAACTCAGAATTATTTTATCACTCCTGTTGCTTTGGATCGAGAAGCGCACACCTAAGGTAAAGCACACAGGCAATGCCACTGAGGACACTACACTGAAACTGTGCAACTTGGGACCCAGTTTTCAGCTCTGACTTAACTCCCCTAACTCCAAGTAAAGTCAGTGGCAAAATATATGCTGAGGCAAGAAGGAGAAAAATCATACCCAACTTGCACTGTGAGTTTGCTGCTGCTTCAACAGCCATCAGAAGAGATGGTGCCGCTCTCAGTTCTGCAACACCCCAGCCATAGAGGGGAATGAGTGGCTTTGCACTTGGTGCCGTTCAAACTTAGAAATCTCCTGTTCCTTCAAGTTTACAATTTAACTATACAGAATTTTGGTAAAATAGATACCCTAAGAGAAACCACATTGAACAGCCTCAGACATTACAGTACTGTAAATGACTTAGCATCAGTTATTCTTTTTTAACCACTGCTAGATTAGTTAATGTTTTCTTAAATGAAAACTAAACATTTCTGATCTTAAACACTAAAATTTATTATGAATTTTGAAAAAGCTTAATGCAGAAGCAGAGGTCAAGCTTCATTTGTCTTCTGAGTGAAATTCTTGAAAAGGGGGGAGAGCCTTCTTTTTTATGAATAAATTAGAGAATTTCAATATAGATATTACAACACTAAATGGATTTTGCCAGAATACATTATAGCCATTAAATAAATCACTGTTAAACAGAGAAAAAGAGGAGACTTTGAAAAGAAACGTAATTCCATACAACTTCATGACAGAATCAATTAATCAACCAACTATAATTTCAGACACTTGTTACAGAGCCCATACAGAAGGAAGAAGATACAGATCCATGAAATATTTCATCATTATGTGAGAGCATGGAAAATAAATTTTGCAAAGAAAGATCATTAGCTTGGGAATTGTCCATATCAAGTATCCAATTAGACATGGCAAAAGTGCAGCAGAGAAGAGGAGAGGGCGCTCTCTGCAATTCACCCCGATCCACATTATGCACAAACATAATCACCTTGAATTATATATAAAGGAGAATGAGAACTGTACAGAAAGTCCTATTCCTGATGGGAAATCAAGAATTCTCATTGTGTCCAGTGGAAAGCGTCAATCTCATATCTCAGTCTCCAAGGTACCTTATATTGTGCTCATTTCCCTACTGAAAATATCTTTAATGCTTGTACACATAAAAAGAATTAGACCGGTTTATGAAGGTTGATAGGAGATTGAGTCAAAGGTGGAAACAGAGCAATAGTCACTCTTTAGTGATATAAATAAACATTTTGCCTTTGAACAGACACTGGCCAGTGTAACAAAGAGTTTGGGAGACCAACTGCAATAAGTAAGTAAGACGGCATAAAACGTATGTGTGTGCTTGTGAGTGTTCTTGTAAAAATACACATATAGCCTCTCATGGATCAAAAATGTGTCAATGTGTAAAGCACAGCAAAGAGACTCTGAAATTCCCAAGCAAAAAGATGTCACATAAGCCTCCTCCAAATGCATGAGATGAGAAGAAACTTACTGGACCTGAAAGGGAACTTGCTTCTTAGTGTTGCCTGAGTCAGGACTTGCCAGGTATTTTGACTTTTTTTTTTTTTACAAAGAAGAATCAAATTCATATTTAATCACAGACAAGGTGTTGGATAAATCCCAGCTCTATAATTTTGCTTCCTCTGCCATCCTTACTTTTGTCTAGTTTATTTATACTTTTCCTTCTTGTTCAATAACATATTTTAAGAAGTGAGGAAGGAAAAAAAGCATTGCAATTCAAAAAGCATCAATAATCAAAAAAAGAACTGTTTTTTCACAGAAGCTGAGTAGGTGAGAAGGTACTTATTTTCCATACTTACTTAGGTTGTCTCTGTAATTCCTCTTCAATATGATCAAACTGCTATAATTCTTTAGATAATTAATATCTCTATCAAATGCCAAAGACATTAAGTTCCTAAAGCATCAACAAGCAAGTGCAAGAAATAAAAAACTGAACACACACACACACACCCCGCAAAAAAAAAAATCAGATGAGTTTACGCCTTACCAAATTCATCTTTAGTGTTCTAATAAAAATTTTATTTGACCTTCTCTCTGTCCTAAAAATAAGGGCCTGTACAGGACCAACAATTTAGTTAGTCGTGACATTAAAAAAAATAAATTCTGAAACTTAGGCAATTTTTAAAGCATTTTCCTAAGGTGAAGTCCAATGTTAGTTATGGAAGAGGAAATTTATCCATTTGGCTAGGAAATCAGCTCTTATTTTGGCTGTCTGCCTTGTACTGCTTTCTAAACACTGGCAGCTGGAGCATAAAGAAAAGAGACTGGAAAAGATAAATAGGGTAGATACTGCTTAAGGTCTTTGTAAAGTTTAATGAAAGATTTATCTCTTGAGGGTACTGTTCCTCTTTCTTTTACTGAAACAAGAGTTTGATAACCTCTCATTGTGCATTTGATAAATTACATCTTACAGTCATAACTAAAATGAGTAAGTGGAAAATATAAAAGGCCAAAGCAAGGTCTAGTTATCTGAGACTTCCAATATGAAATATCCAAAAGAAGCTAGGTAGCATCTAAAGTACTTTTAATTACAGAAATAAGGATGAACTGTGATAGAGTGATATTGTAACAACAGACGAGACAGATTCCTCGACCTTTGTGAATGAAAAGTATACTATACTGTTCATATGTATAACACCACTAATTACAGCAGAGTATTAGATGAAGGTTTATCATGGAAGTAGCAGAGGCCCAAATGGTCCACAGCCCTTGCTCATAAACCAGATGAGTATCTGTAAAGTAACTACAGTCCTCTGTTTTCTACTTAGTTTCAAAATTCTTGCTGCATATCTATACACTCAAGGCACATAAATGTCAAACCCTGACTGAGAACCTCCACGGTTCATGGAGCCAGAAGAGATATGCTTTTGTACTTTGGCTTTTTCTTTTAATGCTCCATATACCAAAAGTGATCCAACTGCAAGGAAAAAAACGTATTTTTGATTGAAAACAGAGCTATGAAGAGGGACACTGATTCTATTCTATGTGAGCATCAATCTTTGGATTACCTTTTTTTTTTAAAAAAAAAACAAACAAAAAACCAAAACAACACATCACCACAGACGTGTAATGTGGCTTTGTTTTGGTTTTTTTTTTATTTCTCTTAAGAAGCTGAAAAACTACTGTAACATCTGCAGGGAACTAACTCACCTGCTCAGCAAACAGCAAGCCACTTAAAAGCTTTTAGAACTTGGATCCAAAGAGTAAGGTGTAAGGATTCAGTGTGGTCCAAGGAATCAGGGCTCCTCTCTTTCTCCTCAATTTATAGATAATCCAAAATACGCTTATTCACATCTTTACAGTTTCCCTGTAAAATCTAAGCACTTATAAGAGGTGAAAGGTAACTTTTTTTTCCTAAAGTATGTCATTATTAATTTGATTTCCAGTAACATGTAGTTTATTTTATAAATGCTGCAAAGTTATGAATTATTAAAGCTGTGGACCTGCAGTCTAATTCTTTTCCAGGACAATTTATCCCTCATTCGGTAGTTAACACCATTACAAGCAATAAAAGCAATTTAAATTTCTCAAATTAAAGAGAACAGAAATTCTCAATGGGTCACTTATAGATATGTTCAAAGTAGAGAGCTCTTTATGAGGCATATAGAGACCTACGGGATTCCACAAAATTGATCCCATATCACAAACACTTTAATTTAATGTACCTCTTGCTACTCATTTTTAATGAGGCGATTATAAAAAGGGCATCCTACTTTATTAAGCATTAACCTTGTTCACTGTTAGGTAAATCATGAGATCAAAGAACTTGAAGATATCCAAATCAAAATGAATCATTTTAAGGAAGGATATGTGTTATTCATTATTAATAGTAGTATTATTATTACCTAAAATATAATCTTTGCAGGAAACAGGTATGAATTTTGTCTGCTTCCTAGTAAGTTTTTAAAGGAAGCACACAAGATATAGTGTCTAGACATACTTTGCAAAAAGCTCTACAGAATAAATTTTCAGTGCTTTTCCATGGAATTTAGTTTCTGAAGATGAAGGATGCTACAAGATGGGATCTATAACGTTTATGTCACAATCATACTACTGCTGAACCAAAAACGTATCCACTGGGTTTTAACTTTGGATATATCTGGGTAAAGTAGAAGAATAACAAAATAAAGGAGCATTAAAAAATATTAATTTAAATGGTACATGAGATGTATAGTAAACATTAAGAAACAGCAAAAGAGGGAACAATAGATGTGGACAAAAATACAAACCCCAACACAATGGCATCTGAACTAGGGGGGGAGGGAAACAGAAGACAAGTCTTTGCCTTAGAATGCCTTGAATACTAAAAGAAACCCCACCCAAAGCACAAACTAATTTTTCACTTGTTATTTCAATCAGAACAGGATCCATGGTATAGCTCCTAGAAGCAATGGAGAATTGTTTCCTCTGACTACGAACTCAAATACCCGTCAGTCCATGTACGTCAATACACTTAGAGCCCGTAAGTTAATTGGGAGGTGGAGATCTGGCAGCTAAGGCAGAGCTGCTTGTTCTTCATCAGCTCCAGACCAGATTTTCCCAAGCCCTGTAAAGGGCTAATACCAGCTTTACGTCTTCATGTGCCACAACTTGTCCCTTAAAAGGTGAAACATCACCCTTGAGTAAAGTTCTCAACTTATAAACAGCAGAACTCAAGATCCACCCATTAACTCCCCATTCTGACTATTGTGTTGATGTGAGATAGACAGGTAGGTATAGATATTCACTTTGTGTTATATTTGCAACGTTGGTGCCTTTCTTGATGACTGCGGCACCGAGGAGAATGGGCTTGGACCTCTAACACAACTATTCAAATGAACACGGCCACTAATTTAACAAAAGTATTAATTACATCTTTCAAGTGCAGTGTGTTTAAAGGAAAGGTGAGAATCATTGTGAGAACAATCAAAAACAAGTAAGAATAAGGATTATTTTTTGCTGAGAGTAATTTGTCAGAAGTATGGAAATAGGAGTTCTCTAAATGATTCATTTGAATGCTGCAACAAAGCTGAAGACAATGACTACAGATATTGTGCCGGTTTTGAACAGAGAGGCTGATGATCAGTTTTGTTGTTACATGGTTACTTCACCATTTCTTTATCTGAATTCTTTTATATACAAGAAGGTCGGTGTCACTTCTATTATGCTTCCCACCTCAGCCACCACTTGTTGATGAATCTCCATGAATGCAAATAATCTGTGTAAAATGCAGAAAGAAAAATAAGACAGTAATTTTAATGTATTCAGGACAAAGCTGTCATATAATTCATGAGATTGACTTTTTTTTTCCTGTGTGTTCAATTTTGTATTTAATAATAGTATCAGAAAACATTAATTCTGGAGAAGCAAAAGGAGAAACAAAAGAGGAAGCAAAGGGAAAACAGGAAAAGTGACAATCTCATTATTACTTAAAACAGATTTTATTTTGACAAGGGAAAAAAACTTCATCCCTATCAGTACTAACCATAAATTAACATATAAATGTTTCAAGCAACAAATCACTTTGAGTAAGAAGAACTCCAAAAAAAAAACCCCCCCAAAAAAACTTAGGAAAATAATTATGTCCTTTTTATTCTATTATAAAGCAGTTAGAATTAAGTATTTCTTAAAATACACTGGCTTCTAATGAGTATATTTTAAAGAATCCTTTATGTCAGACATCAAGTGAATTTCCATGCATCTATATATTCATGACTTACATCCAAAAAACAACAAAAAAAAAAGAATATGAAAGTAATTTAACTTCCTTTGTGAGACAAAGAGGTAGGTCATAACTTAAGGTTCTGGCTGCTCTTCAGCGCAGAGAGGGTAACACGCTCAGGCGGAAGACGAGAGCTTTGACCCTTCCCGTGGCGATGGAAACCTCTGTGCCCAGTGCTTTCCCTCCCCGGCAGGTCGCGTGCTCCAGGGCCGTAACACAAGATGCTGCCATGATGTTTCCTTTTCATTTCCTACACTTTCTTTCTTGGCATTACGGAAAACCGTGCAGCCATTGTAAAGCGACATAGAAACATCCACAGGTGGATACTTCAGTGTCTTTCAGAAGACGCATGTAATGCTGATTAATCTATTTCCTTTTCACTTAATGCTCATTAAGTCCAGCTAAAAAGCAGTGTGTAGTCTCTCAGTGAGCACTTACAGCACTACAGAACTTTAGGACCATTTGTACACAAAAATAACAAGTCTGCTGGTTCAAATGTTTGCCAAAAGTAAACAGGGAGGGTTTTACCTGAGCACAACTCGCCTTTCCCCATTTTTCTATTACAGTACAGCTTCACAGTGGGTTTTTCTCTCACAGAAAGATTATAATTGACATGTAGGACAAAGCTACCAAAACAGACTCCACCATTATTAGTGTTATGAGAGGGAAAAGCATATTTTCTTAGCGTAGACTGTGCTTCTGGAATAGCTATTGATTTCTTTATTGCTTGTCTGCTTATTACTAAGTAATGATTCTTGTATAATGGGATTATGGAACCCGCTGAACCTTGGTAAGATTTCTAAATATTTTTGACAGATTATTTATAAATAAGAATCAAAAGAAAATAGGCTGTCACAATGCAGAGTGGTATCCACAGAAGCGGTGGAATAAAGAACAAATGTTTCTGACCCTCCATCCTCCCCCCAGCAGTCGGAGGCCGGGTTCTCATACAGCATCGCTGCACGACCCTGGTGGCTCGGGCTCCCGGGGAAATTACTGACCTGAGAGAAAGAGCCATAGGAAAGTACAGAGCAGAGCCAGAAAGATGGGAAGGGTAGCACCGCAGGCAGAGGTAACGGCATCGAGATGGGAACAGTCAGCAGCTCAAGAACTCAAAGGGAAAAACACTGAGATGAAAAGACACAAGATCCTGAAAAATAAAAATAAAAATTAGGGGGTGGAAAACAGCAGGTCACCAACACTGAGAATGAGCCTGCTCCAACAAATAATTCCCTGTGCCCCATTCCCACTTGGCTGACCTCTGCCTGGCCAGCCGGGATCCTCTGGGTGCCTTCCTGGAGGTGGTGAGCATACAGGATTCAGCCCAGCAGCCGGTGGGTCCCAGTTCTGCCCTGGGAATTCACCAGTGAATTCCTGCCCCAGAGTTCCTGGTTGCGTACCGCCTGCTCGCCGCCTCGGCACACGGCAAGAGGGGCCCAAATGGACAAAGGGGGGGCGGGCTACAGTTTTTTAAGTCCTAACAAAAGACGTTGTTTCTCTTTTTTATTCTCTCTCCCTCCTCATATATATATATGCTAAAAAAAGGTTTAAGAAGTTCTGAACATGCTCAAATGTAAACTTGAATATGTTTAAGAGACGAGTGGTATCTAAAAGGATAATTAGTTGTTAATTATGACAGAGAGAAGAGAAAAAGAAGGTTTTGGAAACAGCTACAAATGCAGAAGTGTCACTGGGGATGATGAAGATCAATCATCTGGATGCATCTGGACGCACAGCAGTTCGGTATAACCTACGGAGCTATCGGTGGCTTGCATCAAGTAATCTATGTTGTGTTTCTGAAAGGCTCTGAAAAGGTCCACCAGAGAAGCGGAGAGCAAGGATGTGGCAAACCAGCCCCACGTGATAACGTGTACCAAGGGACCTCTCGCCCAGCAGTGCCTCCCCCAGAGTGGGGGTGGTAACTTCCCCACTTGTCTTTCAACAATTTACCCTTAAAACTCAAAATAATAGATTATTAAAACTCAGACACAAAATTTTACTCTAAATAAGGAACAATGACAGAAATCATCATTAAAAGGCCTGGAAGATAACTTCCTACCCCATTTTTAATCTGAAATAGTGAAAAGCAGATCTGATAAGCACTTCCAGATCAGCAGCTTGCTCCATTAAGGTGTGACTGGGAGCCAAGCTGTGCCGGCAGGGCTGGGAGGGTGGCACTCATCCTGCCTCCCCAACGTGCACAAAAACCCTCCTCGGGATCAGGGACATCTCTACAGGAGGGAATGAGTTGACAGGCACAACTGTCCCCACCTATTGACACACAGAGCCCCCACGTATAATTAAGAGAATTACAATCTACGTCATCCATGAGAAGAAATATTACTATATTTTCAAATACTTTTTGAAAGAGCCATAACTTTGGTGAAAGTTTGTAAGTCAGCTGAAAACATTAATAAGAACATTTATAACTTCTCCTTTCTATAATTGCAATACCCGAGTGCCAGATCTGCTTCACATTTTCAGTCCACTAGTGCATGAATTATGCTCATTAATCTTCTATCTGAGAGCTTTATTACTGTTTGTTAGGTGGGAGCTGATGCTATAAAGATGCTATAAATTAGAGTAGAGCAATGGTTAAGAGTTGTAGCTTCTACTGGGTCTAAGACTAAGTCGTATTTGACACCAAAGCATCTGTAGAAGCATCTGTGTTAATCTGCCTGGACCCTTCTTCATCAGATATATTAAGCCTGGAGTATTACATATAATATACTCACGTCTGAAATGTGGGACAGTGTTTTCTCACTGGAAGCAACAAGCAAATAATATTCTACCTGTATTTGTTAGCAAGGAGGTTACTCAAAACAAATATATCTGGAAAAACATCTATAGGTACTTCTTAGCTGAAGTCAGCAAAAGAAGATACTGCATTTGTGTTTCAAAAGCTTTACTCCCCGGATTGTTTCAGGAACTGTTCTCAGAGGCGCACATGCATACAGAAACCATCAACTCTGGCATTTTTTCCATCTGCTACATGTATTCAATACAACGAATCACAAGTCTCTTAACTTGACATTTCAGTGATAAAAGATCAGAGTATAAGTAAGGAGCTATAAATTAATTATTTGTCAAAACTGATGAGTCCTTCTACTTGCATTCTGAAATATCTCTTACCCAGAAAGAGTTTCAGGTTACACAACTGCAAAAATCAAGTATGCCTTAACCCTTCAGAACTACTGATCTGTGGCTGTTAATTTTACCAAGGAAAAAAAACAACTATAATTGGTTCTTTTCAGAGGACAAGGCTAAATCATGTCATCCCTAGAGCCTTGCTTAACAGCAGCGGTAGTAGAATTATGCAGAGGTCCCTTCTTTGTATGTAAATGGTTAGAGATTCAGTGATTTATATTTACCCTCTCCATTCTGGTCCGCTGGCATGATACTAGTTTTTCCATCATGAAGAACAGGTTAAATTTCATATTTCCTACTTCATGTTCTAATTTTTGTAACACAATCTTAGTATGAATTTATTATAAGAATTTTCCTCTCCAAAGTTTTTTCTGTTGCGTATTTTTTCACAGATCATTATAATTCATCTGAACACGACATTTAGCTGAAATCTGTTTGTATTGGAAGAACGATTTATACTTACGCTGAAAAAGCTTAGTATATTGAGAAAGCAATGGTTAAAAAAACTGATTAACTGGGCTTGCAAGGAAGGGTCTATTCCTTAGACTAATTTATGGGATAGTGATGGCAACATGATCTTTATCCATTTCGCACCGTTATGGTACCAGTTTCTAATACGCCTGAAGCTTCAGGGATTTTATTCTTCAATAAATCCTAAGTTTTTTGAAAGATTATGTCCTGAGTTCTAATCATTAGATTTGATAGCTAGTTTGATTACTCTGCCTGGCTGAGGTGATCGCATGAAAGGTCCAGTGATGAGACTGGTACATCTTTAGGTAGGTGTTACTGAAAGTGCTACACCTATTTATGCCTTCTCCTTGAAAAATGTGAACTGGACACATTTATTCAAGGAAAAAGCATAAATGGGCAATAAAATCAAAAGAAATAATGTTTCAGTAACTACAGAAGAAGATCAGCTTTTTAAAGTAACATGTCTAACAGAAAGAAATACCGTTTTCTGCTGGCAACATTCTCTTGCCGTTTTCAAGGACAAAATTCAAACAATTCAACTACAGATTTTAGTCATTAATCAAGAGAGACATGATTTTCTAGAAGATGTTGTCTAGACATTAACAATCTTCTTCCTGTTCACACAATGATGAAACAGTAGATCTAAAAATATGTAAGCTGCATCCTTCAAAAATAAAACTTGCCTAAATCAACCGTTTGATATTTCAAGCCAGGCAGTCTTTATGTTACCTATAATAGAAATATGTTTACCTATATTTAACCTCAACTACCAAAGAGGATCCCGCCCCCCCTGCCCCCAGACTGATTGAGTGTACCTGATGACCACATCACCAGACATAATGATTTCAATTTCACTGTCTGTACTATAAAACAAAGAGATTTGTCATCCATTTATTTTTAAAACAATTATTTTCTATCTGCTGTGCAGAATACTTGTCCCACTTTGAATTGATTTTTCATTACTTTAAGAGTTAGAATAACTGTGGGTTTATTATACTGCTAACAACCACAAACTTAGTGCTATCACTTACGAAAAACTCCAACACTTCACACTATCAGCAGAAAATTACGCTGAAGATGATGGATAAGCGTCACATAATTCAGAATGGTTAAACCATGAATGTCTCAGTCATCCTATCTAGAAATACTGAGGCAATATATAACCTGCATAACTAGCACCAATATTCAACACTATTTTATAAATTATGAATGATCAGTTATGGTCATCTTAAACCCATGTGAAAGAGAAGCTCAGTGACAGTTAAGTAGGATATTATCGCTACATAGTGCTTTACAACTGATATAAAACACTGTCTGCCAAACTACATCTAATTCCAGACGAAAGAGCTCTGAAAATTTTCAGCACTGAAGCAAGCTCGCGTTGTACAGAGCAATGGAGAGACGGCACAGACCTGGGAATGGCCCAGAGCAGTCTGTTCTTCACCCCAACCCATCCCGCAGGCTGCAGACATTGCTCACTTGGGTCACAAGCGTAGGAGATGTGTTTATCCAGGGCTACAGACATAAAGCTTCCCTAGAAATGTTACCACCCCATGAAAATACTATTATCTTTGCTGGCTTGACATGGGCTGAAGAACATCAAGAATGAGTAGGGCAGCAGGAGGAAATTAAATCAGAGATCCAGATGGAAAAGGATTCCATAAATTTTATCAGGTAAAAAATTAAATCAATGTATAAGCATCAATATATAAATCAATATATAAAACAAAACCTCCTCGGTAGGCTTCTTATGAATTAGATTTTGGGTCAGGGCTACAGCAGAGAGAGATGAGAGTAAGTGATTCTGGATGAAAAGATGAGAAGAGGAAAGTCGAGAAAGCTACACCAACTGAGGTGAAGGAAGACAAAGTCACAAACTTTCTACCAGGCCTCTGGTGAGAAAAGGACAGGACTGGCTACATCAAAATCGAAATTAGGGTCAGAAAAACCTTTATGTTCTAAAAAAGCAGATCGTTAACAGCTATAACGTAACATTCCTACTGCATTGCTTTTCAGAAGCCAAATACATTCCTCAGTTACACAGATGACAGATTTTAAACTGTAGTCTTTATATATTTAAGATATGTTTAGCTATTTAAATATAATTGTGCCATGCCAAAGATGTTTTCTCACTGTCTTGTATCTTCTTTTGAAACTGGCAGTAGATTTCAAATTAGCACACTTTAAGAAATATGATACTAAACATGCTACCCGAATATGCGATCACCATACACGTAATTTGCTTTTGGACAGAAATATTTCACACATTTCAAAATGAGATCTAGTTATAGTCGTTAACCAGACAACGCTTTCTGACACAGTTGATTTCCCAGAAGAATTTTGATCAGTTAAAAAATGAATCTAGCATACACATAATCACAAAGTAAGACTTTATCTTGTCAAATCAGGTTGATAAACAAACAAACAAACAAAAAAAGACAAAACCAAAACCAAACTAAAAAAACCGACCCAATCTCAGAAAAAACACCAGCCACTCATCCAAAGTTGCCTTCTGAATCCACGCATTTACAAAGACTTTAAACTATCTTCTACAGAGATTCAATACCCTCTCTCAGTTATGGTATGACAAGTGGTTAGCAGGTCTTCTGAGAAGAGTGAAGAATATAATAGGTGTCAAAACTGACTCCAACAGAGCTATATTAATGTAAATCGTCAACGTGACTTTTCTACTTTTATGCATGGCAGGAGAACACAAGTGACCCAAACCATAACTGCAGTCTACTCTTTGAATGACCAGGAACAGAAAAATACCTGAATGTAAAAACATTGTCATAACTACTTGATAGTAATCTTGCCAGCAAATTTTACCAAAATTGCAAGCAATAAATGGGGGGTGGAGGGGGCGGAGTTAGGATGTCATCAGTGACTCAGAATATCAGGGTCCCTAATGCCAGCAAATAGGACTTCTCATTATTTTTGCAACAGGCCTATGGAGCTGCTTTAGTCTCCAACAAAGATGTTCAGGAAAATTTTCCTTCATAAACCACACATTAGTTATCATGTTATCATACCTGTTATATTTTCTTGAACTACAAAAAAACAGTCTCTGGAGAATAACATTCATTGTGATGAGACAATTTTCTGGCCAACTTTAGGTCACGTTCTGTTGTTCTGTTATTTGATCAGGTCTGACAGAGTGCAAGATTTGGTTTTCAATCAGCTCATCTTCAGCCGATGTGTGTCATTTCAATTATTCTTTTTATTTTCTAATAAAGAAAGATGTAAGCAACACACAAAACCAGTTCCATAGCACTACTTCTATTTCTCTTTCTACCTTTAAGTGACTTTCCATTTTTTTCTTCCTTGAAAAAATCCAATTAATATTTACTAAACCCAAGAGAAATCCAAAAATTAAATGAAAAACATCTTTGAAACAAACCCCCTGTTGGTATCTACTACTGTTACTACAAAAAAAATTCTGAAAAAATAAAAATAAAAAAATAGATGTTTCCACTTGAGTCTGAGCTGAAATAGCATTATTAAAATGAGAAATGTCTTGCTCACTTACAATAAATTTTGTTTATACACAGGGAGACGTTTCCAATTTCAGAACAAAATGTAAAAAGTTACACCGCTTCGTAGAAATAGGCTGGTTTTTGGGCTTGCTAATGAAATACCCAAAAACCCCCAAAACAGTAGAAAACTTTTTTTAAAAAGTATAAAAGCTCATTACAGTAATAAGCAGGGCTGGCCGGATGTTATGGTCAGTGGAAAAAGAAATTTGTACTGAGGATCAAATATTAGGTATTATACTAAAAATTAATCTTCGAGATGAGATTATCTTTGAAATAGATAGTTGAAGCTGTGGCTTGATACTAAGCAGGATATTATAGTGGCGCAGACTTGTCCTCTCTAATGTCTTCTGGTAGGAAAGCACCCATTCTGCCTAACCTTCCCATTAAGGGAAAGTTGAGAGAATTTTCAAGCATTTCAAGTCCTATCTTCACAATGACAAATATTTGCTACTCTCATGCAGTTTATTTATATTTAATTTCATTATACCTTTAGAGCCTGATCAAAGTTAAATAAAAAATAAACAAGTGGTGCACAGCATCCAATTACTGCTCTTCAAAGACCTGTTAAAGTTCTGTAACACTTCTGGTTATTGCAAGGCGATCAAAGTTACCATAACATTTCAAAATTGTTTATAATTTTGAGTTACTTAAACAGGATAGAATATAATAGTAGCACTTTATACCGAACAGTAACATGCAGGTGCTGCTAAGTGTAGGTGCCGAGAACCCAGCATACCATGGAATACAGATGTTTACCAGTGAACACCATGAATTTGCTTTTTGTCCTGACATGATTAAAAATAAATTTTAGTGCAGAAATGAATTACTATAGGAAACTCCAGGGGCATAAACTACAGACCCCACACATCACTGAAATAATAAATGAAGACCTAAGTAGATAATATAGATTTCCATTGCTAAACCAGCAATCTAACAGCTGTCTAAATGGTCGGGAGAAAAGATTTTACAGGGGAATGTGGGGTACAATGTGATCACAACATACAAAATCATAAATTGTAAAAAAACACGATTCACAGAATCATAACAGTTGAAAGTTACGGTATGTGTAGAACTGACATTCCTTACTCTTGCAGTATTAGAACTGGCTTGCAATTGGTGAATCGAGTAAAACTGGTGTAGCACAATGTAACTATTCATTTCAGAAAACGCCTACTTCCACAGGGCTATGGCAATACCTGAGAGATGCTTTGTCGTAAGAATCCTATTACATGCATAGTAGAATTAGAGTTATTTTCTCTACTTTTTAAAATTACATTAATTTCTTTTCATAAAGTAGAACACATCCTGAAGTCCTTGTAAATAAAATTTCTTTCTTCTAAATAAATACCTAAGTCTTAGACCAACAGACTCTTGCCTAGATGCATCTAGAATAAGCTACAAATTTGTTCATTGTCTGCTTAGAAATACAGAGCATGATATCCATATAACATATAATTTATTTTTTTTTTACTTTTTTGGTGATAAAAAAAAAAGAGGACTGATAATTTAGTGTTGTTGTGGTAGGCACACCTTCAAGTTTCTTGGCTTTGTGTGTTTAAAATGAAATTAAGATGGTCTTCCTGATGTTGATTATATATACACCGTAAAATGACATACTGCAGGCATTTATCTCTACTGAGTTCTGTCTACTACAGGTATATAAAGATGACTTCCACTAACCTGAGATTAATTTTACTGAGATGATGAAAGAATATAACTTTGGTTTTCACAGAGTCATCTCATTCTGCTTTTGTCAAACTGAAAAACTAAATTTTAATTGCAAGGAGTTTGGAAGAGAGCATAGAAATATTGTTAATAGCAAAGGGACCCACAATGTTTGCTTGTTAGTATTAGATTTTGCAATGGGAATAAAAAGAAATTAAAATATTTTATTATCCAAAGATAAAGACTAAATTAACAGCCCAATTTACTACTCAAACATAACTCTATTTTATCTTCCAGTCTGCTATCAAATTCTAATGGGTATCAATTTTGATACTGACATAAAACTAGAAAAACTGTAAATGGTTCTCACAATAAAAAACATATTGGAGATTCTTAGAATAAATTTTACAGGCCCAAAATAATGCACGCATGCTTGAGGGTTAGTTTTTTGATGGAATGTAAATCTGTAATCACTACAATGCTAACACTTGTGAAATAAACTCTGCAAACACATTACTAGGTATGCAAGCATTAATCTGTAGTGTATCTACCATACAAATTGGAACCTACTAGTTTTTTGCCCCAAATCTTTTTGGAGCCTGAAATATTTAACATCACCTTATTGTCATGACTCTTATTTTTTTTGAGGGAGACTTTCATCTGGCAAAACTATTGAAAAAACTACAGAAGAACCTGAAAACAACGTAATGCTATTGATAACCAGCTGTTATGGATTATGTGAACTTCTGTGTGCAGAAGTTGGATATTACAGTATAATCTACGACAGCACCTCCAGCTAACCAAATTCTAAGAGTCAGACTAGGAGTTTACACTCATCCCTGACAAAAGCAGCAGTGAACAAAGTGAGCCAGGTCAAGAGTAGCCATCAACCAAATTCCTCCAACTCCTAACGAGCTTTGCACAGATTTCTACTGGGCTTTTTCTTGCTTCAAATACAGGAGGGCATTTTGCTCTCCACCAAACTACACTTGCCAGAAAGACATTGCACTTCAGTTACTCCTGGATTACGCCCACGTGGTCCACAGTGACAGTAAAAAATAAGCAGTCTTGTGAACCTCTGTGCCCAAGGTCTTTGACCATCTGGGTTTCAGGGAGGGAAACAGCACCCTCTGCTCCGCTCGTAGGGGAAAAGACACAGAGTAAATTGACATCACCTACTTCTGGGGCACCCATGAAAAGGGCTCCTGTTAGAGGGAATTAACTTTCTGCCAGTACCCCACACCAAAGATACAGTGGCAATATGCATTATCTGTCCTGCCTGAAGTCTTCCTTAGCTAATTATTATTATTTCCAGCTCTTCCAATAAATTATCCTGCTAGAAACTTACCAAAAATAAAATGTTATGGCTTGCACTTAGAGGGCAATTATTAACTGCTCAGCACTGGCCCTCAGGACTGTGGTCTTTATTTTTAATATCTTCCCTTCTTATTCCAAGAACAAACACATTAATGAGGGATACCTTCCCTGTTTACATTAAAAGCAACTTCCAAGACCATTCTGTAATTGCTCCTATAATACATCTTTTACACCCACCACCGTAAAAATTTCATCCTTTCCCCATTTACTACATGCTGATGTAAAGATTAACAGCGGTGATTCCATAATAGGTATTAGCAGAGAGCTGCCAAGACATCATTATGGTAACTGAATGGTTCATGCTTTATGTACTATTTTGAAGAGAAAAAAACTGCATTTTTTTTACGTTTTTCAACCAGTGTATTTACTTCAGAGAAGAAAAGTGCCATAATCCATTTTCTGAATGTTCATAAATCAAAACGTAAACACTACAATAGTTTCATAAATTCAAGCATGTTTACACATTTGGAGAGAAATATTTCTATCAACCAGTAAAAAAAAATAAATTGGTATGTTTAAAATTATTGTATTTCTACTAAAATTAAAGTTCTAAAACATTCTGCAAGAGAGAATAAAAACTAATGTTGGGTCAGAAACAAATATTTCAGCTGTTCCAAGGTTTTTCTTTAGTATATAATATATAATTATGAGTTTACATTTTAAATAAAAACTGTTCCAGATCACATATGGATTTGTTTTCATTCTGAAGATGCTAGAAACACTTATTCTGACACTTCCAAAATTTTTTTCTCATTTTTGCGTTGTGTATTTGTCCAAATCAATGCTCCCTTTCAAAAATTCCATTTCTTTCTTGATGAAACACTTTGTTGAAACATCTCTAACCAGGTTTACACCTCATCTTCTATCACCCTAAAGTATTGGAAATCTCCTTCCAAATAGGTTTCTAACTACCACATCAAAAAGAATGCTGTAGAGGTAAGCATTCTAGGAAAAACATTTTCTATCATTTCTCAGACAATGCAACAATCTGAAAGTAGGTTACTTTTTTCTTTCGGTACTCGCACAATGATCAATCACAGGGAGCCCAAAGGAGCTCGTGCCCTTCCTTTAATAACAATGAGCAGCATTTTATGCCACGTAAGGAGAATCCACCGATAACAGCTGGATGATTTGTGGGGTGAGGGACCACAGCACACATAAAAGGTAGAAGAATTTGATCCACTGGAATAATGGAAATACAGCTCTACCTGGTAAATAGAAAAATGAATATATTCTGAAGAAGAGCATAATTACAGAGGCTGTCTGGTGCTGCTATAAGGAGCCTTGGTTCTGGATGCTCTCCCTGGGCAGAGCAGGTATAACCTGTTTGCCATATACAGAACAAATCTCAGTTATTTACTCTGCATCTAGTAAAAGATGGAACCACAGAAATGAAAAGCTGCATACAAACCTTCCTCTTTAGATAAACGGGATCTCAGACAAGCTCAAAAAATGGTTGAAAAAGTCATAGTATGGCTTTAAGGGGCAAGTTTCAGAAGCTAATGGCTTATAAGGCTTTTGCCTTAAAGCAGCTTTTAAGAACAGCATATGAAAAATGCCTTTAAAGTCTGCATGACTTTAAAAGGTTTTCTACATTTTCCTTCTGTTTTCATCGCAGATCACACTCCTTTTATACATCAGTTGGGCAGATTTACAACTAGTAAAAATCAGCATCATGCTATTGAGCGTAAGGAAAGTGTGAAGGTTTACATCAGCTACGAATCTAGTGCTTACTCTTCAAAATAGCTCAATTTTCTTCTCTGTAATTCTTTTTCCATTTCATATGGTTTGTCATATGTTCTTCTATTATCTGGTGAACAGGAAACTTAAAATGCATCCTAAACAGCATAATTTATACTGCAGGGTGGATTCTTCTTCTTTGGCCTAAAATAATACTTGCATGGAAATGTCCTAGTTTTCTTCAAGCCTTTGCTGGAGCATTCTGTGAAACAGAAAGAAACTCAATAGTAGTCAAAACTCCAGTGATGTTGCACATTAAAAAATTATATGTGCTGATCAATAAAGTGTGAAAGGGCTGATGAAAGAGACTGCATTTTTCTGGGACAGTAATTTTGCTCCATGAATTATTTATAAGGACGATGAAGCAGAAGCAAAAAAAGTAGAAAGCATAGAGCTTACCTTATCACTCATAATCTTGCAAACAGCCACAATGAAACTATAATCATTTGCTACATGCTGGGACATCAAAGAACAATGTAATGTTGTGGCATGTAAAAATGTATTATAATATATTAAAGAAATTAGGCCCTGGTGAGTATATAAGTATCTGCTTTTTCTCCTAAGAGAGCGCTACCATTTTTTGCTGACAAAAATGAGAGTTTCTTCAGAGTTGCCTTGCCAAAGCATCAAGGATAAAGTTTAAAGTAAAATGTAAAAGGTTGACTCTGCAGATGATTTCAGAGTTGTGGTAGGCAAAGAAAGGTGAGCTAGAAAATTACTTTCCGGAAGTTGTGAAGCAAATGGCTATAGCTTTTAGGCTTATTATTTATAGATGACTGAAAGTGTTACAGAGAACAAAATTAAAACAGTTTATCAGTATTTGGACTGGGCTTATATTTTTTGTAATAATTTGCTTATATATTTCATGCAATAAGGAGGAAAGCTGGAGACAGGACACAGACTGCACTATATTAATACATTTCCCTCTTTGTTCTGGCGTCTCTAGTAAAAATTACAATCTGCCAAACCCTAAAGACATATCTGAAGAGCTTGGCTTGATTCAATTTTTGTATCTGTGTTGCCTGTGGTTTTTTTTTTTCCTCCACAGTTCTCAGGTCAGAGCTTCATAGATACATTTCTTTTTGCACTTGACCTCAAGCTAAAGGGACTGCTAGGTATCCTAAATATAAACACAAAGAGTATATATAATTATTTACTTATATACGAATATACAATTGGCTAGATGAACAAATAAAAATTGATAATGCTACTGTATTGGCTTTACAGACAGGAATAATTCCCTATTGATTATTTCTGAATCAAGAAATGCAAATTTGGCAATGCCAAAATATCCCACATACGCACATTGATTTTGAAAAATCTGTTGCTTTAGAAACACTGAAAGTGTCAAAAATATTGAAACATTCAGATTTACTATTTTCCAAATAAAATTCTTGAACCAATTAAAATTTCTCTGGGCTTGTAAAGATTCCTACTGTATTTTATTAAATAAGCTGGGGGGTGGGGGGGGGTGGGTAAGAAAGCTTTCATACTCCATTGCAATGCTTCATTTTGGATTGAGGATACAGTTAGATTGTGTGTTTCCCCACCTGAATTTCAATTCACTATTTATAAAAGTCGTTATTTTTTTTCTACTATGTGCCTAGGTAAAAGGTACAAAAAATGGAGATGATATAAAGACCATATAGCTCCATACTCTGAGAGCCAAACTTAACAAGTATTTGGATCTATACTTTGAATTCAGGCTAATGTATAAACAACAAATTACTAGAGCAACATTTGCTGGAACTGTATGACATGCAACTTACTACGATAATCTCACTAGAGTCAATAAATGAACCTGACCATAAAGAAAAGACAAATAAAAGTTTAATTTGTATGACTGACAAAACGTATTTCACCTCCCTCATGCTGCAGCATCACAAACAGAAGTCCAAAAAAAATCACATCTTTGGTTCAAAATGGGCAAAAGGAAAAAAGAAAAAGGAAAAAGGTTAAGCAAAAGTCCATCCTGGATTAGGAAAGGCACAGTTACAACTCGGTCAACTGGAGAAGAACTGGACTTGGCCCCAGCCTGAACAGTCCAGTGGGAAAGACATAAAATACATGTCTTTTAAGGACAAACTTAAAATCCTCCAGAACATGCAACAAGCCATTTCAGCTCTCCGCATCTCATTTTAAAAATTAGATTTATCTAAGGAAAAATATACTTGAAATACTAAGATAAAAAGCTGCCCAAACACCTGAGGCTCTCCCCCTTGTACAACAGCCACGCCTTGCATGTCTCCAGCTACTGTATGACGGGTACCGCAGCCACGGCTCTTAGAGATGCCACCTCTCGCAAGGACACCCCACTTAGAGACACCTGGACTTCAAATGGGAGCGCCAGCCTATGTTAGAAATATTTATAAAAGAAAATGTAGCACTTGTTTTATTCTCTGTCATTTTAGTTTTTGCTCCCACCTCATAATGCTGCCAGTGAACCACCAGTAATCAGAAGAGACTAATTAAGATCACCTTGGATGTAATAAGTACAAGCACTGCCCTATCCTGCTGAGCTGTATAGTCAAGACAAAGCTACCTAATTTACTCTTTTGGTGCAACTGTAAATTTTTTCTAATTAACTTTAGAAACGTAAGTTTTTCTTATTATCTCTTTTCACAAGAGCCTTTTATTTTTCTGGATGCTCAAATTTTCATTGCAGTCACCTCTTTCTATTGGCAAGGGCGTAGTTTTTAAACACACCTCAATGGAAATACACCACTCAAAATCTGATTATAGCAACTGCTACGGAAAACTCTTCTCCAAGATATTCTGCAGGCTCATCAATCAAATCTGAGACTAGAGTAATATCGTGCTTAACCTTTCATTTTTTGCCATTCAGGCATGTTGTTTGCAGGAGAACTCCTGGCGTCATTTCAACAGGGGCTGTCAGGCTGGGAACCAGGCAGATTTCTGCCAAAACATACACGCTGATGCTGCCTTCTTTCTTCAAGATCCCTCTTGAAAAGTTGCTAAGAGTTGCTAATGAAGTTACTAAAGGCTCTCATTTTGCGTTGATATGCATGACAACAAAATTGGTCTCATGACAACTCAATGTCACAGCACATGAACACGCCATAAATATTTCCAGTACACTGAATCAGTAAAAAGGATCTCATGAGAAATACATTTCCAAAGACAGGAGGAAGTAATTCTAAAGTAATCCCTATTTAAGTTTCAAAAATAAGTACATTATAAAAAGCCACTGAAAAATACAGCTACATCTATGAAAAACATGAGCTTATACATCTTCAATAGCAAAACAATCTTTATCATCTGCTAATAATCTGACAAGCTCCATAACAAAGCCAAACCGTTCATTTAGTTATGTGATGAAACCAATAAGTTTTAGCTGAACTAAGATAAATCTGTGAGAAAACACTTTGAAAGCTGCTTCAAAGATTTTTAGTACATACATCCACCAGGTATTTAGTTAAAATTTAAACATTCCCTATTATTTTCTTGCCTGATACTGTGTTATTTGCTCTTTTTGTTTGTTTGTTTGGGTTTTTTGCATTTATCTCTCTCATTCTAAACAGATATCTAATATTCATAGAAGAGTCTGGGGAAAGTGTCCCTACACCTTTTAAAACCTAAATCCCGGTACTCTTATTCCACATGAGAATTCACTGTCAAAGAGAAGGCAGGGCTACAAATATATGTTTTTAATCAATGCTGTAACATTTGCTTTTCCTTCCCGATCAATTGAACTTTGTTAGTGTTATGCCTTGCCTGGTCTTTTGATTTCTGTCCTGTATCTTTCACCAAGGATTGTGAACCAGTTATTTCTAAAAAATGAGCAACATTTCCCACTGGGTACCGATAAAATGCACAGAGACATATTTTAATTGCCTATGAATATTCAAAACCTCATTATTGTTACTAGTTTATAATTATCGTATTCCCCTGACAAAAACATGCAGCACACAATAAAAAAGGCAATCCATTAAAAATGTTGACATTCATGTTCAACAGTTTTCCAGGGTTTTTTTTTTATTAACTGGTAGGCTCTTTATCTTGGCTATTAAAAGCATTTCTGGAAGGTACTTTTTTCCCAATTTAGCACAGTGTAAAAAGAGTTACAACAGTCTGTATAGTCATTAACAGTTTCCTCTTGCATAGCGTCCCTTACAGATTATGCAACACCATAAAAACATGTACAACTGTATGAAAGTCCACTGTAAGGCACAGAGTTTTCCCCCTTGCTACGGTTTGAGAAAACCCATAACAATTTATTGTTGTTTAGACAATTATTCTATCACCCGATGATTATTCCCCACCCAGAAAGGGGAAATCGGGGAAAGCAAGGAAACATGAGGGTTGAAATACAAACAGGTTTAACAGGATTAGACTAAATAATTAACAATAATACTAAAGAACCAGTATAAATCCCGATACTAATAAAATATATACAAGAATTATACTCAGCCAATTCTATCAGCAGGAAGCTGTGCGCTCCCAGCACTGGACGGTAAATCAGGGACACTGCGAGTGCAACAGCTTCGGGAGGAAGGGAAGGAATCAGGGGTCTGGCACCAGGGCAAGGAGTTTCTCTGGACTGCCACCATCAAGGGAGAGAGAGACTACACAGCAAACTTTCTAATTTATATCGAAAGTGACATTCATGGTACGAAATAATCCTGTTGGCCAGCTTGGGTCAAATGCCCAGGCCTCGCTCCTCCTCATCCCTGCACCTGGCAAGGCTTGAAAACAGCGAGACCTTGAATCCCACATAGCCTAGCTGTCTATAAAGTCAATATTTTCCCAAATTCAGACACTAAAGTCTTCTAAAAGTGCAGTTTTCCCCTGCATTAGAAGATAAATTAGTCCTGTGTCACTCAACCCAGGACAACCTTGAAGCCAAGATCCATCCCTTTAGAGTTCACTATGCCACCAGAGTTCAGATTCTGCAGATCTAAAGTCTAAAATTATACCGTAAGAGAGAAAAGTAATTTACTAATGAGGCTGTGCTTCAGGTCTCCTTGTGCATTTGAGATGCAGAGGGTGTAATTGTCAAAGCCGCCCTAAAACCTGAGCTTTGACCCAGGCTTTACTGCATGGGCTTTAATTGTTGAAGTTGTCAGTGCATTGGTCATGACCGTGGTGGCCACCCGTATCTGAAGCAGTTCATCCCTCTAGCCGTTACTCAGGGCACGCTGCAGTCCCCAGGCAGGAGTGGAGGCAACAACTGACCTTCGGTGGTAAACTTGGAAAATGAGGATCAAGCCTCATATTTGAGAGCTTCACCCAGGATACGTTGCATATCTTGGATATTGCACTGCACCTTGGCTAGCCAAGAAGCTTCAATAGTCTGTGCTTTTTTAGTTGCATTTGCTCAGGTCAGCAACTGAAGATGGAGCTGCTGAAAACCTGGAGCAGTACGGATATTTAACAAAATTTGGAAAACTAATTAATGTTGCAGGCAATTCCCTGTGGTTGCTTCTGAACCCAGGAAAGTTTCAAATACGCTATTGCAAATGAAAAAAAAAAAGCTTTAAAGCTTCAGAAGTTTGCTCTTTAAAGGCATTTGGTCTCCCAGGATAGCAGTCATAAAGAAAAGATACAGGAATTCCTAGCAGTCTGCAAGATGCAATGGGAGCTGTGAGTATGGACCACATTCCTAAGGTAAAGACACGGAGCATTATTACTGTTCAGGGCATTAGGAAGAGATTTTGGCAAAGACAGGTAATGGTTTTACCTACAGTTCAAGAACTAGGATTTCTAGAAAAATTTTATCTGTTTTTTTTATGCACAGACACATTTTATAGTTGTCATCTCCGGAGAAGTGTATTGTAGCCCAGTTACCTGAGTCATTTGGGCAGATATCTCATCTCCGAACACTCCTGTAAAGGATGAGCAATGACAGCACCATGCTATCTCAACATAAAATCCATCCTACGTTCTTTTTACACTTTGCCTTGACAAAGTCTTATCTATGCTATAAGCCAAGAACACATTCATTCTTTCTTTTGTGGACTCCGCGGTGTCTGTACAAAGCGATTGCTTGGCATCACCTAAAGAGATAAGGAACATAAAGCATAAAAGGATAAAGCAAAAAATGCAGAACAAACTTAACAAAGCCAAATGCAGAGAAGGGTGCGCTTCTGTGTGGAGCAGACTAATGGTATTTCATTCTGACACTGAGTTTGGTCATAATAAGGATTTGACTGACACTGCAGTTGATATACGACCCATTTGCTTCTAAATTATTCTGTCAGCTGCAGCTATACACAAACACAAAGACGTTTCTTTCAGCCGATTCTCAAAAGCTATTACTTCTCCAAAGAAATTAACAGAGAGCATGAACACATCAGCCACAGTACAAAGCCATCAAAGCACCTGGAAGGATGACTGTTTCCCAGTGGTATCAAATTTGTTGACTGACACTATGCCCAGTAGGCAAAATGTATGTAAGCTAATTACAGCCTGGAACTACAATATGGGGGATTCACCGCTGCTTAAAAATACAAACCAGAAACAACAGGTCTGTTGTAGTAGATGTTCAGGACATCCTGCAGTGCAGCACAGTCTGCATTTATATTTCAACGACTATTACAAAACCCGTATTTACCAATAAGTGCAATGGTGTTATCATACAGATACCTGTTAATGGAGACCACTGAATACCGATATTGATCACACAAAAATAATGCAATACTCTCCATAAAATAGAAACACGAACTCTGGGGCCTCCCTCTACACCATAAGGGCTGCCAGGTAGTCCGTACTGCATAAGGTATTCTACACTAGCTCCTTTCCATCTCTGCAGGGATCACTGCCATGGCCACCGCAGTCACTCCTGGAAATGCCACCTCAGACCCTGTCTTCCTCTTCCAAAAATGCCACCTCTGTCTTCCAGGACAGAGCTATCACAGCACTTTTAGTGAGAGATATGGGACGGAAGAAGGCAGAGTTGTGGGAAAACTTAAGCATTTTCAGAGAAGTGAACCTTTACATGGTGTCTCATATTTTGGAAGAAAGACACCTTCTCAGTTTTGAAGACTATATTGAAAAAGCTTGTTACCATGAATGCCCCTACTAAAAACCTGTTGTTTTGTTCCAGAACTGATATATTCTTCTATGTTAGCAATGTGTTGAGGTAGATCTTGATATCCACACCCTCTTGACCCACTCGCCTTGTTGTTAGATACTTATTTATAGAGATTCTTGTCTTGGAAAGAACACTCAGACAAAAGTATGTTTTGTTTATATATTCCAGCAGAAAAAAACAAAACTGTTTAAAAGGAAAGTGCAAAAAAAAAAAAAAAGGATGAAGAAAAATATGTTGGAAATATTTTACTTCATATCCAAAACAAGCCAGATGCCTCCACCGAAAACTTTAAATAGCTAAAAAACCCAAACTTTCCATTGAAAATGTTTTGCATTAGCCTTTCAAAAGGTTAACTTGTCAGAAGGAACTTTTAAGTTTAGGTTTTCAGAGAAGCTGAAGTCAGCATTTTGGTTTACTCCAAGCTAGCAACGGTCCAGTACCCAGGGCAAGGAAGGAACTGAAAGCATTTTTTGCCCAATGAAAAAGAAGGCTACATCAATATATAACTGTTCCTTACGTACTTACTGGAAAAAACATCCTTGGTTGTATTTTTGTGGGTGTGTCCATATGTGTGTAATACAGAGAGAAGAGGACTTTTAGAAAAGCTGTCAGATAAGAGATTAAATCAGTTTTTATATAGCGACTGAGTGGAGGAGCAACTGGTTGACTGTTTGGACAGGGAGTTACAGCTCTCAGCTGGAAGGTGTGGACCAATGTCTCTTCTTGTGGCTGGATTTTCAAAAGAGCTAAGTATACTCAGCCTTCTGCATCTTAAAATACAAACACTTCTTTTGATGTTAAACTTGAGAAGAGTTTAAAAAACAAAACAAAACAACCCCCCCCACAAGAACAACTACAAACACCAAAAAACCCAAAACAAAAACTGAACTTGGGGGGGGGGGGGGGGGGGGGGGGGCGGAACTAACACCAAAAATACCCAAATCAGTAACGTGTCCTTTGTTTAAGCCAAACATGCCTGTCTTTTCTCCTAATACCACTTACTCTGTGCTGCTACAAAAGTGCATATCTTGGGAGTGAGCTCTTAGGCAATATTACAAAAGATTTCCATGGCTTTTGTAAGAGCACGTTCTGAATATGTATGGAACAAATAACTCTACTTTAGGGAGAGGAAGAGTCAAAACAAGTGCAACTCCCTAATGCTGTACTATAACAGCTATTTTCAAAGGCTGTCATTTCCCACTTCATCTTATCTGAAATACTTGCAGATTTAAAAATAATAGCCAACTCTGCTATGATACCTCTGTGCAGTGACTGCTGTGAAACGCAGGTTTTAGTGGGAACCATTAACTTGAAGCCAGAGCTGGGAACAGCCTTCTTTTCCACCTCACGGTATATTTGCCTCCTAGGGATGGAGAGCTTGGTGTGTCCCCCCTTCAGAGCCATCCTCTACAGGTGAACACCCTGAATAAGAAACAGGCAGAACAAGTCATCCCTCATTTACAGCCTCAGCACCAGACTGTGGCAGAAGTCATCAGTACAGTCGGGAACCCGCCTACCTCACCTCTTGCCCCATGTAAAGGGCACATGGGAAGAACGTCACTCTTGGTCTGAAGTAACTGCAAGATGCTGGTTTAGTAAAAAATAGAGTTACAGCTCCCTCAGCCCAGCTACAAGATGTGGCTGTGACACTCTTCCAGCTGGAGAGCTCAGCCCTCCTGAGCTGCAGCCAAACACCAGAGGAGCGTGTCAGGTGCAAGAAGAGATGGACTTGAGTCACAGAGGAACGTATGTGGAATGTAATGCGGAATGTGGAAAAATCTAAAAGAGCTTTTGGCAGTGTACAAGAGCAGGTAAAATGGTCCCTCAGCTACTAAAGTAGTCCAGAACTGTATTATTCTTGAATCATTCCAGAACTGTGAAGACATGGTAATGCAGTAAAATGTATTTTTGTCTGAATTCTCAACAATACAATCCTGGTACTTCCATAATATACATACACATGTGTATATGCGTGTGTGTAACTTATATACGCACTTCTACCCTGAGACACAGAGCTTGATGGGCAATTTTAGGGCAATTTCTCTTGACATCAGGGGAAATATCGGTCATGGTTCATTTTTATTTAACAAATATTAATTTTGTAATAATGATGTTATAAACCAGTAGTGGGCCAAAGCTGAAATGTCATTTTTTTCTGTGGCACTTAAGTAGGGAATAAAAAAATGAGAATACTGGTGTTTGAAAATTGGGGATTCCAGGTAGTTGTCAGTAGCTTCCAAACTTATTGCTAAACAAAAATCACCTTTTCTGTTAGAACACTTCAAGTATCAGAGGTAAAACTGCAGTAAGAGACTAGATAACCTTAACACTGAGCTGTGAGAAAAACTTCGTTTGAGGTCCTAGACAAATAGATGGCCTCCTAAAGACACTTTTGTTTTGTTTTCAGATTTTTTTTTTCAAAAAGTGTGATATTTATAAAATGTCTTGATTATTACGTTGGCAAGTTTCTGTTACTTCCCTTAAATAAATAGAAGTCTTATGCCTCTGCAGGCTCTCTGCGTGCTCACTTACCCATAACACATACTGTAGCAACACAAGGTGCAAAATAATTGCAGCACAACACACAATATAACTTAAGGTGCATCAAAGCATATAAGATTTAAAGAAAATACTATTGGGGGCAGACCACGGCAATCAGTCAATAAAAGGAATTAGTTCTGCAACATAAGACACAGAATAAACCGTGTATATTTTCCACTGTAGAACCTCGAATTTCAGATGCAGAATGTAAGACAGAAGTAATGAGTAGAAATGTTATTTCTATTCCACTGAAAATGAACTGTTTCAAAATGAAATTAAGTTCACAATTTGGAAATGCTAGACATGGTTAAAGTAATACTTCTAGGATCCAAATTAGGATGCATAAATTCAAGCAGTTTTCCCTGTAGTCCGGGTTTAGACATAAATCAGACAGCGGTCATTATTTCCAGTCCAATAAGGTGGATCAAATCATGCCAGAATAATAAACTGTCTAATGAAAACGGATGCAGAGTCAGATGACAATCTGTATTTAGCACTGATAAACTGGAGGATGATACCAGTGAAGCATGAATTAACACCTGAGGCATTTTATTTAACAGAAAATTGAAAATTAGAATCTTTGCATTGTTAAAAACTGACGGTATAGCAAGTAAAAACAGAAATACAAAGAAGCAGATGTGGCATGGAACAAGGAAGTCCCTGCGTTTTAGACAGAATTAAAATACTAATTCATTATGTCATTTCAGCTGAGTTACAGAAGGGCAAGGCAAACTGTTTCATATTTCCTGAAGGAAAACAAAGAAGGAAACCCAGAGAGCAGTTTTCCCTAAAAAGATTTCTAGGAGGCAGTAAAGGCAGCAGAGGATGAGGCAGAGCTCAGCTCCTCTTTTAGTCTCAGTAACATTCAAAGGGAATTCTGAAATTCTAAAGTATGAGAGAGTTTAAAAAACAAGAGGCAGAATGTTTAACAGGTTACTTACCAGCATTTGAAAAGAATTCACTTCTCTTTTTAAACAGGAATAGGAAAAGAAGACAAACTACTTTTAAGAGGCAACACAATCACAGAGGTAGCAGGAACTGGAATACTGAGCAAAGCTCTCTATAAAGCAGTTTATCGAAGAAATTATTGGACATTTGCCCAAGTGCTGCACAACTTCAAAGCCATTTGTAGTCCTTGTTCCTTTTCTTTCTCCCAAGATTAGGATGGAGGTTTAGGGTGGCTTTGCAGATGCTGTGCAGAAAGTTCTCTTCCATTTGTTTCTTTAGGACCGAACTGAATCCAAACCCACTGTGAAACAGGATCTCTTTTTCCTGAGGACCATCAAATGACCACTCCAGTCAGACATTTCTGTTTGCAATTATTTCATCTATGTACAATTTTGTTGCATATTAGCAGCTTTATTTAAAGAGGTTCCTGCCAATATTCACCCATCAACCAGCACCACAACACCTGCCCGCTCTATAAGCTGTTTCTGAGTTGGTACAAATACAACGACACTCGTAGTGACAATTACATTCTCTGTTATTTAGCTGCTAACTTTCTCTTTTATAAGGCAATAAATCTCATTAAGTGTTCCTTGAGCAATCAATTGATTCATTAACTGGTAATAAATGCTTTTTAAATGCAAATTAAATACCAATCTGAAACACCTACTTAAAATGCTACCAGTATTTTACATGTACCAATGTACATGATTTGTATTTCTGTGCTATATGTAAGCCTAGCTTTAAAATAAAAGTTTGTCACAGAAACACATTGAGGCGTTATTGTCCACAGTGTCTTCATTATTGGTCTCAGAGATAAAAAACCATGGCTGGGTAAAGCCCCAACACCCTTCCTAAGTGAATAAAACAAGAGGATGCTCTAAGTGAAGCACTCCATACATTGAAAATTAGAGTATAAGCAAATTTTCGTGTTTTCTGCAAGTCACGTTGCATGGATTACTGCTTCCATTTATTAGAGTGCCAGTTTTAGGAGCTGCCAGTTTTGGGATCCTGGGGGCAGGATCCTTTTATTTAAAACCTGAATGCTTGAAAATGCCTGGATGTCAGCAGGAACCTACAAAGAGAGAATGCCAACCCCCAATAGACGGTGCCTCCCCTGTGAATGGGGCAGCAGCGTTCATGGCAGTGGGCTTCATATATGGGGTTTTGGGTTTTTTTTCTTCCGCCCCCCATCCCAACCACAATGAGCACTATGCCGAGGACAGTTGTGCAGGAGATGTATCATCTGCTTCCCTAAGAAATGATCCTTCCCCACAAGACCTTTTATGAAAAACAGCCTTAACTCATGTGCGAACCTGTCACACACAAAAGATTCTGGCCAAAAAGATAAATGCAATAGGGAGGTAGGGAGGGTGGACATAAATAAAGACTAAGTAGTGTGTTAATATACTATTTGGATTTAACCTATGAGCATGAGAAACACTTGATGCATTTCTTGACATTGTCAAGATACTGGTCACCTAATACAGTTTGAAGCAACCGCCAAAAAATAAAACCCATGGAAACAATAAAAAAATCCAACCAGTCTCAGTCTAGCAAGTGAGAAAGAGTAAATGGAAGGTAGATCCTAACTACAGTCGCACAAGTTTCCATGTGTCAGTTGTCCCTTTCTCTCCAGCTCACAGGGATCAGGGTTCTGTTAAAACTGACCCCAGCACTGACGCACTGTAAAGTCAAGAGTAACGTACTACCTACATTTACTGTGACACCAATTTTATTTACATTCTCTTGTTTCATTTTAGCTTTTGCCTAAAGTAGAGATGAAATTTCTAGACCTTTCATAGCATTTTCCACCTTCTAATAATGGAAATCTATGAAAATATCAGACCTAAGGGACTTTTGTGCATTAATTTCTGCAATTCAGTGCCCATAGAGCTAACAGAAAACAAGGCCAATGAACCATAAAGGTAAGTCCTGCAGCTCAACTGTGTCTCACCACAAGAGATACACACATTTCCTGGCCTGAGATAAGCAGTTATCAAAGGTTAATCAATTAGAGTAACCATTTTAAAAAGCTTGGAAAGACTTAGAACTCTGGAAAGGAGTCATATAGGATTTATATGAATAATTTCTTCCCCACTAGTGACCTCATAAATTTTTTGACAATAATGTTTTCATGCTACTTTGCTACTGCTTAGATTTTCAAATAGTACACACTGAGTAAATTATGTACATTTTTTTTTCAGCAGCTAGCGAATAATTCTGTTTTGAATAATTGTTTGCATGAATTGGCCTGCTCTGATTTGAAGGAAGGTTCTCCATGGTCTGTTCCTGAAGGGGACCCCCTCAGCCATTCCAGGGGCACTCACTGTGAGAACGACACCACCTTTATGTAACTGATACAGATAATTATTTGCTTTGGAGACCTGCGATTTCATAATTTTCTTTAAACAGATCACCGACTGGTTTGCCCTGACATTGCAAAAACCCAAGCAAACTGTTAAAGCAGAAAAAAACCCCAAAAAACCAAAAAGGCATCTGATGTGTCACTCCCTGAACAAACTGTTGGCTTCATCAGCAGCACCGTTGGATCATATCCTGATTTTAAAGGCAAAGGCAGATGAGGAATGGGTGATTGGGAGACTTGAATTTTGCTCTAGTCACTTGCAAGTATAAAAATATAATATCTATAGAGGAACTCTATGGCCCACTGCTTAATATGGATAAGTTGTGCCTATGAAGATACAGAAAATAATTTATTCAGCTTAAAAAGACAAAAAAACCAAAACACTAGTCACAAGACTTCCTAATAAATTTATTGTTACTTCCCAGCAGCTCAGCAGCAGGTGCAAAGCGTTGCTACATAACACTGATGCAGATAAAGGCTGGCAGACTCCCAGTTCATAAATTATCCGAATTAGTCCGGACAGTTTTAGCACATCTGAAGCATTTCGAATTTACTGTGGAAGTTACACTTTTACACCCAGATCGTGTTAGTGTGTTTATTAGGCATACCTAACATGCCTCAATGAGAGTCAAGTACTACAGTATTTAAAGTCAGTACAGTATTTAAAGGTGAACTCGCGGCCGGGGGGGGTGGGGGGGTGGGGCGGGGTGGGGGGGGGTGGGACAGGGACGGAACGGAATACAAAAAGCCAAACAACAAAGGAACAAAAAAGGAGTACCCATTTAGAACAATATAAACTGAATTTGATATTCACTGTTAGCAAAACATCACTTCTTTATGCTATTCCCAACCCTTAACTGTGACTCCCCACTACATTAAAGTAATAAATAATAAATATAACTGAAGCAGCATCCTCCCACTGTCAATGGGAATTCAGTGCTTCAGTGGCTCCTTGCCCTTTTTGGCCCATTACACTTGGAAACGAAAACATTGCCTGCAGTGGCTGCAATCGATACAAGGAATTCTGTTTTGCCATGAGGGTAGACTGGCCACAGCCTGGGAATTTCAAGGGATATGTTAAAATAATACTGAATTCCTCATAGGAATATGGGAAGATTAACTGTGTGAGATGACATCCCAGCGGATTCTCTAGGGATCCTCTCTCTAGGTCTACACAGGAAGAAAACTGGGAGTAGAAATTGCAAGGGAATAAGAAGAGGGTATAAATATTGGTAAAATTTGAGAGTATCAGTAATTTCACAAAGTCTGCAGTTTTCCTAAACTATCACTGTTATCTCTACGGTTATTATTTCACTTGTTCTATCACTACTGCAATATCTGATGTAGGATAGATACCATGACCTTCAGAGACATTTCTAGCCCAGTCCCACCTAGCTTTTCTTCCCCCCCTCCAAAGTCAAGATAATTTGGGGGACTGTGACTGCATTCTCATCTATATTCACTACCTACTTTCTATGCCCTTAAGTGTTAGGGTATAACAAAATTTGCAGATAACAATCACATAAAGTATGGAAACACGACATAGTATTTATTACTCTAATTACGGAAACATGCAGTTGTATTTATTACTCTAATTATATTGTTTTCATGGCTTAAGTGGCCATTAGAATTAAACACCTTTTTTTGTACTTATGGGAGAAAACTGCTGATATTAATCAAATAACAAGAGGATGATCTCATAAAATGGGTTAAATTATCATCCTTAACTTTGAATTAGCTTTGTTCTTCACTATGTTCACACTGTGCTAAGCGTTTCTGCATGCAGATGGTTTTATATTTACCGATAGCACGAGTGCATGTTCTAATTGTTTTGCTGTTGTCAGTTTAATACATACTATCTCATTCAAGATATTAGTTTCTTGTGTCACCTATGTTTTCCTCCATTTCAATTATTTTGCTAACATCACACATAATCCATTTCTAGTCCGGAGATCAAAGACATTATATTCCATCCTGGATAAATTATCCAAACCAAAATAACCCAAGAAGGAGAAGCAGACTCCAAGAGCTGCAAATGTTGTTTGTCATGAAGCTTACACTTATCGGCACATTATTTTGTTTAGCTTTTCTGGAGTAAATTTCTTTGCAAAAGCTAATAAATGTCTGCCATTATTCATATGAAACAACTGACTTTATTTGCTAAGACAAATTAATGTTGATCTCTGCTGAAGGACTAAAGAGGGAGCTATTGACTAAGAATGGCTTGAATATGTCAGCAAGCATAAAGATCTTCTCAGAAACCCTTTTTATCTGTTAACACAGTCTGTGATATTATTGATATGCAATGAAATACTTAATGATCCTGCGATTCTATTAGGTCTAGACTGGCATTCATCGAGTCGGGTGCTTTAGCTTATTTGTAAAGATTGTTGGTAAAGCCATGTTCAAACAGTCAAAATATAATTTTATTTTACAATTGGTTTCAGCTATTCAGTCCTGTTCAGCACAGATAATGGTGAATGTAATTTGTGCAAATGCTTAAGTAAAAGAAAAGTGCCTCCTAAACTTTAAGGTTTATTTAAAAACACCTACTTTGAGAAGCCAATACTACTCTTAGCATTTACTAAGCAACAACAAATCCTAAACCAGTTGTTCGTTGCACTTCAGACTTGTACAGGTTTTGATACGCAGTATGGGAAGATCTGCTTGTTGCTGTTTTAGTGATTCATCAGTACCTGTAGCATCTGTGAAGTGTTTTCATTATGGCTTATCATCAGGTGAGGGTTAGAGAGATAATTTTACATGCTGCAGAGCGGTGAGACGCAGTAACAGTAAACAGCAAACAGCAATGGAACTGCTGCTGCCACTGCACAGGCTTGTGCCTGAGATAGTTGTCCCTCCTCTTCTCCTAAATTCCGTATTCCAGGCAAAACTGTAACTCATTTCATTTGCCAACTTAACAGATGATCATCCTAACAGGATTGCTGTCATATCTTATCATTGACATCCACAACACCTACCGGACATCTTCTCTGATAGAATTTTTTTAACTGCTCACATGCAGTCTTCCACCTAAGTTGTGGGTTTTATTCCTTCCCATTTCAGAAATATGTTGTAAAAGAAGTATAAAAGAGGTATATTTTGGATTAATACCTTCACAGTAGAAAGCAACTACTTTAGGACTCTTCAATTAAAGCGTAAGAAATGATGGCACGTGTCATCCAACTCACTGATCTTTGGAACATTTTCCCTTAATGTGGATTCCTCCTGCTGAACACCTGAGATGAAGTACGTCCCTTTCCTCTGCTGTAGCCCTCCTTTAGGGGTTTAGGCTTCCTGCGTGCACGGTCCATCAGCAGCATGCTCTCAGGAAGCAGGAGAGAGCGGAGACGGAGGGCGAGCTGACTAACGTGAATGGGTTCTGGCAGCAAAGGACAAGGAGTGTGGGACCAGACCAGGAGCCTCTGTCACTGCATCTGGGAATGGCATGGGAAAATGCACCTGGGATGCACTGGGAGGTAAAGCAAGAGCAGAGGAAGAAAGCTTGCCAATCTTCAAACTAGTTCAGGAAACAGTTGTGCTTTTAATAATTTGCTTTAAGCAACAGCACTCATTTGAGAGGTGAGTGCACAGGAAATGCAGGTGTTTTATGGGTCCGCACTTTTGTGATAGTTAATGACAAAACATTTCTCTTTGCTCTAGAAATGTATATGAAACCTGGAAAATCTTACAGGGGTTTCCCTCCCACCCCCAAAAGGGTTTTCTCTATAGCTGCGTGGGGTTATGAATTTTAATAGAAGTTTTGGAAACCAATTCATTCTGTCTACAGTGATACAGCTAAAACTATTTTGTCCGTATCATATTAAATTTGTAAATGCCACAACTATCACAGGAGTAGGAAAAAAGGTACCATCAAATTAACAACAAGCTTGATGCAACAACCCTTCTCCAGAAAAACACCGTACTGCTGTTTTAAGACAAGACTCCAAAAGTATCGTTTGACCGCCAGAGGGAGTGCAGATTGTTCCACAAACACACTGGCACTACTGAGAGTGATTTGGGAAAGCTAATTAAATTGAACAACTAATTACAAAAATAAATAATTTTTTAAAAAATAAATCAAACAGAGAAGAGTTCCTCCCTTTATATCAAGAAATTACATTTCAGAAGACAACAAAAAGATAGGAAAATCAGATAAAACAATTACACTTTCAATTCTGAAGCTGTAATTATGAAGTTCCCTACTGATTTATGGGAGCATTTCTTTGTATATAAAACGTCTTTATCCGAAATTTGTTGTAAGTTTACATTGTGGTCTGATCCTATCTGCTGCTTATCATTCCAGGCCTTATCTTTAGCTGTATAGGCTGGTATAAACATACTGGTTTCAATAGAACTTACATTCTCCTCTTCTAAGCTTCTGCATTTATCCTTGGGGGCTGGTCCCTGACAGCCTTTAATGTACTTTATTTATGTGGGAGTCCCAGCGGGTTCAAAGGCATACTCTTTGAACACAGAGTTCATGTATTTCACATGACTGAAGACCAAACATCGGAGGCTGGAAGCAGGGGACAAGAAAAAGCAGACAGCTGTGTGGGGAACGCTGGGTAGGAGTTAATTCCTACTCCTTTTGCAGCAATAGCAAAACCTATATTCTTCCAATGGGTACGGGAGTGGTGTGTTACCATATCTTTAAGAAAAAGGACATGGAAGAATATAGGAACAGAGTTCTGTTAAAAAATTATGCCTTAAAGAGTAAGTAACCCAGATGATCCAAACTAAAAACCAATTAAAATCTTTATACCGCAGTACACTATCATGTATTATGTATACGCCGTATATTTAACTGAAAAGCTATTTCAGAAATGGTTTTAAAAGTTTAAGAAATATTGCCAGTATGAACAACTCAATACACAAAGCTTTATGGGTGTATTAATAAAAGATAATTCCTTTATACACAGAAAGATCAAGCCTTCTGAAAATTTATATTAAAGAAACTAGAATTAAGACATGGGAATTTCCTGGGGTATCTCAAGGGGAGAAGTTTTCTCGTTTAATATCTTTTTCCCTTTTTTTCCCCCCCCCCGCAAGTTTCATGCCTGTTTTTGAGCTCCCTCTCCAAGTGTTAATGATATTTAGGATAGCAAATAAATATTCACTAACTCTTAAAACCACCAATAAGAAAATAATTTCATCTTCTAACACAATTTTTGTAGTTTGTAGTTCAGTGTTAGAGTGGAAACTAATTACGGAAAATAAAAAAATAACTCATTTGTTATACTGAGAAGATAGATGCATTTCTACAGTCACAAGAGGTAGAACAGAAGGAGTACTAAGATTCAAGATGGAATTTAAGATGTTATCTGTATTTTCTCTATTCCCCAAAAAACTAATCTTAAGCAAAGACGCTTAACAATATTTTTTCTTTGATTTAGTAGACTCATGATACCTTTTTAAGTATAGGTCCACATGACAGTTTCTTTTAAATCCAATTATTACATTTTGCAGTGATTATCTATTTCCATAATCACTTTGATTTAGAACCAAACAAAAATTGTGATGCATTTATGAATGTTCATTTATTCTGTTTTACCTGTTTCCTGGTGTGTGTCTGTGGGAATGTTTTCCTTTATTATTACAGTTTTATGTCTGGGAGTTTCCTGTTTGGTTTTAGATTGCAATCGTTTTACAGACTATCTCCGATATCTGGTCAACTCTGAGCTCTGCAAATATTGACACAGGCTGTGTTTTCTCAAGAGAAATGGTGGTGGAGAGCACGAAATCCTCATGAAGCCAGAAAGCTATTTTCAAGCCTTCACAAGAAAGCGTTTCTATGTCCTGAGTTTAACCTATTTCACCATTCAGGTAAATGTATTTTTAAAAAAAACCTGTAGTACAATTCCTATCCTTACTCTTGTCCCCACAGCACTGCCAACAGCGTCAGCATGGTACAGAGTAACCCGTGGTCTCAGTGACTGCCTCTTACAGACACATGACCCAGAGGCTTCCCGTGTATTTTTTAATTCTCCCTTCTCGTCACCTAAGTCATGAAATGTTAGACCTGGAGCATAACTCACAATCACAACACTGGCAGTGCTCAGAGCTGTACAATTTTCAATTTTCTATATGACAGTGAAAGAAGGAAATACTGGGAGCTTTGAAACATAATATATTCTACCTGGCTGAAGCTTTCGAGAGATTTGATCATAGAATCTCAGGTTGGAAGGGATCTCAAGGATCAGCTGGGTCAACCTCTCTTGGCCGAAGCACGGTCATGACAACATGGCGCAGCATCCTGTCCAGCTGAATCTTAAAAGTGCCCAGTGTTGGGGAATCCACCACTTCTCTGCGGAGATTATTCCAATGGCTGATTGTTCTCCTTGTGAAACACTTGAAATGACAGTAAAGATGGCCGAGTCAGTGGGTGAACTGTCAGTACTTTGAATCTCACTCCAAACTCAGAGAAGACATCCGTAACACATCAGAATATTACTTATCTATAGACATGCGTACATCCTGTAATGTTCTTACATGTCCGTATCACGCATTGGTGTGCACTTGTCAGTTGACTGACTTTCAGTTAACTAACAGTTAACTGAAAATACAGGTTCCCTTAGACCCAAAGTCGCTGTTCTTAATAGAAATCTTTAGGAACAAGTTTTGGTAAGGAATTTCTAACAAGTTATGGTTTCTGGCTTTCTAGTAGGACTCTTTCTTTCCAATCTTAGTCAAAATATGTTTGGCTAAACTATCAAAATACATTAGGAAAGAATTTGCATAGGAATAGGTCAAAGTCATGCCTCATTGTTTGGAACTTGAATCACAATTGTGAGTATGGGATGGTAACATGCTGCTACTGTATTTCATGACACAGATGCCGACCACATTAAAAAAAAATAATTAAAAAAATCAATGTGAGCAATGACTCATTTCTGTATTGCCAGTTTGATTCAGAAATCACTAATTAGTTCTTCTACAACACGGTATTGCGAACTATTAGTAAGACAATGTTTCTGACAGGTTTACCAGGCTTCAAGAAAGCTTACATCACATGGAATCACTGCTCAGTAAAAAGCTCACCATTTCTTCATTTTCCCCTCGTATTCCAAGAATAAAGTTATGCTTCCTTCTGCACTTGTTAAGCCTGTTCCCATTGCTGACATACTTTGAAGACGTTAAAGCCAACTCCAAGAAGCACTGCTACAATACCCAGCATTTGTATCAGACCGATCTCAGAGGGTCAGCCTAAAGGCTGAAGTATTGTTCACCCTTCCAGGCCACTAAAACACAGGTGTATGAGCGGAAGAGATTTTTGGCGAATGAATAAATTGCAGCTTTTACCCATACAGTCACACATGGGAAGCGCATCAAGGTACTGCTTTTTATGATGTTTTAATGAGATGGAATTTAAAGTGGAACGGCGCGTAGATGTGAAAATATTTGTGCCAGGAGCATTTCAGTAAACTGGAGCTAATTACAGATTACAATAGATAGATATATGTGAATGAAGTGCTAAACTGAACATTGCCTTGGCAGTTTTTCCTGTTTCCATTGAAAGCACCTCTGATACTGAATAACCTGCAGAGCAGAAATACAAATCAGGAAGACATGAAGAAGACGCATCCTGCACAGACCATGCTTTGGTTGTTTGGCGTCTACTGGACCTTCCCACATGGCAATACACACTACAGAAAGATCTCTTGATCATCCTGTGACTGCACAGGCCACTAATAACACAGGCAAAAAAACTGCCCTGCTGTAACTGCATTTAGCTATCAACATTGGCGCACCCTAGAAAGAAACAACCCTCTTGGCTTCAGGACAAATCTTTCCTCGACTACCATGATAAAAAGATGCAACATAAATATTTCAGTTATAAAATACCAAAATAAATTTCATTTTATGAAGTATTAATAATCTTTCATTTAAGTAGTTAATATATGTAGGAATTAATGCAGTGAACTTCCCACATGCTAAAACTGCCATAAGATTTGACCACGGCCAGACAGAGAAATACAAGTCTCTTGCACAAGGAAGGACATACACTACAACCTCGGCTTTGTATCCACCGACGGGATGTTCTGTCCTAAGAGAGCTCCTGTCACAGAGATCATGACCTGTTGCTGGATCTGGGGGGATGCAGACAATGCTTGGAACAAGCTGGTTTATCATCCTGCATATACTGGAAGACATGGTGCTTTTTTCACCACCACAAGGATAAGTGCACAGTGGGTAGAAACACAAGTTTTATGAGACTGGTGAATCAGGAACTGTCTCAAAGACATCACACAAGTGACATGAGAGCCCATGTAGTATTTCTCTGGGCTCTCCATTAACATCAGCTAGAATATCATTCCACACTTCTATTTTCTATAGTGGCCGCATAGCACAGCCCCCAAAACCTGCGGGTAAACACCGACCCTCTGTACAGTCACATGTGTTCTGTCATGGGAGCATTTTCTGAAATTTTAATTCACTGAGATGAAAACTGGCAAAAATAACTGATGAACTGCCTGTTTCCCAAATACAAAGATTGCTAAAGTGTCTTATCTTGCAATAAGGATGGAGACATCTGGTCATCAGATGTGTGTATTTAAATTTTTGCTAATAAATACGTGTTGAGTGAGTGGCTGTCACCAGCTGTTATTTTTTTAGCATTGTTGGACAAATTTTCTATAAACAGGTGATAGAGTATCATCTCAAGGCTAAAAACAGCACTTTCTTTTTTTCAAGAGAGGTACTATTTTAATGAAAATGCATTTCCACCTATATAAAACTGCGTATTTATAGGTTGAATTTTCTAGGTATAGCTTCACGCAAGAAACAGGGGGAAAATACAGAGGAATAATTTCTATGTTTTGGATATAGTGAATCATTTCAACTTATTTTTGAAGAGTTATTAAATTTGAAGATTTTATATGCCAAATGAAAAATGAACACATAGGACTATATTTTTGTTTAATCCAGTACGAAATTTTCTTGTTCAAATTTCTGATGCTCTTAGGAGAAGGAACAGAGCTGATATGCATTTTGGAGAGAGAAGGGAGGCCAAAATTGCTCAATGAACCATTTAGTGCAGGATAATATTCAAGCACCCTTTGGATTTGGAACATCACATCATCAATAACTAGATTGTGCCTGCTCCCCACAGAAGGAACGATTTGGCTAAAAACACAGCCACACAGCCATCAAGATCCTCAATTACTATTTCCAGAAGTTTAATATGGTTGACTAGATTTGGCAAAAAGTTTTCAATCAAGCACAGAAGGACTGTGAAGAAAATCATCGAGGGAGAGTCCTATACGCCAAGTTCCAACCCAGAGCAGATTTTTATAGCTAAGTAAATCTAACTTACAAATAAATCTATTAAAGAGAGAATTTATATTGAAAACAGCGACAAGCTCATCAACTATAACTGAGCTGAGTGGTCACAGCTGTCATAAGGTGATGACGTTAATTTAGAAAGAGGATATTGCCTCAAATCTAAAGTGTGATGAATGGTGTCTCTGTAATGCAGCATCTCCTTATGATGCCAGTGCTGGGCATATATACAGCTGCTGGTAAATGCATTTATAGTGGCTTTTTTTGCTGTAAGATACAATTTCAACTAATCAAAGGTAATAAAATGATGATAGTGCTATTCCACTATACAGCATGACAGCTGCAGTTAATGCTTACATATTAAATACTGTATCTGAGTGCTTCAGACCCCAACTACTTTAATATCCATTAGGCAGAAACCTGGCATTCAGACCCTGCTCCCTCTTCTCCACAGCCTCTCTCATCTGTCTTTTTCCATCCGTACCCACCCTTTCTTCACTTTGGACCAATATTAAAATAGTTTTTCTGAATATTCAGGTGAATGAATACATCTCAATATTAGCCTCTCCTCTCCTTCAACAGAAGGGTGTAGTTACCTGCGTAACTGCCAATAAGCAGAAAGTTATCTGAAGCACAAAAATTCACCATTAATTTACACAAAAATCATATATTTACATGTCTCTTTCTTCTTCCTGTTCCATAGTAACTTCTTTAAATTCCCTAACCCTATCTTTCAGCATACCACTCTACCATTAAACACCATTAAGCATTAGTTCTCCTTCACACTGACCATTTTTCTAACTCTAGAGAAACTACAGGATCCAGAAAAAGGCTGGAAGTTGGGACCAGTTTAAAATTCGAGAGTCTTTCAACACCCAAACCTTAATCCAACATAGTCCTTATATCCCAGGGCCAATACATAAAACATAAATATACTTGCCTTGTCTTGCTTGTTCCCAGGCACCTTGGAATCATTCAAGCACACCTGCGCAACCATGAGTTCATGCCCAGGCTCTCTGCAGGAGAGACACATCTTGTTCCTTCTACAAGCGAGTCAGATCCTTCCACCTCCATCCCTGGCAAACAGCACCAATGCCGGCAGTGCCAAACTGGACTCCCTGCACCTGGGATGGACTAGATGATCTCCAAAGGTCCCTTCCAACCCCTACGATTCTGTGATTAAGTGACGCATCCTACGCTGATGGACATTTAACGTGCAGGCTGGGAACTGAGAAAGATACCAGCAGCCTGCAATGCAATTTCTTCATTATTCTTAGGAAAAGCACAGAAAAATAATTACAGCGCCTCATTGGCAACCCCTGGAGCATGGAGGGAGCCTGGTGCAGTGGAGAGAGCCAGAGCACAGCTCAGGGCAGTAGCTGTGAGGAGCACTGGCAACTGCCAGGCTGACTTGGGCCATGCTTCTCTTCCCTGGCTGCCAATGAAAACTATATAAACGAACCTTATTATTTAAGTGCTGCAAACATCCCCAAACCACTGGGTTAATAACTTCTTAAACCCATAACGATACCTGTGATTTTATTTGTAGTTGTGTGCAAAACAGCTCAAATACTAACACAATCTAAAGGTCATTTTGTACCCTGACCTTAGATGAAACAAAAGCTCAGGAGGTTCTGATGCAGAGCTATTAAAGAAGAAACGATTCAACTCTAAGTATTCTGTATAAATGGAAATATTGACTAGGCCAGACATACGTAGTTATCCGAGGCTAGATAGCTGATAAAGAACATGAGTGCTGCATTTCATTCCCACCCAGCTTAGCTCCTCTACTGATTTCTGGAAATCATTCCTTTAGCCTTATATCTCTTTCCATGTAAGTCTAAGTCCATGCAAGTCTGAGGACTGCTGTCGTTGGCTGAAAACACAGAACTAAACTCTTGAACTCTTGCCTCAGTTGATGATTTTTTTTAACTCCAAAATTCAAAACTTTGATATTGAGATTATTCTTTGATATAACTGCCCCTCAGCAGAAAAAGCACATGCAAGACTATGAAGGTCCATATGTCCCTTCTGGGCAGGACTGAAAAACAGTTTAAATTTAGATAGAAAATAGCTGTGTGAGGATACAAAAAAAAAATCTATCCTCATTGAGGTTTGTTTGAAAAGTTCTCACTCAACCATTTATATAGCTTTTTTTACATTAATATGCATATATTTCCTTTCATCCATTTAAGAATGTGATAAACAAGCTGTGCTTCTCACTGATGAAGAAATGAACACTGGTTTGAAACACCAATTACTTGGAATTCATAAATCACTGTTGCATAACGCGTTCTCCCCTCCCAACCCTTTACCCCCACCTCCACTGTCAGTCAGGAAGCAGCAGCCAGGCAGCAGTGTACTCAGTAGCGCTTTGGGCTCATTCAGGTATTGGTCCATAGGAGTTTTGAGAGCTTACTTCCGTTAAGTCAACATAGCTTCTCTTAATAAGATCTACCAGGATGTTAAACATGCAAATCAGTGTTCCCATTCGATATAACCATTAACTCCTTATTTAATAATTGACAGTTCTCAAAGTATGTAATAATCCTGCTTTCTAATTCTATTGAATTCATTTAAAAGAATAATGCTTCTTCACGTTTATGTTCTTATATAAAGGGGAATGGAAACAAGACAAGGAACTGCATTTCTCTATCACCAAAATAGTTACATCGGTGATACCACTGAGATTCATTTCACATTGAGTAGACTATTAATTTTGAGACCCTAGCCACCAGAGCACGTATATCTAATATGGTCTAATATGGAATACCACCAGGATCCACACCACCTTTCCAATCCAGGTCCTCTGCCCAGACCAGCCAGACACACAATGGCTCCAGTACATCTCCTCCTCTCCTTCATACACTTAGTTAGCTTTGTGCTTGAATTTTCCATGGCATAAATCGTGACAACAACATACCCACAGCAAAGCCATTATCTAATCCTACATCAAGACAAATCTGATCAGAAAAACAATCTTAAAGTAAGTCACAAGTGTCACTAACCTGTGCTTTTGGCTCCATGATCTCTCAGTGCTTATATCAGACAAAGGAACATTTTCCAGGATCCTGAAATTTGCTTTAGTTCAGACAATATGAAATGTGTTCAGTTTCTACTGACCTTCTACTTAAAATAAGCAGTACACTTTCTTGCAGAGAACACAAAGCCAACTAATGTTCTCAGTTCACTTTCAATATGCCAAGTAGCAGTACACTGCTGCTATGGAGAGATCTTGCTATTCATAACCTCTGACACAGAACTAATCTTTTCAGCCACAGACAAAGCCATGGCTTGGCTGGGAGCAAAAAAATGCCCAGAAAACAGTGTTCATATAAAAGAGATACAAAACAAAACAGCTGCAAGCTGATCCAGACAAAATCCTTTAGAGTTCTCCGTATGCGCACACTCCAGCTTTTAACCAGTTTCAACATGTACTTTGATGGGAAAGCTTTCAAACACATTTCTAACGCAGATTTGGTATCATGGCAGCAATCAAAACTGAATTACAATAAATCTGTCACTTGCAGATTGAACAACAAAGTATGACACATTGGTTGGGAACTGGCTGACAGACAACACCCAGAGGGTGGAGGTAAATAGCTCTTTTTCAAACTGGCAACCTGTCACAAGTGAGGTCCCCCAGGGAGCAATATTGGGCCCAATGCTCTTGAATATCTTCATAAATGATCTGGATGATGGGATCAAGTGTACCCTGATGAAGTTTGCTGATGATACCAAACTGAGTGGTAAAGTGGACACTTGGGAAAGGAGAGCAACCCTGTAGGAAGACCTGGATAGGCTGGAAGAGTGGGCTAACAAGAACCTTATGAAGTTCAACAAGGACAATTTTAAGGTCTTGCACCTGGGAAAACATAATCCTGAAGTGCAGCACAGGCTGGGATCTACCTGGCTTCTGAGAAGCTCTGTGGAAAGGGACCTGGTGGTCCTGGTTGACAACAAGCTCAATATGAGAGAACAGTGTGCTGCTGCAGCAAAGAAAGGCAGCAGAGTGCTGGGTTGCATCTACAAGGGCATCACCTTCAGAGACAAAGAAGTTGTTATCCCACTCTATTTGGTGCTTGTCAAGCCACACCTGGAATATCGTGTTCGGTTTTAGTCCCTGCTATACAAAAAATGATGTGGACAGGCTGGAGAGGGTCCACAGAAGGGCCACAAAGTTGATCAAAGGACTGGGAAGCCTGCTGTATGGGCCTGAGATAACTGGGTTTGTTCAGCCTTGAGAAAAGAAGGCTTAGAGGAGACCTTACCACCATGTCCCAGTATTTAAAAGGGGCCCACAAAGAAGATGGAGACTCACTTTTCACAAGGAGTCACATGGAAAAGACGAGGGGTGATGGGTACAAATTACTCCTGGGGAGATTCCGATTGGACACAAGAAGAAAATTTTCCACAACAAGAACTATCAACCGTTGCAGTAATCTCCACAGGGAAGTGGTGGATTCCCCAACATTGGACACTTTTAAGATTCAGCTGGACAGGGTGCTGGGCCATCTTGTCTAGACCATACTTTTCCTCAAGAAAGGTTGGACCAGGTGATCCTTGAGGTCCCTTCCAACCTGGGATTCTATGATTCTATGATATTTGGCCTCTTGGTGTATCTTTTTCTATCCTAACTTCTTCCTAATCCATTCATTGTTTCAATACAGGGAAGAATTAACTTATTTCACGTTAACATAAAGCAGACTGGCTCAATCAGTGCTTCTTTGTGAAGTCTATCTCAAAGTTGAGCATTTCCACAGGTCCTTACAGAGCAGGTTTTCTGGGGGACTACACTTCTGCCACAACACATGCATAACTTCAAGTTTCCAGAAAACACAATTAAATTCCTATTGCTCCTTTTACTGACCCCCGCCCCCCAACACACACACCCCCCTTTCCCTGACAGGGATACCAGAGAGAATACTAGTGAATCTGAGAAACAGATTGATCCTTCTTAGACAAATGCTTATATGGTATTTTAAGGACAATATGAGTCACGTAACTTATACACCTACTCCACTGCTCCTCCAGACTGACCGCACACGCAGTACCTGCATGCACTACTTTCTCACTTGTTGCTAAGGTTATGAAGTCCATTAGCTCCAATAAGAACTATGGGATATGGCAGAGCCACGAAGAAGAAAAGGAAGCCAAGCTCACGGCCTAAAACTCTCGTGAAGAACCACAGAGCACTGCAGGATCAATTTTTATGGAAATCGTAGATATAACATGCACTTTTCTCAATAAACCTTTATAAACAGCTCTTGTATAACTGAAGAAACACATGGAATTGCAAAAAATTTCATCATTACCTGTAATATTACTTAAAAGAATTCTCAACGTTTAACAATTTTTAAAGGATGTAAGACTACATTTTGAATATCAACAAAAGTATGCCCAAAACCCCACCATCTGAGTTCAAATGACCAAAAAAGAAAAAAGAATAGCCACCTACAACAAGGAGGGAGAAAAACCTGCCAGCTTCGTGAACTTGATAACTGTACAGATATAATGGGCAGCAGAGAAAAAGGTGCTAATAGGCCTTGAAAAAAAAATGCTGCAATTAATATGTTTCCATGTCTGCAGGTGTCCTACAAGATATGATACCAGTGAGAATCTAAAATAAGGATCAGCACTCTAAAGAAACAAAATGAATGCATCACATCACCCTAACAGCAACAGATTCAATAAGAGCCAGTGAATATAGGCTGACAAGATCAATTTCATTTAGTGTAAATTAAAGTTTAAACATGATTCACCTTTTATGTATTTGCATGATACCTGCAGAACTAGAATAAAGAAAAATATTCGGCAATATAAATACAAAAAAAAAAAAAAATATTCCCACACAGAGTACACATCACTTTTTTTTTCTTTTACAGCATTTTCTGAAGTTTTCTCAAACCTACAAAATAAAAAGACAAAAACATACCACCACCCAAACCAGGATACATGCAGCTAAGACATTATTTCCCTTGCCTATCCCTCCATTTATTCTGGCCAGGCCATTAAATGCCCTTAAGTGGTCCCCACACTGCTACTTTGTCAGGACTTCAACCACAGCAGCAGCCCTAACCGTAACCCCTTCTAGACAGGGAAGCCATGAAACAGGTACAGATATGCCAAGACAACGTTTGTAAAGCGCACATACCCCCTTGTGTAATGCACTCTTGAAAATGCTCATCACATCTATTGCTAGAAAAGTTGCCGCTGTTGTACAACCAAGAGGCTCTCATCAGATTTTTATCTGCTTTATTTCAGGGGCCTGAGGGCACTAACAGGGTTTAACTGCCTTGACCAGCCTCACCTGGGACATCCACAATCCCATTTGAGCTCAGGTCTGGGTCCTCAGTCTTGTCCTGAGCTATACCATAGGAGCACCCACTTGCAGCTCCATCACAGCCGTATCTGTTCCTGGCTATGGGCCTTGTTCATCCAGATCCCAACCTCACCTTGACCTTCCCCTTGTCACTGTGGACCTTCCTGATGATCACTGGACTGTGTCTGACTCTGGTTGTCCTCACTGGACCTGACCCTGACTTCAATCCCATCTGATCTGCCTCATTGCTATGGACCCATCAAGGATCAGGACTTTTGATTGCCCTCCACTGCTGCCCCCAGAGTGCCCTATGGCTGGGACGTGCCATGGGACCACCTGGGCCCAGTCCTTAAGGAGCAGCCAGCCCTCCCCGTTTCCTGACACTTCAGCTATAAATTTTCATTTGCTTTCAAGCTACCAAAAATAAGAACAAACACAAACCTTGGAAGAGCTGTGCAAAAAATACATGTCTAGATGCACATCTCTTTTTCAATCCCTCCACCTGCTGTGGCAGTGTAATATATGGCTCTCACTGATGACTTTGCTGTATCGCCATGTACAAGTAAATGAATTCTCTGCTAGTCTTATGTCAATGTTTCCTAATGAGAGCTTTGTTTGAGTTTCTCTTCTCCAGTATGTGCAGAATAACGGATAGACCACAGTGAAATATGTCCCTCGTGCTCTTTGATGGAAATCATAAACTCTGACTACATAGCTCCAATGATTTACAGCATTTCCAAAATGCAAAGTAGAATTCATTCTGCACAAGGGACTGCTGCAGCTCTCATTTTTTTTTCCTTTAAAATGCAACATATAGATTCACAGACATTCTATATAAATGAAATACATATATATAAGCTTTTCACCTGGCCATGCAATTATGCAAAGGACAATGTTAATAATTTATCTATGGCATTCATACTAGCTTAACAAAAGCTGTATTCCCTTAAGTAGGAGAATTTATAATTTTGGATCCAAATAGCACTGGTTTAAGTCTTTAAAAGGATTTATTTCTTATAATATAATGAAAGTCTGTTCACCTAAACCAATCACAGAAAAAAGCTAAGCTTCGTGCATAGTGTTTATATTTTTTGACAAACATCTAATGAACATACCTAAATTAGTTTTTACAAGTTAGTGAGTAGGATCATGATTTGCTGCCGAGTAGTCACAGAGAACTAGTGTAGGAAGATTCACATTATTCCGACTGGACACTCAAGAACAAAAGATAGTCAAGAGAGCCATTAGCAACTGAAAGCCTAGAAGTTTCTCAGTATTGTCAGCCTACCCAAATTTCCCAATGTTCACATTTCATATAAAAATTAGTTTCTTGGTAGACCTTGTTATGTAATTTATCTTGCAAAACAGATAGGACAGTTGTGTGTGCATCAGGTGTCTGTAAAAGTACACCATCAAATATCAAGCCCATATAACACACTCTTACGTTTACTTATCCTTATTTTTCTTGCTCTACCAAGCACACTCTGTGGAATTTACAGTCAGATGAGGGTACTTCTTATCCCTCAATATTTTTTACTCTAATTTCACACAAGGTTCAAAAGGAAGGGAGTGGAAGAATTAGGAGAGGCAGGTGGAGGAGGCAAATGCATATAAGGAAACTGAAGGGGGAAAACATAAGCTAACTAAATGAAACATTTGAATACACTTAATTTAACTCTCTGGAAATCAAGGACAGTTTTCTTATTTCAGTGGGCTTTGAGCAGGCTCTTACTCACCAAAAACTAACGTGCAGGGGTCATCAGAACAGAGCGCTTTGTTGACATTTTAGTAGCTAAGACAAATAGAAATTATTTGGAAGTATCGCATGCATTCCACAGGATCTGAATTGGAAACAGTGGTACTGAGAAACACCTTTACACGAATACATACAATGTTAACAAATTGCTTTTCAGAATTAAATGATATTCAGGCAATATTAAAGTCCAAGTACGCTACCAAGTGGGCATGGATGCGATGGCATGATTGACTTGAAATGCACCATTTTACACCCTGGAGAAGGCTTGGCATCTGCCTGCCGATGGGAAGCAGTGAATGAATTCCTTGTTTTGCTTTGCTTGTGTGCATGGCTTTTGCTCTACCTATTAAACTGTCTTTATCTCAACCCATGAGTTTTTTCTCACTTTGACTCTTCTGATTCTCTCCCCCATCCAAAATGGGGGGGTGAGCGAGCAGCTGCATGGTTCCAGCTGCCAGCTGGGGTTAAACCACGACAACAGGTAACCGCCGCGACTTTAAGTCTGCGTGCCATACCCAGACCTGGGTCTGTCTGTATAAACATGTAACTATACAAGAAGAAAAAAAACAAGTATGAAAGTAATAGAAATTAAATAGAACAAATGAGATAGATAAAATTATATTCCTAACTTCTTCACTCTCAGTTTGCTACTGCATTTGATGAAGTGTCTCTGTATTTATTTACCCGAAGCTCTAATAATAACGGTTTGAGATAGTCAGTGTCTTAAATTTGTTACAGTGCTATACATGTACATGCAGAGAAGAAGAATCGTACTTAGTTGCAGCCCTTTTTTAACTATTAAAGCGAAAGGAAAGTTTGCATAGTTGTATTTTATTCTAAGCATTCTTGGAACCCTACATCAAACGTATGTCCAATGTCATTAGAAGGATAGAAAACATCAAGAAACACATTTGTATTCAAACATTAAAAAAAACTTCAAAAGCATGCTTCCTCTACAAAGGTGTTTATTAAATGTAGAAAAGAAAGCTCAATGGGTTTTCCTTTACTCCAGAACAATCTTTCTCCCTATCCAAACACTTCTAAAGAAATCTTCCAGGCAGTTCATCACATCCCCTCACTAGTTACACTCCACTCTGCTCCTGCCGTTATGCAGATCTAAACACAATGTTTTCCTGAAAGCTAAAGCTGTCAAAGCCTACAGAGAAACACCCTCATTTTTGCTTCCGTTCTGCCAATTTATATCCTGTTTCAAAGTTTATGACTCCCAATGTTTGTCAGCCTTTTTTTTATTCTTGACAATGCATCATACGGTACTTTGTCTTCATGCATGGATCGCCCAGTGACCTGCTTGTGCTGGGGGAATTTATACTGATAAGATATTATGCAAATAAGAATTAAGGTGTAGAAAATAGAGATTTTTGCTTTAAATTCAGCAAGTCCGTTCTTAGGATCAGTGCTCCTCTACTTGCCTGCTCTATTTTTTATTTCTTTTTATTAATAAATTAAAAAAATTTCGGTGTTATGGTAATTTACACATATCTCCCAAAAAATGATACACTAGGACTTTTAAAATATGAAACACTGCTAATATTCAGCAGGGACTTTGTCTTATGTATGGTATTTTTGACTGTGCAACAGCAGAATGTGATATGAATTGACTTATGACGCAGATACAATTCCTTTATTTGTATTTCTCCTTGGCATTCTCCAAAAGAAACAAATCATTCATGACTATTAACAAAGGGTGGTTAATACAGTCAATGAGATTGAGCCTTCAGGCATCTTAAAACTGTTTAGTTTTACAGTTAGAATGCAGACAGCTGCTTCTGTTGAGAAACTATAGGAGCTGAAAAAAAAAGAGACCCAGCGCTGAAAATAAGATCCCATTTTGGTTATCATTTTACTAGATTAATGTTGCTTGTGGCATTTCTGTCTCTTCTACACTTTATAGATTTATGAAATCTTGTTTCTTATGGCAACCACAGCTGATGACTGTTGAATCATTATTCACACTTCAGTGGAATCCAATGGGGTTTTTTAGCTTATTTTTAAATGGACTATAATTTACTTGATTTTATGCAGAGCAACGGTTCAGACAGCATGGGGTAAATTTTCAAGGTGGTGAGTAGGAGGTACAGTGCAAGCACAAATCCTGTTATTTGTTAATAGGATTTGTCTGCATCCCTCTGTTTATTGCTTTGAAAATACATCGCTGTATCTCATTTGCGGAGTAATCCTATTGGCAATACCATCAACTCCAAACAGGCCTGCTCATGTCTATGGCCCCACGTATGGCACCATGATGTAAAAGCTCTTGGGCAGGACATGACCTTGGGATTAAACTTCCAAGCAACTAACAGATTCCCCAATTCCCTCTGCGCTCTGATGACTCTACTCTTATTGGTCTTTATCAGTGAATTTATCAGCATTAGTGGCAAAGAGGTGGCTAAAAAGTCTCCCTCTAGAGGATAGTTTTCTATTGTTACCATTCTAATCGTGTTCTTATTAGTTTGGGTATGTGTGAAAAAAAGTTAAATGCTACACTAATACAAATGTGTTTTCCACAATATATCGTCTAAATAAGTGCCAAAGAGAACATCTCAAAACTTAGATAGAGAACATAAACAAAATGAGCTTTTCTCCCACTAACTGTACTTCCACTAACCACTACAGCTCAGTAAATTCTCTTTTTTTAACATTTTTATCCCCATTAGTGGGTGTTATAGATTCTGGGCTGGAAGGAAATATTTCTGTTTTCCTGCTCCTGTGGACAGGACCGCTCCCCTCAAAGGCAGACAGATGATGGTTTAGCTGCTTTCTTGCATTCCTACCTCCCTAAAAAAGCAATTATCAAGACTTTTGATGGAGGAGGAGAAGAGTTGACAAAGATGATATTCATACGGGCAGAGAAAATGGGATTCAGAGGAGACAAATACAAAAAGAAAAGGAAAACGAAAAAAAAAACTTAAAAAACCCCAAACCTTAAAACAAACTATCACCTTTGAAAGTTTCATGGCTTGATTGTTGCTTGTGGGTGAGATTAATTAACACAGTACCAAGAAAAAAAAGGTCACAGGAATGATCTGTAAAAATGACTGGGATTTGCTACCTGGAAGCTCTTATATTTTTGTTACTGATTAGTTTTTGAACCACTTAGCAATGGAAATTAAGGAAAATGAGAAGAGACCTTTAATTCTGATACATTCTTTTACTTGTCAGCTTGGCTAAACTCACTTTGCTACAGCAGCAATGAAAGTCAGTGTTGCAAAGAGGGACACAGCATACCCCGAGATTCAAGACTGCCACAAATGTACCAATTTCCACCAAATAATTTTGGATATATTTCTATGAAAGTGTTCATACACCTACAAAGTAGAATTTTACCCTGGAGGGCTGTGTGTCTTAATGTTAAGGAGCTGACATCTTCTCTACAAATAGCAGTTACTTTTTTTCTTCCAACAACGTGATATTATTTGTAATAAGAGCACCACCATCCTTAAAACAAGACTTAAAACAGATACCAGTGCTGGGGTGTAAGTGGGAATCATGCAGTAATATGTATTTTTGGCTAGCTTTGAATTCTTCAGATTCAGAATAAAAGATCTTTCATCTGTCTTTTCCATCCTTTCATATAATTAAATATTATAAAACAAGAGCAAGTCCTTTTCTCTTCAAAAGTAATAGAAAAGGGTGACTATATATTAAATGGAGATTCACAGATATATATGTTTTCTGATATTTTTCTCCTGCCCAGTATGGAATTGTTCTTTTTTCTAATTAAAAGAAAATATATCTTCTCAGTGTTTAGTTCTGATTCTGGAAGTTCTCATCGTGCTGAATTTTTGAAAATGGAAATTATGTCAGACCTTGGTGCCTTACTGCTAAAAAATAAAAAATCATATTTAAATCAAGTTAATGACTCACTCTTCCCATTTTGTGCATTTTCTTCCATTACTCTTGGTCCATTGGTTCATCCATTTTTAAAAGGTTTAATTTCCTGTTGGATCATTGACTGAATTTGTAACAGGTTCTCTTTCCATTGTGAGCTTATGAGGCAAATAGCATTATGTTTGCAAGCACAGATGAGTGTGTTCACTAAAGGCAAGAGCTTTTTTTTTATTGAAGATGTGCTAGTAAATCATTTTCACATACAAGTAAAAATAAATAATTATTGCTTTGTATGTTTAAGTTATACCAAAACTTTTCATAACATTTCTCCTCCCTCCTGATACATACAGTCCCCGGGGTACCACAGTATTTCCAATGGAGCTGGATATACAGAAAGTCAGGCTAATTTCGCATGTAAAGCACTGGAAGTGTTTCTTGTAGTTGTTTATAGCCCCTGCCACATGCTGCTATTTAGTGACTAATTTAAGACGGCTACTACAGTGTGAGCTGGGCCTTCGAGGGAAATCAGTGCTAATCTCTCCTTTCAATTCTCTGTTGTCACAGACCTTCCCTCTACTTCATACCAAGTTGAATAATGTATTTCAGGGATTATGCTACAGCTAAGCTTTTTTGGTTTTAAGCACAGACTAAAAACTTTAAATATTCTGGAGGACAAGGTCTGCCTTTCAAGGCAACAGAAATAAGAGTCAGAAGAGATCGTGAGACATTCTTTGTAAAACCTAGAGATAGCAGAATATCAAGTAACTCAGAAAGCAATGTGCCAAGTGAAGAAAAGGCAATAAAGAATTGCTCTAGACCACAGATATAATCTGAACGATGATCCTTATTTATGGGAAATAAGGCCAGAGCTTCTACTGAGGATGTGCAAAGATTTACCGACTGCATTTTAAAAGCAAGGCAAAGCCTGAGCTGGACTGCTGTTTTCTTTGCATAGACTGGAACAAGCTAAGAAGGAGCAGTTTGTACAAACTACCTACAACACATCTTGCAAAACTGGGCTGTGGGGCTGTTACTACAACAGCATCTTCTACCTGTTTTATAATGACTCACTTGGGACAATTAATTGTTCATGACCTAAAGGACTTTTCTTACAAAGAGCACAAGCAAATGATGGGACATCCTTTGCTAAAAGGAGATAAGGCGTCCTAGTAGAAAAAGGACACTTCATAGCAGTTTTTCCAGAATGTTGCAGAGGGAGCAATTGAGAGAAAGTGAGGTATCCGTGACAGAGTTTTAAATGTGTATTACTGGTTCACTACCTTTTGAAGACATTGGGACCTACACAAGGTCAGTCTACACAAGGATTAAGAGAAAACTCACAAGAGCTTTCACAAGAGCATTAAGAATCATACAGGTTTACACCCTAAGAAAGGCAAGAAAGTTAATCCAAGATTGTCCATCAAGTCAAAATTACACAGAATCACAGAATTGTCTAGGTTGGAAGGGACCTTTAAGTTCATCAAGTCCAACCAACCTAACACTGACAAAACCGCCACTAAATCATGACCCCTCAGTACCATGTCTACCCATCTTTTAGATACCTCCATGGATGGTGATTCCACCACTTCCCTGGGCAGCCTGTTCCAATGCTTAACAACCCTTTCGGTGAAGAAATTTTTCCTAGTATCCAATCTAAACCGCACCTGGCGCAACTTGAGGCCATTTCCTCTTGTCCTATCACCTGTTACTTGGGGAAAGAGACCAAATGCCCCTCCTTTCAGGAAGTTGTAGAGAGCAAGAAGATCTCCCCTCAGCATCCTTTTCTCAGGCTGAACACCCCCAGCTCCCTCAGCCGCTCCTCACAAGACTTGTGCTCCAGACCCCTCACCAGCTCTGTTGCCCGTCTATGAACACGCTCCAGAATCTCATGTTGATGTTTGTAGCAATATGGTAACTAATGTAAGCCTAAACCCAAAGCATAGATGAGGCAAATTTATCACTATGTGTATAAACCAGGGTAACACAACACAACATCTGTGGGTTTTATCCACATTAAAATGTACAGATAGTTTAGGCAGGCTATCCTTGACCAAGGTAATTTTGAAATGCAAGAAATCCAGATGACATGTGACCTGAAATATCTCAGATCATCATTTAACGCAAGAATATAGACCAAAAATGATTCATAAGATACCTCTTTATTCCACAATAATCAAAGATACGATTTTGGTAATAACAGCTTTCACCACGGAACTGCAGCATGTGTCAGACACTGTGCATTGAGCTTTGAGAAGAATAAAGTAAATGACATATGGATGCTTAATAACATCTCAGAGAAGTCACATTCACAGTCACAGTCAGCAGATTAACACTTTCACAAGAAGCTGTTCCCAGTGGGATCACCTCCTCCTGGTGACTGAGAAAACACTTCAAGCTGTGACAAGGAGGAGGAAAATGAACAGAAAAGTTTGTATCCTAGAGCTTTTAACATCAAAGTCCATTGGACTTTATCTGTCAGTAACATTTGGTTTAGGCATAGAAAACGCGCAACGCCATGCCTGCAGAAGTGTAAGGTTTACATAAGGAGCATACAAGTGAATCCTTCCACCTATCATTTGGATCTTTGGGATAATCTCTGAAACTTCTGGATATGCAGCTCATGAGCTTTTGTCTTCTGCAACAGCTCAGATACGCCTCCTGTTTCGCACAGCTCATACGCTATTCGAGCCACCAGCAGCAGAAGGATGAAGATGCCGAGGCTGCTGAGTATTCAGAATCCTTATCTGTGGTGGGAAGCAAGCCAACTAAATCTTGCTGATGCTGACATTAACAGGTTGACCTGAAAGCCAGCTGCAGACCGCACAGATTCCATAACACAGACAGAATAAAACTGTCATTTCCCCCAGCCTGTCCTGAGCTCCTTTCCTGTACTCTGGCTCCAGAAATATGAAGGTTTAAGGTTTTGTGAAAGGAGACTGTGTGCTTCAACAGCACCCTTTCCTGCAACCAGCCCCCTGAGCAAAGGCCTCTGCCTCTCCCAGCAGAGGTAGCAATCTCACAGGGAAGTCTGCATTGACAACCGCCTCTATTTTAAGGACAAACTGAATCCTATAAAATGACAATAATTATTTGCAATTCAGACACAGAAAGTAAGAGGAAGAGGTAGGTTTTAGTGTTGGATCAGTTTATCATAGTAGGATTTAAAATAATGAAGACAGCCAAGATTACAGACAGGCTGTATTTCTTCCCTCAATGGCTAAAATCACAAGCATCAGAGCTGCAAGCACTAAAGAAGATTCATATTTATGCATGTATTTGCATAATATTTTTCATACTCTTTCTCCTGATCGGATAGACTCACTTGAAATCTGAATTATTTTTCACGGCACTTGGGAAACGAAAGAGAATTCATTATAAAGACTCTCACAAATATTTTTTTAATTTAACATTGGATCAAATATCCATTCATTTATTTGAACACTGACTGCAAAATGGTGATAAAGACATTTGTTTAAAGTCTAATACTCTTACAGTGGGAGAATCTTGACTCTGCTCTTTATTAGATGACTTTAAATAAAACACTGAGCAACTGCAGAGAAAAGATACTTTAAGCAAAACTAGGGTAAAATGTAGAACAAATTTTGAAAACATACTCTTAAAATATAAATATATATTTTACACCGGGGAGAAATAAAAATGACTGTTACTCCCTGTATTAATCACAGATCCTTAAAGCTACTCAAAATGATGCACACAAAAGGCAAAAATCATGTGAGTGTGACTCACATATATGAAAAATGAAAGTGCACAGACTAATATTTTTTTAAAACTGTCAATATTTTAAGGATTTTGATAATTTAACATAACATAATAATGCTAAAGTCCAGCTGAAAATACTCTTTAAATGTAAAATTCCTTCTTCACTAAAATTATAAATTATCTGCTTTCTTTCATGACTAATGTTTGGATTTCAAAGAGCTGGAACAGCATTCACATTGAGTCTTCCTTCTTGACTTTAAAATACTATTTTTAAATCTGCTTATTTTTAAAAATGCTTTTTCCTCCAACAGGTTCTTTCATCATCTTGTGAACACAAAAGCTGAATTTTAAGAGATGCTTCAACTGTTTTTTTGCACCCTATGTAAGATTTCTTTTAGGGTTTTTTTTGGTCTGACTTACCTCAACCATACTTTCCTTGAAATTATAATTTAATATATGCAACTATAATGAGTATCTTGATAAAAATCTGAGGGTTTATCCATCCTCAGTCAGGGAATATATGGTAAATTTCCTGCTTTTTAAGGACTTGCACTGCTGTCATGATGCATGCTATGTTGAACTTTGTTGTTAACATATAATTAAGATCAGCCTCTCTCCTAATTTGAACCTTCAATGTGTGAGTTGTGTGGTGTTCAAAAAGTTAGTTAATGTTCTTGGTTGGACCAGGTGATGCTTGAGGTCCCTTCCAGGCTGGTATCCTATAATTCTATAATTTGCAGTATATGTGCACAGCAATTAAAGTAATTATCCATTCACCTGTTGTGCTCCAGAAAGGGTTGTCGGTAGAGTATGAGCTCCGCGGAGGAGAGCCAGGACAAGCTACACCCTCCTTCCATCAGCTTGAGACCTGTGAAGTGCAGGAAGCATCATCAGACACGGATAGCATTTCACCCTCCCCTTTCTGTCAGTTTTCCACTAACGGGAGACACTTGCTGAAACAGGGAGCTAGAAGGGGACAGGCTGTAAAACCCAACGCTGTTGTGGCACGAGGCAAGCCCTGCTGATGGAGCTTTGCAGATCCAGCCTGGTGTGGGCTGCGCAGGGAGCCAGCAGTGTCCAGGCTCCAGCCCCACCACGGAGGCCCAGAGCCTCCAACGCCCGGCTGAAGACACGAGCGGCCCCCACTGAGGGCCTGGGTCACTCTGCCTGCAAGTTTTACCACAAAATGTCCTTTAAAACATTAGAGCCAGGATTTATTGAAACACAAATTGCAACTATAACATTTATATTTTTCCAGTTGTTAGTGGTGTCTCCTTTTAGAGGACATCCTCACCATAAGGCTGGGCCCTGTCCTTGTGTCGTGCCCAGGTTAAAACCACCCACCCTCCAGGTACCTTTTATTTTCCTTGATGGTGAAGCTACCATTCATTCATCTCATTCTTTTTCTCAGGTATCATTGCTATTCAGGGTTTGGACTAAATTTGTCTCCACATTGATACGTAATAGTTGAGAAATAGGTTCCCACAAATGGTGAAATTAACATTTATTTAGGAGCAGTATAAACTCTATGCATTATTTAAGTCCAGTATTTTGAATACCTGGAATGGATTAAAGACAAGAGATGTTTCTTGCACTTCTTCTTTACATAGGCTTGAATTTAACCTTAGGTGGCTACGTAATTTAATCCTTTTTATCCTTATTTTCAGAACTCTGAGAGTTCATAAACTAGGAGTTTTGTAGACAGAGCAGATAGTGCTGTCTTTTCCTTCAAGGACAAAAGAAAAAATTGCAGTCAAATCCGGACTTCTTAAGTTAAATGAAATGTGTGGGGCCTCCCTGTACAACGGCACGCCAGAACTGCTGCTCACTGACTAGCTGTCGGAAATGCGCTCGGTTTTGAATTCCGATGATAATGAAGAATTATAGTGCTTACTCTTGCAGCTCACTGAAAAAAAACCCCTCGGAGCATTATAGAGAAAAAACATGATTTCATCTTGAGTACAAAGAAGAGGAAGACAAGTGCAAAAAAGATTTCAGAAAGGGATGGGAAAGGTCTCTTCATTTGCTGACAAGTTAAAACTGTTGTGCAAAAACTGTAGTAGTCTAAAAATAAGAGGAAACTTACACTAAAAGTGGATTAAACAAATATAACCCAGTGGATTTACTTGTATGTATAAATGGATGCCTACGAGGCTTTACTGAGATTAACAGAGAAATCAAATCATATATACAAATCAGGGCTTGTGGAACATTGCTAATTTTTTTACTCTACTTTCCTCACTGCTGCAGTGAAGTTTTGTGACGGTTGTCTTTTTGGTTTCCAGAACATGAAGACCAAGACTTTTTTCAGTAGACATTTTTCTAAAGTTCTACACGGTTTTAGCACATTTTTTGCAAATAACTGCCCCAGTTACTTGTCAGAAGTAAACTTTGTAAGCATTGTTCCTCAAAGAGATCTTAAAATGATGTCAAAAAAAGAGAAGGTTGTATGAACATCTCGAATCCATCATATTAGCCTTGCATTACTTTCTAATTTGATTGATAATTATTAGAACGCTTTGTGATTTCATGAATGGATTGCATTAAAACCCAACTGGCCTTCATAAATTTGGCCCCAGTTCTGCTAGATGAAGTAAGGATTACAGAATTGGTTCTATAATTTTCCATTATCCAGCATTCGTGCTGGCAGATATTTAGTAGAATGGATATCTTAATACATAACTCACTGCGAGTTAATATATCTTTAGGCATTTTTAAACCCCTGATGATTCATGGTGCACACTCGTCTCATCGATTTGTCCTTACTGTGCCCCAATGAAAAGCATACATCTTTGGGGAATAAAAATACGGAGCTGTACATTCATGTAAAAAGAGAAAAAAATATTGATTCCAAAATATTGAAACACATATGATTTTGTTGTTTGAAAAGTAAAATACTATAAATATAAATAAGCAGATTATTCAATAAATAAAAAGGAATTGGTTTTTTGGATATAAGATGGTGTCAAAACGTTCACAATTACCCAGCTGCATCAGTTACTGACAAGTTAAATGAAGCAGATCTTTCCGAATTGATAAGAATTTGATGAGAAATCAGATGTAAACACAGTCTCACATTATCTGCCTCAGTTTGAAACAATTCATGTGGATTTTCAGCTTTTCAAAAATAGGATGAGTAGAAATTGTAGGAATAGCCTGGAATTTAAATGTAAGTGAAATCCAAGCACAGCTTCTGGATATCTTTATGATTCCTGAGAACAAAAGGACTATTTGAACAGCTTCCAGTTCTTGGTTACTGAATCACAGAACACTAATAATAGCATTGAAACAAAGCTCTAAAAGCTTAATCCAGATTTTAAATAAATCAAAAAACTATATAGGCTTTTAGCTAACAGTGAACTAAAAGAAATTTGAAAACATTTGTCAAATTTTCCAGATGAAGTTCAAAAACTGTTTTTTGTAGACAGGAAAAGTATTATGGTATTTCTCATGAATAAAAAATTATGCTTCAAATGAAGTAATTAAAATTTTTGCTATTAGTGTCAGTGAGTGCAGGATCCAACTCCAGTGCTGGATAAGTTAAACAAGTAAGCTGAATGATCTAACAAACGCAACGAAATAATATATAGAATGTACTTCAGTGTGTTTCAGCCTGTTCCAGTAATAAATAATTTACAATATTTGACTATTTGACCTATGACGTTTCCAAAGGTGACTCAGTTTAAAAAAAAAAAAAAAGGATGTAATTCTTCTTGTAAATGTTTTTCTGTACATACTTGCTCATGGCTTGGAAAGCTTTCAAGTGGTACAAAGCCCTCAGGTATGTTGGTGCTGTCTAATTTGAAAGGAAGAAGAACAGCTACTTTCATGAGGTAAGAGAAAGTGCTTTTTTCTTTTTCCTTGAGTCTTATTGAAATCATAGGAAAAGGGGAAGAACTTTTTGAAGTATTTGTAGTCTTGGAAGAAAAGTTTGCTTAGTTCTCCTTCTGCTTCGGATAGCCTATTGAATGATATTCTCAGCAGTGTCCGAGATGGACACTGAGGGAAGAGAAACAAAGTTAGAAAAAGAAAAATCCCTGTTCTAACCCTTGCAAATCATTAGTGGGTGGAACCAGAAGTGCACAGTGCAGTTTGAATAAATGCTTAGAAGACTGAATAAAAGCATTGAGCATGATAAATTGAAACTATTTATTCAGAAGTTAAGAATGACAATATCTTTCAGTGCAGAATTTCTATTGTAACATTTTACCTAAAGGATTTTTGTAGGATTACCTCTTGATGCGCTATTTTACCAATGCCACCTAATTAAATTGGTTTAACATTGCAGTGTTTTTAAAGTTTTGTTCCTGTGTCACCATCAACTATTCAGTGTGATCAGTTACATATTCTAAATTAGAGGGTATTCTCTTCCTTTTATAAACTCTGAGTCCGGGTCATGAGTGTTCTAACTGATCAATGACTCATTTTGTTATCTAATATCAGTCCAAATCTCTGTAGATGTGAAACGTGACAGAGCTGATGATGGTTTTCCAACACATAGTTCCTGAGTCCTGCATAATTTCCCCTACTTTATGTTTTGCTGGGGACCAACAGATCCTGGAGGGAAACCAGACAAGGGAAAGGGGGTGCAGGAAACTAAGAAGTCCATGACAGGCAATTGAGATAAAAACGAAGCCTTTTGTCAGTAGGTTTGCATTCTTTCTACAGAAACGTCTGCATTAATTCGAAAATTATTAGGCAAGTGTAAAATTTAAATGGTTTAGATGACTGAATTGAAGGATACTTTTGAGAACAATATCTATGCTAGATTTAAAAGAATCACTGGAGAAGACTGCCACAGACTTTCTTCTCATACATCTTCACCCTCTGATAAGGACATCTGATTCTTGTGAATTCAGCACCTGTCAAACCTCACAAGAAACTCCACAACCATAAATAATCCCACTGAGATTTTTGACATGCGTACGGTTTCTTATAGTTGTGCAGTACCCATGACAAGGGGGCTGTGGTTTTGATTAAGGCTGCTGATGCTGCTGTAATAAACATCTGAAATACATTTTTTGTGCATGTATTCATGAATGACAGAATATCATTTAGAACTGTCCAAGACATTAGCTGTCTATATCTCACAAATTAATTATATTAATTCAGTTTCCTGAAACTTGGTACATCACCTTTTTTTGAGGGTTTTTCTGTTTGTTCATTTGTAGTGCAAACCTTTTGTCTGTGAAACTTAGTTTTAAAATAAAACTTATCTCTAAATAATTATTTTTATTGAAAAATGTACGTCTATGATTAAATATTTATTTCACTCTAACCATACTGAAACCCCCACCCTTCAGCTCTGTGTCAAATTTTTATTCGCTTTAAATCTACCTCTTTGTTTAGGGTTTGAGGTGTTGGGTTGTTCACCAATAGCCAGATGATTCCCCAGCATCAATTTATCCCATAGATGTTTCAGAATATCATCTGAGTTTCCCCTTTCAGCATTTTCTTTGCTTGCACCAGGGGAACCTTGTCCTTAAAGGACATGGAGAGGCTGCGGGTCCCAAAGGACAAGAGTCCCTTGAGGTCCAGGGACACCCTGTAGTATCTGCAGAAGGTCTGCTTCCTTCTAAAGTTCCTCATAGGTGTGGAGCTTGTAGCATCCATGGAAGAAAGTGGCCTACCATGGTGCTTTTAGCAAAATTTCATCACTAGAAGTGGCAGGAGGGAACTGAGCCAGGCAAGGCACCAGGTCCCAAAGAGCTTCTTGATGCTACCTCTTTCTAATAGCTTCCTGAGTTTGAGTGTCTTCCGTACCACCCAATGCTGATCTCTGCCTGTTTTCACCTTCCCTCTTTGCTAAATCTGAGGACAGCAGATGGGCTATGTTTATTTTAGGGATAACCTCATCTGCTGTTTATATTGGGGGAAGAAAAAAAGTGCTCACTGATGACTTCCTCCTGACACCTCCAGCTGAGGCTGACATTTGTTTTCTAGCTGTTATTGGTTTCTAATTATGCCTGGATATTCAGAGGATCAGCTAATTTGCTCCATAATTTTTGGAGGCAATTTTTAATTCCCTTTCCTCCCTTTCAAACTCTATGCTAATTTCATGGAATTATTAAATATGCAAATATGGTGGGACTAAACCCTTTGGGGATCCTTGGTGATTCAGTTCAGGTGCCTCTATAGAATTGCCCTCTGCATCGCAAATGCAGACTACCAAGCATGCAGGTAGTTAGGTGGCACAGCCAGGAAACACAAGGAGCTTTTGCTTCCTTTGCGTTGTCCCACTCACTGCAGTGAACCAGCATGGATCCATTCTTGCTGCTGGGCAAGGGCAGAGCAGTACGGAGCCTTGGGCAGGAGGTAGACATTGTAAATTGGAGCATGTGGAGAAACGGAGACTCCTCTGAACTAATGAGATTGTGTAAAACACTGATGTTAGCAGCATGGAAGGGATGGGGGTACAGTGCTCCAATCTGTGTTTCTTTTTCCTTTGCATTCTGTTCTAAGAGCTTTGCCTAGAGTCAAAATCTTATCATTAAAATTCAAAAATTTATTTGTGTATCAAGGATGATTTCAAAGGAACGGAGGAAAAGAATTAAGTGATTTTGCACTGCTTACGGAAAACACTTCCAACGTTATTTCCAGAATATTTCAAACAAACGTGTTCAGAAGTATCCCACAGGGGTATCACTGTATAGCAAAATTCTAGTTATAGATTATATCAGATGTTATTGCATGCACCAGCAAGAATTCAGGAGCATTTCAAGTTGTTTGTAACGCTTAATCTTCTATATATTCCCATTTTGTAAAGCTGTTCCATTTAAGACATCCAGGCACGTTTGAAATAATTGAGGCTGTTTAACAGAGTGGAGTTAAGACCTATGCACATTAACTAAGGCACTATTATCTGCTTTGTAACAACTTTCTTTATAGCAATGCTAAAATATATACGTATATTCATGTAACTCACAGAAATCACTTGATTTACTTTACAGTTTCAGACCACGTGTGTTGCATTCATTCTGTTCTCTCTCACTAATTTGTTTAAAGGGTGGTATTATCTTTTATAGTTTGCAACAAAAGGCAGTCTACTCCCGACCACCCTAATTCATAGCAAGACCCTACAGTGAAAAACAAATCAAAATAGATCGTTCACTGTTAAGGAAAAAAAAAAAAAAAAAGAAGAAAAACTTTTTTACTTTCATAGAATTTAAGCCAAATGACTGCAACTGGCACTCTGAGTCCAACACCCCAAGTATTTACTCTTCTTTCTCTACGCCTACCCTAACGATCTGCCTTCATTAGGTAGGCTGGCTTTATATGGAGATTTTCACTTCTATTATTCACATTTGGTATAGTATCATTTATATTTGGAACAGAAATACTGGTTTTAAGGAATACAGAATTTCATATCAGATCATTACAAAAAATTTGGTTCCAGCTGAGCCTCCTAATTCTCTTTTCAAATCTGAATGTTATTCTGACAATCTCACATTTAGGAGTCAGCACATTAAGCAGTATTTTCTAGAGGCAACTATTCTTCTCCCTCACCTTGTTGGTGAGTCCCTTTCAGACTGCTAAGGTAAATGCTATGTTTGCGCTACACAAATATTTGGGTTTTTCTGGTTCCTCCTTTTGTCATCACTGCAGTCATGGAGCTCCAAAAGCTCCAGAAACTTCTACAGAGGGATATATCGACAGTTCCAAAACCAGAAATAATGAATCAAAATGAAAGTCAGTTGTCCATGAGTGAAAACACCAGTCTGATAACAGATAAATGGCGTAGGTTTGACTGAGATAATTTGGACAGTTATTTGGGTAAAACACAAAATTGGAAGAAAACCTTACCACTTACATTATGCCTGTGAGAAGAAATTATCTGTACTCTCACAAAACCCCTGAGAAGACCATTATCAAAACCTTCCATACCTATGGCTATACCAGGGAAGTTGCAGTTAGCTATGCATTACACAACGTCTTCTGAGCCACAGAAAACAGAAAACTCTTACAACTCACCAGCTCAGATGATTGTAGAAATTCATTATTTTAGCTGTGTAGTGGCTAGCAGCCCTTTGAAACCCCATCTGCACCAGGTGGTCTATACAAAGGCAGCGGCTACAGGCTGTTTGAAGACTTTACAGTCTGCATAGAAAAAGCAGACAAAAGTATAGGAGTCACTGAAGTCTGACAACTTTCCTGAGACTGGGAAGAAATAATTATATAAATTCGTGTAATACAGATTTGCTGGTGGAGCTGTGACAATAAATAAATAAGTTTGTTTCTCCACTGTCCTAAGCTCTGCCGTTGGGGTTCAGCTTTTAATGTATAAATGACGCTTGATTTTAGCAAATTGCTGTGAGAATGCCTGAACTTCACCTGCGGCAACCCTTGAAGAGATGATAATTATTTGTAAAACAATCAGGTCATGATAGCAATATAGTACATCACTGCTTCCATCTCTCCTCCTTCCCCTCAAAAAAAGAGAAGTCCTAGAAATTTTCTCATTCCCATTTGCCAAATGATGAAGACAGACACAGAGAAGGTAAGTAGCTTGCCCCAGCTTAAGTCCCTAGAGCCTGAAGTGATATGAAGTGTTGGGAATTTAGGTGAAATTGAGTATGTTTTAGAGAGAATTTGCTGGATTATAACTGCCGTTTTATAAAAAAAACAAGAGTTGCGTAATTGTGAGTAGCTATCTCTTACTGTCTCAGTAAGAAAAAGGCTCAAGGGTCTCTAGATTTTGGACCTGTCACTTTAAAGTATACCTAGCTCCCATCAAGAACAGCAAAGAAATATTTCCTTTTTTTTTTTTCTTTTTCTCCCCCAGGGGCAGCTCAAAGGAGTCTCAGTATCGCAAGAATGATAGGTAATACCAGAGTACTCAGAAATCAGATTTTATTTCCCCAAGTCAAAACCTTTCCTCTCTGGCAACACTGGAATGCACGTAATGGGATGTCAGACAGCAGGTGTGATTAAAGTAATAGTATAATTAAAAAGAGCTAGATGTGGGCATAAAAAGTGATTTTTTTTCCCCAGACTTGTTTGACTCACTACTGAACAGCTTGCTGCAGATCTTCTTTTGCTGCTTTCATAATGGAGTCATTTTTGTTTTCTTTAGCTGTCTTTTTTTTAAAGGGGATTTTCATCATGAAGGAGAGAATTTTATTGTCACAGACAACACGGGAGATATTCAGCAGGTAACACAACTGTGCCCGTGTCCCTGTGACACATGGAGAAAGAGCGTCAATCTTTGAAACCAGAGGAGTGAACCTAGACCCGGCTGATTTCAAAAACTATTCCCACTTATCTTTAAGCACTGTAGGAATAGTACGTGGCCTGTTGTGCAGTATTTCAATAGTACAAACACAGACAGGAAAACTCTGGATTAAATTTGCTGAAAATTATTTTCAAATAGAACAATTTATTTTTAAATATTAAATGAACTGCTGATTAGATAGACTACTTCATACGACTCCTACCGTAATGAGATAGCAATATCTTATCACCATAATCCTATTTTAAGAAGTGTGTGAATAGGCATAAACCTTCTCCTGAGATGCAACATCAAGTCTGTACAAGAAATTTACTCCAGAGTATTTTTATTTCCTTTTTCTTGCCATAACTTTTTTTGCAAGTATACTAATATAATTTCAGACGTGATTTTCCCTTATTACATTATTTTATGCCTAGCAGAGGGGCTATGTATTCGTGCCAAGCTAGATGGTCTATTTTGCTCAAATAGTGGGTGTAGCTATTTTTATATGGGGAATTTTGTTGATAAAAAGTACATCAGATGGATCTCTCTTGCCCTTTTTTTTCCCCCCCTGAGAAACTTGGCAGTAATCTTATGGTTTAAGGCTAGTTATATCTCTGCCTACCACCTCCTTGTCTCTAAAGTGGATTCCTGGAGATGTCATTCCTCTTGGCCAGAATGCTCCACACCTACTCCTAAACTGGCCCACTGCTAATCTGTGTGGTTAGTGCTTTTATAAGGTAGGTCTGATGGAAATCAATAACTTATGTATTCCTCTTTGTGAGTCTGTGACCACTGGGAAATGTAATAGCTGAAATACCACCTTTAAACCAGTGATATTTGCTTCTACCAGGGGAACAAAGCCTTTAAATGAAAATTATTTTAAAACTAAGAACGTCTACCTTCTTTACTGTATCAGTTAAACCCTTCCGTTCTGCAGTGGGTGCCTAGACAGGGCCAACTTTCTGAAATACCCCAAGGTGCAGTAGCTCCTCAACTGTTATTTCATTTAGAAAGATTCAAAAATAGTGGGCATAGACTTTGAGATATTTCTGCAGTGCCATAGCTTGAATGATGCATTTTCCTTTTTCATCATTGTTACAGTTTTTGACTGAGAAACTACCCATACAGAAAACATTCACATCGTCAGATCGCTGTCCACCACCATAAACTGTCCATTTTATTGACAAAGAGAATGCATTCTGCCACATTAGCTTAACTGAAGAAAACAAAACTCAATGTATACGAAGGAAAAACATTCTCAAGAACACTATGACATTATTGGAGATTCAAGCCACTCATAACCACATCATATGCATAACAGCCACAACGTCTTCAGCAGCCCTCATGATTTGTGTTTCTTTTTGAGGTTAACGACTGTTTAGAAAGAAACAATGGAGATTATCTTTCTATACCAAATTCTAATGATATTTTACAATTTTATAAGTTAAAAACCTTTACTAGAAATAGAAAAACCTTATTTTTCCATTTCAAGTCAGGAAAGAAAAGGATAGAAGCAAAAGTGCAACTGGAGGAGAGCGAGTGACTCAACGCTGCACAAAATCAAAGAAAAAACTGGGGGGGGGGCGGGGAGGGCACTAACACTGCAGATAGATGTGTGTACCTAAAATGAACGCAGTATTCTCTTTCCTGTTGTTCTGATTTCCCCTACATTCACACGGACAAAAGTAGTTCTGTTCAGAAAGTCAGTCTGTTGAGATAATTAGGTTACTTGCAAAGAAAGATCATTAAAATAGTATCCACCATTTTCTACTGACAGAAAATAAACACTAAATAGAAATACCTCACATTGCATCGGTGGCTTTGAATTTTCCTGCTTAATGCATAGAGACTATTTGTTGTTAAATATTTATGTAACCAGGGTATTATTACAAGTGATATAAGTCATGGTGTATGCAGAATAATAAGGAAAGCATATATTTTAGTAGTTACATTATGTTCTCTAGTACGATAAATTTGGTGTACAAAATTCATCCTAAATATTTACATCCAGCAAGAAGCAGAAACTGGAAGCAGTATTCAAGAATAAATTCTATTGGACTCAATTCCAGAACTCATCTCTGCAATAGTCAATCCAAGGAGACGGCATTTCCTCACAGTTTATTTCACATGCAAGTTTAAAAACCTAAACCAACGCAAACTCCCTTTCCTGTTGAGGGGGAATCACGATCCTGAGTCTGCGCCATTAACTGGCCTTTAGAGAGAATTTCGGTGCTGCAGCGATATTCTTTCCCAGCTTCAGGAAAGCTCATTGCCAAGCAACTCACAGCCAAAGCAAAAAGCAGACTGGGAAGCTGGTATATTTATTTTTTTTGCTTCATTGTTTGCTCCCAGCAAACTCATCTTATTCCAGAATCTGGACATCCCTGTAAACTTCTGCAATCACTGCACTGAATGGGAACATGCTGTTTGTAACAACACAGTACAAAATACCAGAAAGACCTGGAAGCTTGCAGCGGGACTGAGGAACAAATAGAATCACCTCCCATTCTCACATTCAAAAGCATTACAGAGAAAAACCCGGCAACGACAAACAAACTTGGAAGCTTGTTTCAGAGCTGATGAGCTAGTACATAATCCTCCCGTACAGAAGGCCTATAGAACCTTGCCAGTCTTTCGGGATGGCAAACAGATGGTGGGAAGAACACAGTGACAGCTTGAGAAGGCTGTGCAGCTATCTATAGATGGAGTTCTGGTGCTAACATTAACCCAAAGGTTGTTAGGAAGACAAGTAGCAGTGATCTCTCTTGCAAAACTCTGAAAAACAGCATTAGAAAAGCAAAACGCACACATATGTATACGAGATGAAAGAGCAGCGTTACTTCTTATCTACTAAGGGCAGATTTAATTATATTCTGCAGAGGATACTAGAGGAAAGGAGATACAACAAAAGCTCAGATTTTGCCTGGGAACTTTATTATTTGCTCTTTTATTTTACTTAAGCTGTTGTAAATTGGACCAAAGGAAAGTGAGTAATTACTTTTGCCTTATCCAGTGTACTTCTCCATTACTAATATTTTTGACAGATGGTACTGTTAAACTCAAAGATAGAAAGGAAAACATAATATTGGAGTAAATGCTATAGTAAACACAATAAGGTACCATTTTCAGGATCTCTAACCATTCTTCCAAAATAAAAGAATTTAGATTCCTTTATTGATAAAGGCATCTTTAAAAAAAAAAAAAAAAAAAAGTGTATTTCCATTCCCTCTCACCTCTGCATATCTATATGCATGGAGATGAACTGCAGCAAATTTTAGAATTTAGTGTCTTTCCTTTTCTTCCGTCCCAGCAACCAGGAACTCGGCAACTGAATTCCTCAGGACTAGGATTATGCCAAACCCAGAAAAAGTAGGGGTTACTGTTTCAATGTGAATCCTTTGGTATTGATATAGAAAAGGGACCTTCAAGCCTTTTTGAGCTCACGATTAAGAGCAGAAAGCCTGCATTTGAGCAGGATATAAGCTTAGTCATAGCAAGTTGCATACACTTTATATCAGCAAAAGAGCAGTCTGGAGCCTGTCCAGTCTTGGGTAGGAAAGCTGGTACGCAAGTGATAGATGAAAACCAGACGAATAATAGACCTTGAAAATCAATTATGCCAAGAAACCGAACTTTCTTAGTTTTGATGGGTGGCACAAAAGCTCTACTGCCATGGCATTGGCTTCCCAGCAGACAACGGTGTTGCCTCTTACAGTACTGCTAGTGTAGAGTGAAGTTAGCTACAAATCCATTCAGTGCCCCCTCAGAAGAAATCACGTTGACAAAGGCAACCAAACCTTCCCTGTTTTCCATGGGCAAATGTGGCTTGAACATATTTTTTTTGTTTTGAGGATAAAGATGAGAAGGCCAGTAAGAGTTCAGAAAACATACGTTATCCTCTGCGCAAAGAGCAGGGAAGAAAAATGAAAAAAGTGAGATAGGAAAGAAACAGCAAATACTTTATTAATTGTCATCAAATCTTGAATATGAGCTAGAGCATCAGGGGACACTGCCTTCCCCATATATAAAATGGCTAAACACAAAAGATGAAACAAATTCTCTTTTCTAGGTAAGCAGGTAGGATTTGACAGGGCATAACTTAGAAACATTATTACAGTGATGAAGATGCGATCAGAAAAGAGAGGAGAGATTTAGACCCTTTTCACCGTGGGTGTAAGCCATGTGCTTAATGCAGCTTTCGGTGCTCAGCTGAAGCTGCCACAAAAGACAATGAGAAATCTGTACCAAAAATTCTGCAGAACCCTGTTTATTATCATACAGAGTTCTAACGTACATCTTGCAACAAAAGTGGAATCACAGGCAAATGGAGTTAACAACAGCTTGGTGCCAGCCTGACTCTGGGCTATTACGCTTGCCAGCATAAACACAGTAGAAGCCTGCATGGAAATATCGACCTAAAATGATAGGAAACCTAAAAGGCAGGCCAGCCTACCTGTGGCCACGATGCCAGTTCTAATACCATTTGCTACTAATGTTTGAAAACAAATTAAAAGGATGCAATATTTGGTTTGATTTCCTGGATTAAGGCGCTGGATACATACACTGCTCCATAAACAAACATACAGCACTCCAAAGACATTCACTGCCTGTTCATCTTTATATAAAAGAGCCTGCTGAGAGCTGTCATGAGCCTCTGTTTGCCCAGACAACATTTCCTTCTGTATACATTATTACTTTTCTTGCCCCTTAATTGTCTAGAGAAAAATGCTCCTAGTATGCTCTCATTCCTTTCTACCTTCAGCTCAACTTTTAACATTACTGTTGGAGTCAGAACACCAAAGATGAGCCTATAATTCAAGTCAGGGAGGTGTCAGTAGACTGAGGCTATGTACTGTCAGAGGTTCTCCTCTGTCTGCATGCTATGCTCATGGATATAGCCATCTAATTTCCCCGGATGTGAAATAAGTCTATTAATAGCTAGCCTCTGCATTTAGACTCACAGCTACGAGTTGCCCAGCACGCAGCCTTGGACATCACTATTTCCAGATACCGCACCAATGAGCTGAGCAAGCACAAAATCCTTGGATTGGCAGATAGGATGAACAAATATACAAACATTCAGGAATACATAACAGGATAATTAATCACTTGGAAAGACTGATAGTAACAATACAATTTGCTATGAAAACAATTTTGATAAAAAACATGTAAAGTTTGGCTAATATAGCTATGCCATGCAGCATAGCGAAGTGAGGAATTTATTCTACCAAAACTCTTCAAATACACACAGCCTACACTACAAACCGCATGCCAATTCAGACATCCGATACTTCCAGAACTTGGCTTGCAGATGTCATTTCTGAAGTTACTTCTGTCTTACCGCAGTCTAGTGTCTGGCCCTCACTGTAACGTAAATTTTCTTTGCCACGCAGTTAGCTGAGTTTGCCTCGCACTGAGGATGTGAAAAATTGCAAAACAGAAGGGACGATGAAGGATCCAGGGTGCCAATATTGTCTGCTTGTAGATTCTTGTACCAGGCTGATTTTGCCCCAGAGCCTCTGGCATAGCACTGTGGCCCCTGGCCCGTACTCATGCAGAGCATAAACTCAAGCTGTACTACCAACACACATTCAGATGCCACATAAAGAACTGTAGACATGAAACCAGTTTGGATGAATCAAGAGCTCGTATTTTGTATGTACTATAGACGTAGCCATAAGGTCTATTGAAGAAGTAACCTGTTCCTTCTCAAATGAAAATCCATCTCAACAATGTAGGGCCCTTTGTCAAAAAGGATGGGAAAATCTCATTTTTCCTGAAGACTGGCCTGTTTCTGGGACAGGAAAAAACCCATTTTAAACATTGTCCATTTCAGGCAGCAGATTTATAACGTTCATGGGCTCCTTATCAGATTTGCCCTAGTTCAATTCTTGTTTTACTTGGAGGAAGGTGAATGAAAACTTTATCTGCTTGTTTGAACATACTCTTCCCAACTGTATTAGCTCTTTTTTAACTAACACATAGTCAAAAATTAAGTTCTCCCTACCAGCTGTAGAAATGCAGCTCAGAGAAAACTGAAAAGTTTTAATTTCCCAGTGCCCCTATTATGCTGCAGCTGTAACAGCCCTGTGTTTTTGTCAAGATCCACAATTTTCTTGTACTTTCTTTCTTTTTTACATTTGATTCCAAGATGTTGTCACAGCAGCACATCCGGAAGAAGAACACAGAGGCAACCATTGCAAGAAATGCTCACTCTTATGGGTCTCTATTCTAAAATCTTGCAGAGGAAAAGAAAAATATGTATACATATTTATATGTCTGTGGGCTTCTCTTTATGCTAATGTCATGTATTACTCTGGAATTACAAAAAAGAACAAAAAATGTGTTGCATTTATACTCAAAATAGTTTCAATAAACAAAAAATATAGCCATTTAAAATGACAGCAGTTTTTAAAATCCCTAATTTATAAAGGTATCTTTATAATTTTCATGTCTGCAGGAAAAGCTGTTTGGGCAGTTTTAACTGCTCACTGTAACGGCAATTGTAAACATCCAGTTGAAAAGCATAAAGATAAGTTGTTCATTTGCATTTTTATCTATGTTGTCTTACTACCATTAATTGTGGAAATGAAACAGAGATATGTGTATTAAACCCCAAGCTACTAGAAATCAATATATGTGGAGAATAGAAACATCTGGAAGTTAGGGATGACCTCCATGTTTCAGAGAAAGAGATTAATCAAAGCACAAGTTACAGTTTCCATTTTACTGCAAAACAGCAGATACTATTTCATAATAACTATAGAAACAATCTACCAGTTTTAGCAGAACTCTAAGATTATCTGATGGTAACAAATAACTAAAGCAAATGCTCCCGGTTTCGGCGCATGAATCACTGCACATGAAAGCTAGGAGTATGTATGCTTGTTTAATTGCAATGAGTTTTAATCATAGGGTATTGAGTGGCATATATACATTTAAATATCCACCTTCAGCAAAGCTGTCGTTTGCATTCATTTTCAAGCCATTCAAAACTCAACAGGGCAGATCGAAGCTGATGCAAATTCCCACCAGCTGAGAATGGGTCCAAGTATTTGGCTATTTAAAGAACCAGCCACAGAAGGCTCACTCAGGTGATTTCTCTGCCTTACAGCTGATGGGGGTCAGGTACGTTCACAAGGGCTAGGCAGAACTCTGAGGAGCTGTGTCAGAGCATCTCTGAGCAAAATTTGACTCCTGGTTTTATTTCAAAGCGGTACCCCTGGAAAGAATGTATTATCTGTAAATGTAATCAGCTTAAGCTCTTCGAGTCTCATTGAATAAGCAAGTGAATTCTCCCAAGCCATACGAAGCTACAGTCCCCATGGAACATAATTTTAATTTAATGTTCTTATGTTAATAACTCAGAAATGTCATGGCATTTAAACTGCAGGACTGCATTGTAGCCAACTTCTTCATCAAATTTAAGGCTGCTCCCTATCACCATCTGAGGGATGTACCTCAAGATGGGGCAAGCAGAAGGTAAATGGGGCCAGATGCTGCTTACAGTTAAAGGCTACACTTCAGTGCCAACATGGGAACTCAGGGCTACAGTCTGACTGTGGGCAGCAGCCAAACTGGAAAAAATATCAACTTGAAAAAATATACAACATGCAGAATACCTTTCTAAATGAATGTGATGCAATCTTATATAAATCAACGCTGAGTCTTCTCAAGTGAGGAGCTAGCATATTTTTCAACATACCTGACATTTTACCTATCATTTGTGAGTCCAAAGATGCTTCCCAAACTCCCGTGTAACACTCCAACAACTGCTAAAATGCAGAATTAGGAGCACAGTGATCTGTAAGCAAATAGAGCAGTTCATTTGAACATCCTCATCACTTGGTAACTCCACTGAGGGCTCATCAACAATTCTTTTGTATTAGTCATGCAATTACTGTTATTATTACTTATTCATGTGTGGCAGGTGTGTCCTGACTTTCACATTTCAGGACATATGAAAGTTTTCAATGCAGCAAATTTACATTCATTAAGAAGTAGAGATGAAAGGGCAAAATAATCTCCTTTCCACTACTGGAGAAAAGAGGCAAACCAAGGAAATTAAGAAACTTGACCAGTAAATCCAGTTCCAGCAATTTCTCAAGCCCGCTCCAGGTTACATCTCTTAACTGTAATCTCAGTTGGCCTCAGACAAGACCGCATACATGAAGGCACAAAGTCAATGAAACAGCCAAAACCCAAGACAGCTTTGCAGATCAGTCTTCTCTTTGAATTTCATTCACCCATGTTAAAAATGAAAGACTGTACCTCCTTTTTTACTTCTGATCAGTTAGAGACATATAAATAAGAGTTCCTAATTTCCATCAATTTTCAGTGAGGCTAGTCTCTTACATTCCTAATACAGCTGATTCGAAATTTTTTCTTGACTCTCTATTTCCATCTCCACCCTCTCTAAAAAACAGTGATTCTCAGATTCTTGCAGGTAATTCAAAGTGTCTTACATGTAAAGGTCACTTGCAATGACTTCTTATACCCCAGACCTCAGTTTCAGAGTGGTCAAAAATGTTCAATGTGGTCTTTATTAGAAATATAAATTCTAATAAAAATAAAACATTACTACAGTTGCAGTGAAACTTCCTAAGTGTTGAAAAGAAATATTTTGTTCATGATTCATTACCCGCCCAGCTGTAATTCCCATATACCTTTTTATATCAGGATTTAGGTTCCCAAGTCACCTTGATGGATCTGAAAGAATGGCCCTCCTCTGCATACGTTACTGTATGAGCAAACACCAGGGAATCGTGCCACCCAGTGCGCAAGTTAACCAACCAGACTTCAAACAGGGGCTAATCATGGCTGGAAACAGAAAACAGATGCTTTTCTTTGTATCAAAGACCTACGGCTAGGCGGTAATTTAATTTACACAGTATTTCACTCAGATGTTGAACAACGTGAAGACGACAACAGCTTTGTGAGGCTATGCAGGATAACCCTTTCCACAGAAAGGGCAGCTACCCTTGGAGAGCTTCTGGGAAGGAAAGATCAGAGCCCTCAGAGGGCACTGCATTTAGTGAACGCTCTTTTCCTGCAAAAACCATTTCATTCAGTGCATGTACAGAGCCTAGCACATCAGCTCTTCAGTGTATGGCTGGAACACCTGTGTGATACTGCAGAGGAAATGAGTAATAAGCATATTAATGTCACCGTTATTAATTAACCAAATAATCAGTTCCTGCTGTCTGCAATAGAATACTTGAGCTTTCCATGTATAAAGAGAAAAATAGTCAAAATAATACTTCTGACCATACAGGCTAATACTAGAGTTCACCTTGCTGCCAGAGAAAGCAGCAAACATTTATCTCTGTTTGGAAAATCTTCTGATCAGATACTTGGCTTTATCTATCAGTTCTTTTAGATTTTTTTCTCAAAGGAACACAAAGGAAAACATTGGTCAGATTCTGAGCTGTATGCATCTCTGAGCCTGCCTTCCGCATAAATACAGTCCTCCTTTTCACTTCTATACATTACTCACAACAAAGATGAGAAATACAAAAAGGACTGTATAATGACTGATGATATGCACTGATGAATGACACGTTCTTTTCATGTAATTGTAGCTCTCAAAGCAGCAGCATTAGGACAGTATCTGCCTTCAGAAACAAACTGTCAACTGTAGGATCCCACATTAGCAACATCATTAGCCAATTCACTGTTGGATAAAAAACTTCTCATCTTAAACACTCCTACTTATATTGAGCTTCACCCACCCATGCTAGTCATTTAATTTTAATGTTTCATTTCACCCAATGTATTTAACTTTTTTTTTACTTCAGAATTTTAATCTAAGTCTCATTTTCCTTTTTAGTGCAAAAGCTGTGTTTAACCTTGCTGTACTTCAGCTCCTTGTCTCAATACAATGGTTAATGCCATTTTCTACTGAGCTTTAGAAACAAGAAAAAAATACCATGTTGATGAGGACTGTATTGAATAGCTAACTTCTCATTATACCAGAGAAGTTCCGTTATAATAGAGTACGGAGATTACCTTTGGGCTAATAAGATGAATGAAAAAGGGATCTAAAGTGGGAGGTCTTGCTCACATTACAAAGATTACATTTACTGCATGTTTCACCTTAGGCTCTCTGCTCATGTTTACCAGGACTTAAATATCATAATCCCCATGAGAAGACTAAGGCACAAGGAAATTAAATAACATTTATTTTTCAGAGCATTTAGTAACATTGTTTAGAAAAAACAATTTCCTGCTCAATCAGGTGCTATTCTACCCCAAGCCCAGCAGAAGGGGCTGGAATTGTATGCACTCTCCCTTCATAGGACACAGCTGCAAAGTTGCAATTCTTTCCCTTTTCTATCTCCTCCCATCTTACATTAGAACTTTGTTTGCCATCATCTCCTCCTCCTGCTACAGCATCAGAATTTCTAACCAAAAATTCTCAGGCAAGGACACAGGTGAAAATGCGTACTGTGTTATCATCAGCACACCTCAGCAAATATTTATGGTTAATATGTATTATCTATATTGGAATAAGCAAGATATCCCCCAGCCATGCGCCAGAATCCTATTGTGCTAGACTCAGTAAACACAGCATGATAAAAAGGTCCTTCTCTGAAGATCTAATATTTCCTCCTGGTTCCAGTGGAATTTTCTGCACAAAGCACCGTGGTGAATCTTGTGGTGCTTCGGCAATAGCTTGTCATCACTGTGCTTTTGACAATTTGGGATAAAAGCTCCTCTTAGGTCTGTAGTTTCTACAGCTCCATATAAAAAGAAAATTGAGTCAAAGGAACAACGTTGCCGGCTGAAAAAATAAGCATGGCAAGGCCCTGTGCCTTGCCTTACATTCTTCTCTTTCAGTGACCTCTAAGATCTAAAGGAGAAGGTAAAGATCCAGGACTAGGAGTTAGGAGCCAATGTGACCTTTCCTTTAAGCCAGACAATAAACAGTAAAGGGTATTGTTAATGCAGTGCACAGGCATTTAGCCACATGTCTCATTAACTTTAATGGGAGTCTCACCTAAATATCTGAACATCACTTTGAAAGTATACCCTAAAGTGTGATGTCTAGGGAAAAAAAAATTGCCCAGAGAGAACACATAAAAAAGAAGAGAAATATGAAAGAGCAAGCCAGATACAAAAGTACACGTGTGGGTGGGAATACATAAGGGTTATTTGCGTGTTCACTGTGAAAAGAGGTAGGTAACCTCCCAACCAGACACAAAGGTGCTTCGAAGCCATCAATAGAGAGGTAGAACATAACTAGAAGGGAAAAGGTATCAAAGGACTGGTTCCATTAGCAGCAGCAGGGATAGCTATATTAAAACATAAGGGGAATCCATAGGGAATATCAATCTACAACCCCCAGTGTGACAGTTTTATGTTTCACCATAATTTAATATAATAGAGAGATGTAGGCACTAAAGCATTCAGGTTAAAGTATTCATGAATAATAAAATCATATTCATTTTATCTGGTCACATTCTATTCAAAATTATTTTACTGCCTTCCAAAGGGTAAATCTGGCAAGGGTTTTGAACATGTTAAGATAATTTAGAAGTAGCTGCTTAAGTTGTTTAAACCTTTAATGGCTTCTTCCATTTCAATTCTTTGTGAAAGCTCTGAACGGAAGAAGGAGGAGACGAAAAATGGAACATACATATAGAACAGAAGGGGACAGGTTGTATACAACAGGACTTGAAAAATAGATTTTCTTACAAAGAACTTCACATGTAAACATTGAAATGTTTTGTTCAAAATTACCTTTGAAACTCAAAACGGCACCCTGAACAGGGCTGCTCTTTCACTTATACGGAATTATCACAGTTGGTTTTACTGATAAAAGTGAGTGTTAAGATCCCTATTGATAAAGTGCTATCATTTAACATTAGAGTCCCAAACTTTTTGTCATTCTTTTTGAGCCTTGAGTAAGCCGGCAGTATGCTGATGGCACTGTCCTGTCATCTGAGGGCCTTCTCCCCTCTTCACTGGGACTGCTCTCCATGTAGCCCAGAAACTCTGCCACTTTCCCCCATCACAAGGCCACCACAGCTTCGTCCCATGGCCTCAGCCGCTGGCTTCGATGATGAGAGCTCTGCAGCCCCACTGCCAACAGCAGCAGCCAGGACAGCACTGCATCAAGGCCTTCAACACCTCCTGTTCTCATGGCACTGAGCAGAAACACCAGAGGTGCTCTCAAAAGGCAGCACAGGTTGACTTGGTTGCAAAACTTGGTTGATTCGGACCTTGTGTCATGCTTCTAGGCAAAGCACAAAGGTCCATCTCATCGTCCAGAGATCACTGCCATGCGATGGTGGCACGGAGTCTGTTAGCCTGGAAGGGGCACCGCTGCTGCTTCCATGGGCTGGCGGCAGCAGGCACCGAATCCAAGAGTATGAATAAGATACATTTTTATTTCTAGTACTTCAGGAGTTTTATTCCCCTGTAATCTTCAGGCCTGATCCAAAAGACCTTTTGGGTACGTGCTGAAAACACATGAATAACCCAATGACTTCAAGCTGCTTGGTTCCTCCCTTTCACCCTGGGATTTGGCATGCTTTTTCTAGAGCCAGGCAAAGGAAACTGCAAATCATTAACTAAATAATCTTTGCCTATGACAAAGACATTAATCAAAATGTCAGTATTCATGTTCCAGAGGGGCATTTAAACCATCATCTATCCATTCGCTCCAGTATAACCCAATGTCACTTTTACTGAACAGCATTCACATTTCCTTCCGAAAATATGACATTATCTAAACTAATTTTAGCTTTATGTAACAACTTACATTAAAAAAAAATGCAGTATTTATGGGATTGAGCAAAAGAAAAAAAAAATCAGTTGTGAAAGTCAGTATTGTGTCAAGCAAATAGGAAGAAATATTCAGTATTCGAACACATGCAGCCTGCCACCTGGACAAACCTTTTTAACAAAAAATAGCCAACCTTTTCTTCTCAACAGTGCAAACCTGATTGTTAAATTCCCATGTGCCCTAGTACCCCCTCCCTCTCATTTCTCAACAATTCAAATACCTCAATTTTAAATCCTTCAAGAGCAAATCTTCAACTGTGCACAAAATGTTAATTCAGCAAGCGAAAAAATCCCCAAACAAAACAACCCACATCCCTTTCAAGCCTATATCACCATACATTTATTTCTCCTCGCAACAAAATCTTTTTGTCATGAGCTAAGCAATACACAAGACAATAAATCTAGAAATCCTGCTATATTACACAGATTATCCCACAACTGGAAACAAGGCTGTTTTACCTCTCCGAAGAGAGCAAGAAACAAATGCTAAAAAACAACTTTCTAGGAAATGTTTGGTTTCCTGATTATTTTCCTTTTGATTAGGAAACTAAGAAACAAATGGAGCTGATGCTTTAACGTGAATCCCTGCTATAGAGTATAATTGTGGTACTGAATGTGCCTTTCTTGTTGGAAAAGCTAGTTCTGACGACATAATACAAGACCTTGGAAAAATATAGGAGTAAAAGTGGTTTTCTGTCGTAAATGATGTGATTATTGTGGTTTTTAATAGAAGTCCTAGTGGCTTTGATGAAGCATTTAATCATCTTGAAGTATGCTTGCAGAGAGAAGGTAAAATGACTGACAGCATGTCCTGACAGGGGTTGTGAGCAGCACATGTCAAGCCATCTCAATATAGTGATTCAGCCAACGAGAAAAAGCTTCCTGAAAAAACAAAAGTCGCATGTCAGCATGGAACAGAGGTCTCCTCCTTTAAGTAAAAGTTTTGTCATTAAACCATGAGTCTGATGTAATTTAACCAACTTCCTTGTGGTTCCTATCACCTGGGATAGGAACCTGGATGTGTTAGTGAGGACACAGACATGCTTGTCTCCACTGGGTCAGCTTTTCACACAATCTTCTTATTACTTCCACGGGGTGATAATTTCTAATGGTTTTGCATCTTCATTAACAAGAATAGTGGGGAAAAAAAGATTTACCTAAATGGTAGGATCATGTAAATATAAAGAATTTCAAATATATTTTTAGCTAAAGAATGTGTGTTATCTTATGAGATGCATCCAGGCAATTCCTTCTCATCCCAGTTTCTTCAGTCGAAATTAAGACCTTTGCTTATCTATCTGTTATTTGCACAACATTCCCATAGTAGAGGGTGACTGACGCATTTGTACTGATCTCGTTTACAGCTTCTGCTGCTGATTTCCTAGCTGCTGTTTACAGAAGCTGAACAGCAATAACAACAAAGTACTTTGTTCCTTATTTATGCACTGCTGGGAAATAAGAACATGGAAGGAAAAACCTTCCAAGTACCTAGGTTGACGTTTGGCCTTCCAGCTACATCATACAGCCTCTGAAAGTTCCCAGGTCTGTGCAAGATCTCTCAAAATTCAGAGAAATTAACCTATTTCTCAGAAGAGTTCATTAACCAGAACCCTGCACTACCCTCACATGGCGGCATTGACTGTTACTTGGTCCAGAGCTCATTTCTGGATCTGGAATTAGCTTATGAAGCTGTTCGTATTCCCAAACGTTCATGACCTAAAGCCCCTGACTCCTGCACCAACGCCTCTTCTCTGGGCCAGTCCACTTCCTGCAGCAAACAGATGGAAAAAATATAGCTAGGCTGGTGCATGCAGAAAATGAATAATTAGAGGATGCAGTTTGGGATTGCTTTGAAATGAAGAAGCGCAGAAGCAGTAAGCATGGTAAGAGAGCAGTTCCCTAACTCTTGTGAAAGTAGGCAGAGATAAAAACAACATCTAAGAAGGCCAGATACATTTTTTTTGTCCATACATTACTGTCAGCTTCAATAAATTCACCTGTCACCAGCTACTTTTTTTCTACTAAGAGGCACTGTGGCTCACATACTCCATCGAGTACGCTGGACAGGACAACGGAACACAGATTGCCTTTATGGTCTGAAGATCCAATTCTGTAAAGCTTCTGTATCATGCACTATAGTCACAGTAACAGATTGCAGAAGTTTAGTTAGCGTCTGCCTCAAACACCACCTTTACAGTTTATTTCACCCACTAGTTTCAACATGCAGATCTACTCAAAGCTTGAACATCTACACTATGTAGGACATTTGGTTTCTGTGCTGGTCTCCATGTGAATCCAACTTCAGTCTAAAAAATCCTTGAAAGGACCAGATGGTAAGTAACACCTTTTCCTACCATGCCATATTCTTAGTGACTTAACCTTTGTTACTTGAATTAATGTGGTAAAGCACTGATAGCAAACACTGATAACTGACATCTCTGCATAATACCTTGTTTTAGCATAGAATTCAGTAATTTTGGGTACAAAAAAATGCATCTATAATAGATAGTTCTGTAACAGCTAGCTCCAGTCTCAACCATGGTCAATGAACAGTGAATGAAATGCAGCAGGAAGAGGGAAGATGGAAAAGGGGGGGAGGGTGAAGAGATACTGTTAACCTTTGTTATTTCAGCAATGGAGTTTGAAGTGCACATTGTGAACAAACCAGAACAATTGACAGCGCAGTGAACATGCTAAGAGGGAGGGAAAAGCCAGACAGTAATGGGATCTCTCCGACTGGTAAAAGGTATCTGAATCTCCACCCTGAGGACTAAGAGATGCTTGTTCTTTTTCACACATCAGAGTTAAGTGCTATTGTTTCAGAGATGGAGAAGGTTGTGGGCTTTTGGGGTATTTTTTTTCCTTGCTGAAGAGCTCATGTACTGAAAAACACAGTTTGGGGGAATAAAATCATGAAGTATTTGTCAGGTGGGTCATGTCTAAGTAATAGTCATTTAACAAAAAAAAAAAAAAACACATAAAAACCACACAAGAGTCTTATTCTGAGTTTCTTCTTTTACAATGTTTCCAGAACTCTTTACTGCAGTTTAAAAACAGGTGAGAAAATGAAAAATGAACTACACATTTTAATTTTCAGCAAAGAAAATATTTTAAGTTAAATTAAAGAAAAAATAATCTTCACTGTGGGCAGAAAACCAATGAATCATTTCTGTATTCAATTCTAATTTCTCTATCAACTTCTCTTTGATTATACACTCAGGAGCATGATGAGGACTAAGCTATAGGCTACCTCATCTCCAGTGTGTACTAATTCCCTGCTAGAGAGGTTCATTATGTCTACAGGCACTAGTCCAGTGGAACAAGTCTGCTAGGTATCTATTGATAGCTTTTAACATAAACAAAAATCACAGTCATGACAGCTACCTCGGCTCTTCCATAATAGCAAAGAGAGTAATGAGGTCTGGCTGGGTGAGGGCAGCCTGCCTGGGTCGCTGCTGGTGAAGGCAATAGAGCAGGGGAGCGGTCACAAATAAAGTGACTGGGAGCGCAAAGCCACGGGTTTGTAGATTGAGCTCAGAGTTTAGGGAATTTGCTGGATGCTCCGTTGGCAGCAAAACCAAAGAGAAGACTTTCATATGCATTTGTTGGGCCAGGCAGTTTTGGATGAGAAACATGGTATAATTCCTCCTCTGCCACTTCAGAGCACAGCAGCAAGCTCCAGTCAAGCCTGCCCTCAGAGGCCATTTGGAAGGCGAGCCAGTGGCCACCTGCCCGATGGGCAGAACTTTTTGTTCAGAGCATGTCCCATTGCTGCTCTGCCAGATGAGCTGGCTGCCTTTGGGCTTCCAGGTGGGATTCAAGCTGTTGTTGACCTTTGAAGCTTTTCATGGTAGGGTTTGTTCTCACCAGAGAGACCACCTCCTTTCATCCCTCGTCCCGCCACCTTGCAGCAGCTAATTCGAGCAGAGATACTCAGCCAAGAAGTCCCTGAGTGCACATGGCCAAACTGAGGTCAAGACAAGGACCCTGGGATGAGTACATGGTGGGGAATAGAGAAGAGAGGTTTAAAGAGGGACCCTCCATCAGGTGCTCCACTCCACTAATATGGAGCAACCTTGTAACTGCTTCCCAAATCCCCAGTAAATTCTTTTCCGGAATGTGTTTCCCTAACGGTCTGTCCCATATATTATTTATTAAGCTTAGCAACAGACCAGGGGTGGGGGAAATAAAAAAATAAATTGCAAAAGCCACAGTAAAGAGATAAAACAAATACTGCTCAGGTTCCTGCAGCAAAACACGTTGGGAGGGGCTGGCAGTGGGAACTAACATTTTAGCTGTTTCAGAAACGAGTTTTTAACTTGATGGATATTTCTGCTGCATATAGACATTCTTAAATTAAAGTGAAGCAAAGCCAAAAATATTTATCAAAGGTCATCAACTTATTATTAGCTGTGTAATAGTACTGTCATCATTTTGGCTTGCAGCTCACTGAAATTCTACTCAAAGGTTTGAACAAGGTTGTGTCAGGTAATGTTCCAATAAAACAAAAGGACAGTTCTTGCCCTAAACAGTTTACCTATACAATAGCGCATATATTGCCTGTACTACTGCCTCTCTATTTTTACTTGTCATAACACAACGAGAACATCACTGATGTTACTGCAAAATAAACTGGGATCTCATCTATTGGATCTTAAATTCTTACTTTCTGATCTCTTTGACTTCCACAGGAAGGTTACACATGCTTCTTTTCTAGCTCTCTTCCCTCGCCCCCACCCTCCCAGCCCCAGATCAGGTTCTTCATGCAGAGTATTGGGAAAAATGAAGTTGGGTTTATGTTAGGACGAGGGTGTTCTACTTCAGTTATTTATTGCAGTAATCACCCCATGGAACTGTGCTTTCCTCAAATTGCACATATAAATTATCAGCTATTACTCCCTCCTGCAAAGGTTGCTGCAACCTCTTGTTTTACAGGTATAGTGAAATTTAGAGGTTAAAGCATGCTTATGACTTGATTTTTCTCCCTGCTTCACCAGCTGCCAGGGAACAGCAAAAGAAGCCAACATATTACCATATGAGCAGCTTATATGCTAACTGGAATTATATATAAGCTTTGTGAAGCATTCTGAAATGCTATACATGAGCTTCGAGAGATCTAGCTTCTCACTGCTATTCATTTTTCAATTTTCAGCTTCAAAGATCTTGGGCTTTCTCCTCTAGGCTCATCTACAAGCAGGAATCCAAGGTCTAGTCACATTGGATGATTTTCTCAGACAGAGGATTTGTTGCAGCAGTCTTGAGACAAACCAGGAGAAGAAAAAAGGAAGAAAGTTTATGCAATATTAGAGTTGCTTTTTTTTTTCCCCACATGCCATGACAATCCTATTGTCCTTCAGAGATGAAAGCAAATTTACCTTGTGGAATATGGCTAAGATTATTATGGTTTTTGTACTTTACAAGCTGCTTTTCACCAAGTCTTTTGTGTACTTCCATGCAAAACTGCTCTCCATGGTTACGTATTAGCTATTGTTGGAGATACAAGAGCACCACTGACTGCTAACAGCACTACTGGAACCAGGCCGTACTCCAACAAGGGCTTTAGTAAGAGAAGCATGAGATGCCATGCCACCTGGTGAAGCCAGTCACAGGTAGAATAAGAAGATGCCAAGGAAAGCTAATGTCAAATGCGAAGCTACTGTCAACACAAAGGCAAGTGGTGTGTAGCACAGGCTGGAGCCCACCACCCAGAACTCAGCCCTGTAGTACCTGAGGACAATGTCCAGGGGCAATAGGCAGCTTCAACCAAGAGCTGAGATCATCAGACACACTTGTGATGACAATGCAGGTCCAAGGTCCTGTCAGGAAAGCCAGACCCAGGTCATGGTCCAGATGAACTAGGGCCACAACCAAATTAGAGAACAACACTCCTTCAGCCCAGTTCAAACCAGACCAAGGCCCCAGAGCTGAGCTTAAATGGAGGCCATGGGTGGGGTGGGTGAAAGCCCCAGGTGAGGCTGGTCAGGGCCATCAGGGCCTCTGAGTGCCCTCAGGGTCCCACCACTCCCTTACTATCTCCTGTTCCTTATTGTCATGGTTTGGCCTCAGGCGGCAACGAAGAACCACTTGCCGCTGGCCCAGGCCTTCCCAATACGGGAAGAATCAGAAGAAAAAGGCAAAACTCTTGGGTTGAGACACAGGCAGTTTAACAGAACCGCCAAGGGAACAAGAAAACAACAACAATAACACGGTCAGAGGAATATACAAACACGATTACGGAACTGCCGTTCCCTGAGGGTGGGCATGGCTCACAGGGCATGGAATACCTGTCCCGGGGAGAATTAACCACGTCCCCGCCAGAACCAGGACACTTATTCACAGTACTAAAGCTCAGTAATCGATATTTAAAAATCATCCACTGAAGGTACGCTATTGAGATACAAAGGTATTTTTTCATACTTTTGTATTCCATTCCAAAAGGCTGTAGGGCTGGACCCTCAGCTGCTGAGTATCACTGGAGCTGTATCAGTTAACAGCAGTGGAGGAATTAGCACATGATTTTGTTCATATAACCCATCACGTTGACCGATTTTTTTTATTAATCTGAGTATTTAAATGAGTTCTTGCTAGAAAAAAGTAACTAGAGCTGCAAAAAAGGAACAAGGTAAGGCAAGGACAAATACATAATTATCTTGAATGTGAAAAAAAAAACCAGTGCAGCAGAAGTTCATGTTCCTTTGTGTGGAACACAGCCCAGTTAATATACAATTTAGATGCAATAGTTTTCTCTGGCTGGGAAATCTGTTTGATTTTTTTTTCCCTCAGCTTATCCTTTTAACATTTTCCTGGAGAATAGAATGACGATAGGACTGAACTGCTGCAGCAGGCTGTACAAATTCATTAATGCCATTAGCAAAATAATGATTTAAAACCTGTGTGTCAGCACTGGCAGTAACACCATACTTTTATTGAGGGTTTTCCAGTATTCCACTTCTGCCATAATGTGATCGCACAGCTTTGTCATCCCCACTGCAAGAACTATAAGGTCTTAAAAAAGCTGTATTTGCTATGTTCCTGCACGTGCTGTCCTCATAATTTCAAGTATTGAGGCCAGAGTTTGCAATCAACCAGAGTTTCCATTGCCCTCCAGAAGATGGTTTAAATAGGAACTATCTTCTGAGGTTACTTTTTAGTCTTTCTTTCAGAAATCATCTGTGGAGATGAGAAAGCCAGATGTTTTTCCCCCAGTATTTAAACAGGCTCAGTCAGACCTACAGCTCCAAAGCATGGTGTAGGGTAAAAGAAAGCTTTGGGTCAATTGTGCTTCCCTGCTGATATCTGGTGTGGCTGGTCCAGCACATGCTGCTGCCTTCCTTCTTACTGCCCAGGAGATCTGCTCACCCGTTTGAGGCATTTCCATACCTGTTCTGGAGCCCTAAAGCAGCAAAATGGGTGTTTCTATGCACACAACTCTGGCCCCATGTGTGGAATTTTGGATGGGAAATGCTGTCTGGGTCTAAAATTGAATGTTTATTGCCCACCAACAGCCTACAATTTGGAACATCTTTAAAAAGATGAGGAAAGAAACTGCTAAATTGAATCCGGAGAAGGCAAACTGAAGTGGTGAAGGTGCCAGTGTAGCTGGGGGGGCAGCAGGAGCAGGAAGCAATTTAAGGCAATGCTGCTGCCCTTGGGGCATGAGTTATTTATCAAATTGGACCTATCTAAAAATCTGTGCAGCCTTTAGATTGAATATTTTCTCACCTAAACTGGATGACTGCTTGCAACAACCCTCCCCTCCTTTCTTCGTTTAGCTTTGCGTGTGGTTAATTCCTGCTACAGTAATGGCCTGCCACCCACTGAAAGGACTGAAATTGTAAACAGAACCACAGGAATAACAGGTTATCTGCAGGATCGCATTGTTCCCTCTGTATGTTTTTCCCTGTCCCAGCCTCAACATTTTCCGCCTAGTTCATATTTAGACCTGTCTGTTGTCACTTCTTCTTGGATTCTTGCTGTGCTTCTTGTGTCTTTTTCACAGTCTTATAGTTCCTAACACAAGCAGTCCTATTCTCAGCCAGCACTACTGTTATATACATGATTTATTTACTATAATGAAGTTAATGATGCAGGGTTACAATGGAGGAAATATTGGGAGAGTCCAGTGAGGGAACCAAACCATACAACAATATCAACCTGCCCGCTGATCCTTCAGACCAGACCACAAAATGAGACTTCCAGGACGATGGAGTTAACAGAACAATGGATAACACTGAAACATCGAATATATAAATAATAACAATGAATAAAGCTTTGCTCTTTAGAGCTTTCATCACAAGTTCTGCTGATGCCTTGAGAAAGTTTCTGAAGCTCAATGGGAAATTTTAATAAGAGGTAACAACAGCACTCTCATCCACTAAAATAACCTGATTCTGACCTATTTTATAATAGGGGTATTCAAAATAACTCCACTGACATCACAACACACTGGGGCAAGAAAAAAATAGAATCAGTCCCTTGGTATTCATAAAATAATCTGACTGGGGTACACAAAAGAAGCACGAGGGGAAACCTGAATAAATATCCTTGTAATTAAAAAATGCTTGAGCACAGATTTTTTTTTCTAAATTGGAAGCTGTTTTGATAACATACAAGTTCATAACCGAAAGATCTGTAGCAGCTAAAATGCATCTATAGATTGAAGATGCAATGATAATCTACATATTTGATTGCAGCATTTATTCCCTAAATAAAGGAAAAAATAATGTTGATAATACAAAGTCCTGTTTTCTCTTGCAGGTGTACGTGTTCCTGCAAGAGGAACACGTAGGCTTGAGAAATCAGGCAGGATCTATCTGGGACAAAAGCATCCAGAAACTGGGCACGACTGTTATCAGCTGAAAGCACTATTTTTGTTACGGGGTCATACTGTCACAATTCACAAACAGGTAAAGAATTTAAGGATAGAATCACAGAATGTGTTGGGTTGGAAGGGACCTTTAAAGGTCATCTAGTCCAACCCCCTGCAGTCAGCAGGGACATCTTTAACTAGATCAGATTGCTCAGAGCCTCGTCAAGCCTGGCCTTGAATGTCACCAGGGATGGGGCTTCCACCACCTCTCTGGCCAACCTGTGCCAGTGTCTCACCACCCTCATTGTAAAGAACTTCATTCTAATGTCTAATCTAAACCTACCCTGCTCTAGTTTAAAACCATTGCCCAAGATGGAGGGAAAGATTTCATAAATAGAGGATAGGGTGTAGTGGGAGGTCTACAACTGTGCTATGATACCAGCTTTTAAGGCTTTCACTAGTTTTCTACCTTTAGCTTTTGGGTGTCCCCACTTCAGTGGTGTAGGAGCTTTCAGGCTGCCACAGTGGAGCTCTAGAACAAGGCTGAGGGAGACCCTGGGATGCTTCACAGGTATGAAGCTGGTACTGGGCTTGGATGTGATCTCATGTGTTCCTCAGAGTTAAGGCTTCCTCTTCTATTAAACACATTGGCTATACTCACTCTACGTACATCAGAGGCCTGAGGAAAAAAACCCAACCTGCTTTCTCTGTCTTCTGAAAAATAACTAGGCATAGAAAGGGGAAATAAAACTGCTGTCTTCTGGCAAAGTGTCTAAATCCTTTGGGTGGGTGAAAAAGAGGGCTGAATGAGGCCTGCAGGCTACCAGGCCATTGACAACATAAAGCCAGAAAAAGTTGAGAGTGTTCCCACTCATTTCACTTCATCTTTGCTGGGTACACGTGCTTACAGGATGCTGGGAGCAGAGGCAGGGTTGTCTAATCCTACTGCCGAGAAATCTTAAATTAGACCTCAGATTCAAGGTGATGCTGTGGCACAACTGAAGCACAGGTGCACCTGAGGTAGGCTTAGCTAAACACCTGAAAATGAGGGGCAAAGACTTTAGATGCTTGGTCTTGTATGACTTCTCTTTGCTGCTGTTAGCAGAAGTAGGTAGACAAGCCTTGCTGTGGTACACTTAAATTTCTGCTTGTAGCAGGGAAGGTACCTGTACAGTGTAGTGAAATTTTAATATTTTATGTAGTGAAATGAGGGGAATCGTTAGCTAGAAATCCAGTTTTCTATGGAGAACTGGGTCTGGGGTGGTTGTGTTATCGCATCTCAGGAGGCAAGTCCTGATGCCAAGAATCTGTTTCTCTCGTCTTTCTTCCTTACACGTACCACTAAATGTGGTGTGTGTGAGGTGGCTGACGCTTCTTTTCCTTCAAACCTTTTTTCTTCCTTCGCATTGTCAAAGTGCTTTTGTCAACAAACATGAATAGATCCAGCCATTGCCTTCTGTTAAAAAGTAAAAGAAAAAAATTTTTAAGGCTGATAAGAAATGAAAGGCAAGGAAAAAAAAAACAAACAAACCACTTTTTAAAATAAAATCTCACTTTTGTATTACTATTTGAATGACTTTAACTCTTCTTTCGTGTACTAATTTTCAGAATTTCCTTATTTGTGAGCTCAATTTCATTTGTTAAGGTTTTTAAAACCTTAGTTATTTCCTTCAAGCTGGGGTTTTTCTTTTGTTTTGTTTTTTAAGAAGACATTGTTCTCATATGTTCCCTGCTCTGGCTAGAGTAATTTCATGAGAAGAAGAGAATAATACAAACAATTCTATTAGCTGATCTAAAAATAATACATAAAAAAAAAGGAAAGAAACGACCCTTTGAGGCACGTTTCAGCAAGTGCTCATGTCCAGACTGATCTAATAAAGGTTTAAATTGAGGTTTGAAGTTGTAGGAGGTGATAAAAATGAATGACCTGCCTACAAGGATTTACCTGTGCTCTCTCCTCTGAAAGGAATTTGCTTAAAATTCCCCTCTTGCAACTGTGGCTGTGAGGATCCCACTCTCTGACCTCTGCATTATTAGTCATCCACCTTTTTTGCTGTCTCAGTGACTTCAACCTTTTCAACCTCCCTCCTTTCTGACATGTCTCAGAGGTTTGGAGATATTTATTCTCCTCTTCCCCCCTGCTATTCCTCTCTCTTTGTATGCGAATGTGGTGGATGAGTTCCCTAAACACTCTACAGGCAAATCTTCCTGTGGGTTGACCTCCCCATTTTGTGGAGTAAAGCTGTAATATGTCTTTGTCAGCTCATACCTGAGCATATGGTGGTATTTTAGTTGTGAATAATTTCCTCAATCTCCATAAGGAGGTAGGGAAGAACTATGCATAGACAAACTTTTTTTTTTTTTTTTTTATCCTTGGTACCTGATCCAAAGCTCCTTGGGGTTGTCTGGTGTTTCATAAACAACTATGAGTGTAGTGTCTTGGAATAAACACATTTGTACTTCTCATTCATTGCAAACATCCTTCACTGCATGGCGTGTTGTGGGGTTTTTCTGCTCTCAGTATAGAAGTTGAGGGTCCAAATGACCCTTTGCAAATCCAGGTGGCCCTGTGACTCCTGATTTCTGTCTCTTTCCCCATGCAATAGTGATTTCATTTGCAAAACCAGCTGTCTAGGTCATTGCATTTTCCATGTTTTCTCCAGACCACTTTGGCAGTGGGACTGTGGTCATCAACATTTATGAAGGTGTGATCCAATGAAGGGAAAAGAGAGAAGATGCAACAGTGCAGTGACAATCCTTTAGTTTAGTACTTGCACAGTACTTATGCTTAATACATATGGACTTTTTTTAATATTTAAAATTTATTTTTTTTAATGGAAAGTACACACATTGAAGATCATTCCATTATGTATCTCTTTGGCATCGTGCTACTCTGTGTCACGTGAAAGTGAAGTGAAACAGAGACTGTCTAGGTGAAATCTAGGAAAACCCTAAAGAACACGGTTTCCCTATAAAACACGTTTTCTTTCAAATAAAGGGAAATATCATTTACTGTTCTGCTTTACAGTTGTAAAGCAGAAGTTACAAGAAGGACATTAAGTTTCTCTGGTATAAAGGGAGTGCAAACCAAATCAGAAACACTTTCCTCCACCAGTTTTCTGTCATTTAATGCCCGTACTACAGAAACAGCCCCCAGAAGAACTCCTGCAGAAGATAACAGATGTTTTCCTTTGATTAACCTGGATGGAGTGGGTTTAGCGTGTGCCAAGTCCCAAAGTTCTTACTCAGGCAAAACTGCCAGAACCTTCATTAATAATGCCAGAAAGACATGATGTAAGTATTAAAATACAAAATAAAATCCATTCAGTAATATGGAGTAAAACAACTCAAGTCTAGCCTAAAATGGTGCATTGGCTTCAGATCTGATGTGTTTTGTCAAAGTAATGGTCTGCTCCAAAGCATTTTGCTAGCAGGAGGAGAGGGTAGGGCATGGACTGTGAAGTAGTGGATGAATGATAGGAAAAGAAAGAATCCTCATCCTCTGAACATCTCTGCTTTGATCCTAGGCAAATTAGACATCAGGAAACACATTGAATGAAAACTTTCTTTCCAATAAACACTGAAAAAAAAAATCTGAAAAGATGATTTAACAGGACAATGACACAGAAGTGTATAATGAATCTGGACCTGTGCTGCTGCATTTGTATAGGCTTTCCAGCAATAAAGTAGGTTAAAAGACAAATTAATTGTATGCTTCCTCTTCAAGAGAAAGAGACCAATGTAGTTACTATGGCAACTACTTGCAATTCATCCTATTAACTTTCTTATTGCAGGAACAATCAATAATGATACAGATCGCTTTAGGATAAAATATACATGAAGGCTTTTAAAAAAATATATTGTTTGCTCTACTTTCAAATAAAATCTGATATGCTCTTGAAAAAGCAAAGTCAATGTTAGACAGAAACAAAATGTGGATTTGCCAGAAGCAAAAGAAAGGTGAGTCAAATTGTACCAAAATTCATCTTCTCCTCTTAGCAACTTCAGCAAACTGTTCAGATTAATTTCTTCTGAAATGTTTTGACATTTGTGTTGACTCTGATTGTGAAGGTTGTACCTTATTTAAAGGCATAATATCATGTGCCGATATCTCTGCTCAAACTGGTCAGGTGTATTCACGCTCTTTAGAAGGACTAGGTAACTACTGCAAAAGCCTTTTGGAAATGCTGTGCTGTCAGCATTGATGCCTCACTTTCTTAAAGAGCAACCACAGATCTTGCACTGTCTATGTCACATTATTTTTCAGACAAGAAACAGCAAGATGGACCCAGCCAGATACCTCCTGATTCCTGTGACCCAGGCAGACATAACAGTCAGGCTTAGTCTCCCTACTGAGGAAGTCTCCCTGGTGAAGCTATAGGATACTGAAAATTCTTAGTCTTCCCCTGTTTGATTTTGTGGTTTCCATCCCACCCATGGTATTTGCCTGCACCTTTGTCCTGGAGACTACATCGGCTTCAGAGGTACTCAGCCACTAGGAGAAAGCTACCTGAGACGGGAATGAATCTAATTTTTGAGTGTGCTAAAGAAGTAGGAAACTTCAAGAACAATTTTAGGTTGTGTGATTTTTCAGTGGAAGTTGGCATTGTATGGACATCTAGATGGGCAGCAGGTATGAAGTGAAGAATAATGGTTAGAACATCAGGTTGGGTCTTGAGAAAGGTGTATTTCTTAACTCAGCTGAGACTTTCCTGTGAGGTTTTACATAATAACTTTCTTTGTGTCTTTTTCCTTGTCTCATATGTGATGATACAGTGCTCCCTTGCAAATATCGAGAAAATGGAGCAGTCATGACTCCAAGGTACCTGGATGTCAGACTGATGCAGGCGTATAATCTAAAAGTTGTGTCTTCTCAAGGACATCCCAGAGCATTGCAAATATTAGCCTTAGATTGCTTTAAGCGTTTCTTTCTAAGCCTGGGGGAGTCTTTCAATTTCTTTCAGTGATATTTGAATCAGACTAACTGCCTGCAAACTGTATGAGCGGAGAAGATCTATTCCAGCCCCCAGTATTTTTCCATCCAAGTCACTGTTCCAAGTCCCTTCTCATTGAATATGGCCCTGTTATATCAAGAGTTGATGACTCAAGCTCTGTTTACGTGCGTATGATTGTAAATATGTAATACATTTTCCAGTTTATAATGCTTGAAAAGCCAGATATGGTTTACTGCTATCTCACTTACAGGTGTGAATCATAATATATTATAGCAAATTTAATGCAGCAGCACTGTGTGGATTGCTGAGGGCATTGTCTCATGAATGTGTCAGTCTTCTAACACTGCAGAGTTTTCTGAAGATGCATTTCACTAGATTGAGTACATAAATCTGAACTGCCTGGGAAGCAGGAATGATGGAACAGGAATATTTCTCTGTTTTACAGAGAAGTTTGCACGTCCCAACTTTACGCATCTGTTGCAGTTTCGTAAGCCACAATTCTACTTGTGTTTTTTCTGACTTACAGACGTGGGTCCTTTCTATAGAAATTCTAAATTCAGTTCATCTTCAAAGGAAGAATACAAAATACTTTTAAATGGAAAAGTGGAAGGTATTGCACAAGTTAATTCACTTCAAACTGAAGCTTTTGATCTGCTGTTCTTAGATCACTTCATTAATATAAACACAACTGAAACAATAACATCTTCTTTTCCAAATCTCCCCTACTCCTAAGTAATTTAATTTTTTCCATGTCATTTGAATTCTTGATCTACAAGTAACCTCTGCCTCTTATCTCTATTGCTTCAAACTGTGTATATCTTACATATTTCTCTCATACCAAAAACCCTGAAACACCTTTCCCTTGCAGCTGCCCATCTAATCAAAACAAAACAACCCTCCTATAGTCTCTCTCCAGGTCATACAAAAGTTATTTCTGGGTCATGGGGCTTCTCAAAAGACCATCTTAACTGTAGTTGCAAACTTAGAGATGTTTAACCATACTGGCTGTATGTTCTTCTGCTTATTGCTCTTTCTCAGGCCCACCCCATAAATACATCTTTATTTACCTCATTGGTCTCTGTCTTTTTTTCCCCCTGCTCCACCTCTTATTTTAAAAAAGTATAAAATCAATATCAGTAATATTAACCAGGTCCAAACTTTGCCTTCATTTAAAGAAAGGTGTTATTGAGAAGAGAATGCTCACCAAAAAAAAAATGCAAAAAAACCCCAACCCCTGAGTACTTTTGGATATTCTTGTATGAGCCCAATGAAAGAAAACCTGACAATCTACTGTCAGCTTAGGGTTTTTATAGAAAAAGATGAGCAGCAATTCCCAGAAGATGCATTTAAAAGCTCTACACAACCGATCTCTATGTGGAAACTTAGTTTTCTCCTGACCTTTTAGTTTTTTTCCCCCCACTCTTAAATTTTAAAAATCTTAAGGGGAAACTGTCACAGTATATTTGTAAAGTACACAGTGAAATATGAAGGCTCTTCCAACACCAATAATGCTGTGCATACTGGGAGTCTTCATCCAAACAGTTTAGTTATACAATACACCAAATCAAGATGCTGAGAATCAAAATAGTATCATCATAAATTGGATTTAGGGACTGCTTGGAGTATGAAAGCAATAACTGAGACTTCACAGAGAGGGTTTCTCTGTTGTTAGAGAAACACGTACAATATATCTGGGAAATGGTTCGGTGGGGATCCTTGTAGCAGGTGGCACTGAGAGCTGAGAGCACGGTGACAGCAGAGATTAAAAAAGAAAGCAAGACCTGGCAAGAAAAGCCAAAGCAACATGATGCCATCAATTTAGGTCCTTGCTGCCTCAGCTGCCACAGCCCATGTTCACGGATGAGAGTTGTGACTGAGTGATATGAAATAAAATAGAGGTGACTGACCAGTCACTTGGCAAATAACTGAACATGCTTCAATGTTTGTTGCAAATATTTTTTTTTAAGAAAACTTGGTCCTGAACTCCTAACTATCTGAGGAACAGCACCAGATTTGGTAAACTTGCTCTATTTGAGATCACAAAGATAAAAAGTCTCACTTAGAATACACGTGTAGACATTTTAGCTGGCAGGCACCGCTGTTTGCATTTGTACTCTTTAAATGAAATAGCATAAATTAGTGCAACACAAAGAAGTGTGTGCATGAGAAAGGCTTTTGTGAGGCAGGAGCAAGGTGTGAGTCTGGCCCTCTGCAGTGCTGGCAGCTCCTCTTCAAGCGCACCAGCTCTTGCAAATACTGTCTGAGGACTTGCAATTCTCACCATGCTGTAACAGCAAGATGCTGAATTTAAGATCATATGTTCCCTTTTGGAAGCCAGGAAGATAAATAGAAAAAAAGACCTTGACATTGTAGAGCCTCTTGTGGATTTACATGAGGATGGATAAATCTGTAGTCCTAGTGTTGCTCAAAATATTCCTGGCTTGTGCCCTTCACGTGAGATAATACAAGAAAACCACATGACCATAGTGAAGACAAAATACTATTAACACATGGTTATTCACTTCCCAGTGATCACTGAGTATCTAAACTGGTAATATCTAAAGCCAATACTTGCTCATAATATACTGCTACTATAGCATATATATCAAGGATTTCAGATGACTGTGCCAGTTCAGAGCTCTTTAAAGATTTTCTCTTCAATGATCACTGTACAAATACTGTACAGTTGCTGAAGTTGGGGTAAATAAGAAAGCTTCTCACCTTTATTCCTTTGCTTGTGCATTTCCATAACTGTATTAAGACAGATAAAAAGCCTATGTGCCCCTGAAAACCATGTAACTGCATTGGTCATTTTGTAGCAGGATTCCATTAATCAATATCCCAGGGATAACCAAAAAGATAACAGAAGCTTCTGGAATTAAAATTGCTTACTTTGGACTGTAACATGACCCACTAATTCCTACACTTCTTACAGGTAGTTACAAGCTCTGAATGACGGGGCATAAAGCCAGCTTAAACCAATTGCAAATCTGAATAGTATACAGAACCTGTTAAGCATTTCCTATGTTTTTATAAGAGAGTTCCTTACTCAGTGTTGGTAGGAACCTGCCACTCCTAATGATGCCAAAGGAATCAAAGTAGGGATAGTAAAGGATGCATCACTTGAGACCAGCTGTATGGGATTTCTCATGATAAGACACCCAGACAGGAGGTGAAGGATGGTGGAGTACAGCCAGGTTTAAAAAACAAAACTATATCAGCAAAGGGAAAATAAAATTCCTTGTCCCTTCTATTTGGATTTGCATTTTGGAATTTTCCCCTCTTGAAATATGGCTGCACTCTTTCTATAAATCTGTTGACCTCTGACCATAAGAAATTAAGTTCAATGATTTTCTGATTTCTTTGGAATGTTAGCCTCATAGAATTAAATATCCTTGTGGAATTAATTGTCATGTAAGACTGCAATTTTTGGAATACTAAGTTACACCTTCTCAAAAGAGGTAGGTCTCCACATGACCACATCTTAAACTATTTTTGAAAAAGCATTACATATCCAAAAATTTAAATAGGGGTTCAAAACTCTTTTACTGAAGGTCATGCTTTACTTGTTATGTATTCAGCTGGAATATTTATTTTGCTTTTTGATCAATAGTCACTGTACCAATCCCTCTGTTATCTCTAATTCTGTGACAGTCACTTCCCTTTTTGTCAGTTAAAAATGTGAAGAGATGATTAAAGAAAATGTCCAAATTGGATATCCATGTGCTGATTCAAGCTCTGTAATGTCAGTTGAAATACAGCTCATAATTTCAGTAGACTTTGAGTTAGACCCACGCTTTGTGACATTATCTGTCTCAGTATTCTGCATCTTCTATTTCTCTGCTTCATCTGAGTTCAGGTTTGCTGCCCTTCTTACTGCTCCTCCAGAAAAATGCTGCAGTCACTATGACATCTGAGATGCACCCAATCTCTCCCTTATTCCCTTGAAGTTACTTCTGTGTTTAAATAACGTCAACTTTAATTGTGTTTGAGATGAAGGTAGAGGAAAACTGAGGGATTGACTCTCTGGTCTCATGGTTAATGCGCTCCAATTTGGGATGAGGGGAGGTGTCAAGTTCAATTCTCTGCTTCAAATAAGGAGGATGGATTTGAACTTAAATCTCCTGTATTCCTGTGATTAACCCTGGGCAGCTGAAGGAAGGTCTCTATTTCTCCCTTCCTCCTCCTGGTTGTGCTTTGATCTGATCAGGAAAACATTCCTATCTATATGTTACAAATTGCATAAGGTATGTCCCTCCAGTCATGGGATAAGCACTCCATCTCCCAAAAAACAAAACTGAAGCCATAATATATTCCTCAGTATTTCCTTCTGGCAGATGTAGACAGTGCCACTGTAAGCAGGCTGGCTTTTACTCGGGACTGCATCCCACTAAGAGCATGGTGGACCTGAGAATACCACCAGGAGGCTGGTTCCAGAGATGGGAAACCAGAGCCAGGCTGACATCCATCCTGTACATCTAAACCAGTAGCCCTTATCTGAGTGCCATGGTTTTGGCCAGGTTGGCTGATGTTGACAGATGCTCTCCTCCACCTCCTGCACCAAGGAAAGGAAGAAGAAAGATAAAGAGATTTATGGGTTTAGAAAAAACTAAGCTACTTCAATTAAATATTAATGATAAAATAAATACTGAAACAGTATATATATACAATGTATATAAACACATTCAAAACCAGATCAAGCGCCTAGGAAGATGTCACCAGCAGGCACTAGGAAAGTTCCAGACTGGACTCAGTGACAAATGGGAACTGGAACACACTGACCTGGATCAAAAGGCAGATGAGCTGACGGGGTCCTCCTCAGACATCAGTCACTGAAAAACAGGAGCCACCAAAGAAGCAACCCCTTGAAGAAGAGCCACTGGAGAAGAACCAGCCTGACCCCCCTCCCTCCCTCAGCCTTTATACCGATCATGGCGGAGGGGATGGAGCACCCGATTGGTCAGTTTGGGTCACCTGACCTGTCCCCCCTCCCCACAGGTGTGACCCCTCCATGGGTAACACCGACTCAGCTGACCCCGGTTGCCACGGCAACGAGTGTGGGCCCAGGCCTGTCCTGAGCAGAACGTGGCCCTGCTGCACGCCAAACCGGGGCACTGAGTTACCTGAGATGGGCATTATTTCATTCCCTATTATACTAGCGACATACATCTCTGTTGGAGCATTAGATGTAAAGCAAGCTGAAAACTTCAAAGGACCATGACATTAACAGTCTGTAGTTTTCTCTTCCTTGATGGTATCAAAAGCAGGACTCCCACTGATATCAGTTAGTAGCATCCAGCCTGCTGACAAAGCAACAAGTCTATTTTTTTAAGAGGCTAACAACTCTGTGGGAAGGTCAGAGGGCACCTTACTACGAGAGCAGTCAGCAGCCATCAAGAGCATGCTACAAATTCTGCAGGTGGTGCAGCTTGCACGTTCAAGTACTACCCAATGTCTGCTCCAGAAACATCTGACCTTAATTTGCTATGAGCTATTTTCAAAGGGAGCTTGACTTCTTTCCAGCTAAAATGTTGTGACTAGAGAAAGAAAACAAAACACAGAAGGGTTAAAAATGAGGCGGGATAAATAAATAAAGTATATTGGATAAGATAATGATCTGAGACCAGCTGTTGCTGAACAAACATTTATTATTATAAATCATCAGAGGCCTAATAAAATATAGACTTAACAGAATAATACCAAACAAAAATGCTTATGTAATAATTAAACATGTAAAATTCACAGCTCCCTCGAAAATTAATTTTTTCAGGGACAGATCCAAATCTATTTCACTTGCATGCAAATCACTCAAAGACAGCAGTGCAGAAAATCCTATGCCTTTGCTAAGATTTATTTAATCATTTAAAGCATGATTTGTGTTGAGACAATGAAGACATAATTGTAAAATACTCCTGGTTATAACATTGCAGTGCTAGAGAATTCCAAATAAATGCTTATATTCTGGGCTTCTTTCTACTGGAGGAAAAAGTGGGTCATATTAAAAATGCTAGACATGACAAGCTGTACTAACAGGTGCTTGGGTAAACCTTAGATTTCCTTCCATGATTTATTTCTATCAGCTAATATGCCAACACTGCTGGAATTCAGCACAAAGTAGCTGAATTCGGAAGAACACAAAAAGCTAAATGAAATGAACAGTGCTGGCCAGGAAGCTGGCCAACAGGAAAAGGACGGAGGTTATGAAATGTCTTCCATGTTAATGTGTGTGAACATGCGTCTTCACGTATGGTAGTGGAGAGGAGCTGAGTTCTGTTTTACAGAGCTATAAACAGAGTACATCAGCTCTCCTGGTGTGAGTATAAGGCATAAATAGGTCTTGCAAAGTCAAGCAATATCAATGCATTGTCCCCAGGCAAAACGGAGATAAAAATAACTTGGATTTTGAGAGAAGGAAGCGAAGCTAATAAAAATTTCTAAAAACCCCAACAAAGAAAACAATCTCTTTAGATGGTGACAACAGCTGAAGAAGCTGAGGTTGATGGTGAGATCACGAACACTTCAGCCTTCCCAGAACAGATGCCTGAGCCTTCCCACTGAAAGTCCATTTGCTGCAATAAAAAATGGCAGCATTTGGCTTCTGCAACTCCCAATTACTCTCAATTAAACTGAAGCTGCTTTGACCCCACTCTTTTAAACCCGAACCTGAATGAAATAGCAGATTTAAATAAGACACTGTCTGAAAGCTGAAGGGCAACGGAGTTGTGAGCAGTAAACAATGGTGGTGTAGCTCAGGGGTGGGAATATTTGCTTGCGCATGTTACACACCATCACTTGTATTTACATTATCTTCACTCTCTTTCCCTGAAAACTCTCCTGAGTCCCTGCACAGATAAGGCTGCCTGAGCGTCAACACTCTGTGGCACTCCAGTGTCGCTCCCCAAAGGGATGCTTTTCCAAGGCATGGCTTTTGACATCCAAAATGACAACCTCTGTTCTGCTTGGACGTTTCAGCAGCCTTTTGGTACCTCTTCCTGCCGCTCCGGGTACTCCCCATCTGTGTTGAATGGAGAGCAGTAGATGTTGTCAATGTGCAGAATAAAATAATAATTTCCCTTTATTTGGTGACAAGGTCTTTGACTGGCATGGGGTTAAGCTGAGCAGGTAGTGAGTGGCTTTAGAAAAGGAGCTGAAGATGCCGCAGATTCATAAAATGACATTTTAATCAAGCCTCAAGGAATTTGCTAATTACATTCAACTGCACTTAAAGGAAAAACAGGAGTTGTCAGGATTTTGTAGAGACAAGCAGAAAATGTGTTTGGGTACACTACTGATTATTATGAATACCCTAGTGTCATATTATCCAGGAAAGACACAGTGGCAAATCCTAGAAAAAGTCATATTTGCAATTTTCTTTCCAGCTTCACTTTGGAGTAAATTTGGTCACCAGTTTATTCTTTTTTTTTTTCCTTGCAGTACGTCTTTTCTATATTTAAGTATGTATAATGGATCTGCTAAAAAACATCAGAGACCATTAAGCCAGAGAAGCATGAAATCAAGTAGAAATTATTATTTTAATTCTATGCACTTGTGCATAACAGTATGAACATGGTGCCAAATAAACATTCATCAGAACTCCAGCAAGTACTCAAGACAGTAATCTGATTTTCACTTTGGAAGCAGGAAATACATGCCTGCATATGTTTCAAGAGAAATTTAGCTGTAAAAACCAGCTTCTATATATTCTGACAGGCAAAAGGAAATGTCAGTTACTCAATAGTAATTTTATTGTTGAGAAACTCTTCAAATGGCAGCACTGGGGCTTGACAGACAAGTACCAATCTGTAAACTTTGTTAATCATGTGCGCGATACAGAAACATAAGCTCAGTGTTCATGAACTTTGCATGATCCTGCCTCATCATGAGCAGGTTTGGAGTCTCAATCTCATGTAATTTCTAAAGGGAATCTCCCGACTGACTTGGTCTAGTTTGTGGCAGAGATCATTGGCGTGTTACAGGCACAGGAAAATGAATGCCCTAAGAGGTACCATGTTCTGTACAGATGTTCTGCCTCACATTGAACCTGTAGGCATGGCAAAGGTGGGACACAGTACAAGACAGTTGGAAAGTCTATTTAACTGGCGATGGACAACTGGCCAAAGAGGAAGTTTCCTTCACCCTAGAACAGATCAAAACTTTACACTCCCGGTTTGGGATAACAAAGATGTTGTGAGACATGGATGATATCGAGCTAGGAAATACAATGTTGTTCCTCACAGAATCACAGAATCTTCATGGTTGGAAAAGACCCTTAAGATCATTGAGTCCAACCAAACAACCTACAATCTCTGCCCTTCAGAGCATGCCCTGAAGTGCCACATCTAGACGTTTCTTAAAGACCTCAACCACCTCCCTGGGCAGGCTGTTCCAGTGCCTGACCACTCTTTCAGTAAAGTCATTCTTCCTAATATCTAATCTAAACCTCCCCTGCCGCAACTTCAGACCATTTCCTCTGGTCCTGTCATTCGCCCGGGAGAAGAGGCCAACACCCACCTCTTTCCAACCTCCTTTCAGGTAGTTGTAGAGGGCAATGAGGTTTCCCCTCAGTCTCCTCTTCTCCAAGCTAAACATGCCCAGCTCCCTCAGCCTCTCCTCATATGACTTGGTCTCCAGACCCCTCACCAGCCTGGCAGCTCTCCTCTGGACACGCTCCAGCACTTCAATGTCCCTCTTGTACAGAGGGGCCCAGAACTGAACACAGTACTCAAGGTGAGGCCTCACCAATGCCGAGTACAGAGGCACGATCACTTCCCTGCTCCTGCTAGCCACACTATTCCTGATACAAGCCAGAATGCTGTTGGCCTTCTTGGCCACCTGGGCACACTGCTGACTCATGTTAAGCTGGCCATCCACCAGCACCCCCAGGTCCTTTTCTGCTGGGCAGCTTTCCAACCACTCTTCCCCAAGCCTGTAGTGTTGCTTGGGGTTGTTGTGACCAAAATGCAGGACCCAGCACTTGGCCTTATTAAACCTCAGACAGTTGGCCTTGGCCCATCGATCCAGCCTGTCCAGGTCCCTCTGTAGAGCCTTCCTACCCTCAAGCAGATCAACACTCCCACCTAGTTTGGGGTCATCTGCAAACTTACTGAGGGTGCACTCAATCCCCTCATCCAGATCATCGATAAAGATATTGAACAAAACTGGCCCCAAAACTGAGCCCTGAGGGACACCACTGGTGACCGGCCACCAAGAGGATTTCACCCCATTAATCACAACTCTCTGGGCACGGCCATCCAGCCAGTTTTTAACCCAGCGAAGAGTACACTTGTCTATGCCATGATGCGCCAGCTTCTCCAGGAGAATGCTGTGGGGGACAATGTCAAAGACCTTACCAAAGTCCAGATAGACAACGTCCACTGCCTTCCCCTTAAGGACTTAATCACAATTAGTCCTTTTTAAGTGCTGCTTCCTTGTCTCCATGGCCCACTCTGCCACTCTTGCTTTCTTTTATGGAGCAGCTTGCAGAGCAACATGAGTTTCCTTGTGAAAATTCCTGGACTTTAAATGCAACTGGTGTTAGCACTGAGGCTGAAGTGCTGGTGGAACTGCATGCTCCAGGCTGTGGCTGCATGGCTCGTGCTGCAGAGTGTGTCTGGGCAAAAGAGGAGTTCCCTCTGAAGGGTTTAAGAGAGATGACCTCCAGTAGTAACAGATACAGGGCTGCTACTGCCTAGTTTATACTCAATTAATTCATTTTAAAGAAAGATCTTTTTTATAGGAAGAGAACTATAGCACTTTTAGAACAATAAGTAGAGTGATGCTCTATTACAAGCTAATATAGCTATTTCCTACCTGTTACAGTGTTTGAATGCCATCACTACCATGCAGCTCAGGGCGAAGGAAAGGGACCCGTGCTTTCTGGTCAGGGACTGAAACCCAGGGGAGCAGAGCATTCCCCCGGGGTCTTAAGGGAACCTGCTGAGGAGAGTCTAATCTGGGCTCCCTGAATCCCAGCTTGGTATCTGAGGCACTTAACAGTCTTTTTCACTAGTCTCACTGCATCTTAAAAGGGCTCTGAGCACATTGGTAATTCCTGGGTGTGTCAGCAACCTATTTACATCTATTAATAAATTCAGTAGACAAAAGGTGACAGAAAGTGTGAAAAGAGAGTAGGATATCAAAGCTTGAGTTTATAGAGTAAGAAAATAAATAGTGGAAGTAACTGAAAAGGAGAAAGTCCTCTCAGGTATTTTATGTCACTTAAGTACGATCTTGATGAGCATCCTTGAAGAACAGAAGCTAGTCTAACAGGGAGAAAGCACCAGCCCCTTCCTTCCCAGATAAATAATCTGATGTAGTAGATGATACACTATAATTGAAAGCTGAATATTTCAACAGGTCTTCTCCTCACTTGCCAGTGGTATGTTGGTTTAATGGTCATGGTTTAATACCATCTGACTAGAACTGCACTGTGCCATTCCCCTTTGGTGATAAGTGGAGAAGAGTTCCTCTAATTCCTGTGTAAAATGCAAAATAAAGCATCTCAGCCCACATGCTGCCTTTCGTCATGGAAATAAATGGCTGTAAGAAAAGGATGAAACAATATTTCCCTGCTTTCCTTGCTTTTCTGGCTTCTTGATGCTGTCTGTGCTGCCCTTTGCTCTGTCATCTCTCTCCCTGGCTCTCAGAAGGAGGAGGACACTGTGGCATACTAAAGAGCTGAAGGCATTTAATGAATAACAAAACGGAGAGTGCACTTTCACAGACTCCGTAATTCCAGAAAATGCCTTACAGAGGGTAAGGCATCTGAAATCCCCAAAGTTTCAATGAGGGAGAAGAGGCATATCTCTTCTCAGTTTGCACTGTGTGAGAAGGAGCTGTGAACTCAGGATGACATGCCTGCTGGCATTATGGGGGTGACATCTTCCACAGCACTCAGAGTAACAGCTTCCACTCCTGCTCTTTCACTTTTAAGGGTACTTAGGTCCTTTGGGACAGTTACAGCCTTGGCCCCACAGCCTTTATGGTTTAAGTTCCTGACCCCGAGAGGAAGCCATAGCCCTGGTGTGTGCATCCAAACTCTTCACACTGCACACGGGAAGGCCAAAATACCTCAGCAAAGTAAGACAGAGTATCCACAGCTGTGTGGAAAATCACCTGGAGTGGCTTCCTAGAGCTTCAAACCCCAAAGCGACTCAGGCCCTTCCTGCATCTCAATTCCTGATGCCTGCTCTGCCTGTGACCACTTGTGCCAACAGTACAGCCAACCTCCTGCCTCACCTCCTGCTAGATTAGCTGACCCACAAGAACTCTGGTCTCTAAACTAATAAACAAGCATACTATAAATGTACCCTATACTGTTGTCTTTGCTGAGGAAAGTTGCTGATCTTGTGCCTGTTTAGGTGATTGCCATCAATCAAAGTTGCTTCAGAACAGAGAATCTGTAAAACACACAACCCAAACTTATAGTCTAAGTTAAATGCAAGCCATACAACAGATAATTGAATATGTGATTACCATCAAAAACACTCACTAGGAAACGGAATAAGGACTACTAGTAGTATCTTTAAAAATGCTGCATAATTTGAAGCATAATAAGAAAGAACTATGTAGAAAGCTTATTTGGAACGAGATAAGGAAAGAAATGTACAATATTGCCTTTTATTAATTTCTGGTAAGACTTTGGATTTTTTCTCAGTACTGTTCTCCTAAGTATCAGGTTAAATCACTCCTTTGATGTGTACTGTACTCTCAGTGCTGTGCTGAAATCTTTCCACTAAGACAGACAAGGCTTGATGCTACAGATGCTCTTTGAGATCCCCTACTCATGGACTGTGGCGGGTATGAGACCATACCCTTTTGCTCACCGATACCTCAACCAAACAGAGGCAGTCTCTAGCAAGTGCTTAGCTGATCAGATGAGACCACACAAATATCAAAAGAACCTGTGCTCCAGGCAGAGAGGCACATTTCTGAAGATAAACCTCAAGCAAGTTAACTGTATGGATTTACTTAAAACCTCTCATGTGGGAGAAGGCATCTCCCCATGGCTTTGGTTGAACGCTCCCCAGTTAAACCACCTGCAAGTTAGTCCTCGCAGACAACAGATATGCAGCAAGACTGTAGCCCCCACAGTGTTACTTTAATATGGAAGTGAAAAAGAAGAATATTCTGCAATTTTGTAAGCCTCTTCCCTAGCAGGGAGCTGGCTTGGGAGACAGACGCTCGCAGCTCCACTGTTTCTCCTCTCTTAGCCACTCGAATACCTCACACATCTGCACACACACTACGAACATTTGCATTTAATCTATCAGGTAAGCAGCTTTGGGCTGGTCATAGGACAGCAATGCAGCTAACCATCCTGTCCTTTAACTCCAGCAGCTTTTTCCATGTAATATTAGCATAGGTTTGGAAAAGAACAGACTGCACATGAATTAGTGTCCTCGTATTCCTGTGCCTGGAATGAATTCTCTTCCTGGCATGGTTTGCTGTCTCTTATAGAAGAGGATGGCAGAGACAAGAGGAAAAGTAAAGCGATTGAGAATTTCAAAGTGTCCAATGTATTTGGAGCTTTTCATACAGTTTCAAACAAGAGTGAGTAGCTTCTAGTTCCTCCTGGGTTGCCATGGATTAGGAGTGCTTTAGTACTACCTCCTTAATCCTGGTGCTTATTAACATCTAGCTGTCCAGGGAGCAACAGTGGAAGAGATGTTTCGGGGGTGTTTGCTAGAATTTCAGATGCTTTGAGCTGACTGTAAACTTCATTTTAGTCCTAATGTAAGAGAGACATCAAAGTGAAGTATTGATTAAACTGCAACACTAGGCGGGCTGGCAAACTCCGTTTCAAGGTAAACCTCTGACTATTTTTCACAGCAAACAAGACTTCCCTGACAGCACTCTGCCACCCATCAAGGGTGGGTGACATGCCCAACCTTTGCTGCAGAAATCTTTTGGGCTGTGGGCAGCGGGAGAGCTGATGGCAGCCAGGAACCTGGCTGCATCCTATCGCCTGAGTGTTATCGGCTTAATTACAGCAAATGTCTGTGTTTGTTTATATGCTGAGACTTTTTTCCCTTTCTGCCACTTTTCTTTTCTCTTCCACATCGCTGGCACCAGCTCCACTTCACTTCCAAATGTGTTTCCCCTGGATAATTCAGATTGCAATCTCTTTTGCTGGTTGTTTTTGTTGTGACCTCTTAATTTCCTGAATTTCTGACACATTATTTATTTATTGTTGACATGATGGAAAGAATAAAGCAAGCAAGAAATCAACAGAGAATGATGCCGAACCTACATTTCTCTCTTTGTCTTCCTCTTCAGCCCCTAGTGCTCTCTGCAAAGGAGAACAGTATCATTCCCACTTGATGCCTTTTCCCCCACCCCAGATTTTCTATTTGGATTTCCTTTCTGTGACCTTGGAATTACTCAGCAGGCAGTACCGAGAAAAATAGCTTGAGTAACAAAAACCTCTCCTGCCTAACAACCTATTAGAAGAGGGCTAAAAATCTCTGCAAAATAACATTTTAGATTTCAAGTATTTATTTGGTTTTAACAGTTTTTATAATCATTCGTATTATATTAAAATACAGAGGAGAGTAGAGATGTTCTGAAGTTTTTCTTCAAAAAAAAGGAATCTTCAATTTCTTCTCTCTCTTTCTTGAACAAAAGCTGGTTTAATTTTTCTGAACACAGGAGGACCAGCTTGTGTGAATCTCCAGTAAGGAGCTAGGCACTGAAATGATGAATTCCACCGTGGTCCTTTGAAAACCCCATCTGCAGTGCTCAGCTCAGCGCTGTATGATTTGTCTTCACTAGGGCTTTTTAAAAGATATAATCTAAAGACATATAAGTAGATAAGAAGGGTGATTGATTGCAATGTTATTACTAATAATACTTTATGTTAAATTGCACTTTTTTTTCATCTGCCCTATGTCATTGCATGCTCCTGTTCATAAATTTTAAATCCGTTTTTACATTTCATGGAGAATTTTAAATAGTCTGGTTCAGTAGTAAAATATATTGAACAAAATTTAATCTGTTGCAATCTTTCAGGTATAACATACTGAAAATTTTTTAACATGATAACAACGCTGTGCCGCAAGAAAACTTATTTAGAATATACAGAAGCAGCACAATCTTGGTGAACACTGGCTACCTTAATACCTAATTAAATTCGTTCATTTCTAATTTAAACATATTTCCGTGTCTACTTTTTTTCCCTACTGATGTTACAAATGCTACGTTCTTATCTTACCTAGTTTTTCTAATTTAATATGGATTTATTCTTAAGCAGTTGTTACATGATAACTGATCAACTAATTTCAAATTCTACTCAAGAAAGGCACATAAACAGACATTAAAAACCCCAGCTAACATTGTGAGATGGCAATGAAAATTGTAATGGTGGAAACATAAATTCAGCCTAATTTTATTGTAATTCTACAGGAATATTTCTTTCAAAACATTGCATCAATTTCCAAGTCCATTTGTTATTCATTATATCAGAGGATAATGAAACCATTTAATACACTATAGCCTGTCATATGTACTTCTCTTGGTGTTTCATTTTAATTTAGCAGTACTTAGTAGACACTTAACAGATTGTCATTCTTAAATTTAATAGGCAAAATCTATCTCTATCTTGTTCTTTTCTATAGATTAATATTAATCTTACTCTAAGATAAGTTTCTACCATTAGAAAAAAAAGGACTTTTTGAAAAAAAATCTTGTCTAGAAGAGTTATCTATATCATGTTCTTGATTGTTGGAAAGAGGTTGAAAATTTAATAAATCCTCCAGCTTTCTGAAATGGTATAGCTTGATAGAAGACAAAATGAGATGGACAAAACTACCGCAAAGAAATGGGGCTATCAAGACCACCCTAAGACTGAGTTCAGATAATAACTGGTGGTAAAGAGAAGAGAGTCAGAGAATGGAATAAAATTGGTGGGTTGGACACCAGAACTCATTAGATGACAAAATACAGGCAATATTGGTGTTTCCACTCATTGCATCCTTGGAGCTTCCTGAGACTTGAGGCTTTTGGCTGAGGATTAGAAAGACGGACTGGAAGAAGAAAGCTGCATTTAAAAAGGAGACTTGAAGACCACTAACATCTGCGCTTGGTGTCAAACACTGAGGTGGTCCCTAGGCTGCCTTCTGCAGCGTGTGGGAGATGCAGGCACCTAAGCCCACCTCCAGAGCAGCCACAGCTCATCACCAGGAAACACCAGCTGCAGAACTATACTTTAAAACCACCTTTCTGCTCCAAGCATTTCCATCCATACCAAATTTGTAGGTGTTTTACTCTGGGTGCCTAGTGGTTATAGCCAGAGAAAACCAGCTTCATGTTTAGGAGCCTTTGAAAATACAGGTGTTAATCCCCAGTGCATCCCCAATATCAGAGGGAGAGCTTTGGCGAGAGGATAATGTGTAAAGAAGGCAAACACCACTATTGCCACTGTCCTATCTCGCCTCTTTACTATGAAAGAAGAACCATCCAGAACTGCACTTTGGAGATGTCAACAACTTTGAGATATTTTAAAAAGATTCACAGAAGTCATCTGAAGATTTGCATAAAACGAATTGCTTCCAGTCTCTGGTTGTCAAGGTTGAAGCAGTCCTGGGTAGAGCTGAGGTGAAACTCTTGAGCCTTCTATAGCAAGATCTGAGGAACACAGGGCGAGAACCAGGGATGAATGGATTGTCCTCAGGCCTTGGTGTTGCCATATGGTTCCTCACCTGGTCTGGAAAGGGACCTGCAGAGGGACTTCATGAGGACACCTTCATCGGGGCATGCAATATGAAACAGGGGTTTTGCTGTCAACTCTGCTTCATATGTCCTTTTCTTTTTTGTCATATTTCCTCTTTCTCATCTCTTTCTCTTTACCTTTTGTTTAGTAAGAGCCTGGCTTAATCGACCAAGACTGCATCTTCTGCAACATTGCTGTGAGCCTGTGACCAATGAGACAGCTAAAAGCAATGCCCTGAACAGCCCAGTGCTACTAAAAGTTTGCCAAATCTTGCAGCGGCTGATAAGAGTGTGCGCTGCGCTTGAGTTCCTCCAGCTGCTATTGTGAATTTTTAAAGGAGTTTAGGAATGGTGGGGGAGTTCCAGGAGGCTGGGAAAAGCAAATGTTGTTCCAGTATTTAAAAGAGTAAAATGAGATGACCCTGGTAATTACATGTTTGTCAGATTGATACTGGGCCTGGAATGGCTGATGTAGAATTCGATTAATAAAGGATTAACGGTAGAAATCTAATTAATGCCAATCAACATGGGCTTAGGGAAAGCAGATCCTGTCAAAATTACTTTTTTGTGAATGAGATTACAAATTTTGTTGATAACCATAATAATGTTCATGTAATAGCCTTGTATAAAGCATTTGACTTGGTACTGCATGACACTGATTAAAAAAATAGAGAGATACAAAATAAACAGTTCACATAAAATGGATTAAAAATTGGCTGGCAGGGCTCAAACTAACTCTAATAAGTGATCTACACTAGCCATGTATTTCTTTTTCTGATGGACTCCATGAATTTCTTATCCCTTTTTTATTTTAGGCATTTTATTTATGATTTCAAAGGAAAAATAGTTGTTACTGAGCAAGTCTTCAAGAATCACTGATACAAAACTATATGGACCACCTGTTTGCATACAGATTAAGAAACAGAAATTTTAGTGCAACCATAAGTAAAATCATACCTAGGAAGAATGAATCCTCACTGATGTCGGGCTGGGCTTTGGGAAACAGTTATTCTAAGAAAGCCCTTAGAGGCTAACCATGCTGAACATGAGCCTCCAACCTAGTAATGGGTGAGATTATGCTCCATACACTTTTTTCTTTTAGTTTAATACGAATGACCACACCATGTTACTAACATAAATTTCATTAATATATTAGCAAAACCCATCAGCATTGCATTCCACGCTGGCTAATAAATGTCAGACCCTTGGCAGGGCTCCAGCTTGGGTTCCAGGTTCATAGTACACTCGTTCTGATCTAACCCTGGGTTCTGCCTCCGTCTCTGCTCACATGGTTCTGCTGAATCCCTTGTATCAGAGTTCATGATTGCTCGACCACTGTGAGAATGGCATGGGCTAATATTCTGGGGAGAAGAGACAGATTTCTACTATGAGATCAGTGATGTATGACCAGGAAAACTGAAATAGGAATTAAGGGGCTGGTCTGCCCTAAGGGGTACCAAACCAGCTAATAGTGTCATACCTAGTCCTTGAATTCACAGATGGAAAGGATGGGAGCAGTGGGACCTCAAGGATGACTTGTTAAAAGATTTGGGATAACTTGTCTTAATTAGATTAAACTACTATAATCTCAGAATCAGAGGGGTTAAGCTGTTAGCCCAAATCCAGCATGTCTGTCAGTCCCATCTTGTCTATGACTTATTGTGGCTCTGAATCCCTTGGTCTATTCTGCAAGTTGACACCAGCCCTTATAGGAAGAGCAGGCTGCAAGCATCTTAACTTCATATTTGACCAGCGGAAGCTCCATGAAAAGAAATATGTAGTTCTTAAAATGAAAAAGTTTGGACCGTCACGCAAGAAGCCATTAAAGTTTTAATCACTCACTGTGAACAGGGAACGCAGATATAAGAAGTACATTCTTCTAGTTTAGTAGTGGTTAGGAGTTTAAATCACTCTAGAAATATTGTCAGTGCTTGTAGTTAAGGTGATTAACTGTTGGAGAATAGGTTGTGGCTGATTCTCTGTCAAGCTCGAGACTACAGGTTTTCCTGGATGATCTGCTCTGGTTCTCTCAAGAATTAATTCAGGAGAGTCTCATGGTCTCTGTTGGGCAAAGTGCCGTAAATGCCCTCCAGCCCTTCAATCTGGGTCTGAAGTCAGGTTGCAGAAGAAAATCCATACCAATTAGAGAAGCTATATTTGTGATGTGTCCTGTTCATTGGTTTCAGTGAGGCTTTAGGAGCTTGGGGTTGTATTTGCCGTGTTTATATTTACTGTTCTCATCTGTAGCCTTGAATTCATTTATGTCCAAGATTTAGGTTCAGTAGCAGACAGTTGCAGAAAATCTTAACTATCTTCTCATTTCCTCCAAAAGAATAATTATTAGCCTGTATTTAAAAAAAAAAAAAAACAAACCAACAAAAAAACCCCCACCAAATGGAGAGCTGTCTTTATAAATATCTCTTGAGCCTGAGATAAAGGAGATAAGGCTTTGGACACCTGATGTGTAGATCAATTAATCGACACTTCTGTATTCATATGTTCTAATACAACATTTCTTCAGCATTTTAATAATCTTTAGGCATATGTTTGAGTTGGTTATTGCAATGAGATTAAGGCTGAGGTCCTTGAAACCCCCAACGATCTTTTATTTTTTATTAGACAGTATTGTGATCTAATAATGTTAAAACCTTTTAATTCAGTGAAATAAATTTACTCAGAAATAAATATGACTGAGCTGCCACTTATCCTTTACCTGCAAGACAGGAAATTAAAGCTGACTTTCCAGAGGATCTTACAGTAATGCTGGAGCTCTTCTGAAACTTTGGTCAAGAATATCATAGAGGCAGCTTAACTTTCTCTCGAGGATTTAAATCTAGGATTATATTGAATTATTCCATAGTAAAATATAAATAAATGAAAGTATAGGATGGAAATCTGGCCATGTTATAGTAAATAGGAGCTTCAGTATGTTCAGCCGTATTTTACTCCCCACTCAGTGGGGTGCCACGTGTGAGATGCACCTAGAAAACCTTGGAGCTTGCAGAGGTGTTAGATGTCTAGTTTTTGCAGAAATCCTACAGCTGCTGACTGTCCTTCCACAATGTCCACTGCCTTGTGGCTACGTGATAACCAGCTCTTAAGTGAGACTTTTCATCAACAAGTACACAAATTCTTGATAAAAGAATTTGTTCCAAATACTTTATATTAACATTGCAATTAAAATCTAGCAGACCAAAAGTATGAGAATAAAAAGCCAACTTTTTATGTCGTTTAACATTTTGAGGGATCAAGTAGAAAAGCTCTAGCGTAAGGCCAGTGAGACATTATATAGGAAATGGAAGTTTTGGCTTTGCACAATGACTTTGAAAACACTGTATTTCTCCTGAGGGTGGCTGATACTGGAGGAAAAGAATTTAAAAGAACGTGGTTCAAGTGATAAAATCCACATACCAAACTGCAAATTCTGAAAACTGCCCGTTTTCATTACTGACATTATGATTCCCAAAACACCGTTTTTCTTGGTGCTTTAATTATTTTCTCCATCAACTCTTCTAAAGGTTCATCTGAGGCTTGTGAACATAAGAAGCTTTTTTAATAAAAAAAAATAATCAGAGAGCAAGATTGTTTTACAGAACTCATTCTCTCAGGTATTTCAAACAGTAGTGATAAACTAGAAGTCCATCTGCAGCAAATGTGAGTTTAGCCTGAGTCCAGGATAAGCATTAAGCCCATCTGGAATTTGCTATAAAAACTGACAGTCGGCTGAAACTAAGGTTGAACTCTCCTTTCACATGATCGTGTGTGTGAGCATTGAGGTACCTTCAAACAGGAGTGCCTGATGGGACATAAGCAATGCTTCCTACTGCAAGAGCCGTGCTTGGGACCTGCCAGCACTTCTGTAGCGTCAGATTAGAGAGTGGCCATCATCCCTTCCCGTGAATGCATTCAGATTGCGATGGAGCAGAGTCGTGCAATCTCCCTTGATTTCAATAGACGTTGTGTGGCTGAAATTAATGTCAATAGGGGATATGCACAGGCATCAAGGGGAGAATAGACTTCATAGTGTGCTAATTAAAAAATATTCCCCTATTCTACCTTTCCCTAGAACCCCACTCTTATAACCAATTTACTCTGCAGAACTGATTAGCATACTAATAGTATTCCCTCCAGTTCACAAATAGGACTCCAGTTGAGAATATCCATTAAATGTAAAGTTATATAACCTGTGAGGGGCAATACAGGAAGTAAAACTTGTTAAAGGCTTCCTTTAGTATGAGTTTACTTTGTTACTGCTTTCTGCTTTTCAGCTTTATTTTTGAATGCTCGCATAATGATTTCCAGGTGGAGAGTGCTCCATTCAATAACTGAGGAGGCGTGCCAAAGACACGTGCCATCATCCACTTCCTTCCTAAATTCACTTTCAGGTTTCTTTTTGACTTTTCTTTGTCTCTTTATCTGATTCCCCTTTACTCTTTCATGTTTTTGTTTTGAAGTCTTCCCCTTTGCTTCTCTCCATGTTGTTATCTTTACTTTTCGTATTTTCTCAAGACGTGGAAGTGTCTATGTCATTCTTCATCCCTTACAAGCAGCCATACTCTTTCTTTTGGCTCAGCGGGTTTCAGCACGGATTCAGTCCTGGAGGTGTTTTCAACTGAGCACTGAGAAATAAATTTAAAAAAAGAGTAGGGCTATGTGAAATTTCCCCATCAGTGCTGCTTCCCAGGGAACCCCTATGTTTTCTAACTGTTTTCCACACAAAACTAGTACCATTCACGAGACATAAACTTCAATTTTAAAAAAAAAAAAAAAGAGAGAAATGCCATTAACAGAACTCTGACATAATTTGGCTCCAAACAATAAATATTTTGATATAGATGTTCTCCAATAACTCTCATGCCACAGTTTTCCTGAATCCTAGCTTTTTTTTTCTCTATGGCTCGGCTGAGTTATCAGTAGCTTCAGGATTTCACTCCCCTGCAGATTAGGGCTGAGAAAAGTAGTAGCTGTGCTACAAGAACATGCATCTCTCTTGGAGGCTGGAGATGAGACACTTGGTCATGTCCGCCTTTTTAAGTCACAAGGCTGATCACAAGGTGTTGAAACACTCGACGTAAGTATCTCTGTAGTAGGTCAAGCCATCCTGTCTTTGACAGCGTACCTCCAAGGGTCCAGACATTATCAAGGCATTGGCACACACAAGTGGAAAAGCAAAACTTGTTAGTAAAAAATGAAAAATGTGTCTTGAGGGAGCATTACGATCTCTGAGAGCAAAACAGAATGGGACCTTGTGAATAATGTCCTTTGTGATAAGCTTTTAAAATCCTTGCTGGAGAACAATCTGATCTTTTTCCATCAGCTACTGTGATAGCTCTCCCTGGCAAAGCCGTGGCTGTGAAAGTGGTTTAACAGGAGCTGGATGTGAGGAGGCAAAGCTCAACGAGAAAACCACTTTTTTTTTTCACGTATAAGCTAGCTAGATAATGCAGGACTGTCCCAGAAAGTATGACAGGTTGAGGGATTATTTTCAGGCCAAACCATGAAGAATAAATCAGGTATGATTAACAAGCCTAACCTTCAGAAAGTAAGACAATATTTCCTTCCTTCAGGCATAAGGTAAAGGGAATCTATATTTAAAAAATATCTATGCAAACAGATATTTTGGTTAAATGGGTTTAAATTGCACTAACTGATGTGAGGGCTGCAGCTTCCTTTGACAAGGATAGTGGAGACATGTCAGACTAAGGCAGAAATGTTTGTAGGGACCATCTAATAACCATCTCACTGATGTGATGGCAATATCTTATTACTTGTAGTGAATAACAGTGTCAAAATACCTGCTTGATGAATTAGATAAATAGCATGGGCATATACAATTCAAAATAGACTCAGGTTTGGAAATCTTTTTTTTTCTGCCAAGGTCCCAAACTCTCATAATCCATTCCTCTTGATGCAGCACTGCTTTGAGAAACCTATGCCTTTTGCCGTGGGGGCTAATATAGAAATAATCTACCTGTAATTAAAAAAGATAGATATCTTCCGGCTCAAAGATTACAGCTCATTACTTTGCTTGGTCTCATGTGAAAAGTAGTCTCATTTATCTTGTCAAAAAATGTAATCCAGGAGTCTTGCCCATTTGAAAAGCATAAAAGTTTTACAGAAGGACACTCAATAGGAAAAAGGGCTTGTGTTTGATATGGAGAGAGGGAGAGAAAGTTACGGCCTTCAATATGATGTAAAATTACGAGCAATTGTCCATGGCTCAGACTAATGGCAAGGAAGCAGATGACCGCAATCGCTTTGTCGTTAGTTCAATCCTTGTTTTTCTGCAGAATATTTTAATATCTGATAAGATTTGTTATGACTTTAATGCAATCAAAAGTAGCAGCTGAAGAGAATTCAGGATTATGCGTCTGAATGGCTGCTGTGTCCTTTGCAGTGCTAACTCCTTGATCAAAAGAGACGTGTGGACAGCAAGGGATGGGGAGGTTCTTTCTCCACGGAAAAGGGGTTGCACAACAGCCCTTGTTGACTGTGCTATAAATGGAGAGCAGGAACAACACGTCATTTTGTTGAGATAGCCTGGAAGAGCTCAACTTGTGCGTTTTGTGTTTAAGGGATGTTATGGTGAGTATCCCAAATTGCTTCAGTGTCTCACGAAATTGCATCTTATATTGCAATTGCTAGCAAGACATGCAGGCAGTTCATTCTGAAAGATGCCTAACACTTCCAGTTACCTAATACTTCCCAAAAGTATAGAACTGTCATTGATGGATTATTGAGAAGTTTAAAATATGAAATTCCAAAACAGAGGTGGTTAATGAACATTTCAGTGCACACTGTATTTTACAATCTGTGGGTTAACTGTGGTTTCTAAACCAAACATCCACAAACTACTTGACATGTGCTTCAGCTGTTGCGCATAGAGCCATTTAAAACCAAAAAAACCCCAACAAACCACACATGGAGCGCTAGATAGAAAAGCGATCCTAGGGGAAGTACTCATCTTGGTCTGGTTCTCCTGAAACAGTTTATGTACTGGCAGTCTCGGATAGGTAAACACTGAACGTTATTAGGAGGGCAGGGCAAAAAAGGCAAGTCCTTTGACAGCCAAGGGCTGGAATCAAGTCTTCAAAACAGTGATGATAAAGTGAAAGAGTCAAATAAAAAAAAGGAGAGTCAGACCACAGTTGATGGGAAAGACATATCCCTGAGGAAGCCTAGGAAATGGAAATAAGAATCTGTTACTAGAATACAGCAGGAGAGATTAAAAAAGAAAAGAAAAATTGTCTATTCTTTTACATGTTGAGGCAACTATAAAATTTTTTTTGGTTAGCTTGTAAAACTCTGATCTGTTACTCCTATGTGCCAGTCTTCTCCCCGCCCTTGCTGTGCTATACTGACACATCACATTGTGCTTGGCATAACTGGAGCTATTTGAGCCTATTTTGAGCATCTTTAGCAAAGCAGAATATATGGGAAAGTAAAGCAAGTAGTGCTAAGGGAAGAAGAGTTTTGCACGAGATGCTCAAGAATTATATCTCTGTTAAGGTCTTGTGTAAACTGGGGCAAAAGGTTGCAGTAGAATATGTGAAGCAAACCTACTGGAAACATCTCCTGGGCACGAGGTACTTTAACATGAAGAGCTTAACACACATAAAAAGCTGTGTGCTCCTTAAACTGTTACCAGTCTTTAAATCTTGGGCCAGATAGTGACCCAGTGATCAATCCTTAAGCAGGAGGCTTGCTAGCCTCTAATGTGGGAGTGCAGAAAGTGTGCTAAAATGCAGATCCCCCTGCTTTCAGGCAAGGTTTCTTTTAATTTCTGATCTTAACAGTATCTGTTCTCCAGTTGGCAGAACGCTGAGGGATGCGATTTAGAAGGAATTAGAAAAATGAAAGACTTGGGGAAAAAGATGTGTTACTAAGGTCTGTTTATAAGTAATGAAAAGGGATAAAGTGACCAGACAGTGAGTGAGCAGCATAGCTGAACTCGGGATGTTAAATGAATTTCCACAAAAATTGGTGTGTGCCCTTGAAATACACTGTATTTAAGTGTATTTCACTTCCGTAAGTAACTATTTCCTATTAAGTCTGTAAAGAAATGTTCCATAAGAAGATGAAGTTAAAAATGAAGGTTTTAAAATATCCCAGGTTTTTAGCCCAATTTTTAATAATTGCTGGCATCTTCAACAATTATGGCTGAGTTTCATATTAAGATGAAGTTGCAAACATGTAAAAAACATTCTTTGTGGTGGAAAATATGGATATAGATGATATGATGAAGTGCAACACACATAATGTTGGTAAAATCATAAAAGCTGAAGCTGGTCCTTAATGCGAAGTGAGAGTGGAAACTCTCATTGTTGTTTCACCTAAGGATAAAATCTTTACTGTGGAGCTGTAAAGTCATACTGAGATCAGTGTTTTGATTATCTTAATTCCTAACAAAGTCCCTCATCCAAAATGTTTTAATTCAGTAAAAGGCTTTACATCAGCATCAACTCTCAATCTAGAATGAAAAGGCCTAAGATGTGAGTTTGAAATGCAGCCAGTTAGACTTCCTAATTTGTTGTCATGCCAAGTTGAAACATATTTTAGGGGAGAAAAAAGGCTCAAACGCTGTTTTCAAATCTATTTTATCCTTTATACTTCAAAAAGGTTCAATTACATGTCCATTATGGTAGCAAACAATATTCCATTTTATCTATTGAGAAGTTGACATATTTCATACGTTACCTTTTGCCAATAATCAAACGAATTCCATGTATTCATTTGTTACTTGATTTTTTTTAAAGAAATTAACATAAAATAATTAGTGCTGCTCCTTCGTACCAAGGAAAACTTTATATGTGCCAAGGTATTTCTGATTTGTACTCTAATTAGAGAAATTTTGACTTGAACAAGAAGAGAAGCAATCAATGCACTAAGTAGAGGAGCAACTTGTTTTCAAATAGATGGGGAAGCACAAGATACCAATGAGGTGATTAGAGTAAGTGGTTGCAAAAGTACACAATCTTTGGAGTTTTGTGGGTAGTGTGGGAAAGGTGAACTTTCTGGAAGATTCAATGTAATTTTGTGGGTATTTATGCGCAGATCCTTCCAGGCTTGACAAAGATCACTGGAGAAGATATGCGATGTTGGCTGTGAAACACCATGCCTTGGCAACCGCTCTCCTCCCCAGTCCTTGCTTATGAATTAACAGCAGAGTGTTTTGGGTTTTTTTGGTGGGGGGAAGGATTATGAAGTAATGATTCAACATAATGTGAAAGAACCCTTACTGTTGCTTAAAGCATTTGTATTAAGTTTGGAGTATGTGCAACTTGTTTGGCAGCAAACACAGCAACACAGGACTCACCAACTCCAAATCAGTTAGTGAGTCTCAGCTGTGGGTAGGAAATTAAATGATGTCTTGAGGTATTCTAAGTAAAAGCAAATTTTTCTGCTTATTATAAATACACTGCCTTAAAGCAAATGTTATGAATCTTGCATAACATGTACATAAACTCTTTAAACATTGGTAGTCTGCAAATCTATGGAAATAATGAAGAGTTGTGCAGAGATTCTTGCCTTCTTTTCCATAAAGGCAGGGATAGATGTGCTCTTGTAAATATTGGAGCTGAGCAAAGCTTGTTCGTATATAATCTTTTCAAAGTCAGGGTTTATCTAGTACGAAATAATTTAAAATAATCTAGCACGGTGATTTGCTAATTCACACTAAAAGGGTTTCTACACCTCCCATAACACTGTGAAACAAACCAAGGGGGAACTTAAACTGTCCTTAAATTATTATGTCTTTAAAGATCTTTAAAGTTTTTTGATTAAACATGAAAAAAAATAAAATCAGCCATCGTTTGCTACATCCATGAAGGTCCTGCACCCACAGAGTATAACGACTGTCTGCTCTACTATAAACTGTCTTATTTTCTCTCATTTTATTTTCCTAGTGATATTTTTTCACCATTCAGAATCCCAGCCAGTTAAATTTCTTTTCAATGTTTACATTTGAAAATAAGATTTATGCATATTTGAACAAACTAATTTTTGTATCCTTAGTGTATCCTGTCTCCTCTCTGTCTTTTTCTGCTGTGAATTTGATTATTACTGAGCAGAGAGGTACAATGTACATGGAGAAATAAAAAGGTGTTGGGTTTTTTTATTTTGAGGATTCCATTAGGAAGGTCATAATCTCTGAAATGTTTTTGTTTGCTCTTAAGGGGAAAAGTGAGTGAGTTATCTGGGTAGCTGGCATGGATGTGGCTTGTTTCTATTTTTTTTTGCACTTTCAGAACGGACAAACTATTTCTAAAATTTATGAAAATAAGAGGAAGTGGCGATTAGTTCAATAGTGCACTGAGCCTTACCAAATAATAAATTATACCTGTGACTATAACCAGAGATGAAGATTTGCAAAGAAATACTCCATATTGTCTATCCTGCTGATTATGCTTTCAGATGGTATTCTAGTTACACAAGTTAGTGTATTAATTTGTTTGAATACCCGTTTGAAAATAGCCTACACAAATATATACTTTCTACAAAATTATAGATTAAAAATATTTATTTTTTTGTCTTAAAAGACCATTGAGGTATGCTAGCATAGGTACATGGCACTCCTAGCAGGATATTAGGTATGAAAGACAAAATTCCACCAACTGAAAAATGTCAAAATTCTATTAACAACATCTGACATAGATATGATTGAAACCATCATCTGTACTAGAGCAGATGCCATTACTTTTCAAGATGCAATTAATATTTCACTATTATTTTGTATAGGCATAAAAGAGAAGGCTGTATTCTCTCGGTAAGATTTACTTAATTTCATTTTTCTCCCGTGTCTGTTTTTCTTGGAGTTGGCTGCTTTCGTATTTCAGTGTACAATTTTGAGGCAAACAAACAAAGTCTATAAAACTGCATATGGAAGTAGTGATAAAAAATAGGCATGCTGTTTGCAGAGAATAATCCCTGCTGAATTACCACTATACACCTTCGATTAGAAAGGCAGACTCTGCTGGGATGAAATATGTGGCCAGCACTGTAACGTTGCGTGGAGGGATGGGGATACGCGTGACACCTTTCAGACTTCTTTCCCAGTTAAATATGCTTAAGGGCAAGATCATATCACTGCACCTGAAAATAGCAAGTCTTTATATGAAGAACACAAAATTGGTGATTAGTGATTATTTTGGACCGGACTGTGGATGGGTGAAAAAGCAGCAATGCCTTAAGCACTTTCTGCCCTTCCCTTCTCTCTTCCCCCTACACCCTCCTCCTCCCACAACTGCCTCCTGCCTCAGTTCTATTTCTAATTGTTAAATAAGAATAATTAAACCTTTCTACTTTTTAAAGTAGCCAAGCAATTTGCAAGGCGTTTGTTTGGGATTGGCTTGATTCTCTTTTGGTATGGCTGCCAAAATGGAGGGGAAAAAAATAAAAGGTCATTTTGCCTACTGGCAGTTGGAGAGTTTAGCCAAAATCAGGCACCACTTCAGTAAGGAGAGAAGGATTTTTATTTGTATTTTTTTTTTTATTCATTAATCTTCTCTCCCACTGCACAAGCCCTGAATACAAATTTGTTTTATTGGCCATTTCACAGCTGTTGATTAAAATAGTTCATTACAAAACTGCAAATGTGCTTATTTGGAGGAGTTTCACACAAAAGAATAGTCCGGTTCTCCCCCAAGTCAAATCCTGACAATAGAAAGGGAATTAAATGACTCAGTGGTCAATTAAAATAATACATATGCAAAGTTTCTTCCAATTTAAAGACGGGGGAAGGAAGCAAACGAAAGGAGTGGTTAAAAGGTTAATTAAAGGTCAAGTCGCATCTCATAAAACATCAAGCACAGAAAAATGTGACAAAAAGCTTACAGAATAAAGTAAAAGAATTGCATAAAATTCATGATAAAAACAAAAGTAGACAAAGAAAAGAAGCTTGCAGTAGATATTAATATGAATAATAAAACATGTTTCAAATGCATGTGGAAGAAGAACCTAATAAAGTAGAGAGCCAGGCCTCCAGGAGACAGCAAAACAAATTTATTGACTGAGGAAGCAGCCCTTGATAAATAATTAAAGAAATTATTTGCTTCATTGTTCTCTGGGGAGCTCAAGGGACAGATGCTGGCAGCTGCTATATATCTTCATGGCTGCTGAAGGCAGCGTGTCACGGAGGGCTTACAGCACCCGTAGGGTGGAAACGACAGAGTTGCAGCCAGGCACAACTCTTTGCACCACTTGTGTAGGAATGGAATGAAGGACACAGAGAAAAAGAAGGAATGGGAGATACATGTACATAAACTGAGGCTTTTTTCCTAGACTTCTGGCTCTGGCACTCCAACACGGGCATTTTCTAAGTAATACAGTCCAAGCCATTAAGTTAGACAAGTCAATTGAAACTTATGTCTCGGAGAAAAAAAATCCTTTCTTCATTTGTGTGAGCTAACAAGCAGAAACATGAAAAATAAAATCCTTGAAGGCTGAAGCAGCCAGTGGTTTTTATCTGAATTAATAGCTTAGGGTAAACGCGAGGATCCTTCACAGCCCTTCTTGACCTGCTAACTTTGAATTAAGCTACATTTTGCTGTCACTGTGATTTAACTTTCTGTTCGTTGCCTCGTGATTTAAGAATACACCTTTTCCCCACTGAAAATAGACTTCATGAGAGGAACTTGGGTTTCAGCTCAGTTGCTTAACATGTTGATAGCAAAGTCTACACTATACTGGCTTTTCTTACATTTTGGGAAGTACTTGTTAAAAGACAATCTATTACATTCAAGTCTAAAAAGCCTTGAAAGACAGGAAATAATGTACTGCTCACAGAACTGGCTTTTCGAGATGTATTGAATTTGCTGTGTAAATGCACAGCCTTATTAGCTCCAAAAGAGAAATAGAAGGAGAGAGATTTTCATTGACAAATGATATCTTGGGTCATGAGTCAAGGATGCCTTTAAGAACATATCAAACTTGAAGCGCATGAGTTGTTCTTGGGAAGAAATATTATACTTTCCTGAGAAGAAACCTCATTGTCTGCACATCAGTCTGCAAAAAGACATGGAACTGGCACAGGAGGAAGACATAAATGTAAGGAAAGGGTAAAGATTTTATTCTGTATGAAAATTTTAGACTCTTCCTTTGCTATTCAACCCCGTCTCCTCCTGGATCTCCTTTCTCTCAAAATCCATTTGCATTACTGCAGTTATGCCTGATGGGGAAAACTACAGTATTAGATCAGACAGTCAAGTGACAGAGAGGACGTATAAGGGTTTATGTGTCTCCCAGTGTCTCTGCTCGTCTGTCCACACTTGTACGCAGAGAGAACGCATAAACTCAACGTGGACCAAATAAATAGCTTTCACGACTGAAGGGTGAGCGTGCAACTCATGAGTGGTGGAGCACGGCACCAAGATGAGCCAGGCATGCGTGATCGTCTTCAGCAGTGGAAAATAAATTGATTCTGAACCTTTCACTGTGTCCGCTGTATTTTCTGCTTCATCTATCTAACTGTTTATGTTTCATCTAACAATGGGGATGTTCACCTCTCTGGGACTGTGCAACAGGCCTGGAGCTCTGGATCATGTGAAAATATGGTCACCTGTAAGCAAACTCGTCTGCTGCCCCAGATGTTCCTCCAACCCCAGGAAACCCCCAGGAGGCTTTTGTTCTCCACTTCACCTGCAAAGACTGCACTTTGTGTTATGTCTTCAGTCCAAGCCGGGAAGCTGGAGACCCAGGGCTGGGAAACACGAGTGGAAAAGGGAGCTGGTGTCATCCAAACAGAGAAGTGCAATAGTCTGACATGGGAGTTTATGACTGGTAACACACTTCGCAACCCTGGCAATCTACTGGGTTAGGGCACCAGCTATACTGGGAACATAATATGTAGTGTAAAAAAGCGTTCCTGGACTGTGCTGTAACATCAGCGATACTGAAAACACTCACTGAAGACCAAATAGAACACAAGCTATTGTTTTGTCTTTAAAAGATGCACTATTTCGCCATTTGCTTTCAGAGATTGCTTACAGATTCTGTGGAAATGCCGTTTGTCACAGGAAGCTGAAGATGCCAATGCAGAGGAGACAGTTAAGCCCCGGATGTTTTGCCTGTAGCAAACAAGGTTGAACAGGACAAAACTCCACGGGGGACACACCAACAAAACGGGTTGAGATGATAAAGAAATGAAAAATATCAGTGTTGGTTTTTTGGAAAAAAATGTGTAGTGGGAATCCTTGGAGGCTTGTAGAAGTTGCCAGCCTCAGGAGCCCCCTGAGGCAGAGGAGCTTCCATCCCACTTCCATATCTCCCTTAACATCCCCCTGTACTCAAGGGAACAGAAACTCTCCAGGAGCCTAATGATCCCTGAGGAGCCTTTCTCCTTCTCATTGACTTCTCGCCAATGAAGCCGGGTTAGTTAAACATGCTTCCTCCCTGTGCTGTTCCATTTCATTTTGTTCTCTCTCATGTCTAATCCAACTCAATAGCTACTATTTAATTTTAACAAGACTGTATAATGTTTCCTTTAAAAAATGTTGTTTTCTTCCACAGCGCTTCTTTACAAGGTCTGAATTATTTGATCCCTTGCTTTTGTCTCTTTTGCTTCTTTTAGTCTTTTCCTTCCTCTCCTGTAAAAAAAAAAAAAAAACACAAACCACCAACAACGTACAAAGCATACAAATACTTTTTAAAAAAACCCCACTTTTTCCATTTGCGCCTTACCCCAGGCACTGCAGCGTTTCACTCCTGCTCCTGTGAAATGTCCAGATGTCCCTTGAAAAATCAAAAGTATGAAGAAGCTGTACAGCTACTTTTGAGGCATTTTTTAAACTCCTGAGCTGCGGGCCCAGGAAAACTGTAAACATCTGTACTGAAACCTGTAATTCACCATCCTGCTGTTGCTGGCTTTGCTTTAAAACTGATGAAAGTCAGAGAGGAGGATTTTAAAATTTTTTTTCCCCTGTAGATATTTGGGAGAATTTTCCACTCTGTCACTGAGCTGTTCAGCTACTCCAGCGATGAGCTCAGTATGAAAAAAAGCTCTGCAGCTAGATAGATGAGATGGAAATGTTGGCATCATTGCACTGTATTAAACAAGCTCTATGATTACACTCGCTAGAGTTCCTCTTTGAATTTAATGGAAAACTTTATATTGATGGAATGCCTGATTAATAGGGATTTATAACAGAAACTCTGTTAATGTGGAAAGCATATAAATCTCATATATCTGTATCTATTGCCCGTCTTTACTAGATTATTTTCACTTGATTCAGGATTTAACTCTAGTAGGAAACAACTTTTGCAGACAAAATGCAATGGCCATACTGAGAATCCAGCACTGCAGTTTGCAACTTTGTTAAATAGTTACTTTAAAAGCCCTTCAGATTAATTGCACCTGCAGGAAAAAATCAGATTAAAACACATGCTTATTTTCAGTTTTGGGAGGCTTCGGATTTAGCAGCTTCACTAATAGGTTAGGGTGATAAAGGGTTTCCTCCTGACATTAATGCAGTACCCTGTCTCAACCTGAGTCCCTAAGGCCAGCTCAGGACGTGACACAGAATAAGTGGTTCGAATCCTTAAGCCTTTTTTGTGCCTTTTTTTCCCCCCCACAGCTTTTGCTATTGTAGAGCCATCTATGGATTTACACTGGCGTAAAACTGGTGTAAGAGGGTAGAAAATCAGGCCATTTTTTGGTGTATGGACTCCTCTGGTTTTGCATTTCCTCGGCTCCTCCTGGCCCTGGGAGCAGTCCTGGGATAGATCTGGGACCACCTTGGACGGCTCCTGCTGCGGGGAGACCCCACGAGTCCTCAGTGCCCGAGCAAGCCAAGGTCGCCTAGTACCATCACTTCTTTACTTGGGGTAGACGGATGTTAGAGGCATCCGATTTAATTAACGTGCTAACCTAGTACTTGCACCAAAGGTACTGGGTACATATAAAGTAAATTCACCAGCCGGTATACATGAGCTATTTCATTTTCCAGCCCTTTCTGCCTTCCAGATCTTAGATTCAATCTGCTTTTGTAAGGCTCACAGGAGCATCCCTGCTTCATGCCAGATGAGGGCCAGATCCATACATATCTGAAAATACGGCTGATAGAATTCGAATGCAAAAAAAAAATCAAACCCAAATTAATCAAGTTTTGAATTTTCAATTAATTACATATTTTATTGATAGGAACAGAAGGAATCCACATTCCTGCTAAAGCTTTTCAGTCTGGCATATTGGGGTATTGATCAAAGTTGCTGAGAGAAATGGTTGCCTTTGTGGGAGATTGCCTGAATAAAGATTTCAGTACTGGGCTCTCCAGCACTTAAAATGTTTCATTACTCAAGATCCTGGAGTATGAAGATTCTTTCAGCGGATGTGTTTTGCACTGAAATGTAATTGAAACATATATCCTGGGCAAGAGGTGCCTTAGACTATGCTGAAATAAATACATTACATGGTAGACAGAGTTCATATTGAAATAGGTAAATGGCTTGCCTACTAAAACATGACATATTAAATCAGGTACATCAATGCGAAGCCAGAGTTCGAGGCAGTGCATTGCCATAAATTTTGTTAAAAAAGACAATTTTGCACTGCAAAATTTAAAGCCAAAGTCTTACATACATCAGATACAATGTTTGGGGCACAGTAAGACAGCATTGTCAAAGTGGAATCCTTTGAAACTAATGTATTTCTTGGTTAGGGTTCAGTTCTGTGTCAGACAGTTTTGCATGTGAAGCACATAAGCATAGTTGCAGGGTGAGAGGAAAAAGGTGTGACATGGAAAAGAAAGAAAGAAGGAAATGAATTCTTGGCCATGAACTGAGTTTCATTCATGACAATATCTATAAGTTGCATTTTGGCTTTTAGGCTAGTTCTTAGAAACCTCCGTTTAGTCTATTTTTCTTTTTTCCGTGGATTTGTGCATAGCAGAAAAAAAAAAAGGGTAGGGCAATTATTCCAAATATAAAATGCGTCTGCAGTTAGTATAGACACAAAAGAGAAGGAGCTATTTTAAAAATTCAGCTCCCATCTTTATCTCAAATGCTGATGTTTTAAATTCTTCCAGTACAAATCCGCAGTCACTTTTCTTGCTCTAGTTTTAAAGAGTATATATAAGTGTCTAAATTAATACCAATTATTTCTTTTAAGTACTACTTAAGCAAGGTTGAGAGCAGTCTGTGGCAAACACTTGATTAAAATGGGTGTCTCCATGTCAGTCAAAGTTAGCGTGTTTGCAAAGAGATGAAGCAGTGTGCTGATTTATTCACATATGTATCACAACAATCTTTTTTTTCTTTTCTTTTTCCATTATTAGATAGTGGTGCAGTGCAATATTTTGTACGTCAAAATAAGAAAGTGTTCTATCCACATCCCCTTCCCCAGGGTTTGAATTTGCCTGTCAACCGACCAGAAGACAGAGCTGATAATGGCAAAGACGCAGCAGAATTTCCTTCCCTGAAAATAACTACATGTGAATTCTTCATAGGAACAGTGCTCAATATACCTGCAGGCTGAGACCCCGGTCCAGCACAGTACTTAGCAGCAAGTCTTTGACTTCAAGTTCTACCTTTGTTTCACCAGTCTCACCCATTTAAAAGAGAGGAAAAAAAAAAAAAAAAAAAAGACGTTTTCTTTCCTTTCTAAAATGCCTTGAAATGCAGCCCCTGAAACTCCAAGCACAGCTGATTTTTATCTGGGCTGCTTGAGGAAAAAAAAAGAAGTGTTTTTCTTTATAGCTGTTTTTTTTCCCCCCTCCTCTTCGGCTTTAGAACACAAATGATGTCCCAGCCGGATGAGCGAGGCAGCGAGGTCAGTTGGATCACTGATCCCCGCTCACCCTGGCTGCGACTCCTGCAGCACCGCCTCGGTTCCTCCCCTCCACGCCTTGCGGGGTGAGACTTTGTGCTATGGGGCCAGGATTACTTCTCCGCAATCACAGACAAGAACATTTCATTTTAATTTAAGACTTTATTTGAAAAAGAGTATTATAGCCTCCTTGGCTTGAACAATAGCAAAGCCACCGTAAATCCCGAGACAGATGGTAGACTGATGTAGAGAAGTGTTTGGAGACCCTCCCCAGCAAAGATCGTGCAGCGCTTTTCTGTGTCTTCCCTTATGACCAATGAATCACAGCCACTGGGATGTGGATTTGTGAGCAAAACATTGCATGTTTGACCCAAAGTTTTGCTACTGGCTTCTCCCAGCTGTTTGCTTGGGTCCTGCGTGGTAAGACAGATGCCAGTTGTTATGGACAGAAATTAATGGTACTTGAAGAAAGAATATGAATCACGAAAGCCAGCGTTTGGCTCTGTTATTTATGTCCCCCAGTGGAAGATATTTCCATGGGAGCTCTGCAGGTGGGACTCAATAGCAAGGTGAATTGGGAATGGTGTGACAAACAGAACACCTGCTCTCACCTCTCGTGCATTTGGACAGCCCGTCTTTACCACATAAAGGAGTATGGTACTGGAGTTAAGAGGCAAGGGGGATTAAATGTGGAGAGATGGACCGCTGATGGCAGCCCCGCGATAGTGACTAAGGGCTGCAGAGTCCATCTGAGCAACTGCAGATTTCCCAAAGAGCTGTAATTAATAAAGATGATGAGTCAACATGGATCCTTTATATTTTGTCTTTCTTTCCACATGCCCACAAGAATGACATAGTGAACCATTAAATAATATCCATAGCCCAGGACAGATTTGCTATTGGGGCATATTATCATAGCTCCACCGTAAATACTGGTTCTGTGTCAGCAGGAGCTTCTTACGCTATCTTACAGGCTCACATTTCTCACACCCGTCTAAGAGCAGGCTCTATTTCAGTGATGAATGAGGAAAATGTGATGGTAAACAAGTCTTTGATCTAGCAGAAAAAAAAAGATATTAAAAAGATTTTGCTGAAGTGAGGCTAATTCAAATTTGAAACGAACATTTTTAGCCATTAAAATAACTTATCTTGGAATTAAATGGACTTGCTGCTCTGTGATACCCTTGAATCAAAAGCAGTCGACTTAAAGAAAGTAGAGCCAGAGAGTATGGGCTTGACGAACAAATTACCAAGGGAGGCTGTTTAGCCCATGTTATCCAGTGGGACAGACAGGGATTACAGTGGCTTGATCGAAAAATCGGGGGGGTTATTATTCTCATGTATATTCCATAGTTCAGAAATTAGTTTTGGAGGTGGTCAAATATTGCCTTCTAAATGAGCAACTGGTTATTACTATGCTGAAAATGTTAAGGAGAGACTAAGAACTGTTTTTATCCCATTTTCAGTATCTGGATAGAATATACGTGACAGTTAAGAAGGAAATGGTGATCTAGGGAAGAAAAATGATGGAAGCTTTCTCCTGGGAAAGAGAGTGGAAGAAAAATACGAAAAGAAAATGGAAAAGTAACAGTAATAGCTAGCCCAATAGCATGAGAGAATATTCTGCTGGTTTTAATGATTTTAAATGTTATTGTCATTTCGTGCCTGAAAAGTCTTGAATGTTTTGCTGCTGAATCCAGTTTTGCATTTCATCATTAATGTTGAAGGATAATTCCACTGTCCTTACTTTGTAAAGAGGGTGAAGAAAAACTCTCTAGCTCCTGCTGGCTGGAAATCAATGACAGTTTTACCACTGATTTCACTAGAAGCAGGATCAAAGTTTATAATAATTTTCGTTGCTTTTATGGTTAATAAATATTATTTATTGCTGCAGTAGTTCTGCAGTAAGATCCCTAAAATAAGCTGTAAGATAGGAAAGGTAACATTGCCCTGCTCCCCCCAAGAAGTTGTAATAACAAGTGGCAGGAGACACAAGAAGGTAAAGTGGGGTTTTGGTGCAGGTAACCGTAATGATGATGATTACGGACGAAAAAAACCCCAAAGACAGCCCTTGCTTGCTTGTTGCTGCCAGTGCGGAATACCTCAGAGAGATCATTCAAAAAGAAAAGTCCACTGGTATAAAATATATAGACATAATACAGTGTGGGGATTGCATGAGTAAGACTGAGTAATCTGCTGTCTGTCTGGTTCTAGCCCCTAAGTTAAAACTTACCGTCTGCTTTAACTTGCACATCAAATTTTTTTTTTTCCCTAGGCTTGCTGGAAGCATTATACATGCAATTCATGTCACCGCTCTGGCTCTGGGTTTTCTTTTCCTTCTACTGCATCATCTCTCATGTTCTAGGGAAGATTATTTTGAGGTCCAAAACACATGACAGAAATCATCTTGTGTTTCCTCCAGTCAGAATAAGCGCCATCCTCTAGCACTAACATTTTCAGTGTTTAAGCTTCTGTTTTTTCCTCTACAAACTGGTGGAAATACCTGGGGGAGGTAGAGCAGTTCTGTAATAATCAAGGTTGCTCGGAGACATAGTGGTCGACCAGCCAGAGCTCCCTTCTGGGATCCGTTTCTACCGCTCCTAATGTCCCCAGACAGAAACATCGCTTCCCATCTCTTTCTTTTTATTATTCAGTGGGCATCTTTTCAGGTACAAAATGCAAAGGGAATGCTACGTTAGGTTACAACTCGTTTTCAGCCCCCAATATCTGGTTTTAACCACATATCTGCAAGATTTGTACACTTTTGTGTGTATGTGCACTGCAGATGTTAGACATTTTACTGTCTGTAGTGCATATTTAAAATCCTCTATTAAGCGCATAGCCAGAAGGACAGGCTGTCAACAGTTGAACTAATCAAACTTCCAGCCTTCACTGAAATTTCTCTGAAGTTTGGGTCACCTTCATTTTAGATCAGGATTTAACAGTTCTTTCCTACCCAGAATATGTCTCTGTTTAATTGCAAGTCGTGGCTGTTTGAAGTAGTTGGGAAATTATTTATGCCTGATAGCTGGGATTTCCTAAGAAGCCTAAGAAAGTTCGGCATTAAAATCTAATCAGACTTTAATGGAAACCAGGTACTTCAACACAATGAATAGTTCAAACTTACAGAAAATCCTACAGACTACAAACGAGGTTAACAGCTACAAAATGTGTGCACGGAGAGTTCTGCATCCTTCTGCAGATGCCATTGAAAAGATTGAGGTTGTTTTCCAAAATACACAGTGGAGGAAAACAAGCATATAAACATAATAATGGCAGTCTATGAAAAATATAGCAAGGGAAATTTCTTTTCACTTTATTCCCAGCTTTTTCCTCAACCCTCTAAGATTGAATTTTGCAGGGTTTCTTCCAAAATGTTCTGTTGTTTGGTCCTAAAGGAATTCTTAATCAAGCAAAAATGACACCTGGATTTACAGCTTCTTTCCCCTCCTCTTCCTACCCCCGCTTGCTCTTCTTCTTCTTTTTGGATAATGCTGAATTTATTCCGCGAAGCCTCAGAGAAAGAACTATGTCTGATATTGGGGGGTTTGTGGATTTTCATACAGCATCCATTTTCTGAGAGTGTTAAGGAAGTACTGGCAAGTTTGCTGGCAACCACAGGCAAGACGTAAATAAAAAATACTCAAAATGGATATGCTGATGTTGATGGCAATCATTTTTAATAGAAAAACTAAAGTCAGGGAAATAACTCAGCAGAAAGGCAGTAATTTTTTATTACCGTCACAGTAAGGTAGAGTCTTAATTTCAAATGTGAAAGAACATATAGCAGTTAATAGAAAGGGTCTAATTCTTGCTCCATTAGTTTTACCTCACTGAGTTAACAGAAATCAGCTGATAATTTACCTTGGGATTCAGAGGGAGATATTCCTGATCTATAGTAACGTAAACGAGAGGAGAATCAGGCTAAAAGTCTGGGATTTTTTCAGTAAATTGTTTCTACAACTATTATATACATTTTCATTAATTGTGCTTGGAAGAAGAGCTTGTGTGATAAAACATTCCTAGGGAGCTTTACTTACCTGTTCATCTTTTCAGGGTTTGAAGAATAGCCCCCTTCTATTTTCAAACAATATGCAGTAGTTCAATGTCACAGACAAATGTGCGCTGCAATATTTAGGCTTAAATTATAACATCCCAGAGTCCTAAATGGGGAAGAACATGCAGCGTGTTTCTGATTCATCCGAGGTATGATCTGAGTGCATCTGTGCTGAATTTCTGTCCAGGATACGTGCTTTTACAGCAGGTCGGATTAAGCCTTCAAAAAAATTTTGGCTAAATCTTTGAATGGGAATTTGGCTAAATCTTTGAATGGGAATGAATTTTGATATCCACTTAGGTGCTCCTCAAGAGAGTGTTGATGCTTTGGAGTAATGTAATCTGAAACCAAAGAGAACTTCTAGTTCCAAATCCCCATCTGGTATAAATCAGTCTGGCTGCCCGTAGTTATTGTGATTTGTGCCAGCTCACGACCCGGCATTTGAGTTGGAAATAGGAAGAAGGAGAGCCCGGTGCGGTGACAGGGCTGCAGACCCTGACTGCGTAAACCCACAGAGCGGCGTGACATCCATGGCCCGTGGCATCTCATCTGCTGAGAGCAGGGCATGGTCCCACTAACCCACAGGAACCAGCCTGAGAGAGTCCTCAAAACTGTGCTGTTGCCACTGGGCTGGCAGAGAGCGCTGGAAATGGGGTGCCGGGAGCTGAGAGCTGCGCTCTGGCTGCCTCTGCTGCTGCCTCGCCTGCTCTGGTCAGCCTCCTGAGCACCCGCCTCAAATCGCTCATGCCCTGGTGGTCTTTTTCTTGTTTTAAATTGACGGCTCGTTTTTACTTGCTTCCCAAGGATGGGGAAAGTGTTCTTTTCCTTACATGCAAAACACTAGGTACTCCCTTAAATCCCTTTCTAGAGCACGCTCTCAAAGCCTGCACTTCTGAATGCAGCATGGGGCTGCGAGAGAAGGAAAAAATGTGGAGGAAAATATGGCAAACGAATAGTCTGCATTTGGGCAGATCTTGCAGGTACACACACCTGCATAATCTTTCCCCTCTATTATAGTGTCTAATCTTGCTGTTGCTGATATATAACTAACTTGGCATCCCCTAATTGCTCTCCAAAATAACCACTGATATTTTTAAAGACAACAGCAACTTCTGTAGGCTTTGTAACTGCTAAACCTGAATGCACCAGCTCATCAGAATAATTGGAATTATATATGTTCATTGCAGAATCCTTAAGCGCCTGCTTCCAGTTTAACTCCAAATGCGCATCTTCAAGTGCTATACTCAGTTTACACAGTACAAATATACAATATTGCAAAATGATGTTTATTATTTCCACAGTCCCCAATCTGCAAACACTTACAAATACGTTCAAGTTCTGATCTATGACTGCTCCCACTGGTTTGTAAAATTAAGCATGTGCATAAACGCTCCCAACATCAGAGCCTTAATTTGTGTTCCTTTGAACTGGCAAGGGGCCCATCCTCTACGTAGCTTTAATTCCACCAGACAGTCTCTGTGCTCAGAGAAACACATTTTAAAAATGGAGTGTCTGTATTAACAAGCACTTCCATGAGCAATGAAACTAATGAAGCCTGCTTTCTTATGGTTTTGTCTCTTGTAGTTGGATTCTCTGGTGCCTAATAAAGTGAGAACTCCATCAGAAGTTTTTCACACAAAGGAGGCATTCAACACATCTCCTCCCTGTATAGGAGGAAAGGGACAGGACAAATGAAGGTATTTTGCCACTCTTTCCCCCCCCCACTTTTCAATACAAAAGCAGTGTGTGTTCCTAAGGCAGACTTTTAATTTCTGCTTTTGTGGAACTTGGAGAAATATCTTCTTTTTGAGTTGGATACACAACCACTGAAAATTGGTTAAAATTGGTCACGGAGCTCAAAAGTTATATGAGGGAGGACAGGAAAGAAAGATGGATTCAATAGGGTTTAGGTTTTTTAGGCAAACAGGATTATAATATTTAAATTCTTGTCCAATTTCAAGGTGTATTAGGATGACAAAGTCATACGTGAAGTAAAAAGCAATTTTCATTACAGTATTAGTAGTTTACACTTCTCTCCTAAGGCAGGGGTAAGCAAATTAAATAACTAACAGCCTCCAGTAAGTAGATATTATATAGTTAGCAAGTACTCTTTGGGTTATACAAAACTGCCTGTTTTGTGGACAACCTGGACTTCTCGGTGCCTTTCTCTGCTTGGTCTTATGGGGAGAACTGTATATTATGAAACCCCGTAATTACAGAAAGCTGGGTAGGCATTTTCTAACGCAGAATGTCCATATCAGTTGAGATTTCTCTTTCAAAATGCTCAGCAATAAGCCAGGACTGTTTGAGTTTGAAAAATCCTATTAGGCATATTCAATATTAACGTCTCAGGCTCCAGCAGGAAACCTACAATTGATAAATAGACACTTCATTTGAACTTGGCACAACCTTCAGTCAGCTTTGCATAACTCTGGATGGTATTACAGATTGCAAACAGAGTAGAATACTTAAAGACGGACCAGGTGATATCAATTCAGTAACTTGCTAATTTCAACATAAAATATTTCCCCCCGCATACTGGAATATGTTTACTTCAAGGATAAGTGCAACACATGCAGGTTCTGTTACGTTTGGCGAGGCAATCAAAATATAACCAAAATTCTCCCAGAAAAATATTTGGAGCTTGTTTCTCCCCTTTCTGTAATATTTATTAATAACACATTTCAAAATCTTCCACTGTTTTTTAGCTGCTTCTTTACTTGCAAAGATTCAGATGTCCCAGAAAAGTCCTGTCCTTCTATTATTTCAAATATATTAAGTATTTTACTGGTATAAATCAATTAGGGCTTAACCCAAAGGCCACAGAAATCTTCCAGGATGTATTTTAAAATTTATATTATTATTTAATGTGCATATTTTCATACTGGTGCAAAGTCATCTG